>NC_068333.1:21165605-21780911 GCF_000147395.1 Oryza glaberrima | reverse complement strand
TGGCCAATCTCCATGTCCACCACAAGCAGCTCACCGTCTTCCTCCCAGACGGCGAGGTGGCCGGCGAGTCTTCCGACATCTTCCTCTCCCTCGACCTCGCCACCTCCGCCGACTACCTCGCCCCGCGGTCGACGACGGTCTCCGACGAGGTCGCTTCACTGCGGTTGACGACGGCGGCTAGGGTTTTGAGGCGGCCCCATGTTCTCGCCGGTGACGGAGGCGAAGGGGCGGCCCATGGCCTTGCCAGTGACGAAGGCGAAGGGGGACGCGGTGGAGAGGCAGCAGCAGCTGCTGGTGAGCCTCGCCGGCAACAGAGGCGGAGGGGGACGCGGTGGAAAGGCAGCAGCAGTTGCTGGCGAGCCTCGCCGGCGATGGAGGCGGAGGGGGACGCGGTGGAGAGGCAGCAGCAGTTGCTGGTGAGATGGAGCGCAAGCCTCCGCCGCCGCGAGGCCTCCTTGACGACCTCGCCTCCGCCTCCGCCTCCGCCTTGTTGGTGCTGTCTGGCGGCGGCGGCCAGGCGGTTCCATCACTCCGCGCACCCGCGCACCCAAATGCCCTCGTCGGCAGCGGCGGTGGGCTCATCCAGCGGCGTTGCCGGCCATCCCGCCCTCGTCGACGGCGGCTACGGAAGGGGAAGGATGGTGGATGGAAGGGCATTTTCGTCTCATTACCCACTGAAGAAGCAAAAATGATTTCGAAAATACACAAAAGGGCCAAAATGGCAATGTGGCGGTGAGCACACGCTTTATATTGGTATTTAGCGAAACACGTTTTCAAGATTGCATTCTAGCGAAACCCTGTTTTGAACGTGGCTAAATGTCCATTTTCTCATTCTCACACAAATCAGACAAGAAATTCCTCCAAAACAAAGTGTACCTACATATTGAAGGGTGCTATATACAGCATTGCGTTTATTCATTGCAACCTAAACTGTCCAGTAGAAATCCCCTGCTCATATATCCCATCCCAAGCAATCACCTTAAAGATATAGATCTCGCAAGAATACCAGACTTTTCCTAGTCTAAGGTAATTAACGTTTTTTTTTCCCGCAACTTTCCCCACGCAGATCTCTCACTTACCCCGCGGTTGAACGCAGCGACGCAGATGCCGGTGGCGAGGCCGAGGAGGCAGCCGACGAGCAGCAGCGCCCACTCGGGCGGCGCGCCGTCCCCGAGCTCGTCGCTGTCCTCGGACCCGGGCTCCCCGCCGCCGCCGCCCCTGGGGGACGCCGCCGCGCCCTCCGCCGCGTGGCGGTGGTGCCGCCCCCGGCTGGACAGCCGGCGGTCCAGGCTCCGCAGCAGCTCGCGCACGCGGCTCCTCCTCGGCGTCGACGGCGAGTCCGGGTCCGCCGACGACGGCAGCGCCCCCGCCCCCGACCGCAGCGGCTCCAGGTCGCTCGCCTGCGCCATCATGCCCGCCGCGTGCGAGCGAGGGGGATCTAGAACCGAGGCGATCGCATCGGAGTAGGGGAAGGGGAGGATCTCGCGGCGGATCTCGCCGGTGGCCTCGATCTCGTCGGCGGTTGGGGGTGGCGATGGCGAGAGGTGAGGTAGGAGAAGGGGAAGGCACGTTCGCGCGTGGCGGTTTTTGCAGATTAGCCCTCGAGAGAGTTTGTAGTTGCAATTGGTGGGTGGGAGGTTTGGTTGGGCCGGGTTGCACTTGGGCCTAGTGGACACCTGCCAGGTCCATTCACTATGGTTGGCTTAGGTTGGCATAAAACCACTTGAACATGTTCTTTTTTTTTTCACCATTAATCACTTGAAGTTTGATATTCACCTCACAAGCTATTTTGTCGCAAATACCCACTACCCTACTTAGTTTTTTTTTTTCAAAACTCACCCTAGTATGCACATGCTTAAATCCAATCAACATTTCGTAAATTGTGAGCTATCAATGTGGTCGCTACCAAATTAAATACTTCTACAAGTATAGTCTCGATGTATTTTTGGAGATTCCACGAGTAGAATTGCCAATGAAAATTTAAATATCGCACTGAGTTTCTCTATATAAAAAGAAAATCAATGAAACATGAAAAGTAAGTCTAATACAAGTACTTGGATAAGATGACTAAGGTAGTTTAGCCTATGGTGGCTCTACATTAGTGAAAATAAGATGAGGTTAAGCATGTGCCAATGGGGTGGTCTTTGCAATAAAACTAAATAGGGGTGGGCATTTGCAACAAACTTACCTATGTGGTGGAATGTAAAACTTCAGACAACTTATGGGTGTTTTTTTTATGGCTTTGGAAATTGGATTGCAGAGGGAAAATATCGATATTGTGCTTGGATTAGCTTCCTATAAAAATTTTTTAAATGAAATTTAGTTTTTACGAATAATTTTGTGCTTGTTTACTTACCTTCTTAGCAATCATGAAAATAAACCTATGCACTAAAGTGGCGAAGAAATCATAAAATCGAATTTCAAATTTTAAATCAACGATGGTATTTGTTTCCTGTGTCATGACGAAACAGTTTGGATGTTTTGCAATATTTTCTGTTTTACCTGTCCCACATTATTGCTTGGAGTATTTGCTTAGCACGTCATAATTTCAGTGGAGAATCCACATAAACATTGGTGGTCATTGTTGCGATAAAAAGGCGTAATATTTCACTATTTCAGCATGTCGTCCTGTCACTATTCACTAGACGCATTAAGCTAGAAAGGAGCTTTTTTTTTTCTTTCTGTGGTTGCAAACCAAGCGTGAAGCAAAAACTGAAGCATTTTGACCAAGAAAAAGATGTTTCACTGCTTTCAGTGATCAGTCAAAGCATTGCTTTCCCAGGAAAAAGGATGAATTGTTCGGTGAAATGTCACTGAAAAAGATCCCTGGGGTGCTCATCAGACGTTACCATTTTTCCTGACAATCTTGCCTCAAAAGATGAATCAGGAAGCAAGGTTGTTCATTTGATGTAATTGTAGCCATACATACAAGGAAAATCTACTCAAACATGGAATTTATGGACTTATATTTCAGGCCCAGATTAGACCATGAATGCAGGATTATGTACATATCTTTCATCCAACAGATGAGATTAGTCTTCACTCACCTGGACAGGTTACTGGACACTGTTCTATGCTGAATCTTGAAAGCTTGAAAATATTAGTATATACTGCTGCATCAAGCGTATGACTGATAATAAGTATACTCATATGGAGAATCCTGACAAACAAAAAACATTTACCAGTCATGCAGATTAGATTAGTCAATAGGTGCAGGTTCTCAGAAAGCATGAACAGCTTGAGAACATCTTCTGCTTATCAGCTAGAGACAATGCTTCGTCTAAATGAACTGATTCAGTGAACATTCTTCACCAAAGTTACTATCTTGATGAAATAAAGCCATTTCCCTTTCTGAAAGTTGAATCCAGAAAACTCAACAGTAAAGAGATTAAAAGTTTTATGAAATAGTAACTGAACTGTACTGTACATAGCGACTCAAGTTACATTCATATGGCACCGTGAAGCTTTTGGCTATCATATGACCATCACTAACAAAACTTGTTGGCGTCACAGATTCAGAAATGCCGAGACATGAAAACTTCTGATCACCCTCTATAAGACAGTAACAAAGGAATACACATCAGTACATTGCAGCAACTCACAAGGGTTTCAGATATGATCTCAAATCTTACTCCTGTATCTGACCAGCTTTGCCAATGTCTCTTGAGCAGCCAGTGTATGGGCATGACCATGGCCAAGCATAACAGTCCGGATGCTAATGCAAGTCCTGCACAATTCTTCGCCGGTGTCAAACAGCCCACCTCGGAGCAACAGCTTCGCCCTCGTCTCGAGCAGTGTCGCTTTGAGCAGCGTCACTTCCTGCCAGACAAACTCGTCGACACGGTGATTCGGTTGCAGCTTCTTCCTCCAGCAAAGCGACCCACGGTTCAGGTCCTGGATCCGCGATGCGTAAGACTTCTCCACCTCCTCAAGGACATTGGTGCACACCTTGAGCAGTTCTAAAGCCGAGCCGCACCGTGAGAATGTCATGAAGGAGTCAATTGCCAAGGGAAGTGCCGTCTTCCTTATGAAATGCACCATGTCGACTGCCTTGAGCTGAACAGAAGGTGGTTCAGACTTGAAACCAAACACAAGGAATGCACTAGCCCATAAGTGGTCCGAGTACACTGAGGGGTTACCAGCCCTCATTACGCCGTTCACTGCTGCAGTTGTTGGTGCCAAACCTCCCCTAATCTTGCCAAAGAGCTGTGTTATTGGGTGGAACTGGATCCAGCAGCCAGGATGACGAGTTGCCTTTCTTGCCAGCCCAAGCTTGACAAGTAAGAGTGCTGACTCCACCTCAGCTTTTCGACCATGTGGAGCTAGAAAGCAATGTGTGCCGCATAGAAATGCAGTCTTCAGGGATTCACCCAACAGGTGCATACTGCCTTTCATTGGTAGCTTGCTCGCTGTTGCAGCTAATAGCGTAGACGACACAGGAGCAGGAGCTAACCAAGAACCAGCGATAATCATCTTTGAGGTAAGGCTTCCTCCTTTTGCTCGGTCCATCAATGCAAAACAAAAGACCAGGACCTTTATTAGGAAAGAATTGTTACGACAGAAGCCATCGTCATTGGCACCAAGTGGGAACAAACTCTCATTCAGTGATATTCTCTCGACAGCCTCAAACAGAGTGGAAGGTGTAATCATGAGCTCAGACAGCAGTGAACCAACGATCCACAGGCCAAAGCTCAACCGACCTAACCGCTCGTCAAGCTTCCTAAGAACTTCCATTTCCTCAGGCGGATAGTCATTCTTCTGCTTCCCCTTTATCAATATCATGGCATCATTGTATGAGAGCTGTGGCAGTTGCATCGGTTCAAGGTTAATCACACGTGGTAAACGTGTGGTCACAATGACATGTGTCGCTCCAGTGTTCCTAGGGATGAAGTCATGGAGATCCTTACCTTCCCACCAATCCCTCTCACTCTCAAGGTTATCAATGACAAGCAAGTACGGCACGTCGCGGAACAGCTCCCGCTTCACCCTCTGAAAAGCATCAAACTCCTGCTCCTCAAAGCTCCTGATCCTACCTCTCTCCTTCTCAGCCTCTGCACTGATGTCCAATCCCAAATTCATGGATAAATTGAGTATGTTTTGCCTCAAATACCGAGCTTCACCTCCAATCCACAGGACCATCTTGTACCGCTGTGAATACCGGTAAGCAAATTCCAATGCCAGTTCAGTCTTGCCAATTCCTGAAGAACCAGTGATGCAGAGCACACTGGCACTGCCATATCCTTTGCTGTTGCACCGAAACCTTGACCTCCTGTGCTTTGATCTCTGCTTCTGAAGATTTCTCCCTTTACCCGATGATAACTCTATAACTGGATCAATCCAGGCCTCCAATGTCGGCTCCTTGCACTTGCGCATCTCCAAACTGATATACCTGGCATTCGATGTCCTCACTGTGTCACTCTCCTCATCAGCAAACCCATCAGACACACCACTCGATCTGTCATTCGCAGCGGAACCCCTCGGGCAATCAACCTCTTGGATATCCACCGTGGAACCGAAGAACATTCCTTCAATTTCACTTAGCTCCTTCTCCCTTCCAACAAAATGCCGGTTCCGCGGAAAAGGCATTCCTTCAGGCCCTTCACTCTCCTTCTCAGCAATGCTCTTCCTGCCAAGCTTGGACCGCAGCAAGGTGACCGTCTTGGACACGCAGCTTCTCCAATTGGTCTCATTCGCCTCAAGCTTAAACTCATGGCACCGCATCAATCCTTCGAACGCTTCCTTCCCCTCCTTATCTTCCAATTTGCCATCGAAAAGCCCCGCGATCTCCGGTGGCTCGGTGTCGAACAGTATGGGCACCAGGTTCTTCTTCTGAGCAAAGAACCTGATCTCCTCGAGGCTGAACGGATTGAGGAAACTTGACATGGTGACGACTATGACGCCGAATGCGACGGAGCAGATGATCCGGTCGGCGATCTCATGGCTCTGCGTGTCGGAGTACTTGGCCCGGTCGGCGACGAAGGAGGCGATGCCCTGCAGCTCGAGCTCCGACTTGAGCCACTTGCAGAACCGGCCGAGGCTGCCATTGCCGTGGTAGCCGATGTACACGTCGCAGCTCCGGAGCTTGGCGTTCGACGACGGCGACGCCACGGAGCCGCGGGTGAAGGACACCCGCGGCACGGGGAACGAGAACGACACGCGCGGCTGCACGCCGCCGCCGCAGTCGGAGACCTTGGTGGCCGGGTCGATGCCGCCGGAGTCGTAGCGCTCGGACGGCGGCGTCCGCGACGCGCTCGGCGCATCGGTGTCCTCCGAGTTGGAGTAGGACGCCGGCGGCGACGGCGCCGCCGCTTCCTGCGGTGGCGGCGGCGCCGCAGCGGGAGTCGGGGGCTCGAGGACTCGAGGCGAGATGTACGGCGACTGCAGCGCCGACACGAACGCGGAGGACGGCGGCGACGGCGAGTAGAGGTGCGGGGTGATGGAGATGGCCGGCGAGATGGGGTTTGACCGGTCGGAGCTGCTGCTGAATCCGCCATTGGTGCGGATGGTGAGCGACTTGGTGGTGGCAATGGGGATATCCTTGGGCACATCAAGAAAGCTCCCAGCCTCCTTCTCTTCCTCCATGGCTACCACCAAATCACAAAGCTTGGCAAGCAATCTCCAATGCACTGCATGATCTTGTGCTCCTCATGTTCCTATCAAAAGATTTGGGGGAGAAAGGGAAACAAAACAACAGATTTTTGTCACAAAATCGATGAAAGAGAGCAAATGGAGACATGGAGTAATCACATCTGATTAAAAAAAAAAACAAAGAACACAAAGAACTGTTCTAATAACCTGCAGATTCTCTGATTGATTCTCAACTTGATTCCATTTGCATCCAAAAAAATGTGTAAAGAAAGAAGTTTCAAGAGAGAAAAAAAACTTACTGGTAAGGTATCCTTCAGGAATCCAATGCCACAGAAAAACCACTGATAATATCAATTGTTTTCTGCAGAAATGCAGAACCACTTGCTGATGAGGGGCTTTAGCTTCAAGAACCAAGAAAAAAAATGGCAAGGAGAGACTGGAGCCGGATTTGGAATTTAAAAAAGAGGCCAGCTTTTCCCACTCAAGCCATTGAATGGGACGGGTATAACTATAACTATCCCACCTCCTGTGATCTTTGTCCTAGGAGGAGGAAATGAAGGGTGGAGGCCCCTTCATGACAAGCAAAGTACAGGTTCAGTTTAAGGGCCCTCTTCCTCCCTTCATATGACCACCACAAACCCTAAAAATAAATAAATGTGTGAGTGTGGCATCAAAAGGAGCAAGTGAATGTGGAGCTACTACTAGTGCTAGTGCTAGTGGCACACAACTGCAAGGTGAAGTGATGAAGAAGACCAGCACCATTTCCAATGGTGAGATGCAAGCCAAGGCCAAAAACCAACCCACCAAACAGTACAGCTCAACTGCAGCAGCAATGCCAAAGCAGGTGGAAAAAAATAAACTATATAAAACACTTTTATTAGGAAAATTTTTATATATGTGTTCTTACCTGTTTAAAGGTTATAGCTGAAAAAATAAACTATAATAGAAAACCTTAAAATTAGCTCTAAATGTAAGTTTAAAATTTAAATTTTGATCGTGGCTGATAAGACAACGTGAAGACAATAAGAGTTTTTCTTCATGTCCATTTGAGTCCAATATTCCGTTTAAGTCTCATCTTAAGATGTACCTCCTTTGTCCAAAATGATTTAAATTCTAAAGATAAATCTAGACAATTTAAATCTTTTTGGACGGGAGAAGTATGCACATTATACTTTGTGCACATCCTGATAGGAGTGTTGTTGCATGCCACTATAATTGATGCATGCTCCCTATATTAGGAGTATTCACCATGTAGGAGTAGATTCAGCAAAGCAAAGGGTGATTCACATCTGAAACAGTGCTTTCAAAGTGGGGGTTTGGTGATAAAATAGGCTAGTAAGACCTTGTTTTATGTGCATTGGAGGGTGATGACCACACACTGTGTAACTATTTTACAGTGCCCCAAGCTTAGGTAGCAACTTAAATAATGGTGGCAATGCATTAGCCTTTGGGTAAAAACCCTAAGCACCAGTGGGACAGCATCACAGCAT
Source organism: Oryza glaberrima (assembly GCF_000147395.1). Classification (NCBI taxonomy): domain Eukaryota; kingdom Viridiplantae; phylum Streptophyta; class Magnoliopsida; order Poales; family Poaceae; genus Oryza; species Oryza glaberrima. The sequence goes on along the minus strand of NC_068333.1, from coordinate 21,772,833 downwards.
GCAATGTGCAGGGATTAGGGATAGGAAGAGGATGATAGGGAAGGAGATCTTGATCTTGCAGAAGAGGACATGGAATAGTGCTACTGTGCTAGTGAGAGAGAGGGGCAGCCATGGCATGGCCTCACCTTGTTTTGGCCTAGAAATCTGGACCCAAGGGAGAGAAACCAAAGACCAGTCCAACTGCTGCTGCAGTAAGCTCTGCACTTGCAATCAAATGCTACTATCGCTCCACACAGTTCAGCAGTTCATCCCCACAAACACAAAAGCCTTGTTGGTTCGTCTAATAAGCTAAAGTAAATATTAAAATTTGATTTTTGGAACTTAATATTAAAATTGATTTTAACATATTTTTAACATAGTTTCTTTCAGGATTAACTTTCAAATTACTAAGAACAAATATATAAAAGTTTTATTTATAAATTAATGTTTATACTCTAATAAGTCGTTTTGGTTTGTTAGGTAATAGGAGTAACCGATGAGGCTTAGGCCCTGTTTAGTTCCCAAAAACTTTTCCTAAAAACATATGCATGGAGCATTAAAATATAGATTAAAAAACTAATTGCACCGTTAGGGAGGAAATCACGAGACGAATCTTTTGAGCCTAATTAGTCCATGATTAGCCATAAATGTTATAGTAACCCACATATACTAATGATAGATTAATTAAGCCCAAAAGATTCATCTCACGGTTTATAGACGAGTTATGAAATTAGTTTTTTCATTCGTATCCGAAAATAATTTCCGATATACATCCAAAATTTTTTTATTTCACCGACTAAACAAACCCTAAACTCTCTCTCTAGCACATGTTGCATAGCAGACGTGGCAGAGCGGCAGGTGATGGGGTTGAGACATTTATGATTTGATTCTATCCTGCCCTTTCCTGTTGACCAAATGGGTGATACCCTAAAGGTCATGGATCCGGTCCTAAAGGTTTTCTCTTTCTTCCGGTGGCACAGTAGATTGTTGCAATTAGCGGGAATGTTTTTAGTCATTTGAAACTTTGGGGAAAACATTTTGAGCTTTTCGTTTTTCAAATTTCCTAGTACTAGTAGTACCATGTAGTAGTACCATGGGACGGAGGAAGTGCTACATATCTGCTATATGCTATTCGTCCCAAAAACCAACATAGTACCGGATATAAGATATTCCAGTACTACCAATTTAAACATATATATGTCCAGATTCATCGTACTATAATTATAGATTCGTTTTTTAAGAGACGGTGGAGTATACCTCTTGTTTGTCTCTCCACAGACATCGTTAATTCTTTTTTCTTTTTTTTTCGAGGACATCATTAACTCTAACCAGCTGTTAGTGCATCCCAATCCTCCATGTCAGCTATTATCCATAGCATTAAATACATTATCACATAAATAAAAATATAATGTAGTAAGAGAGTTAATAAAGAGAGATAAAAAAATAAAAAAATTATTTCTCGTGCAAGAAACCATCTCTACACCAGAACCAAAAATGAAAACATGAGAATAGGTGGATAAAATGAGAGAGTAGGGAGATGATTGGATGAGAATTTAATTTGAAGAAACCATTTATTGTATATATAGTTCTATGTATAGTGTCTGTATGACTAGCAAATATGAAGACTATTTTGATAATTTCTGGGTTAGGAATGGCCTTAGTTTGCAGTGGTACAAAACGAGTACAAAACACTTTGGTTCTATCATCCACATAAAGGCACTGGACCCATCAATTATCCACCAAATATCAAAAACCAATTATCTTATATACCAATTGTTAATTACAAATTAACAACCAAAACACACTAATGTCCAATTTTCACATGCTTGGCTTTATAAATTAGTAAGAATGCAAGATGTAATTAGCAATAAGAATAATAATTAAGATTGATTTAACGAATGATGCCATACGTCGGCCCCGAACGACCACTAGTGTCCAACTAACATCAGAACCATTCTTGAGCATGATGATTTAAATGAAGACTGTAATTTAAACTTTTGCTATAGTCTTATGCTATACCTCCGTTTCAATATATAAGACGGATCTTATCTTTTGGATATTACGTTTCGTCATTCATTTTATTTTAAAAAATATGTAATTGTTGTTTATTTTGTTGTGGCTTATTTTATTATTAAAGACATTTTAAGTATAATTTATATTTATATATTTACACTATTTTTTTAATAAGACGAATGGTAAAACGTTAGGTTCAAAAGTCACTAACATCTTTTTTTTAACAACGGAGTAATTACATTAGCGACTTCGATATAATTAAATCCATTGTTCGCCTCTTTATTCCTCAAATAATGTACCATTCATGCTGCCATGCACAAACACTCAAATCTGTACGTATAGACCACAGGTTTTTGAATTTTGGTGTACTTTGTTTCTTCTTGAAACATACGGAAGGATCGTTAATCCATCTTTTGATCAGTAAACAGTACAAACGGTACAGCCAACCAAGCACAGCCAGGAAATTAAACTGCCTGTTAACTGGATGAATTCATGGAGATGTTTCTGTACGTCTTGCAGTATAAATGATCATTCAATTCTAAAGTGTTTTGAAATTATAGGCCCTGTTTGGAAGATTAGCCCATGGCTAATTTTGAGAGCTAATGTTTAGTCATGAATTGGTAGGCTAAACATTAGCCTAAGGTGGCATGTTTGGATCCATGGGCTAATTCAAGGCTAAAATGTAGAGAGAGAGAGAGTAGAAAGAGAGGTGAGAGAAGGAGAGAGGGCTACCTTTTTATGGTCCCTGTGCAAAATTAGTCCCATTAGCACCCCTTGGAGGGGCTAATGTTTTGAGGGGGGCTAATTCACTTAAGCCAAAAATTAGCCTACATGTTTGGATTCTTGAGAGCTAATTCATGGCTAAAAAGCGGGGACTAATGTTTAGCCCATAGAACCAAACAGGGTTATAGTTAGCAGGAGCACTTTTTAAGCTCTAGGAAAAGAAAAACAACGGCTCACAACTCACCAGCTCCAATGATAGCTGAGATGGCATGCACTTTATCCCAAAACACGGTGATTAGTTGGGTGCTCCTCTTTAATATTTTTCATGTGAACAGTGCGTCCGGCCGTTCCAAGTTTCCAACTGGTTAATTATATTAAATTTCGGCCAGATCATATCAAGCAAGAGCATTTTTCTAGGATAATATATATGCAAAATGAAATTCTGCTAGCCTCTTCTGCATCAAGCAAGAGTTGAAAGGATAAAACTGCATTTTTTTTCATCGGTAAAGTGAACAATATGTCGATGAATACCAAGCTTATATGCGCCTGATTGTTGAAACGAAGCATTTGCTACATGCTTCGAAAAAAAATATTCTCTAAAAAAATGTCCTAATGCATTGCTTAGACCACTTGTTTTAAATTATTTATTAAGTTTATTTATCAAAATATTTAATTTATTTTTCTGGGTCGATAAAAATAACATCCAAAATCTTATTAAGAAAGAGGTGAAAATTTAATTCATCCATATAATTAAATAGATATTTCACCGCAAAAATCAATTCACGCCGTGTTTAGTTACAAAGTTTTTCTTCAAACTTCCAACTTTTCCATCACATCAAAACTTTCCTACACACACAAACTTCCAACTTTTCCGTCACATCGTTCCAATTTCAACCAAACTTTTAATTTTGATGTGAACTAAACACAGCCTCAATAATCCATTTCAAAACAGAGCCTCTGAACCAAAAAAAAAAACATCCATTTCAAAACAGAGCCTCTGAACCAAAAACCAGATATACCATAATTGCAGTTTTCAGATGTCACGGCTGGTTAGCTGTTGCTAGAAGAGTATGGGAGCACACACACACCAGGTGTATGGGCCCATGCCGTCATTAGGAGAAGGTATATGGAATCTGCTACATGGACCAATTATATGTTCAGTCCAAGAGAGTAGGCACTGGCTAGTTGGTATATAATTTTGAGGATCAGAATCCAGACATGATGGCCATAGAAATCAGGATCTGGGTCTCCTGCTTTCAATGTGTGATCCAATTGGCCCTCCCTGCACAAGTTGAAGAGAGTGTCAATTCTAATTGGAGCTGTGGGAATTGATTCATAATTGCAAAGGAAAAGAGCTCCTGATTAGCAGAGTTATTATAAAGACTCTCATATGGCTGGCTTAACATACATATTTAGACATATATAACTTGAAAGTATGTAGTACGGAGTAGTACCTGTATCTAATTAAAATGTAGAAAGTGTGTAAACTTGTGTATGGTGATGCTAATTTGTGCAAAACAAATAGTACTGGTATGTGGTATCACAGGTTCAGGAACTACTCTAGATTTACCTCAAAACTGTTTAGATTTACCATTCTTCAACTGACAATGCATTCTGAAGTTTAACAAACTAAAAAGCCATTGGATTTACTCCTGTGAAACATACCCGATGGCAGCTAGCGGAAGCATTACAAAATTTCAGCAAATATAATCTGCTTCCATGTTCCTCATCACACTGGAGAAAGAGCACCTCTTGTGTCCAATGGAAGGTCCAATCAATCCAATCCATCCATCATGCCATTTGAGAAACACACTCAGGTGACACCCTGATCCAACACTAGTCTACCACCTACTCCATGGAATGCCTCTCCTAATCCAACACTAGTCTATCCATATCTAAACACCCCTACCACCAACAACAAAAGCCAACTCAAGCAAAAATGAAGTAGAGGTAGTAGTACTAGCATAGGAACTACTAAAGGCAAGTTCAGCTCTTGCCTTTTGCTTTGCATGAGTAACCTGAAAGCCTGAAACTTTGTTTCAGGTCCAGTCACTTGGATTGGTTCCAACTCCCCATCTATCAACCCATCACTTTCTTTATGCACACTATGACCACTGATCTGCATTTAGCACAGTCTTAACTCCTCCTAACATCAACTATCTCAGGTTAACAACAAAAAGTATTTAACATAGTACTACCATGGACATTTCGGGTGCAAAGAGCAGTGTAAGGTGATGATGATGATGATGATGATGATGATGCAGAGAACAGGCTGTGCGGTATTGCAGAATTACCAACTGACAACAGCTTTGCTTCAGCATTGCAACCAACTGAGAGCAGCATCGCAGAATTACCGGGGATCATGGCGTCTGAATGTGCGGTGCCTCGCCTGAATCATGCTGTAGAAAGAGAGCAAGAGAGAGCAGTGATGTCCTGGACCGTAGCATCATCATCATCAGTGCCCATTGCCATCCCATGTCGTGTGGTTTGTTTTTCGTTTCTTTGTCGGGTGATAGTTTGTAAAGTTGCTGTCACAATGTCACTCTTCTTCAATCTTAATACAAAAGATGCACAATACTTCTGTGCATTCTCAAAAAAATCCCATGTCGTGTACTCGTGTGGTTTGGCATCGCGCTGCTTCTGAAACTGTTGCAGATGTGGATAATGGATGTGGAGCCCAATCAATTGGCAAAGAGCTGATTATGTGTTAAATGGCTTAGTAACGAATTATTATTATTATTATTATTATGTATAAAATATTTATATATGTGTCCTTGGCAACTTACAAATTAATACTGAAAAAACTACGGGCCTATTTAGATTGACGACGTTTTCAATCATACAATTATTTAATAAAATTGATAATTATATGGCTACGTTTAGTTTGTTAGGCAATGTGTATAGAATTTTGACAACATTATTAAGCCAATCCTACCAAAATTTTGACAATACTATCAATTTATCAAAATTTTGGCATCATCAAATTTTGATAATGCTCATTTTGGCACCAATCCGAACAGATCCTACATTGAAAATACTTTAGCTTGAAAATTAATTTTTGAAATTTAAATTTTGACAGTCGTAGGACAAACAATAAGGCTACACTGGACGGGTTTCATTTCCATCTTCTCGCCCCTCGCATCGAACTGCCGTTTTCTCAATTATACGGAAGACGCGCACATGCCACCACGCATGCACAAAAGCATGTACCGCGATTTTGATGGGAGCGCTAGCCATGGATTCCAATTTCATACCCACACAAACAGTTTTTTTTTCAGCTGAGATCCAAAGAGGATAATTGTACTGTACTACTCTCTATTTGCATCCGTAGACCGTAGTAGTCTTTCAAACTCAAAAGTTCCCACATGAAAGTGGGGTTTATGATGGGAGGTGCATCAGGCAAGATGATCGGTGCATCGGGCTGGAGATTTGAAGTCCTCTTGTACTGTTTGTACTCTTGTATGCACGGATCGGCGCGGATTCAATTCTTGCAGGGGGGGGGGGGGGGGGGGGGGGCATTTGTACAGCGTTCGCCTCTCGTTCCATTGATTGCTCTTCTTCCTAGCCATTGTTGGGCTGCAGCCTTATGGGCCTGACCTGACTGATGCAACAATCTCAGTATATGGGCTGAAAGTTATACTGAAAGTTCAAGAAAGATGTTGTGACCTAATCCTCACAAAAAACAGATCCAATACTAAGGATAAATTTGTATTGTATGTCTTCAGAATCATCCCTGGAATTATGTTTATTTTAAGATAAAGGGAGTATCTATCGCTTATATAGCAACTGGAATTCATCTCAAAATCAATATGAAAGGAAGAAAATAGAAAATTACTAGAAAACAGCAAGTGAAAAAAAAGGCACTTTTAGAATTCCAGCCTCTCCTCTAATTAAACACGCATCAAGCTCTAATATAGTAGTTCTAGAGTTTAAAATTTTGGTTTGGCCCTTTCTATCGCGGGGTACTAATAGAACTGAAATTTTGGAATATTTTGGTCCAACATAATTTGGATTCAAACAAAATTTGGTCTAGCAATTTCAGGTCAAATAGTTTAACCACGGGAGCAGGGCGGGCTGAAATTCCATTCCGGAATTTTGAACCCTGAGTAGTACAATTGATGCTATACTGACCTTTTCAGAAAATGGAATGAGCATCCCTACTGCAACTAGTACATTCGTATAGATATATAAACTCAAATCATTCAAACGATCCATGCATTACTAGCACAGCACATTCAAACAATCATTTGCAGTAATTGAGAAGTGGATTAGGAAGCATCTTGAACAACTAAATTTGCCTCGGAATGCGCTAAAGAGAGGCTGCTCTATTTGAGGAGGCTGTTGTCTCGGATGTTAATTTACTTCTGGTTGTCCATACATCCGTGGCCAGCAAAATGGCTCGGTAGTTTAGGATATTGCTTAGGCAATGGATTGCAAAATTATAATCTCCGAGTGTTGCCTGCTTTTGTCATCTCCTGCTTAGAACCTCGAGCTGCTTGTCACGGCATTTCGTGAACCGTGGGATTTGTCGTCGTTTTGACGAGCAAATCAAAAACTTGGTGCAATCTTTTGTGATTAGTTCACTGCACAGCAGCAGCAGAAGAATTCCTAGCCTATCGATTAGGCCTGTTCTGAAATTGTGATGGATGGAATTCAGAAATTCTGAACGTATTGTGAGAGAAGTACAGGGTACAAACGTTATAAAAGTCTAAAAACTGCTACGCCAAATTGACTTGTGCGAGCACACCTTTAAAATACATTTACCTTCTAATTAAAAAGGCTGTCCAGTATTGAACTGGGACGATAACTTATTCTTCTCATACCAAAACCAAAACTCCTATCAATACTGAAAATTTCTTGTGTGTTTTTTAAATTTTTGCTTTATTCTTTCTATGTCTCTGAGTTTTGACTTATTCCATAGATATCCACGAGTCTGTGTTTTTCCTCTATATGCATTTGGTGGACAGTTAGACTTTTTTTTTTAAAAAAAAATGACCATATTATCCCTCGCCAGTACATAAGCTCTAGCTTCTTATTAGAGATACCATTATTAAGTTTATTTAAAAACTTCAATTATAACAATTGAAGGGGGCAATTGTTTGATCCAAAAATTGAAAACTAAAATTTTAAATGAATTGCAATAAGATTTGATTAAATTTCAATGGAGGGGAAATTACACGGAGAACCAATTTCTTTTGATTTTGTCCTCTTCCTATATATACCAAAATTTGATTATTTTTTTACCTACTTTAGCCAGGTTTGATGAAATTACCCATAGAAATTTCGTCAGGTTTGGTTGAAATTCATTTCAAATTTTGATTTCCAAATTTAGAGTCAAATAATTCTCCCATTCTACCTTTTAGAACCAGATCGTATTCAACTTCAGAATTATATTTTTTTAAGCTAACACTTAATGTGCAAGCGAGGGGCAACAAAGTTAATCTATAAATATAAATATATATTTTTTTGTAGGGATATAAATATAAATATATGATGACCAATTCACTCACAACTAATAGAAAATACATAAAGAGGATAAAAAAAAACTCAAGAGTATATAAAGAATAAGATAGAACTAAGGCATAGAAGGGTAGAGTTTTTTCTTCCTCAATATAGAGAAGATGACAAAGAAAGAACTCCAAAATGGACTGCAATATATTTTTTTGAACGATTATAGACTGCAAATTACGGGTCCTAATTAATCAACATCACATCACTTCACTTACCAACATACGTGGGAACTTGACCGGGACTTGTTGCCGACGGAGGCCGTAAAGCTGACCACCAACGACGACGCGAGATCGCTGGCCGTCCGATGAGCATCGGACGGCGGAGATGAAGCCCGTCGACACGGCGGAGTGCGCCTCCCGCCACACGGTCGACTTTTCCCGTCTTGCCCGTTCTCTCGCGGCGCTGCCTGCCTTCTCTTTTTTTCCACCGATGACTCAGCAGCCTATGGAGTATGGACCCGTACACTGCAAAATACCCATGGTTTGGGCATAAACACCGGTAATGCCACTGCCAATAGCACACAGAAAACTGAAGCTTTACCAATACTTGTGCCGTCTCTTTTGGAACAAATGATTTTTTTTTATGGAATTTCAGAGAAATCCGATTCTACAGAAAATTTTCCTACGTGATTGTTTGAATCATAGGAATAGCTATAATAAATATCCTATAAACTTTCTTTGAATTGACTCGAAACATAGAAATTTTAGGAAAAATTCTAACATGGGCTTTAATCTCTTAGAAAAATCCTTTGTGTCTTATATATTCCTTATGATTCATGTGTTTTTCCTGTGCACTATCCAAACGATTATTCATACCGTTTTTATGTGTTTTCTTACCGGTTACCAAGGTTCACAACTTTGGTAAGGAATTAAAAGCTGCTCACAAGCAGTATCTTCAGATTTTTTTTTTAAAAAAAACGTTGATAAATTGACAAAAACCAATGAAACCTTTATAAAGCTTGTCAAAATTTAAATCTCAGTATTTTTATAATGGTTTGTTTATATTTTTCGACCCTATCTGAAAAGATCAGATTTGATGAAATCCAAACCGATTTTCAACGGGATTGTAAGTCTGCTACTACTGCAAAGCTTTCACTTTCAGGTTTTGTGTCAAACATCGCAACTTTGGAGTAGACATACGTATTATGTGCACGATTTTTTCCAGCATGGAGCCCAAAACCGACACATTTATGAGGCTCACAAGTCACAATCTAGGACGAAGAGAGCCTTCTAATAGAAGGTGTAGAAAGCCATAGAATTTTATGGCAAAGATGCAATTAACCACCAAAACCGAGGACTACTGGATGTTCAAACAGGGGTTGGTGTGGTGTGCATCTTACAGTCAGTCAGTCAGTCAGTCAGTCCCAAATTCTTGATCTATCTTAAATTAAAAACCATTTGTTGACTCTATAACCACGATCTCTCTTCTGCTTGGAATTATCTATCCTATTTTTCATCTCATATTCTAACCATTGATTATGCCATGATTGGATCTTGGCACAGTGCTCTGCATGTGTTCTTGTGTTAATCAGCTGCCCCTAATCCCCTAGGAGACCATTCTACTGCTGCTTAGCTCCTGATACAAATTTGCACATTGCCCGGTGAAAATTCAGCAACTGAGCAAGCCAACAAGAGCCTGGGTTTCTGAACTCTGACTAGCAGTTTCATCAGGTACCAAAAAAAAATATAAACTCATCTTTGTTCCCTAGTTGAGATCATCAGTTTGTTTCTGAACATTTTTTTTTTACATTTTGCGGCGTTGATCAGATTGGTTTGAGCTTGGGAGAGATCGATGGGGTGCGTGTCGTCCAAGATCCTGAGCAAATCAGGGAGCTTCCAGGAGAAGGTGGTGAGCCATGGATTCAAGGGGAGCAACCTGATCGAGGAGATCATCCTGTCCACCCCCAAGAAGAGCAACGGCGATCAGTTCTTGGCCCTCCTCCGCACGTCCACCTCGTCGGCGTCGGCGGCGGCGAGCAGGGCCAAGGACGCCGCCGATCAGAGCACCACGGCGGCGGCGGTGGCCGCCGAGGAGTTTGTCAAGATCGAGACGATCAACGTGTCCGAGCTGCTCGCCGGGCTGGAGGAGGAAGAGGAGGAAGAAGAACGCGACGACGGCGAGAGGTGTTCGGCTCAGGAGTGCGTGCTCGATGGCGCGGCGGCGACGCCGGCGAGGGCGACGAGCTTTCGCACCGTGGAGGAGTTCGACGCGCTGGTGACGCGGAGCGGCTCGTCGGAGGTGGCGGAGGCAGCCTCCTCCGCCGATCAAGACGCGACGGGCGCCAAACCGTCGGAGCAAGAGGAGGATGCCACCGCCGCCGCCGGGAACAAGAGGCGGGCGAGGGCGAGGCAGCTCGGCGAGCTGAAGGTGCCACTGCCACCGGCGTTCGACTTCTCCAAGTCCGGCAGCCTGCGCGACTGGCTCCTCCAGGGCGGACAGATATTCTCCCCGGGCTCCTACGTCACCCCCAAGTTCGGGACGACCTCACCGGCGCCGCCGCCGCCGCCGCCGCCGCAAGAACGTGGAGGAGTACTCCACAACGCCGGCGAGCCGCAGCCGCAGCACACCGTGTTTGATCCCGAGCTGGTCGCGCAGTTCGAGCAAGCCATGGAGCGGCTGTCCGAGGACGAGGAGCGCGTCTTGGAGAAGATCCTGGAAGCCATGGGAGCGGCGGCGGAGGAGGAGGAGGAGGAGGAAGCGACGGCGACGGCGACGGCGAGGCTGGAGATGCCAAGCCATCGGCCGGTGATGGTGGTGCAGGAGTAGGCGACGGTTTTGGTAGGTTTTTGCAGCCGCGCGTGTGTGATGTGATCTGTAATTTTAAACCCTGTGCTTGCAAAATGTAAATATGAATGTGTTCAGTGATGATTTCTGTCGTGTCTCGGCAAATTCCAATTCAGTTCAAATTCAGTCTGCCAAGAGGACGATGACGAACACATCAAATGCGAAAACGCTAATCCGCGACCAGATTTATATTAGGGAACCATCGACGCATGTAGCAGAATCTGAGGAAGATCTTGGTCCAAAGAAGCATCTGGATGCGAATGGGTTTATAGTTGAGGGACACAAAGTGCACCTCTTCCCTCTCCATTGGGTGATTTAGCTGCAGAATGTTTACTTGAGGTCCCTCAAAAATAGGGGTCAAGTCTGAATCACTTCCCACAACCGCAAAACAGATATATAGTACCCTCAACTTCTAAAACTAGTGTAAGGCTGTATTTAGAGGTGAGTGTTGGGAACCCATCTCCCATACACGAAAAACGGAGTAGTCCATTAGTACGTGATTAATTAAGTATTAGCTATTTTTTTTCAAAAATAGATCAATATGATTTTTTTTAAACAACTTTTATATATAAACTTTTTACAAAAAATGCACCGTTTAGTAGTTTGAAAAGCGTGTGTACGGAAAAAGAGAGGGAGGTGTTGGAAACTTGCTCTTGCAAATACACCCTAAGTTGAGTCCCTCATTGGTTTTTGGATGGCGGTTTTGGCTGACGAGACGCTTACGTTGTGTGTTGACCTAGTCTTGTCTTATGTGATGCCAAATTGATGCTTACAATTAAAAAATTAGTGGAGCCAACGTGTCAAGGGTTGTCTTCTTCATCCACCCTCTCCCACGACTTCACCTCTCCTGGCCAATGGCATGGAGGCCGAGATCCATGGCGGCAGCATTGCCTTGTAAAGTTCCTGTGTCGTCACGTGTTGCCACAGCCTACCAAGCTCCCACCACAACCATGTTGAGGTCTCCCGTCACCAAGCCGCTCCCCCCCTCTCTCTGTCCGCTTGATCCGAAGCACCTCGTCTGGCTCCTGACGGCTCTTTCCTCTAGTCGTCTTCCTCTTTCCAAGGCCGAGCTTAGCCTCCATGCCGCCGTAGGATGTAGGTCATGCTGGCAGGAAGCGAGTGCGTGGAGAGAGAGGCAAGGAAGCCGACAGCGGTGAAGCACGAGAAGACGGATGGGTAGGAGGCTGCAACAAAGTTCCCTAGGGCCTAGGCGGTGGGGTGGGCCCTGTGCTCCGTACTTGTTAGACTGCAGTAACCCCTAAATCTCACCATCCTCCCACCTTCGGCCTCTGGACCTCACCTCATGCATCTTGGCAGCCCTCGTCCTAGAGGAGGATGGTGGTTGTCGGTATCTTTTGATCAAGTGATGAAACAATTATATATAAGTGACAAAACAATATCAAAATTATTTAAGAGATAAATCAAACGTCCCATCTGTTGTTAGGGTTGAAAGTGATTCGGATAATTTTCGTCCGACCGGACATTTTTTCGGATTCGGATAGTTTCGGTCGGATATATCCAAAAAATTTTGAATTCGGATTTTTTTTATATGAAAACGAATATGATATAGGTGATATCTGTCGGAATCTGATATCCGTAGGATATTATCCAGTATTTTCCATCGGGTATCCGACTCACATGTAAGGCTGCCATAGCCCATAAGCTAGCCCAACCCAAATGAGGAGGCAAATCAGACTTCTTGACAAAAATGAATTTCGAATTGAATTTTATGATATTAAATGAACTCATATGAAAAAGTTATAAAAAACAAAGTTGTAGAACTTAATAAGATCTACCAATTTTATTTTGGTCATTTCTTCATCCGAGTTTCATTGAACTATATAAAATTTGATTTTTAAAATATAAGAAATTCAAATAATTCTTCGGGTAGTAAATGATTTCAAATGGAAAAAACTATCAAGAACAAAGTTGTATAATTTATCAAGATCTACAACTTTTATTCTGGTCATTTTTCTATATGACTTTGTTTGAACGGTTTAAATTTGAATTTGAAAATATAACAACTTCAAACAACATTTTCAAATACTAAATGATTTGAACTAAAAAATTCATCAACAACAAAGTTGTAGAACTCATCTAGATCTATAACTTTTATTTTGGTTATTTCTTCATCCGACAAAGTGATATTAACATTGTTCATAAAATTTACATATCTCTTATTTGGTTTTATAAACTATAAAAGAGATATGTAAATTTTGTGAATAATGTTACTATCACTTTGTCGGATGAAGAAATGACCAAAATAAAATTTGTATGTCTTGATGAGTCCTACAACTTTTATGTGCATTTTTTCAACTGAAATTATTTACTGCTTCAAAATATCATTTGAAGTTTTGAAATTCAAATTTTTAATTGATAAAACAAAGTCACGAGAAAATATGGCCAAAATAATAGCAGTAAAAACATAATAACATGATAGAGCATGATTTTAGAAACATTTAAGAAAAAGAATCATCCAATTTGGAGTTCATATGAGTGAGATAAACTAGTTTCAAATTTTTAAATTTTATTTTCACATACGACTCCTTAAGACGCCAGTGTAGAAAATTTTGATTTTTCCATACAGGCTCTTAAGTGGTCCGCATGCAAAAATGAGCTCATTTTGGCATCTTAAGTAGGGGTGAGCATTCGGTCAGACCGAAAATTCGGTATTGGTCTTCGGTCTTTTTTGAAAGTTCGGTCATCTAAAGCGCAAGACCTTTCGGTCTTGAAAAATGTTGAAGACCGATCAATTCGGTCCCGGTCTCGGTTAGACTGAAATTTCAGAAATATTAAGAAGAATCGCACAAATCCTCAATGAATTTCAGATCCAAAAAAATCATACACATAAATAAAATTCATAAAAATCCCACATCGGCTTTCTTCACTGTCATATACTCATCCCAGATCGGATTTGGCGTCGCTCGTCGCCGTCGGGGTGGAGGAGGCACCATCTGATATGCCCTCGGGGTGGAGCCATGGAGGACCGTGGCTCAGGCTTGGCAGTTGGGGGCTTGAGGCCTCCTGCCTCGGGGCTCCGGCAGCATGGGCGCAAGAAGAGGAGGTCGTCGTGGTGTGACTTGTGAGGAGGAAATGCTGGGATGGTGCAGAGGTGCCAACGATGGAACATGATGCCGATGTGCGAGAGAAACAGAAAGGAGCGCTTGGGTGAAAAAAAGAAGAAAGAAGCGCTCTCTCCTGGGTGGGTAGGGAGAGCGTGGCGGCTAGGTGGATGAGGAGAAGGCAGTAGAGAGAGCTAGGGTTTTACTTGTGTTGGGCTTGCTTTCTTGGGCTGATATTGTGCTTTCAATGAAATTCGGTCAATTCGGTTAACAGAGGGTGATGACTGAAATGACCGAATAAAATTCGGTCATCTAGCACATAAGACCGAAGTACTGACCAAATTTATCGATTTCGGTCTCGGTTATTTCGGTTCGGTCTTTTTCTGCCCACCCCTAGTCTTAAGGAGTCGTATGCGAAAATGCCGATGCGGCAAGTTGTGGTCCATTTGCAAAAGTCATAGGGTCTCGTACACAAAAAATCGTTTGTGTAGTTGAGGGGTTTTTATATTCCGATTAATATTCGTCACCGTATTTGTATTGGATAATATTCGATTTCGTCTTCGTATCGATTTTTTATTTCGAAAAAAATTTATAAAAATGTCATCCCTATCTGTTGTCTCGTCCAAACAAGCATCTTACGTTTTCTGCGTGGTTTTGGCTTCTGCCCACAGTTTACCACAGCAGCAGCTATTCAGCCCGTAGAAAATTCAGATAGCCAAATTGGCCTTGTTGCTGTCTTGTGGATTGTGGCTTCTGTTGAAGTCTTACTCCATTTTTTCCATCTACTATATCCGACAAATCTCCTGCCGTTTTACCGTTTCAAAAAAAAAAAGTCTTACTCCATTTTTTATCAGTTCGATATTTTGCTTAGATAATGGTATCAGTTGGATATACAATGGTTGGTAGAATAGCGAGGAGAAAATGACATCACAACATCTGTAGAGCTAGAAAGAAAATCCATTACAATTAGTCAAATCAGTCAAGTTGTGGACATCTGCTATTTCCTTTATCCCAAAATATTATAACTAGTTTAAACTCATATTATATGAGTGTATCAAGATAATGTTAGTAAAAGATAACTTTTAAAATTAAACATCACATACTACTCATACTACACCTTAATTTTATTATAGCTCAAACTAGTTGGGACCAATAATTCACCTAGCCCAAGAAGATAGCCAACTCCTTTTATCTCTCTACTTAAGACTTGTTATATTTTGACATGGGTGGAATATTATAGACTAGAACTGCTATGCTTCCCACAACCAGTCTAATTGCGAAAGTCTTCGGATTAGATCGTCTGAGGTGGATTTTTACTTCTCAAGAGCAAATAGCCTCATTTGTTGCAAATATAAATATATATATTCCATGGAAAAATTCTAAATATATTTGACATTAAAACGGGCATATCACCTATCACTTTATATTGGGTTTATAAAACCTGGCAGTTTTCATGAAAACCAGACTTTTTGGACCGGCTCAAGAACATAGGCCGCTCAGTTTTCCAGGTCAAGTTAAAAAAAATCAAACTGCATTTAAATTGTTTGGCAAAATTTGATCGGATTAGGTTTCAAAAAAAATGATCGGATTTTGTCAAGAGTCAACGGTTTTCAAAAAGTTTTTGCAAAAACGGAGAAAACCACTAACTCATGGTTTTTGGCTCTAGAATGGTTCGGTGAACATACAAATAATCTACGATCACAGCTCACAGGATAATGTTAATTATTTAAGTTCGATCTACAAGTGAGGAACTAAAATATCCAGTTCAGCTCCAGATGTGACTTCACTTTTCGTAGTTCGGTTAATCTTCTCTCTTCTTTTTACACGTTTGGATCCAAGCTCTTCTTTCACGTACGTGCAGGTGTAGCCACAGATGACACCAGGCCACAATCTATTTATTCTACTTCTGTTATTACTAGATTTTTCTGTAATTATTTGCATAGTACATGTGTCATGTGTGGTGTGTCCTCCGTAGTACTTCATCGTGCTCGTTTTGTCAGTGAACAGTGATACTGTATTCTGATTGGAGTACCATATTCTTTTACGCCCACGCGCTCCACGCGGTAGGAGTGCGGTCAGTCTCGCAAAATTATTGTACTCCCTCCCAGCGGCGGACGCGTCCTTAAACACAAAATTTATTTCGAGAGACATCTCTATGTAAGGCTTAAACGAGCAATGACAAAAAAAAAAAAAAAAACAAAAACATAAGGGAAGTACTACTACACGTCACAGGCATATAAGTATCTTTTTGCTATTAGTCGATGCAGGTCTCTTTCTTTTCTTCTTATAAAATTTACTCTTAAATTATTTATTCGATCTACAATCTGATTACATCATTGTGTTCGTTGCAATTAAATCTTTATAACAAGATCTTAGATGACTATATTATGATGATAAAACATTTATGTTATGAATTACTTTTATTATATATGTAAGTTATTTTTATCATATTGTCAGTGAAATGGGAACTAGGTTACCCATTTACCTGGCAAAACAATTATAAGTAAAATAAATGGCGTGCTTAAACTGATATTGCTAGGGGCCCACCTTGGTAGGTCTTGGGCTCACCTTTACCTGTTTAAGGGATAAGGATGTAGCCTAAGGTCTGCTTCGGACCCGATCTTGTCCTGGATCCCGAGCTCACCTTAATCATTATAAGTCCTACACTACTAAGTAAGAAGAGTGTAAAGACATACAAGATTTACATCTTAAGAGAAATAGACTAAAGACTGCCGCAAACCTAGCCTTACACTAGGTCTCGGGCTCACCTTAGCTCATCTGGGTTACACATTGCTCCGTGAAAAGGAGCGTAGACTAAGATCTACCCCAGGCCCGGCCTTGCTCTGGGCCCCGGGCTCACCCTAGTTATTGGTCACACTTTCTAAAAGGGGTGGAGGGTGGAGACATATGAAGTTATACTGACAGGATTGTGAGTCGAGGTCTCCCTCGGTCCAGCCTCGCCCTAGCTAGGACCTGGGCCAACCATGGTCTTTGTATGGTTCACATTCTTCTACAAAGAAGAGCATTGAAACATATAAAATAGATACATTGTCTACTCATCAAAGACATCTTCAAGAAGCTCGCCTTAGAATAGATGAACTATCATCATGGAAAGCGCGAGGGCACGACCTCAGGACCGGTTGGGGAGATGGACGCGCTCCACGAGCTATTGTGAAGCGGTCCTCTCCGCCATAGATAAAATAGGTTTATGGGGAGCACCAGCCAGTCTAGAGCTAAAAGGACATGGACAAGACACATGCGCTGATTTATTAGCGCTAGTGGCACCTTGGACGCGTGTCGAACATGCCCCATGCCACCTGATTTAGCTAAACGGGCATAAATGAAACCGTGGCATTGTTTCAGGCAGCCCAGGTTCCGCCAGGCCCACCACTCGCCACGTGCTGGGCTAGCTGGCGCGACCCAGTTGTCTCAGACAGAAGCCCGGGGTAATGCAAGTTTTAAGTCTTAGTGGTCTCTTGAAGACTGTGTTAGGGAACCAGCCAGCAACGACAAGACAGCTGATAAGACAAGACAAAGAGTAGATTTGTAATAACGTGAACCCCTCTTTGAACTATAAAAGGAAGTGGACAAGCTACGGATGAAGGGTTGGACTCTTTAGATCGATACGCTTCGCTTTGTAGCCCAAAAAGGCCATCTTTGTACTCAACTGATCTAGGGAAGCCAACGAAACCAACACAGGAGTTAAGTAGTACACCTCCGGGTGGCCTGAACCTGTATAATTCCTGTGTCTTTTGCTTGGCGGGAGCTCGGCCCCCACAAATTCGATCTCGCTTTGATCTCTTTCTCACGCCCTGCACCACAAACCCCCTGGTTGAATATTCACACTTGGGGAGGGGTATCCACTCCCCGCTGTCCGAGGAATCGCTCCCTCGACACATATTTAGAAATTAGTTTTAGATTTGATTAAATTACTTCTCATATATTCATGATGCTCTGAGTTGATTACTTTTATTAATGTTTTTAGTCAATTTCATAATTTGTGCTGATTAAATTTAATTTCTAGCTAGACCCATATTTTTATCCCTACAATGAATTACTTCTAATGTCGTAACAACTTGCTTTTATTTTGTGCTAAGTTACCTTTATGATTTATGTAAATTACTTTCAGGCTTCATTAAACTTACTTTTATAAATGTATACCTAATTACTTTCGGACTAATCTGTTGGGTGTTCACACCTTGTTATACCTAATTTTAATGGCTCATGACTACTATAAAGGGCAAGGAGGTCTTGAGGTGTGGGGCGATACGGGTCGTAGCTGGGTCGGTCGATCCACCATGCCTAATAGGTAGATCCACCACTGCTCCCTCCTTTCCTTCATATTTAGACTTTAATAATTTGGTTTTTTCACAAAAGTTATCTAAATAATTAAATAAATATCATGCTATCGAAGTATATTACATAAACATAAGTATTAAACTTTCTTTCATTATGATTTAACAAAATTGCTAGAATGCTAGAAAATTTTTGTCAAAACTTTCAGATTTGTTATTATTGGATCATCTTAAGATGGGTGCATTGAATAGAAAAATAATTGCTAGAAAGAAATTTCACATAGGCTACGGATAAGATCCCGGTGCTAGTCAACTAAACTAGTCTTAAATATAGGTTTATATCAGTTATACTGTAGCTATAACATAGCCACGGTATAAATTAATGTAATTACAATGCGGTTATAGTGCAGTTACAACGTAATTACAGTCAATTACATTATAGTTACATTTGAAAGTTTTTCCCTCAAAAAACTTGATAGTTTTTTTTAAGATACTCTAACGATTTAATCATCTCAAAATTTTTAATAATTAAAGTTATAGATGAACCGGTAACAATTACTACCTCTGAAACAGGTTAATAAGTCAAAGTCAAACTGCTTCAAGTTTAACTAAATTATAGAAAATAAACATTTTCAACCCATGTTAGATTTATTATGAAAATATATTTAATTATTGATTTAATAAAACTAATTTGGTATTATAAATATTACTATAGTTATCTACAAACTTAGTAAAATTGAAAGTAGTTTGATTTTAACTAACCTAAAATAGAGGGAGCACACCATATTTTATACCAAAGTACTGTCAGCAATTAGCTGATCGGTAGAGACGCTGAGTAACTGCACGTTCAGGTCATCACGCGACCTACCAATTTAACAAAACGCCGTGTCGTCTTGTTCTTCTTCTTATCTTTTTTTTTTAGTCATTAATTGATCTGCAATACTTATGTAAGAGGTCCAGATAGCTCGAGAGGCCATTGAGAGATCATCATCGGAGCTAGCTAGCTAGCCATGGCGACCTACCGGCCGGGCAGCAATGCCCTCCTCAAGTCCGACTCCATCCTCGAGGTACGTATAGACTCGCGGATGTGTAAGCGCGATGTACGTGTGCAGTGGTGTGTGTTTCATGTTCGTTTTTTTGGAGGAAGAGATCGAAAAAATGATGGAGAGATGCATATTTGTGTGTGCACTTTGCAGTATGTGCTGGACACGACGGTGTACCGGCGGGAGCACGAGCGCTTGCGCGAGCTCCGCCTCATCACGCAGAACCATCCCAAGTGCGTTGCATAATCGTTTTTTTCTTTTTCTTTGGCTTGTCACGTCGACGTCGGCCGTTTTAATTTACGTACGTACGCACAGGTCGTTCATGGGGTCGTCGCCGGACCAGATGCAGTTCTTCTCCGTGCTACTCAAGATGATCGGCGCCAGGAACGCCGTCGAGGTCGGCGTCTTCACCGGCTACTCGCTGCTCGCCACCGCGCTGGCCCTCCCCGACGACGGCAAGGTGGTGGCCATCGACGTGAGCCGGGAGTACTACGAGCTGGGGCGCCCGGTGATCGAGGACGCCGGCGTCGCGCACAAGGTCGACTTCCGCCACGGCGACGGGCTCGCCGTGCTCGACCAGCTGCTCGCCGGCGGCGAGGGGAAGTTCGACTTCGCGTACGCGGACGCGGACAAGGAGCAGTACCGCGGGTACCACGAGCGGCTGGTGCGGCTGCTGCGCGTCGGCGGCGTGGTCGCGTACGACAACACTCTGTGGGGCGGGTCCGTGGCGATGCCGCGCGACACGCCGGGGAGCTCGGCGTACGACCGCGTGGTGCGCGACTACATGGTCGGGTTCAACGCCATGGTCGCCGCCGACGACCGCGTCGAGGCATGCCTGCTCCCCGTCGCCGACGGCGTCACGCTGTGCCGCCGCCTCAAGTGAGATCGACCGATCGATCGGGCAATCTTAGAAATGCGCTGGAGTGTCCATACCCTCTCGGTCTCAAAATAAACCAACATCGTAGTATGATATTTATTTTGGGACATTGTAATACGTGGTTGATTTATTTTGCGTAGGAGAGAGTACGTTGCTCTACTGTTGCTGTTGATCTTGTCGTACAATAATTGAAGTTCAAATTCAACGTCAACTTTTCCACATGTACAGTTCATGCATGGTATTCATGAGCCAACAAAACATGAAAGAAAATATTTGTACTGAGAATGTGCATGCTGACCACTCATTTCTCATCCACTTAACAACCTTAACCTCATCCATCTAAGGACCATATATAACTTGCTAGTGCCAAATAGGACATCATAATAGCCTCCCTCTCCATGCTACCTTTGCTTGTCCTCCGTCGCTGGTGAAGCTGTCACCGAGGAGCATATGTCCATGGCTTGCACGAAGGTGTGGAGAAGCACGATGTACACACCCAGGTGCCTCCTCTTCTAGCCTTGCACATAATTAACTAATGTTGCGGTGTTCGTTGCAACAAGTTTTCTTTGTTGTTCAATTCTTGTTTTCCTTCCGTTGCATTCTGGGGACTCTCTTGATCGAAAGGGGAATAAATTTTGTTTTCCATCGTCCATATTGGTGTTAATTTGTTACAAATTTGCTAAGTTCTTATTGCAATCAATTAGATTTTGTTGCAATGTATTAAATGCCTGAGATTAAGCTTGCAGTGGAGGAGACATTCCAAAAAAAAAAAAAACAGAGTGGAAAATATAGTTTTTTTTTTCACATCATATAGCTTTGTGTTTCGCCTCCAATCAACTGAAACATTAACAATCCAATTTTCTGAGTTAAATTTTGATTTATAGCCATGTCCATATTCTCGTATACCATATACCCCAGTGTGAATCCAACAAAATTCCTTTATCTCCTTTTCAAAGCAGAAAGGTTCCTTTCCCCATACTCCTCCAAGGGGTTGCTGTTACGGATGTATCAACATGCCTAGGATAAACATCTCTTTCGTATTATGCACGTGTGCTCTTTTAGTGTTACAAATGGGCCAAAACAAGCCCAAACAACCACTCACATGGGCCGTTCACCCGAACATGGCCGCCAGCGTAATCGGCCATTCGGTCCTAGCCAACCAAGCCAGTCCACTGCCCGTCTTCGCTTAAGCCTTTGCAACCTAACACCAACTACTCCCTCCGTCCAAAAAATAAAGAATAAATCCACTTTGACTGCCTTACTAGTGGCTAAATCTGATTCATATCCTCGGACTACAATACCGGATATCTTCACCTCCAATTATTAAAACTAATGTATTTTGACACCTTCGACGGTTTTAAATGACGGTTTCACTAATGTGGTGGTGTTGACCTGGTTTCGTCCAACATGGTATTGATGTGGCGCTTGTGGCATTAGAATAAAAAAATATGAGGGACCCATTTATCATTAAAAAAATATTGTGGGGCCCACATATCTTTCTCTCCTTCAGCAAGGTGGGTGGCGTCATGACTTGAAGGGAGAGAGGCGGAAGGGAGCGAGACGGAGCGACTGCGCCAGCACCTCCTACCAATGTTGCCGGTGAAGAGACGAGTGAGGAGAGAGACAAAAGATAAGGAAAAAAGGTGGAGTCATAGCCATGCCGGACCCACACGTTGAGTCAGCCGATCAAACTAAATCAAATGCCACGTCAACGAAACCGCTCTCTAAAACCATCTAGGGAGTCAAATTACACCGGTTTTAATAAATTGAAAGGTCGAGATATCCAATATTGCGGTTCAGAGATATGGATCAGATTGGAGCTATAACTGAGGATAGGTTGGGTTTGAGTGAACTCATTTTTCAAGGTGTTTGGTTTGGCTGTTTGGGCCTCGAGAACAATTGCGATGGGATGATTTCTAAAAAGCAACATTTCCTTTAGATCTCGGTTAGCTTCATGAAAAAATGGTGGACCAATCCAACTTAATAGTACTTCCTTTTCTCTTATTGACATGCAGGTCACACCCTTTTCAAACTCTTAGAACATGTACAATGGTCTTTATTAGTGGTCTCTCTATTGCCATGCAAGTAAATTTGATGATATGGAAGAAAGAGAAAAGGATATGGTTGTTATGCATGACAACGGCTCAGAGTCGACTCTTAGCATTTATTAGAGCAAATTTTGTTGCATGGTGGTGAAAGAAAGGAAAGGAGAGTAATAAAAAGTATTTTGATACATTAATGATTAGAGACCATATTGTCTCTAACTGTTGTAGAATGCTAGTCTCTAGATAACGTAGAGCTCATATCTAACTCTATCTTTGTACATGTCCTTAAGAGAAAGAGCATTTCAATCCTTGTGCTAAATACATAGATGAGACCATCCCATAAATAAAACGATGGATTCTCACTTGATTCCAAGCCAAACACACGCTTGTTTTAGATTGATTTATCGGAATTGCTAGAAAACTTGCGACAGTTTTTTCCAAAGAAAACAGTCGAATTTGCAGCCCTTAGATCCGCTCCGTGATTCGTGCGTGCAAGAAGGAAGAAAACAGCTAAAAATATTGTCGTAGACAGGAGTCGAACCCAGGCCCTCCCCTTAAATAGGACGGCATAACGACCACTAAGCTAGCTCAAGTATACGTTGAATGTGAAATTACATTTTGATTACATTTTACTTACGCTTTAATTAACTACACAATTAGTCCCCTGTTTTCATCTAATTTTTGGATAATCTTGTTATATTTCACTCTCTTACGGGCTTGCTAGCAATGACGTCGCTGTTGGATGCAAAGGCTAAAAAAGTTTGAATGTTTGGTACCTCGTTTCTGTCGAACGTCCTATACGTATTCACGTGTTTTAATCTACTTACATAGTACTTACACTCTAATTACATAGTAGTTACATAGCACTTACATTCTAGTTACATAGCACTTATATCTCAGTTATATAGTAGTTATATGATAGTTATAGGGTAATTACATTGTATAAAATTAGGATTTGCAATTTTTTTAAGATCATGCGTATTACTTTTGAATTATTTTTCTCTTATATATGTTGACCAAATTCTTACCGTTCAATCAACCTTGGCGTAAGATTAGTGGTTTGCACTTGTGTGGACCCGTTTCAACCATTGATGACAGATCCTATGGTTGAAAATTTTGAAAGTTTTGAGCCTCAAAAACTGTGGACAACTCACTAGCTACTTCCTTGATTTATTTGGAGACGGGGA
The DNA here is from genome assembly GCF_000147395.1 of Oryza glaberrima. NCBI lineage: Eukaryota > Viridiplantae > Streptophyta > Magnoliopsida > Poales > Poaceae > Oryza > Oryza glaberrima. Next base: position 21,749,314 of record NC_068333.1, on the reverse strand, counting down.
GAATAGACTCGATCCACCAGCGCGGAACGCACCAACGGGCCATCCGATCCCGATCACGCGGCTCACACCGCACGCGCCGACGCGCGGAGGCGCAGCCGACGCGGATCCCAAATATCCAACCCACATGACCATGAGTCCATGACACCCATCCATCCGCGGTCCATCCGTCGTCACGCCGCGCCGCTCACAACCCCCGGCGCGAGCGCGACGCGAGCAGCGTGATGGAGAGCACGCCGATTCGGTGACGCAGCCACACCGCCATGCCCATGCCCATGCCGCGCCCGCGGGCAAACCGCCAACCACGCAAGCGCGTGTACTACTACCGAAGAAAAGAAGCAACCGCACGAGGAAAACACCGAAGGGGACGGCCGCGTGCGTGTGATCGATGAGCGGTGAGCCCCACACAGTGGCCGCGCACCGATCGATTGATCAGCTGGGCCGGCCGCTGCGCTGGGGACGACGTACGCACTTGTCCTCATCCATCCCTGCATCTGCATGCTATCTGCGTGACCGCGACACAGTGGATGACATGGCACCACCACTGACACTCCAGCTGATGCCGGCCTAAGCTAGCTGTCGGCCCAGAAAGCGTGCCCATCCCTCGTGTATATAGAGCTTGGCAGCAATGCCTCTCCTGGTAACACTTCTCCCTGTGTACTGCACTGCACACTCTAGGCGGCTGAAGCGAACGACACCGGCGTCAAGAGTATCAAGCACGGCCATGGCGGCGGCGAACGGCGATGCCAGCCATGGCGCCAACGGCGGCATTCAGATTCAGTCCAAGGAGATGAAGACGGCCATCCACAGCAACGATAGCCCCAAGACCCTCCTCAAGAGTGAATCCCTCCACGAGGTACACATCAGTTTCTAGTTGATTAATTTTCGTGATTTTCATCCCCATATTGCAGTGCATGGACGAGCAATCGTTGATTGAGATGATATGACCAAAAACCCTTTTTTGGGTGCAGTACATGCTGAACACGATGGTGTACCCGCGGGAGAACGAGTTCATGCGCGAGCTCCGCCTCATCACCAGCGAGCACACCTAGTACTATTTGTCTCCTAATTTATACTCTCTTTCCATTCCAAAAAAAAAAACTAATTCTAAGTTTAAATCTGGACACACTCCTAGGTTTTCAACCTAGACACATATATATCCAGATTCAAATCTAAGATTGGTTTTTTTTTACGGAGGTAGTACATGCTAAATTCAGCGTGATTAATTAGAAGCTGATGATATGATGCTGTGTTGTGTAACATTTTTGTTGGATTCGATCAGTGGGTTCATGTCGTCGCCGCCGGAGGAAGGGCAGCTGCTGTCGCTGCTGCTGAAGCTGACAGGCGCCAAGAACACCATCGAGGTGGGCGTGTTCACCGGCTGCTCCGTGCTCGCCACCGCGCTCGCCATCCCGGACGACGGCAAGGTCGTCGCCATCGACGTCAGCCGGGAGTACTTCGACCTCGGCCTCCCCGTCATCAAGAAGGCCGGCGTCGCCCACAAGGTCGACTTCCGCGAGGGCGCCGCCATGCCCATCCTCGACAACCTCCTCGCCAACGTAAGCAATAGCAAAGCAACGTACGTCTTGGTGATTGCATGCCAGCTGCTCGATCATATGTCTCATGTCTTTTGTGCATTGCAGGAGGAGAACGAGGGGAAGTTCGACTTCGCGTTCGTGGACGCCGACAAGGGGAACTACGGCGAGTACCACGAGCGGCTGCTGCGGCTAGTGCGCGCCGGCGGCGTGCTGGCCTACGACAACACGCTCTGGGGCGGGTCCGTGGCGCTGGAGGACGACTCCGTGCTGGAGGAGTTCGACCAGGACATCCGCCGCTCCATCGTGGCCTTCAACGCCAAGATCGCCGGCGACCCGCGCGTGGAGGCCGTGCAGCTCCCGGTCTCCGACGGCATCACCCTCTGCCGCCGCCTCGTCTGAGATCGGCGCAAGCCGTGTGCGAAGCACTGATCTCGGGGAGACTGAAGTGGGGCTGGATTTGGGCTTTGAATGGACCCCCCAAATGGGCCTGAACTGTAGTATAAATAAGCAGCTGCACTGCAATTATATCGTAGCCTTTGTATGTTTTTCATGCAGGTTTGTGTCTGAGAACAAAAATTAAATTCTAGAGTGATGTTTTATCTTGGGTTATCTGCATTGGCAACCGCGGCATTAGCAACTGTTCAAGTACTTTGTGCATGACGGTACGACGGTACGTACAATTTCATCTACTCTCTCCATCAAAAAAAACAAACTAGGTAAAAATGTGATACCACTAAGAATAACGAATCTGGACAATCTTATATCATTTGTTGTTTTAGATGATGGACACATCTTTATCTAGGTTGATTTTTTTTACGGAGGAAAGTAGACATGATGGACTATGCGTCGGTCATGCGACAACGACAAGCTAATTATAAGATTGGAAAATAGTTGAATTCCACGTGTTTTGTGAATTCCTGCAAATATTTGTAAAGCATACTCTGAGGTCAAACTAAGAAAAAGAACATATGTGCGAGCTCGTCAAAAAAATATGAACAATTTTAGGCCTATATTTGTAGACTGAGATATCTCACTAATAGCAAGATTTAGGGTATGTTTGGTTAGGCTTTTCAACCTGCTTTTGCTTTTGCAAAAGCTAAAAGCCAACCTCAAAAGCAGGTTGAAAAACCCAACCAAAGGACCCAAAAGCTACAACTGCTTTTGTCAAAGCCAGCTTTTAGTGTAGTACAAATCAAAAGCACCTCTACCCCCTGCTTTCACCTGCTTTTTGGGGAAAAAATTACCCACCTCTGCCATTACACAAAAAACGGTTCGCGTTTCTTTTTTCTACCCCCGGCGTCGCTCCTCCTCCTCCTCACTTCGTCTGCCGCCGCACATCCGCCGCCGCGCGGCGGCTCCCGCCGCAACTGCTCGTGGGGAGACGGCGACTACGACGAGGACGGCGCCGCCGACGACCACATCGACGCCAACTTCTTCGGTGACGCGCGGGACGAGCCAGACTCGGAGCCGGAGGAGGCAGATGCCACGGGGCGACAGCCCTCCTCGCTGACGCCGGAGTAGGAGCTAGCCCGCCGCCGCCTCGCTCGTCCGCCCTGCCTTTCCTGTGTCTGTGTAGATAGAGAAGATACATGTGTATGACATATGGGGTCCACTCGTCAGGAGATAAGCTTTTCCAAAAGCCACCTGTGTGTAACCAAACGAGCTTTTGTCTTTCTCACAGCTACTTTTCTAAAAGTCACAGCCCACAGCCGTTTTTTCAAAAGCTACAGTCCAACCAAACACACCCTTAGCTTGTGAAAACTACAGAGCATATTTTACTTGATTTAGCTTGTGAGTGGGTTTGTCGTGTAATTGGAAAAAAAACAAAGAAAAATTGGAAAGAAGCTAAAACAAGTAAAATATGCTCTGTAAAATATACAATATGGAATGATGCATCTGACTTGAAAATTGTTCGTATGAAGGCTGAAGCCAAGTCTGAACAAAGCTAACCTCCGGCATTCTCAAGGTTCGGGAAATTATTCACCACGGAAACCAGAGTTGACCTTCTGTTTTTGTTACCCGTGGTCCCAAACCTATGATAAACAAACCCTCTCTGTATCTTTAACTATAAGATCAGATGGTACGTACTCCCTTCGTTCCAAAATAAATAATAAATAATTTCTTTAGATCACTTTTAATTAACGATGAGGTTAATAGCTCGTGGATGAAAAATATCGATGTTTTAGCTTTCCAGAGTACCCCTACGTTCATGTAGAGATGTGTTGCTTCGTCTCCATAAAATTGATATCTAATATGGAAAAAAAGGAAAATATGGATTCTAATTAAATACTCACTAGTATTTAGAATGTCCAAAACGTCAGCAGTGGCTGTTCCTATTCCCTCCTATCATTTTTCACGAGCACGCTTTTCAAACTACTAAATGGTACGTTTTTTTAAAAAACATTTTATACAAAAGTTGCTTAAAAAGTCATATTAATCCACTTTTAAGAAAAAAAAATATCTAATACTTAATTAATTACGCGCTAAACGCTGCTCCGTTTTGCGTGCCCTCCCGAACGCAACCTTATTTTGGGACGGTATTACTAAGGCCTGGTTTAGTTTCCAACTATTTCTTCAAACTTTTAACTTTTTCATCACATCAAAACTTTTCTACACATATAAACCTTCAACTTTTCCGTCATATCGTTCTAATTTCGATTAAACTTTCAGTTTTAGCGTGAACTAAACGTCCTAATGCTAATACAGTAAGCCAAAGACCTCGTCATCATTTCTCCCTGCTGTATATGCAAGTGACAACTGCACTCTAGCATCTTACGGAAATATTGTTGTCAAGTTTGGCATGTCCTCTTGGAGAAAGCTGCAATTGTCGCGCCAAATTGACGCCTTACTGGCAATTCCACAAGTAGCAGTGGGGTCAACTTCGCTCAGGACCCCACATCTACTTGAAAAATGTAAAAAATGATCAGGAAACATTATGATTGGTAAAAGAAATTGGATGAAGAAATAAAATAAAAGATGATTGTGATTCGTTGAAATGATAGATATATGAGAAAATAGCTTCATTTGAAAAGAAAAAACTGAGTGATCGAAATAGCTTTATTTTAGGGTGAAGAGGATATCTACCTACAAGTATTTTACATTTCCACGCAACTCTTTTTTTTAAAAAAAAAATGACACAATTCGTTTTTTCATTCACCAACCACCTACCCCCACGAAGATCGGCAGATGCCCGGATGCGAAGACCGGCGAAACCGCAAGAGCCACTAGATCTATGTAAGTCGATCATAGATGCTGCTACTTGATCCCACCACCAGCTTCGTCAAAGGAATAGCCACTAGCTAGTCATAGATGTTGCTAATTAACCGCAAGAAGCTTTCCCTGGGTCATGAATAGCGCGATCTCATTTGTTATTCCTTCGTGCGAGCCACTATCAAGTGTTCTCTCATGTTCCCATAAGAGTTGCCAGGGATTCTTCAAAACAAATTGATTTTCAATATTCTATGGAAAAAATAATAATGAGAAAACCTAAATTGTTTTTTTATCAAGTACTAGAAAACAATATTTTAATAAATAGATAGATAAGAGGTATAATTTGGATAGGAAATTTGTTCAAATTTATAATATTATGATATACTTCCTCTGTCTAAAAAGATTAACTTCTAGCTATTAATCAGGATATAGCCTATGTTCAAATTTATAGCTTGAAGTTGGTTTTTTATAAAATGGATAAAGTATTATGTATGGAGGGAGTACCACAGTGTGAGAGGCTCGAAATCAATACTACTATGAGACAAACAAAAGTACTGTGTCAAATCTAGTAACATTCGGTAATGACCAGACTCCGGACGAGCCAATCAGTGCCCTCCCGACTTACACCCACCGGCGATAACGTCGTCGTGGGCCACTCGGCCCACCAGGGCACCACCACCCCCACCCCCACCCCACCCTTGCCACTCTGCGAGAGTTGTGGACTCCGGTGACCCGAGCGACGGCGACCCGCCCGCCAATCGTCCTCGTAATTTTGGCCCCATCGATCGATGCGGCGCGCCACCAGCAATGCCCCGATCGGAGCCTTCTTCTCTCGCATCGCACGCGCGACGAACGAATTCGCGCCAACCAATCGTCCAGGTGCACGGTGCACCCATCCATAGCTTTTTCTGGTCGTTTCAACGATAACTGGAGGGTTGGTGTGTGTCCCTGTCAGTTGGCCTACTAGGTGTATATATATTGAGTTTGGTGAAGGGAGAATGAAGTATTCCCTCCGTTCCAAAATTACACGGTCGCCGACATACTAGTTTTATCAACGAATATCTATATAAAAATAAGATATTTTAAATAAAAAGAGTTACATATTATAATAGTTTGTTTAATAATAAATCTAATAACATCAATTTTATATGATTGATTTTTTTTGTTATTAATAATCAAAATTGAAAATATTTGACTTATCACCATGTTAAAAATGATTATATTTTGGGACGGAAATGAGTACTGTAAGCTCACTACACGACCATCATAGATGCGTTCGAGGTGCAAAATCGATCGATTCGACTACGATTTTGGGTTCCGTAATTAATGGAGGGTTAATGGGATATGCTATTGTCGTCGCTGTACTGTACTCGGTCCAATGATGTTGTACATCTACTGTTCCAACCGCATACGACTACTCTACCAGCGTGCGTTTGGTGATTGGCGTGTGGACGGAAGGAAGTCAGCCGTTGGGCCCCTGCTAGTGTGTCACAAAAACGTTTGTTGCGTGCTCCCTCCTCTAGTCGCGGTAGCGACCTGCAATTGTTGTATCCTCTCGGGGGCAGTCCCAAGCCATAGTATCCATAAGTAGTGTCTATAGTGTCATGTTAATAAGACATCACAATAGAAACTACACACCACAACTCATGGTTTTTTAAAGTGGACCATTAATAAATACATCATCTATTTTTTATATCAATCATATTTATTCTTCATCTATTATGACGGCACTATTTTCTCCCAATGCAAAACTTGATAGTGTCTAGTGCATAGGTTCTCGTGTTGAAACTGTGTCTTACATGAGACCTAGTTTCTTCTTCTCTCCACTCTCTCTCTTAATTAATATATTGTCACATAAGTTAAAAGTCCTAGTACATGATAATATAATTAATGACATAGACACCATTCTAGGTGGAGGGTTAGGAGTCTTGGAACAGTAGCAACCCCTGTTTTGACCCTTTTTTGGCTGCCCATCCACAGTCGCCACCAGAAAATTCACTGTGCCCAAATCAATGGAAGCGCCTACTAGGTCCATCCATCTTCGTGACAGCTCCGAGCTTTCTCCTGGTTATTTTTCTCCCAAAAATACATTCAGAACACGATCTCAAATTTAAACTAATGGAGTGCTACTGCATTTCTTAATTATAAGTCGCAGCACCACTCATTAATCATTTCCATCACAGGTAAATCGTGGTGAGCTGGTGGTTGCTACTGTACTACTAGTACTACCTGTCGCAGCTTTGTAGAAGCCGTTTTCGCTGAAGCTTCTTCTTCTTCCCTGGGCAAAATAATTTTAAGCAGGCGGAATAATATTGGGATAAACAGGGTGGACAAAAACGTGCGATCCCTTTCTTTAACCAAACCACGACGAAAGCAGGTTAGGTCGCGGCGGGTGGTGGTGGTAGGAAGAAGAAGAAAGAGAGGGGAAAAAAAACAAAAATTTCACATGCATCATGCATGAAGTAGTACATGTAGTACTGAGTACTGTAATAATGTTCAGTTTACTGGACCATCTCAACGGGAAGACCAAATTAACGCTTATAAAATACCCTTTTTTGGGGCACTGATCATGGCCACTACGTTTGGTGGCTCAACAACCAGGTCACCGTGCGATCGATCGATTGCTAATTTATTTTTTGAATAGGAAGGGAGGAAAAAAGACCGGGTGTTTGGTGGCGCCACCAACCCTGCTCTCGTGAGCCGATAAATATTGCTCGCCGGAGCTCTCGGTTGACGACCCAACCAATCGACTCGCACCACCACCAGCAGCTCAAGCAGCAACAGCTCAAACGGAGGAAGATCTCATCGCCATGACGACCGGCAATGGCGACGCACCGGTGATCAAGAACGCCCACAGCGACATCGACAGCACCAACAAGACGCTGCTCAAGAGCGACGCCCTGTACAAGGTACGTGCTGCTGATGATTCTTGATCAGCTCGCCGGATTGTGTTTAGGATGATCTCTCTGTTTTAATTAATTTGCTGATGGTTGCTGTGTTCGTCGCCGGTGAACTTGCAGTATGTCCTGGACACGACGGTGCTGCCACGGGAGCCGGAGTGCATGCGCGATCTGCGCCTCATCACGGACAAGCACCAGTGGTAAGAAACCACGATCTCTGCTAATTAATCTGCTTAATTAAGCTAGATCTTGGGGTTGATTAACTAATTAGCCCATTAATTCATGCAGGGGGTTCATGCAGTCGTCGGCGGATGAGGCGCAGCTGCTGGGGATGCTGCTGAAGATGGCCGGAGCGAAGAGGACGATCGAGGTGGGTGTCTTCACCGGCTACTCGCTGCTGGCGACGGCGCTGGCGCTGCCGGAGGACGGGAAGGTGGTGGCGATCGACCCGGACAGGGAGAGCTACGAGATCGGGCGGCCGTTCTTGGAGAAGGCCGGGGTGGCGCACAAGGTGGACTTCCGCGAGGGGAAGGGGCTGGAGAAGCTGGACGAGCTGCTCGCCGAGGAGGCGGCGGCGGGGCGCGAGGCGGCGTTCGACTTCGCGTTCGTGGACGCGGACAAGCCCAACTACGTCAAGTACCACGAGCAGCTGCTGCAGCTGGTGCGCGTCGGCGGGCACATCGTGTACGACAACACGCTGTGGGCCGGCACGGTGGCGCTGCCGCCGGACACGCCGCTGTCGGACCTGGACCGGAGGTTCTCCGTCGCCATCAGGGACCTCAACTCCAGGCTCGCCGCCGACCCGCGCATCGACGTCTGCCAGCTCGCCATCGCCGACGGCATCACCATCTGCCGCCGCCTCGTGTGAGGTCGAGACCGAGACCTTACCGGCCGATCCATCCATCGCTCTCGCGTGATTAATTAACGTGTGTTGCTGTACTCTTCTACTGCTACAACTATACTATTACTTCCTTAATTGCCGCTTAAATTTTCCTATACGTGTTTCAATCAATGAGATTATTATATTCTTCGAGCATGAGAGAGACGGAGTTGTAGGGACATTTGATGATGGTTGTTACTGTACTACATGTTGATAAGTGCAACATCTCTTTCCATGGTTGCTACTCTACTCACCGTGTCAAGTTGGTTGCGGATTTTGATCTCATCAGCAAGATGACTACTGGGCCCAAAATGAACAGACTGTCCTCGATCTGCAGAGCTGCACTGTGCAGGCTTTTACTGCTACTAGTGGTAGTAGTAGGACATGGCAAGCAAGGCAGGCTGGATGGGGAAGGGGCGTCGGCGTCGACAGCGGCATGTGCCAGCATGATGGGATAGGAGAGGGTGGAGACAGGAGACGTGCGGTGGCGGCCCTATGGCGTTGGGTAGCGTGCTGGCCGGGATGGTGGCATCTCGCATCGCAGCAGGTTCTCCAACTCCAACCGCACCCGCCCACCCCCAACCAGGCTGACCATCACGAGCCCACGACGGGTGCGGTTGTGCGCAGTGTCCCCCACCTTGCAGTTGCAGGCGGCAGTGCGGCACGACCACCCACCGGTTGCCGGCACGGGAGCGGGAGGCGTCGCGTGGGAGGGACGGGAGAAGCAGTTTACCGCAAGCGCTGGCCCGCGGAACGTGGCCCGGTTACGTCGGACGTTCGGGGCAATTTGTGGTGGCCGCCGCGAGGGCCGAGAGAGGCGCCGTCTACGCTATTCGGCCGATCTGCCCTGTCCTGTCCGCCTACAGCAGAAGCCGGGCCCGTAGAACCAGACTACAGACTATATATGGCTTTGGTTAGAGGAGTTTCTAGTTGATTCAGCTATAAAAAGTTCTAGTCGAAGAATAAAAAAATGAACTAGCAGCGAGCTACTACTCAGAATCTTAAGCTCCCAAACAAGACCCTATGTACGTTTGGAGGAGTTTCTTTAGCTTCTCTCAAAATCAAAAACTCTCCTAAACCATCCAGCTTTTAGTTTAAATTCTGAGAAGATGTGGTCGTAAAATCTAAAAAATAAACTAGAAGCCAGAAACTGGAAAACTAGCTTTTCCAGACTCAGAAGTTGGCTACCAACCAGCTGCTTCTCAGAATCTTAAGCTCTCCAAACAGGCCTAGACAGACCAGAAAATCATCAGTTCCTAGTCAGAATTAGTAACCTTTTCTTTAAAGAAACATAGTACAAATGCAAATACGCGTAAAAAAACATAGTACAAATGCAAACACACATACGTATACTCATCCATATAAAAACAATTGTATTAAAAAAAATTAACAAAAGCTTTGAATTTACATTATATATCCGTTACATTTTATACTTGAAGAGTGCCCTGGGTAGGTTGTTCTGGTAGCTTCCACCAACTTTGCACGTTTGCACCAGCTATTGGTAGGTTATTAGAGCATGAGCAATGGGTATTCTTGGCTCGTGCTCCTGGAGAGGCGCGTGTTTTCTACCAGAGGGTATGAAAGGTAACGGTTACCTTGGCTCGTGCTATTGGAAGGTTATCGTGCAATAATAACGGTTAGTATTACACCGTTATCTTTCGCGTTTGTGCCGTGCCCCTGGAGAGGCGCACGTTTTCTCCCAGGGGACGCGCTCCTGGCGACTTTTGGCAGAGGAACCAAGCGAGGAGACGCCGTAGCTTGTGGACACCGCTCCCCACACCTGTATTCCCCTTTCCACCCTTGGGCAGAGCTGTAGGCGGTGAGGTGGTGGAGGAGCCGAAGGCCACGATGGCAACGAGCGGCAGCGGGGAAGAGAGGGGGAAAGAGAGGCGATGAGCAAATCCGGCGCCGCCCATGACGGAGAGAGAGAGAGATTGAAAGAGTCGCCGACCTCTTCCGTGGGCGCCGTGGCTAGATCCGCCCATGACGGCGACGACACGACCGACTAGATCTGGCCACCGCCCCCCCTGTGCGTTGCTCATCGTCGGCCCCTGCGCCCCTCTCACCGTTCGTGGCCCCTGTGACAAGCGCACCGTCGGCCACCCTATGCGCCGGGATAAAGAGGCGAGAGAGTAGGAGAAAGTGGCAACGGAGGCCGGGATAGAGAGGGAGAGGAGGGAGGCGGCGACGGCGGGAACTGCCGACGATACCCCTTGCTTTCAACGCAACCGCCGTAGCATTCTTCACATCAAATCAACGGACGAAGAGAGGATCGGGTGGAGGAGACTAGACGAGGATGGGAATGGATGGTGAAATAAATGAGAAAGAAGAGGAGCTCGGATGGTGAAGTAGGACGGCATGGGGAGAGGGGATTTTGGGGTGTCGGTGGGGGAGAAGAGTGAGGGAGGAGAGATTTTATATCAATTTCTAGATTTTGGGGTGTTTAGTGTAAATTTTGAACTTATATATATATTGAAAAATTATGAGGACTTAAAAAAACACCGGGGGCTGAAATAAAAATGTGAGACTACCACCTAAAGCAATTTGCACTATGGTAAATTAGCTTTCTGAGGGTGTTGCCCCATCCTAGATGGCACTTGAGGTACCCCTTGCATTGACCATGCCCTTATCTCTTTCGTCCCTTTTTTTTTCTCCACCTCACTATTTAGGCCTGGTTTAGTTCCCAACTTTTTCTTCAAACTTCCAACTTTTCCATCACATCAAAACTTTCTACATACACAAACTTTCAACTTTTTCGTCACATTGTTCCTATTTCAATCAAACTTTCAATTTTGACAGGAACTAAACACACTCGTCGTGCTTTCAGTTGTAGGCGGTATACCCGCCATAACTGCATCAATCTCAAGGATTTTTCGGTCCAGTCTTCAAAGATGCTCATAGGGGTAGGGTTTATGTGCGTGTGTTGATGGGGTGAGTGTACGTGCGTGGTGAGTGTCTGCGTTATACCGTGTAATTCTTACAAAAAAAAAAAAACATAGCAGTTCAATCAAGCTGCTGAGCTAAGCAGAGCTAGCCACGTCGTCGCCATCTCGCTTGTTTAAAATGCGTTTCGCCGAGACGTGGCTGTAACTGACGCAGATACCGTACGCGAACGTTTTTGTTGGAAAAAAAAAAGAAGAGAAAGAACTGGAAAAGGGCTGCTGTTAAGGTGGGAAAAAAATCACTTCTTTTTCGTATCTTTTCTCCCTTTCGTCGTCGTCGCCGTCCAGTTCGTCATCCTCCCTCGATCTCCTTTCCACGAGACCAAACGAACTGAAAATTTTCGCTACTACGACCTTGCTCGATTCCGACAACCCCCGTTCAACGATGATTTCGTCGATTCTTTGATGCCACCTCCGGCGGCCGATATGGAGAACGGCGCCGTCGGGTCGCCGGCGGCGGAGGTGGAGGCCGGTGCATCTCCGGGGAGCTCTCCCGTGATAAAGACCAAAGGCCGTGGGCTCCGTCGATGGCGCCGTATCCCGCGGGAGCAGCGCAAGGAAGGATCAGCCGCCTCCGCCGCCGCCGGCAGCGGCTCGGCGCAGCTGCACAAGCGGCGGATACCCCTGCCCGGCGGCGCGCCGAGGGGGAAGCTGCACGAGGTGGTCTTGGAGGAGGAGGAGGAGGAGAGCTCCACCGCCTCCGTCGAGTCCCGCTTCGTCCCGCCGGCGAAGCTGGATCCGAGCCTCGGCGTGCTGCTCGTCGCCTCCTCGGGATTCTCCGTCGGCGCGGGCGGCGCCGACTCCGACCACAGCGAGGACCGGAGCAGCGGCAGCAGGTCCTCCACCGCAGCGAGCGCCCCGCGCCGCCACAACGACCTCTCGCCCTTCGCCGCCGACAGGGCGGGGCGCTCCTCCCGCGCCGCGCGCGCGCGTGCCGCCGAGGCGCAGTACTCGCTGCGCAGCTCTAATGCCGTGAACTCCCGGCGGCAATCGATTGCCGGCAATGGAATCCACAAGGTTCTTGCCGATCACTGTGATCACGGCGAGGAGACGCCATTGATGGCCAGAGATTACTGCAATGTGGAGAATGGGAGCGTGGTGGTGAGGAGATTGGCACAGGGGAGTGTTGATTCGGATGCTGATGCTGCTCAGAGGAGTGTGGGGAACAATGGTGACCTTGGATCAGGGATGAAGTCGAGTGCTGATCCGTATGCGGAATCGATTTCGTTGCTTCAGAGAACGCAAGAAGCGCTTGAGAATGGTATACTTGATTTCGTTCCCGTCTAGTCTCATGGATCTTGCCAAGTTAAATTCTGTTTCAGTTGTTGTTATTATTTTACTGATGTTGAAGCAATGCCATGTCATGGTTCAGTTATTTGTTACTATTTCATGATGTTGTTTACTCCAGTTCTGTGGAAACAAATAAGTTATAGCTGCCTTATGGTGTTCAGTCATGATAAAAAGTATTCGGATAAATGATGCTGGTGGAGTGGTAGTTAAGTCAAGCAACTATAATCTGATTAATCAATTTCTTAAGTGATAATTCTAGTTCATTCCGTGATTCAACTCAGGGAACCTATAAAACATTATGAACTTAATTGCTGAAGTTGTTGACATCTCAATTTGACGGTTGTAATAATATTACCTTGTTGAGTATTCTAATAACTGGGCCATTTAGGCATAGTACCAAATAAATGGGTAAAGCGCTTTGTGTTCTACAGTATATAGAAGTGGCTTGAACAACCAATCAAAACTTCTCCTGTAAGTTTCCTTGGTTCATTGAATCTGAGGTCTCATACCGGTATTGTGGTGATAACATGCTGTACCTTTTGATGCCTTGGTTCGAACTTTCATCCATGCAAAATTGCTTTATGATAACCTTTGCTCCATGCTTACTGCAGAGATTAAAATGTTTGCGGTGATCAGTAAAGAGTCAAATGATAATTTTGATGGAAACGACGATGATTGGAGTGGTTTAGTCGATCTCGCAGAACCTCTTGAAGGAACAAGTCAAAATGTAAAGGATCCTGAGTCCAGACCAGAAGAAGCATCTTACCTTGGTCGGCTCTTCCTGGAGAAGACAGAAGCCGAGATTAAGAGCATCATCCTGACAAGAGCTGCTCAAACCTGGGCACCTCTAGTTGACGATCAAATAGCTCTCTATAACGCGCAGAAATCTCTGTCGGGGGATTACAAGCAGCTTGAACTTAAACTACAGCATACCAAGAACCGAGCGGCGATGTTAGAAGAGATGGCGGAGAAGCTAAGAGCTGAATGCAGAGTTCTGTCTGGGAGTTCAGAAGTCCTGCGGTTGCAGTCTAGAGCAAGCAGAGTTTCACTCTTTTGTTTCATCCAGTTTGTTCTGCTGTTTACTGCTGTAGGAACCTTTCTTGCACGGCTCTTGCCCTCTCCTACTGAGTATGTACCTACTTGAGCTTAGAGCCATGGAATCACCGATACACGATACAGTACATATGCATCAGGAAATAGAACTTGCTTTCATAAATTTTCCCTTGTACGGAGTAGTTTTTTAGGACATGAAGCTTGTAAATTTTCTTTGTAACTATGTTTTCGGAGAAGAAAATCTCTGGCTCAGCAGTCCTGGGTTATCCAGTTATCATTTTGGAAATTCTTTTGGTATATATTTTAATAATTTCCTGAATATAATAAATGAGATAATGCATTTCATCAGATATTTAACTACGCAAGAAATTCCTCATCCATCTTAATCTGGGCCGTGGATGCTCGATCGAACGACTCCTGCAGTCCTTCGACCACGCAGATCGCGGGTGACCTCGCAGTGAAGCCCGGCTCATTATGGGCCTTCCCGAAAATGAGGCTCAGTTTACTCGTCGTGGTAGGAGTAAGGAAAGCTCCCAACGAAGGCCGTACAGATGGGCCCAGAACAACCCAGGATGCAAATTCCTTCGGAAAAAGTACACCGAAGGTCCCTCAACTTGTCATCGGGATAAAAAACGTGCTCGAACCACAAAATCAGATATGCGGTGCCTTTTAACTATACAAAACCGGTCACCCGAGATCCTTTGGTGGTTTTCACCCCGATTTTGGTCTACGTGGCGGCTGAGTCAGTGTGGCCCCACATGTATTTCTTTTCCCTCCTCTCCCTTCCTCATGTTTCTCTCTCTCACACACTCTTCTCTCCGACGGCCGGCGATGCAGCACGGGAGAAGGGGAGGGCGGCGGCAGCGTGACCGCGGTGGTGGAGAGGCAGCGGCGACGGCAGGCGAGCGCAGCTGCGGATGGGGAGTGGCGGCACCGACAACTCCGCACCGCTCAGCCTCATCGGCGGTGGCGGCTCCGGGCAAGGATAGGGCCGCTGCCGCCACCGTGCTCCCCGTCGTCCACGCCAGCGTCTCACCGACGCGATGGCGGTGATGGCGGCGACACTAGAGAAGGTAGGCGGCTCGCAGGGACAGAGACGACAGTGTAGGGCGACCAAAGGGGCACCTCTTCAATTGGTCGCCGCCGCTGCTGGGGATTCGCTGGTCAGATTCATTGCCGATGCGGCGCGCTTCATGGCAATGGCGGGGGATTCGTGGAGGATAGGGGACCGGGACATGATGCGATGTAGCGGGCATCCTCGGCATGGGCGTGGGCATGGGCGCAGCTTCTCCAGCACATGCGAGGCGGAGGACGGGCGGCCTGCGGCAAGAGAGGAGGTATGTCGGCCAGCGACGCGGGGGCAGCGGCGACGCAGGAGAAGGGGAGGGCGTCAGCGGCGAGAGCGTTGGGGGGAGAGCGAGGACGATGGGGAGCCGCTGCCGTCATCCATGGTTGTGGATCCCCTTGTGTCTGCCGTCGAGGTGAGCCCCTGCCGCTGTGTCGATTTCTATGATTGGCAATATATTTCACGGGGTGCGCAAGATCAAGGAGAGATGGTGACGCAGGTGTTTATCCTGGTTCAAGCTCTCGATATGAGGTAATACCCTAACGTCCAGTGTGTGTTTTTCTCTGTCTCTGGTCAAAATGATCAAAAACCCAAGAAGAATTAAGAGATGGCGCCGGCGTCCTTTATACCAGCATAGGCCCACCGGTGCCAATGAAGGCCCCATATCCCAATAATCGGTTACCTGCCTTTTGTTACATGATTTGGGATACAATAGTACGCTTTCCTCTCTTGCCAACTATGCGACACTTACTATATCTGTTATGGGCCCTTGGCCCACCCCCGAAGCATAGCTTTGGCTTCTACCATGAGGTACCCGGGTGCCACATCCCCCACACGCTGCCACCATAGGCTAGCCGTCGAGATGGGACGCGCCCGACAGCCACCACGCGTCTCTCCCCACCGACCGCCCTCGTGCTCACGCCGCCGCGTCGCCGGCCGCCCAGCGACCTCCTCCCGACCCGCCCTGGCTTGCTCGAGAGGAGAGAAGTGAGAGAGAGAAGGGAGAGGAGGAAGAGAGAGGAGGCTGACATGGCCACGCTGACATGTGGGGTTCACGCTAATTCAACCGTCACGTAGACCAAAACCGGGGTCAAAACTACCGAAAGTTCTCGGGTGACCGGTTTTGTATAGTTAAGAGACCCGCATATCTGGTTTTGCGGTTCGAGGACGTTTTTGTATCGCGATGACAAGTTGAGGGACCTTCTGTATACTTTTTCCAATTCTTTCTCAATTGTAGTAAACCCAACGAGGCGGTCCAGCCCATATGCTCTGTGGGGGCCCATTTCGACCCAACACGGTCGCCGCCGCCGCCAACGTCGTCCAACACGGCGGTCCGGCCGGCCACCGGCGGCAGCAGAAACTAGGTCAAGATATTTTTCAGCCTTTGCTGAAGTAGACAGCGCCGTACCAGATAACATCTTCTCTTCCAAAGGATGATTGCTCACCCTGAAGTCTGATGGCTACAGTTTTGTCCAGCAAAAGCAACAGGCCATTTGCAGATGCATTTCAGGTTCCTTTACAGTAACAGCTACAGATATGGACATATCTACATCTTCTCTACTACTTTACTAGCTTCTACAATTTTTTGTGATTCAGAACTCACATTACTCTGCCAGTGATTGCAAGTAGCAAATTCAGATAGCAGAATCAAGGTATGAGTAGAACCGTAGCCGGTTGTACTGGAGGAGGCTGCTATAGGTCCTATCATGAACACCGATGAACAGAGCCTCGGTGTCGGGACTGAACGAAATGCCAGAAATCTCACCAAAGAAATCCACCACCTGCTTCCTTCGGTACCCGCTTCCGACGTCGAATATATGAACGAAATCTGCTGGTTCCGCCATTGCCAAGAATCGCCCATCGGATGTGTAGCGGATCGACCGTATGGCTCCCATATTGCCACCCAGAACAGCAACGGACTTGGAAAGGTTTCGGATATCCCAGATCCTGCATGTCTTGTCTTGGTTACCAGTCGCGAATGTCCAGCCATCTGGGTTCCATGCTGATGCGAAAGAGTAGTCCAGATGACCGCGGAGTTCATGAACCGTCTACGAGAAACAAACAGCCATGAGCTTTTCTTTTTCTGAAATGTGAGGTCAGTATTTGGAAGTTAATCGCTGAGCGTTGCTTTCTGCTTACTTTTCCTGAATTAGTATCGACTATAAGTCCTTCAGGGTTGTCCCCAACAATAGCAACAAGTTTACCATCCGGGCTCAATGATGTGTGCTGCATGGTATAAAACAAGGGGCAAGATTAAATCAATAAAACATTAGGCTTTCTTTCCTCATGGAATGCAAGAATCTTTAGCAAAGCATTCAGTAGTGACTTGAATGTGGCGAATAGATTAGGACTTGGGAGTATCCAATAAATAAAACAAGATATAGATATAAACAGTTTGATGAATGAAGTAAAGGCTTACATTAACAGCCCAAGGAAAACGGAAATTATTGCAAATTTGAAAATTTTCCATGTCAAAGTCTCGAACTCCACAATCATTGTTTGAAGCCAGGAAGTGCACCGAACCACTGCATAATTCATTTTTTGAAGTTATGATTCATACATTCTCACTTCATTTTAAACAAAGTAGTAGTTTTTAAAATGATGTTATAGTACCTGGGTTTCTCAAATATCTCCAGAGAATTAGTGATGCCATTGTCATCGTGTGTTGACTTGCAACAATAGCTTATTCCTTCACGATCCAAAAACTACATCCCCACACAAAATTTACACATTACACCATGGCTACATTGTAACTCCATATAGATGTCAGAGATTGAACAAGAGGTTATGAAAGAAAATTACCTTGCAAATTAGTTCTCCACGAAATCCACCGGCAACAAGCAAATTACCTCTCACTGCTAGTGTACTAACTTGAGCCTGGTAAAACCCCTCGGAGACATTCCCCTGGTGCTTCTGAAGTCAAATATATGGAATTTGAATATGTATGCTTACAAAGTTACAATACAAATATCAAAGAAGTGGCTATTCATGAGGCTAGCAAGTTCAAATAAACATTTGAAAGAGAAATAGGGACCTCAGATGGCGTGATATGTCCTTGAAGATCAATGACTTTGTGCTTCTCACTGGCGAATGGTGACCAATGAAGCACAGAACGTTGTGATAGAAGATACACATCATGTCTAGTAGTTGCCCATACTAAATTTCTCAACTGCAAAATAGCAACGGAATGGCATTAATGTAGTCGATTGAGCAAGAAATTTATATTAGAATATCTGATTATTTGGTACAACTATAGTTCATGAAGGCAAACATGCAGGTCTACAGAACTACTTTTTCTGTGGAAAGTGAACATATTATCCCCTTGTAGCCTTGCAGGGGAAGACAAATCTACATTAATTTCCAAAAGGAATTAATAGAAAAACTGCTTGCAGTTGTGTTAGGTACCAATACCATAGCTATAATTCATTCAAGTGCATATACGAGAACCACGTGTACCTTTAAAAAAAGGGTAATTTGGAACCATGCCATTATTATTTTTCAATGCAAAATTATAATGGCATGGTTACAATTTTCCCTTAAAAAAAACACATGTATAGACCTACTAGTATTCATTGTGATATTCCCATGTATTCCAAACGGAGTACTATCATAACGGGATATTGACTATTTTCCATCACACATCAAGAAAAATGTTCTGCGGTTAATTTATTTCTACAGTACAGACTGACAAGCCTGCAAAAGAAAGAACACATGCACTACCTATTTAGCATATGTAGCAGATCTTTTGACCTTGGAATGTATTGGATATGTCGCCTAATACATAGTAGTTTCTAATGTTTAAGAACTCAAAATTACGACTCCAGAAGGCACAGCTCTCACCTGGAAATGAAGAATTGTCGGTTTCACCGATCTTGTGTTGTACTGAAACTCATAGTAGAGTGCCCCTTTATCTACAGGTGTGCATACCTGCATCAAGATCAACACATCAAAACTTCCATGCTAGATACAAATATACAATGCGAGACCCCTCAACAGTTTATCTGAACATGTAACAATGCCATGCCTTCTCTGAATTTTTCCCGGAGTTGGGTACATTCTCAAAGTTCGCGTACTGTACCATCCTAGTCTTCCTATACCTGTCCCTTGAGAAGCTCAAATTATCCCATGGAATTCCTTGTATGTCCTTCCCTTTCTTCACATCCACCGCCGACGTATCTTCTTTGGACTCTATCTATAAACAACAAAATTACCCTTTTTATCAGACTGAACAAAACAACTATAATTCAGAAGATGCATGCCCAAATCATCTAAAAACAACACTAGCTGCTGGTAGAGCCTGAAGCAAACTAATAAAGCAAAACCTGCATTGAATTAGACAAAGATCCATTCCTGCGCTGAAGTCTGCACATACCTACTCTAATATCATGATATCCGCATGTCACAACTCACAAAAGCAGTTAGGAGCAACTGCGACTTGTACTAGCATTTTCTCTATTCTTTTGTGAAAAAATGAAAAGGAAAAGAACAGCACTTTTTTTAGATAATCTGTCAGATGGCGCAAGCAACTCGTGCAGAGCTTACAGGTTGTCCGTACTCGTCGTCGTCGAAGTCGGAGTCGCCCATCAGATCAACCTGGCGGTCTTCCTGCTCCGCCGCGCGATACCCAGACCGCCGCGACATGGCCTGCACCGCAAATGGCGGATTTCCGAGCCAAACTCACAACCAAATTTGTCGGCAAAGCTTCGAAATTTCTCCCGCAAGAACCGCTTACCTTCGTCTCGCTTTAGCCTCCCGAGGGGCAGGGGCCTGCAATGGTGGATTTTGAGCCAAACTTGGGCCAAATTTGGCGGCAAAGCCTTGAAATTTCTGCTGCAAGAACCGCTTTCCTTCGTATCTCGCTTAGCTTGATAGCTTCCGGCTCTCGCCGAACTAGGGTTGTGAGGTTTCTGTGAGCTATGGAGGAATCTGGAAAGGAAGCAAGCAAGGCCGCCTCTTTAACAGGTGGCTCTAGAAGCAAGAAGAAAACCTCAAGAGGAGTACGGATAGTGAAGTTTTCATATTAGCCCTTGTAAGTATTGTAGGAGTACTTTCCATGATGAGCTTTGAGGAAACTCCATATTGGAGTGACATGTAAAACAAACTTCAATACATATAAATTTTGTTTTTACATAACGAACCATTTGGTAGTTTAAAAAACATGCTAATAAAAAAAAGTAAGTATAGTTTAGATTTAAAGTTTAGAACTCAGCCTTAATACTAGTAGGGCTTTTCTAGCATTATTTTAACTGAATGTTGATTTTTTTTTCTCAGTGTCTAAAACATATATTAGTCACATGTTAGATAAACATTTTCTATGAACTATAAGTTGCTCCGAGTGGAGGGCTCTCAGTTAGGAAAAGAAAACAAAAACATGAACATGAATGGGATGAAACTGTTAGGAAAATGCTCAAATTATATTAATTATTATTATTTTTCTTGAAAACGGAACTGAAATGATAAAGCTGCAAACGATAACGATAGTAGCAATACCTAAACATCAAAAGAAAATGAAAATAAGACTTTGGAAACAACATAACATAGGGCAAGCAAATTACATTCATGTTTACATTATGATTTTACATCAAAGTAACTATTAGTGAACATTAAAAAAAAAGTAAATAACTAATTTAAATACTTCATGATGGTATTATAGCATCAATACTAAAATACTAATGTAACAGCACATAAGAGTTATGGTTTTCTTTACTCCCATAGATTGTGGGTACTATACTATTTTCTTTTTTAAAAAAAAGATGAATAAAAACGGTACACCATTAAAACGGTTAAGAGAAAAACCCTCTACCGTTTCCCTTCCATTTCCGGATATACGGAATCAGAATAAAACGGAAGATGCTTTAAAATTCATCCAAATGAGGCCAGCCTTTTAAGATGCTAGTGGTGGTCTTTTTTAGTTTATTTTTTAAAAAAGAAAAAGAGAAAGCATCCTGCTTTTATATAGAGCATAAAAAACCGGAGGATCTGTTTACAAATAGAGAAAAATACAAGGTTCCCAGAAGAGGGTCGTTTTGAGTGTTTGACCCAGGTGCAAGGGGATGCTTATCCATCCAATACGAGCAGATCGATGAGCCGACAGGTTGCGTTACATGGTTTGCATTTATGCGGCAGGCCGCAGGATTTTGCGCCAAATGGAGGCCACAGCCCCCTGAATTTCGCCGTATCCTGTTTTACTTTCTTCTACTATATATCTACCTCCTTGTTCTTGTTTTTTTTAAAAAACAATCTTTCCTTGTTGCTCTTGTGGATACCTGTAATAATCAAGGACCATTTCTCCATCGGTTTCAGTTTATACGAATTTATTTTGGAGAGAGGTTGCTGTCATAGTGTCATCTGATGTTTCATCAGCAAAAGTGTGATCAATATGATAAGATTGCCTGGTGTTTTTTTCTCTTTGGATCTATGTCGACCATGTCATTTGTCTCTCTCCCTCTGTATTTTATGGAAAAGGATGCAAAACTTCAGCAAGTTTCATTTTATATATTGATATCTTTTTTCTTTTCTTGTGTTAGAGAATTCTACTTTTCTATTGCCTGGGATTTGCTCATGTGTTAATCTCTTTGTTATGAGCATAGTTTATGCCAAGTGGTTCAAACGATTAATTGGATGGAAAGAAAAGCATGGGCAGTTTCATCTCTCTCACACAGATAGACTTTAATTTGCTGAGAGATGCAGATGCTAACAAATGTGCACTGAAAATTCAGGCACTATGGAGACTTTTCTACTGGCCAGTACGTTACGGAGTACTATCCTGCAGCTATCACTGCTTAATTTTCTCTGGTGGGAAGAAAGCATGTGACGTTTCCAGAAGCCTGAAGTGATGAAGAAGCTAGCCAGGGCACACCTTGAATTGTGATCCAAATTCAGTTGTATTTACTAAAAGCCAGCTTCTACCGTAGTGGAGCGTAGGCTGAAACTGGCCCATTGGGCTATGCACCTAGGGACGTCCGGGGGTGCGGGGGCAGAGCCTCCGCGATACGGATTGTCATCATTTTTAGGGTTTCACCATATATATCTCTTGTAAGCCGCCCTGCGGCGTTATAATCTCATCCCAGATATAGTGAAGATATTTTGGTAGCTGGCGCCCGTGGTTTTTTCTCTTCTGCTTTGTTAGGGTTTTTCACGTTAAATCTCGTGTTTTCTGTGATTGATTTATTGTTTTTTATCGTTTTCTAACAGTATGTTTTAATTAGTTGAGGTTGCAACACGCTCTGAGGAGCTATTGGTTCACAGGATTTCTTACTCGCTGGAATAAGTAAAACATATAAATATCGTAGGAATAAATGTGCAAAACAAAATATTAGAACATAGGATTTTTTTTTCTTCCATAAGCTGAACAAAGATGGAGTTGATGTTTTTTCCTATGAAATCAGTAAATTTTGGAGGTTTGGCACTGGATTCCAATGGATTTTTTCCCCATTGAATCCTATGGACAGCTCTTAAGTGGTGTTGGGCTGTGTTAATTCCTTATTTACCGTGAAGTATATTTTTTAAACTACTAAATAATGTGTTTCAATAAAAAACTTCTATTATATAATACTTCAGTTAGTACTTAATTAATTATATTAATTAATTATATATTAATGATTCGTTTCGTTTTTTTCCAACTAACTAGCTAAATCCAACACTAGCTAATCAGGCATAGGTAATCTCAATTTTTCTATACTCAGGCATATTGAGGCTACTCATCAGTTTGGAAAATACGTATAGAAAACCATAGGTAATCGAACTTCTTATGAAATAAACACTATTCATGCATTTTGTACTCCATCGAGAATTCATCTACGAATTTATGATTTG
Organism: Oryza glaberrima; assembly: GCF_000147395.1. Lineage (NCBI taxonomy): Eukaryota > Viridiplantae > Streptophyta > Magnoliopsida > Poales > Poaceae > Oryza > Oryza glaberrima. The sequence continues at coordinate 21,726,623 of NC_068333.1, read as the reverse complement.
TTTTGACACTACTAATTTTCTTTAGAGCTGTATAAATTTATTTTGTAAAAAGAATAGCTTTAATATGGATGGCTAGCGTGTTGCCAAACAATTGCTATAGCAAAACTTGGTACCAAACAAAAATGTCTAGAAGACGAGAGATGTTCCGCAGTCATTAGCTACAAAGTAGGCATGAGGTGGTGCTTTCGTCGCTTCTTCTCTGGAGACACTGTCTAGGCAGTGCCGTTGCCGGAACCACCCAAACATCTGGTGCAAGCTCGCTCTAAAGTCACATCCTCTTGTATCAGCACCCTAGTTTATACAAGTTGGCCACGTCGGAGGGCCTAGGGGGAGAACGGTTTCATTTTTCTCCCTCACCCTCTCTCTCCCTAAATCCCTAAGATATGGATAGAGCATAGTTTTGTGTCGGTTGTAAGGGTTGGGTTTCGAGCGATCCCAGTTGTAGTTCCTTTGTTGGCCTAGCGGTGGCCGGTCCGGTGCTAGCCTTCTCCTGGTTTGTGTTTGGCGTTGTCGGTGTGTGGGGGTGGTATACTTTTTTCCTCTTTCTGGTTACGGACTTCTAGGGTTTTAATTTTGTAATTTTTTCTGCTCTATCAATATGAACTGGGCACTATCTTATACAAGTCGTTCAAAAGAAAAAGGTATGCCTAGACAAGTCATGCAATTACTGCCGGAGAACAGACATGCAATTGTTAGCTGGCCACATATTTATCTAGTCGCATGAGTGCTACTCCCTCCATTTTAAAATATAATACATAATTATTTCTTATGTTATTAGTCACTCTCTCCTATGAACTTTTTTTTTCTCTTAATACTCCACCGTGATCTCTAATTTTATTGGTTATATGGATCATATTTATTGAGGTGATCGAAATGAGAAGATAACAAAATATTTCTTGGTAGTGCGTCTCATATTTTAGATATGGAATATTAATTAAGAAGAAAGAGGATCGAAGCTAGCAAGCTTAGCAGAGAAGACACCAATTAAGGCAGAAGAGGTTTCTGCCTGCTCAACTGTATTAACTGATCTTTTCTTGACTAGATGAGGAAATTAGTGACAGATAGTGACTTTGTCTTAGGGGCGTGTATGCGTTGTTGAAAAATTGTGGTACTCTGCATCACCACGTTTTTCTCTGGTTATCACACAGACACACACTACTGACCGTGACAAATCTAATCATTATTTATCGAGTTTTTGTGTAGCACGCTGCACTGTGCGGCAAAAGTTTTAGTGAACTAAAAGTAGGCAAAACCGAAATGTTGGTGCCAGTTTTAGGTTGAGTTTGAATCACTACTTCCTCATTTTCGGTATGTATTCTAAACTGCTAAATAGGGTATTTGATATAAAAGTTTTTAGGGCCTATTCAGTTTGAAGGATTTTCACTGAAATTTGAAGGAATTGAACCTATAAAATTCCTATATTCTGAAGAAGCCCTTATATAGAAGTTTTTCAAAAATATTTAAAAAGTTCACTTTTTTAATTTATAATTGCTATTATTTAACTAATTTCTGCATGTCTCTTTTTTTGACATATATATCAGCCCAACTGAACCTATTTCGAATGCAACCTTAAGGAAATAGCAGCGCGAGAACACATTTGTTGGACCCAGGGTTTATCTTATCGTTTGGGCCGAGATTATCACCACCCCGCGGTAGCGCGATAACCACGATAATCGTCTAAAATCGTACAAAAATCATATCCAAAAATTCGAATTCAAAACTCGGTGGTTTCGTGGTTCGCATGGTTTACCGTGATAACCGCGGTATTCGCACGGTTATCACGGGCTGTGTAGCTGAAATTATGTAAATACAAAATAAATAGGGGAAAAAAATACGGTTGAATATGTGTAAAAAAACTAGAAATTGAGAATAATTGGAAGAATATGTAGGATACTTAAGGCCCAATATTCTCTTCCCTTTTCCAATTTGTAAACTATTCTTGGTTTTGCCCTTAAATTTGAATATAGCTTACTCTATTTCAAAAAAATTCTTCACCATTGACAATTACAAATCAAGAACCATATCCATGATTTTTTTTCATTTTTTTTATTTTTTCCGGAATTTTGAATTTGGTCAAAATTTATCCAAACCATATTGTCGATTTCTCCTACCGTACCCTCGCGATAACCGCGATAATCACGTGATTATCGTGCGATAAGTGAAACCCTGGTTGGACCTCACCTGCTAAGACCAGAGTTGGACACAAGTTTCACAGTGCGCAGAGGAACGATGTAGCGAAGACACAACCTCCACAACTCAGCAGCGGTTCTTCCTCCCACACTAGACATCCAAATGTGTGACCCAGTTTGGACGCACGGTCTTCAGGTTGGTACGCCACACACGAACATAGCGCCAAATCTCCGGCGTGGAGTGCTTGAGCCGAATGCCGCATTGCACTGTGAAGGCTCTTATGTTGCTTTTTTTTGTTCCCCTTTCTGACTTCTATTCTCTTATTGAATAGTGCACGTTTTCCAAACTACTAGACAGTACATCGTTTAATATATATATATATATATATATATATATATATATATATATAGAGGTAAATTAACTGGTGCTACATGGAGCATGGGCTTCAAGATTTAAATTGAGTATATACCCAATTTGAATGAGTATGAATTTTTTTGTAAATGTTTAGATATGAACATTAACTTCTTTACTAACAAGTTCAAACAAGTTTGAACTAAGTTTGAACTTTTTTTTGTTAGATTTTGGTTCTAGGTATATAACATCCAAACATATAATTCACTAGGTATGTAATAATGAATTGTGAAATAAAGTTGAGTTTGATTTGTTTTGTTGTTAGGTATTTGTATGAATCAATTTCATATACCTAGGTATATACTCACAATTTAAATTTTTTTTAAAATTTGAGAGGATTTGTGTGTTTTATACCTTGGAGCCCGGGCACCATGAAGTCCCATATGGGTATCATATATATATATATATATATATATATATATATATATATATATATATATATATATATATATATATATATATATATATATATATATATATAGTCCCATATGGGTATCATATATATATATATATATATATATATATATATATATATATGTGAAAGTTGTTTGAGAAAATCATATAATATATTCTAAATTTTTAGCTAATATATTTTATTAGTGATATGTTATGACTCGTTTCGTTTTGGTGCACGGAAGATTAGTGTGCGACACTGGTTGCCGATGGCGTCGTCTATTTGTGCAAGTAGCAGTACTCAACTTGCAGCTTGATTAGTTCCAGTTTTGGAGCGCGTACGGAAAAACGTTACGATCGATTGGAAGTTACGATCTGATCAGAAAAAAGTGAGTGAATTTTTTTCCTTGGCGCGTTTTGATTTTTGAGGCCCGACAGCGGCAGGAGGTGTTTTCTGGACGCGCTGGATCGTTAATTAGAAGGTTCCAAAGAAAATGGACGCCGAGACAAGAATGTTAATTAGTATTAGTAAATGGAATGTTAAAAGTTCCTGCTAGCTTGGTCTCCGTAAATTAAACGGATGGAGATCGAGACACCCTTTTACTTAGTAGTTAAGCCTTGTGCTGGCGTGTAAGCTCGATCGAGAGTTAGAAACCAAGGATGGCCTGTGTTAGAGTCGTGTTCAGCAAATGGGTTTGGGAAGTAACCTTTCACGCACGAAAAACGAAGTAATAGATTAGAGCATTATTAATTAAGTAGTATTAGATAAAAAACTTTAAAAATAGATTAATATGATTTTTTAAAACAACTTTTCTCTAGAAAAATTTCACAAAAAATTGTACATTTAACGATTTGAGAAACATGCGCACGAGAAACGAGAGAAATAGAGTAAGAAAAATAGGTACCGAACCCAACCTAAGAACAAGATTGATAGTATAGCCAACTATTGGCTTCAAATTATTTATAGTTAATTTAATATCCAATTCATAAAATAGTTACCTATAAACATATACTACACTATTAATGTCTGGTCCCACATATCATTCACACATGCATCTTAGAGTCCGTGCTGCAGCTGGCTACAAATCTATAGCCCGCTGCTTTTATCTCTCCTCTTTTATCTTCTTAAAATATATTCATAGACTCATAGCTGGCTTATAATCTATTATTGTACCTGCTCTGAGGTCATGAACCTTTTTGCTACCATTGATTTTGTCGCTGCCACCCGCTGCCTACTCTCCCCTCTTCCTCCATGCCACAATTGTGGTCGAGGAGGCCTAAGGGCATCCACAATGTGAGACACTCCTAGATTGTCCTCACTAACTGAGGACACCAATAGGAAACTCAGCTCGCAATGGGAGGTATCTCTGTATGGGCTCCTCAAAATCTGAAGCAACCCAGTAAGGGCGCTATAGCCCACAATGGGTGTCTTGGCCCAAAGTAGCTCAAGATGAAAAATCCCCAAATACCCCTCTTTTCTTCCGCCGCTTCTTCCTTCTCTTTTCTTCCGCCGCTTCTTCTCGCTTCTTCTTCTCGCCCTCGTCACCCATCTCGCCGTCGCCGCCTCCCAGCCTGCCGCCGCCACCTCCCTCCTCTCTCTCCCCCGCTTGCCGCCGCCGCCACCTTCCTCCTCTCTACCGCCGCTCTCTTCTCTTCTCTCGCGTCTTCTCGTCTCCTCCGCCTCCTCTCTCATCCCCGACGCCGGCAGGCGTCCCCGCCCCACCCTGCCGCTGGCATCGAAGCGGCGGCATTGACGGCACGCGGCGAGCGGCGAGCAGGGCACGGCTATCCCTCCGCCCGTCCCCGCCTCTCTCCCTCCGCAAGGCGAGCAGGACATAGGGGGCCGACAGCGGATGGCAGGTGGCGGCGGGCCTTGGCGCCGTCCCGGATTTGCTTGCTCTTCTTCCTCTCCAATCTGGATTCGCTTGTTCTTCTTTCTTCCTTCCCGATCTGGATTTGCTTGGATGTGGTCTGCATGCAGTGCGGCGATTCGTCCGGCGGCTACTCCGGCTCTGCCACGAGTGCACGCAAACGCCTTGCCCCTGCACCGCGTCGTCCTCATCCCCTTCCTCCGGCCAAGGGTGGAATAGGAATATGAGCTGGGGAACCGGTGCCCAGAGGAGCCCGTCGCTCCCAATGGGTCTCTCGGCTGCGTCGCTCCGCCAAAAAGCGGCGAGAGGCGTGTCCCTCAGCCAAGGGTCGCATCGCATCGTGGGGAGGCGGCTCGGACGGAAAAGCGGACGGCGTAGGGTGAGGGGACGAGCTGAAGACACCGATTGTAGATGGCCTAAGGGAGAAAGGAGGCATGTTTCACTAACACGTGGGGTCCGTCGTAATTTTTATTTATTTTTCTGATTAAAGTGCCATATAGACACCAGCTAAAACCGAAAACCGAGAATAATATTGCATAAAGATGTCGTGTACACCGGTATTACAAAGATGTTATACTAGTATTATATTCAAGGATGCAATTCAAACTCGGCTAAACATGAGGGACCTCCAGTGAACTTATTCCAAAAAAGCCCAGAAAGCCCAGACTTGCCTAGGAAAACCTCAAAACCGGATGTTCAGGCCAGGTATTAGCCGCCTGCATTCCTTTTTTTTTGGACTAAGTTCACTTTGGGTCCCTCTATTTGTCAGTTTCACACCGTCTTTAGGGACATCTGGTGGGCCCCACGCTGGTCTTCACGGACAGGCAGCTCCTCGTCGTCCAGGACATCGCCGCAGTGCTCTTCCCGGCCACCGAGCGCGTCCTCGGCAGGGCCGACGACCTCGTCCTCCTCGTCGAGTCCCTGCCCGCCAAGCTCACGGCGTGATCGACGGCCTCGAGGCCTTCGTTGCCAGCGCCGTGAGGCACCCGCTGGGGCACGGCGGTGGTGGCGGCCGAGCACGGGGGAGCTCCACATCTCATCCACTGTCTTCCGCTTCGCCTAGCTCGCCCTCCGCTGCTCTACCCACGGCCGCGCTCGCCTGCCACCCCTCCGCCGCCGCGCTCGCCCTCCGCTGCTTTGCCCACTGCTGCGCTTGCCCGCCGCCGCTCCTCCACCGCGCTCGCATATTGTGTGTTAGTGGCTGGTTGCATGAAGCAGGTAAATTAGCTAGCTAACAACGCTAATGTGCTAAGCAAGCTAATGAATTAAATATGACTCATGCATGAGTCATGCACGTAATGGCATATATACATGTGAGTGTGCTCAGCCATAGACACATGCTTGGCTAATATATACGTCTGCATGTCGTTGGCGGCAAACCAACAAGAAGCTAGCTAGAGGCTATAGCTGGTCGTCTCCATACATGCATATATATGCTCGTACGAAGACGCATATGCATGCGGCCGTCTGTACCCGGCGTATATGCGTATGAGCTACTTCTATGGGCTCGGAAGGAACTCGAGAACTTGGAGGTCGTCACGGCGGACGACGGCGGCGGTGGTGGTGGCAACACCGTGCATGGCGACAAGGCTCTCGTTGACGGCAAAGGAGAGGTAGCGACTCCGGTGAAACGCGCCGACGTATCAGGTGGCCAAGAATGCGGCGTGGTCCGCGTGGAGGATGTACAGCGGGTGGAGACGCCAGCTGCAGAGATCACGAATGCCATGAAGGACACGGATGAAAGTGCATTAATCCCCCTAGTGGGTTTTGGTGATTAATGACAAATGTGGTTAAGGGACTAATGAATTCATTGAGTGACTTTCAGGTGCATTAGTTCAAGGTGTGGAAGATGGATGCTTGGAGACCCCTAAAAAGTACAAAATCAAAGCGGACCAGAACTCGAGAAGTGCATAGGATAGTTTATCTTTTGAAATCGAGTTTTTAGGAAAAACCGTACTATTAAGAGGGGTTCCAGGTGATGCTCTGAGATATATCAAGTGCTCTTAGTGTGAACCAAGTGTCAAGTTTCCCTAGGAGTCATTTTTGCAAATACTCCATCTATCCAAAAATGCAAGTCCGGAACTTCCTGTCTTCCAGGTCCGGAAGTTCCGGTCTTGTGAAAAAGATTTTCCTAAGTGTAGTCCGGAAGTTCCGGTCTTCTAAGTCCGGAACTTCCTGTCTAGTTTCCAGTTCAAATTTGTGAGTAACGGCTAGATGACGTCACCTAGCCGTTATACATATACAGCTCGTTTCCAGCTCGTTCCTTGGCTATTCCACTTTCACTTTTCAAACCTAGAGCTATTGCTAGCCTCTCCCAAGTGCTTCTTGTCTTCTCCACTCAATCTAAAGCCTAATTCTTGTGTGAAAGAGAGATTGAGAGGGAGAGAAGAAGATTTGGAGAGGTGTGAAAACTAGGATCTTGGGTGAGCACTTGGAAATCTCGTGGGCTGTCATCTCGGTGCTTATTATTCTTGGAGATGATCTCCTAGACGGTTAAGTGTCGCCCGCGAGAATCCGTTGCATATTGTGGATGTCCCGGGTAAGTTTGTGAAGTATTTCCTTTCCTCCGAAAGGGAACGAGGTAAGTTAGTGAAGTTCTTGTGCTGAGATTCTAGAGGCTTTTCAAGTAGAGCAACCCATAGTTGTGGTGGATTTCTAGAAGTAGATTGAGTTGGATCTTGGTGGTCACTCAATTCTAGAAATTTGCCTAGGGGTGTTTTGGGGTTGAAGGCTGTGGATTTTCTCTGGGATTTTTGCACAAGTGAGGCAAGGGGTTAATCGAGTCCCAGCTCTTTGGAGCTCCTCAATGGAGAGTAGGATCGCAAGATCCGAACTTCGGAAAAAAATTGCTCTTATCTCTTTCTGTCATGTTTCTGTGGATGATTCTGTGATATATTCTCTGCTTAGAATACCTGTGCACCATCTTGTGAAGATTGGCTTAGTCTCTTGTTTCGAAATTTGAATTTCATCTCTATTCTGTTACCCGGAAGTTCCTGTCTTAGAACACCGGAAGTTCCGGGCCTAGGAGGCCGGAAGTTCCGGAGTTCCTTACCAGGAAGTTCCGGGTCTGTTTGAATTTTACCGTTGCGATTTGTTTTTAAGTTTTCAGGGACAGCCTATTCACCCCCCCCCCCTCTAGGCTTCATTAGCGCGTTCAACGGAGATCGTGAAGAATAAGGACCAGGAGAGAGGAGGCAGCGAGAGGGAATAAGAGGAGGCCGTCGCCATGGCCGGCACGGGGAGTAGGGAGGAAGCATTGCTGGTTCTCTTCGATACAGCATGGAAACAGGGGAACCTCCTTACCGGCGGGAGCGGCGGGACGGCGGGTGCGCTTGCACTAACTCGTGGTCGCGGCGGGTCAGGGAGGCAAGCGACGCCGCCGGTCGCTGGGCTGCGGCGGCGGATGGAGTCACGTCGTCGGTAACCGCCGGCGGGCGCGGGCGGCGAAGGGCGGTGGAGGAAAAGGGGAGATAATGACATGTGGGGCCCACGTGGCCCCACCTTTTTTATAATTTCTGTGTGAAACTGACATGTGGGTCCCACAAGGTTTATTTATTTTTCGAGTTGAATTGCCACGTAAGCGCCACGTCAATACCACGTCGGACAGAGACCTAGTCAAACAAGCCACGTAGGCGCCACATCAGCCAAAACTGCCTTCAAATCCGTTGAGGGATCTCGTTTGCCCGATTTTCATAAGTTGGGGGACTGGTTGTACCCGGTTTTGCGGTTAAGGGACGAAAATCGGACTGGACGAGAAATAGAAGGATCCAAAGTGAACTTATTCTTTTTTTCTCTGGATTTTCCAGGCCCGTCCCGGCCCAAGGTTAGAACAGGACTTACTGGCAGTAGCAGATGGTGAAATTTGTGGTGGCAATGGCGGCAACGGACAAATTTCTCGGCTAAATCCTTTTCAAGCGGAGAAACAGCCCATCTCACAAATCACAATCCTGCATCGCCATCCTAGCTCAACAGGTTTGATTTTTTTTTTTTATGAAACCATACCCACCTAGGTTAAATAATACAACTAATTTTTAGGCGATATACCTCGCATTTACGCCTAATTAGGCCCTGTTCGAACTTGCTGAGGTTGAAGATTAAGTTGGTCACGTAAAACGAAAAAGCTATTAATATATGATTAGTTAAGTTTTAATTATTATAAACATAAAAAATAAATTTATTTGATATTTTAGAGCAACTTATATTTTAAAAGTTTTCATCCTGAAATGTAACATTTAACATTATAAAAAACATGCTAACGGACACGCGATAAAATATGCATCTTTAATCAGAATAATAAAAAAGAACGGAGATTCTTCTAGTGATGGACGAAATAACATATTCGTTAACACCGAGATATATGTGGTGTATCTATGTTTGTATTACACTATCTCCGTCCCAAAATAAGTTCATCTGTCGGTTCTTTCTACAACGTTTAATCGTCCGTCTTATTTAAAAAAAATTAAAGAAATAAGTCACGCATAAAGTACTATTCATATTTTATCATCTACTAACAATAAAAATATTAACCATAACAGAATTTTAAATAAGACAGATAATTAAACGTTGAACCCATAAACCCACAAATGACGTATTGTGTATTTTTCTTTTAAAAAGAAAAAAAAAAACAGCGCCAGCCGACCGACACTAGTTATAGTCCTACAGATGAGCACCCTACAAATCACGCGCTGTCCCTGGAGCGGAAGCCGGTGAGCCCGTGACGCCGACGCCACGCAGCAACTGGCCCTCTCGCGCTGCATGCCGTCGGTGGGAGCAGCGCGGCGTGCGTGGACAGAGATCGCATCGTGCTCAACAACACAACACAACACCGTGGCAGATTCACCACGTCTTCACGTGCAAACCAAACGAACCCAAAAACAGAACTAAAAAAAACAGAGATAGAGAGACGAAGCACACAATTGTACTACTATCCCATTGTGATTATAATCTAACTAGAACTGTATTATCCGATAATCATTCATAGGAGGTAGCACTGTAATAAACTAGTACTAAAAGCAGCATTTACATGGGACATTTTCACCAGTAAGCTATCACCAATTGTGCCCTTTTGTCAACTAAATGGAGGTCAGCTGTAAAAAAACTTTCAGACTCATCAACATGCAGTTCGGCCATCTTTTCTTCTTGCCCCCTGAATGCAAAAGACCGTGACGAGATCACTTGCTGGCCAAAAAAGAAAAAACATAGCTGCACTAAGCACGGCACAACATTCACCAGGCACAAGAGAAGGGCTTTACTAGTACAGACAACTACAAAAAAAAAGAAGATGGTGAGATGCTGAAAGGAAGCAGCTTAGCAGGCTATATCACCAAATGCTATCTTCTCTTCTCTTTCAGGTTTTTTCCCTGGCCCGGGATGAAGTTGGGGAAGGTCAAAAATGGCACTGGCAGAGCTTCATGCGTCGCGGTTAAATGTCGACATGGTTCTTGACTTGGTGTGGTATATTCTATGAACAAAACAATCTCTTCTGCACAAGCAGAGCAGCTAGGTGTTAGTCCAGTTCAGATTATCAATGTTCCTCCATCCGCAATAGTTCAGAGATCATGAACTTCAGTTGATTCAATCAGCAAAGGTTGCAATCAACGTACCCTAGCTCTTGATGACTCCTGTACAGCTTCCAGAGTCTCCACAAGCGCTTTCTGCTTCACCACCGTTGCATGCAGCACCTGACATGTAATACATCAGGTTTTAGAACTGAATGCACACATCAAGAGTCTTTTCAGTAGAAAGCAAAAGGACTATAATGTTATCATCCATGTGAAGTTAAAAGAGCTGGTAATAAAAGGCTGAAATGAAGAGAGTTGAGAAAAATGAATAAGTCTGTTTCTAAGACAAGGTATTACGAAAAGCATAAATAACATTATCATAATCTATTTATCTATGTAGTACGGTGCATTTGTCCAAAAAGTACTACAGTACAAGAACTTACTCTTTTGGTCCTCTCCAGGTCAGCCTCAATGCATTTGATCCGCTCAAAAGAGTTCAGTAACATATGCTCTTTCTCTCTGGGTATCTCTGGTGGCCTGCTGGCTAGATGGTTACACAAAGATTCGAGACTGTCAAGACGTTGTAAGCACATGGTCATATCATCATCTCGTATAGATCGAGGCTCTGGCTTTTCTTCAGATGGGACAGGTACGGTACAAGAATGGACATTCTCGAGCCTCCTCACTGGTCTGGAGATGAAGAGACGGAGGAAGGAGAGTAGCTTGATAAAGGTTGTGACAACAACTTGAATAAAATTTTGCAAACTCCTTCGAGCAAATGCACCATCCAAGTGACCATTGTTTCCTGTCATCAACAGAACACGGATAAGATTAACAAAATCAGCAGCAGCATATTACTACTCCAGTCACACTAAAAACTGGAGCTAGGCTCAAAATTCTGCATCTATAGTCTGAACTAAAATAAACAAGCAAAGATGATCATGCAGAGAAATTTTAAAAAAAAATACTTCTCGAATTGGAAGTAAGGTAGTGGCATACGCAGAATGTTTTCATTACCCACTCTGCGATGAAGCAAGTTTTACGTTATGTTTTCAACTGTTGCAATCGAGCAAGAACACATGCCAACGCTAATGTATTAATGCATATGACTATACATCTTAAGGCAGCAAGTTCAATGAATGAATGGGTCCATGAGGGCATAAACAGGTGTCAGATAGGCTACATGCATTGTACTTCATTCCTTCCTGTCAGATTAAAACACTTTACGCAAAGCCATCTGGCATCTAGCATTACTGTGAGCTACCAGAAATGCAAAATCGAGTTCTTTTTCAATCAACTTGACAATTATTATGGTTCTACACTAGAGCCACAACCAAATATGCAAATTTCACTCCTGAATTGATAGCAATATTAGCAACTAATTGAACATTTTGATGGCACTGAACTAAGAAGCAAAACTGAAGGAATGGGAGATACCTGAGTCATGTGGGTTCCGATTTGTGGAGGGTTGCCTGTTATCAGGTAGCTGATTCTGCACCATTCCAGTAGCTTGCACTCCCTTACAAGATTCAGGAGCTATATCTCGACGAGTCTGGTCATCGCAGCTATAGTAAGTCAAAGAATCTGTTCCCCTTACCTACATTAAGAAAAATAAAACAAATCAACACATAGAAGGAACCATGCAAACTCAAGAGAAAGAGCAGATGTCTATTTGTTCAAGGCTAAGCATAGGTTCCAACAAAAAACTGAATAGAACCAAGAAACCTTTAGGCTTAAAATGGAACAGTACAATCTTTGGACTTACTTCCTCATGGACTGGAGTGAGGTAACCATAGTCAACACCTTTCTGAAAGAAAGAACCAAAATCATCAACGTCTGACCCTGACTCAGCATTTGATATGTCGCTAATCATGCCCTGCCACTGGAAATCACAGATGTCTATTTGTGAGGTTTAGAAGAAGATAAGGAAAAGAATAAGCACTCTGTATTGCCATTTGCTTGACTGGATATTTGGATAATGTTGTTTTCAGAATCTTGCCTTCAGCTGCTCCAACCGAAGGGATGAGCTGCTTCTTTCTTCACCGTCAGACACTGGCTTGATCTCTCTGACGCAACCAGCCTCCAAATTGTGTATCAGCTACAAATGGAGAATGTGTAAGTGATGTATTTTTACAATATGGCATAAAAATATTAACAACATATAGATGAATTAGCTTCCAAATAGTTACAGCACAAAAAGGTACCTTCAAAATGAAAGGATCATTCCATGGCCCTTTATTCGACCCAAGACAACCACCCTTGTCACTGCATGAGCATGACCCACCGAGGAAGTCCGGTAACTCACTGAGAAACACAACTACTGTTAAAATGTTGTAGAGTCTACATATACAAACAGATGTGAAAAGTCAAGAATTCAGACAAAGTTCCTTCACATGAACTTAACCAACCTGGAATCAATTACTTCAAGAAGTCTACTCTGGTAATTCGAACCAAGAACCTAACATAAAGACAGAGAAATAAGGCTATTGTTGACCTCATGATGCATTTTGAAAATACTCAAATACTTATGGAGCTTACATGAATCTTGGATGAAGTTTTTGGGTCCAGAAAGCCCTTCACGCTATTCCAGATCAACTTGAACCCGCTGCCGGCGTTCACGACAAACATTTGATGTAATGTCTGCATTTATAAGTTCAAATGAGTTTCTTCAGATCCAAATACTGGCAGCAACGAACCCATTACGCAATGAAATTAGAAACGACCTCAGGGTAATAGTCACTGTCTATCTTCTGCATTCGGTTGATAAGCTCCCTCGCAGTCTTTGAGAAATTCTTAAATCCCTGCATGGAACAAACAAGTTGAAGAAACAACAATCAACAAAAAGCACACAAGCAACACAAGATCTGCAGGCAGAGCACAAGAAGAAACCGTTCACATACCACTCCCTGAACATCCAAGATGGTGGTGGTGGAATCAATGTGCCTCTTTGCCGCCAATGTGCAGGCAGGAAACCTCTCCCTGAAGGCCCTCTCAAACTCCTGAACATGGTACTTGATGTAGCGGTCCACCGAGGTGATCTGCATGAGCTTGTTCGGGTCGACCTTGCCGAGCCTCTCGATGTACACTGGGCGGCCCTCCCGGTCGACACCGTGGTAGCCCTGAGGGTAGTAGCGCAGCACTTCATCCAGTTCATGAAAATCAAAATCCTGACCACACAAACTCATATCATATCAGCCATTGTCCCAAGATGTATCAAACAAAAACTCTACTAATCAACAACGGACTTAAAAGGTCAGTGTGATCACCTGAAGGATTGTGTCAGCTCCGAACTCTTCCCTCCATTTCAGCATGTCTGCCCACATCTGCATTGCCCTGTCGATATCAAACTTCCTGGCCTTCAAGAACCTGTATCAAACATAACCACGACATGTTCTTAGATCCTGTCATTCCAAAATGATGTCCAAAAAACATAAACGAAAGCTGTTTCTTGGTGAGACCTCAGCATCATGTGGTAGTCGTCATGCTTGTCGGGGAGGAGGCCGTGGGCGGCGAGGCGGTCGTGGAAGGCGGCGACGGCGCGCTCCTCCTCGGCGTCGCGGACGTCCTCGATGGAGATGGCCGGCGGGAAGCGGCAGTCGACGCGCCGCCGGCCGCGCTTCTTGATCGCGTGGATGGCCTTCCGGCGAAGGTTGGACCCGATCCTCCGCCGCCGCCGCTCGTCCTCCGAGTTGCCGTCGCACAGCGATATCTCGATGTCCTCCGCATGGATCACTGCACGGACAGGACGCCTTCCACATTCCATCAAAAACGAACAAAACATCGCAAGAAAGCAAACATTCGCAGCCAAGAATTCGTTCTTCTACCTGACATCTTCACCACCAAGTTCTTGGATAGCTCAGAGCTCGCGTACCAAATGTCCAATATTGGAATCACCTCTACGATAGAAACCTCCCAGGATTAGTTACCTTGCAACAAGAAACAGAAAAAAAAAACGCGCATTGTAGCTGCAGGAAAGGAGAAAACCCCGCGCCACAGATCTGGGCAAGACACAAGAGGAACAGAGGAATAAATCTCGGTGCCAAAACAGAAAGAAAAAAAAATAATATTACAGCTTCCAGAACAAGAGCAAAGAACCTGCATTGGATACTAAAAGCGTCGCAATAAATTCCACCGAGGGAAGCGGCATGATGCATCTCATTTACTCCACCATATCCTAGTAACTACCCTCAGGTAAAAAAGAAACGATCGAACCTGACATGGCAGCAAGAATCCTACTCTACTACTCAAACAAGAACAGGCACAAAGCCAAGCTCCAACTCCAAATCACCTAACCTTTAACACCACCACCTCGCGAACGCAGATCCAACAAACCGAACAAAGAACCGAAGCATCAAAGATTTTCTAGTAACAGAGCAGGGAGGTGTGCTTACATTTATGTGCAAGCATCAAGATTTCCTGGAGACAGGAGCAGAGGCGAGATTGGAGCTTTCTTTCCCTTCCTCTGCCTCTGCCACTGCCTCTCTCTCTCTCTCTCTCTCTCTCTCTCTCTCTCTCCTTCTTTCTTCTCCCCCAACACTGCAGCTTGCCTTCTGCCTCTCTCTGTTTGCTCCTTCTGGTGGGCAACTGGAGGGGTTGGTAGTACTAGTATTGCCTCACTGTTTATGCGTATTTTATAATTCAATTCGTGATGTAGTATACAGTAGATCAACCCGTATACATCTACGGGTATACCTACGAGCTGTTGCCGCACCGTACTCTTTCTCCTGTTGCGAAGAGAGAGAGAGGAGAGGAGAGAAGATGAAATGGCCAAATGGGGCTGAAGAAAATGGCCTTTCTGCCTAGAAATGTGGCACGTTGCTTTCGGGTGGATGAGGTGGACCAGGATTTTTCTCCAGATACTATCTCACGGCCGTTTTGATATCCCCTTCTATCAATGCTCTTAAGACCCATGCATAAGTCTAAAAGCATACTTGGAGCATTAAGGGTGTCTAATTAAGGCTTTCAATGACTTGAAAACCCTTGGATGGTTTTTATTGCAATTCTGTAACCTCCTAGTGCTATTACCATGTTTAATCAACCACCTTCTTGAAGTACTCCTATCATTATGTGCAATACTTTAATGTTAATTTTAAATTGGGAATTGTAGCATGTTTTATCTCGTCATAAAAACATGTCATTTTAAACAACAGTTGTGTCTTAAAAATGCATAATTTAGTATTCTTAAGAAAAGATATAATTAAATTATTGATTGTTTACAATATCTGATCAAAATATTAGTATAACATGTACCACTTGTACATGGATCAGATCTGATAAAAATATAGGAGCTCAACCTATCTAAGCATCCAGAAACAAAACCACATCCACTACAAAATAAATCGAAAAAAATATAGAAATTTAATCTCTACAGATTAAGCTCTATTGAGATCTATAGAGAGAGAGAAATTCAAGTGCTTACCTTAAGAGGAGATGTTTCAAGCAGATCCACCAGCCGACAGCAGCAATGCCGGCGTCGATGGTGAGGACGCACAAGAGGAGGAGGCTATTTGCTAGGTTATAATTGTTGGGAAATTTTGTGAGAACAACTGTAGCGAGTTGGATTATAAGAGGAGGAGAGGCGCACACAGGAAGTAGCAGCGGCGTGGGTTGCACGGATCTCTGACTAAGAGGGTGTCTTTCACGCCTAGCATGCGTGCGAAAAGCAGACGAGGCAATACTGGGGACAGGAGTCGTTGTTTAGCATTTCTTTAAAAAGATATTGATACACGGAGATGTAAACACTTTGTTACACATATAGCCAAAACATGATATGCTCTTTTCATATTTTTTTACATCGTGAATTCATTTCTTACACTGTTGATAATTATATTATTCTTAGCGAAGACGATGAACATGTGAGCTTAGGCTGATTTTTTCATAAATGTGAAATTGCTTGGATCTTATCCTACATAACCACTTTTATATTATGCCTCTTCACCTTTTCTTTGTTACATATGGGAAACACTCGAAATTAAAGGGTACCTGGTTAAGATTTTTAATAACTCGAGAACCTTTGGATGGTTTTATTTTGACAAAGACCGTAACCTCCAACCATTTTAATCGAACCACCTTCTCGAAGTATCACCGTGTACAATGTTTTAAGGTCAATTTTGAACTAGGGATTTTAGCATACTTCATCTGTTAAAACATGTTATCTTGGACATCAGTACCGGTGAAACGCATAATTTAGTTATTGTTTGTAGATGTTACCCAATCAAAATATTGTTAAAAGATATCCACGCTCAAAATTCTAAGCACAAAACCAGCTACACATATAGCCAAAACATCTTTAGGAGTGGGTTTATTTATTACAATGCGAATTCATTCCATATACATATTGATGTTTATATATTTCGTAACGAAATCGGTAAACACGTGAGCTCATGCTGATTTTTCCGGAAATGTGAATTTGCTTGGATCTTATCCTATAAAACAATTTCTGTATTATATTCTTCCCTTTTTCTTTGTTACGTATGGCCGTATGGGCTCTGGTTGGATACAGAAAACTACTAGCATATAAGTTGGATCTAAAAAACTTGCCTTAAGATTGAAGTCTTGTCCAAAAGGAGCGACCTTTTTGAGCTTTACCGGAGCAGAATTTTATCACAAGATCGAATGTTTGTTCCCCCCAACATTCCGGTTTGGCCGAAGATTGGATCATGATCATCACTCCGATGTGCCATGCAACAAAGCTGATGAGAATGGCCTACCTGCCCCGACATAACAGGAAACAAACCAACCGTGGCCGAATTCATCAGCAAACCATTTTTTGATGGAGCAATGCTACACGTACTAAATTTTTTTTACTAAATTTTTACTAACAATCATCTCAACCGTTTGATTTAAGTAGATAGAAGTTACAAAAAATCTAGATGCACTCATAGCATGACACATCAGTGTTAGTAAGAATTTAGTAAAAAAAAAGTTAGTATGTATAGCCTTTTTCTTTTTTTATGAGTGCACTACACCACTTTCCAAATCTCGGCCGTTTCAGCACGAGCTCTGTTCTTTCTTTACCCCCAAAAAATTAAATAAAAATCAGAGAGAGAGAGAGGTTGAACACTTCTTATTTAGAAAGAAAATTACAACTCGAGTTGCGTGTGTTTAGATAGAAGAAGAAATACATGGTAATCAAAAAACAAGTTGGGGGCGTTGCAGAAGTAGGTGAGGGGCCGCTCCCTGTGAGGTGGTGAGCCACATACACTTGTTAGGTGACGTAACAGCGATCGGTTTCACCGCCGCTCTCGACTCTCCCTTTCGCCGGCCGGTATGGCTAGTCGCGTCGCTACACCGTGTTGTTGTAGTAGTACCACACTATCACCCGCGTGCGTGCCTATCACACACTGTGGTGACTGTGTCTCACGGCAGTAGCTTCCCGCTGCTGTTTCTTTTTGCCGAAACAGGAGGGGACACAGTCACACGCTGTGGAGGTGTACGTGCATCGTTGTGTGTGTGTGTGGCTGTGTGCAGTGTGCACGTATGCCATTGCCACCGGCTACCGAAGAGGCAAAACAAGCCAAGCCAAGACGTCGTCCGCCCCGGCACCGAGAACGCGGCGGGCGTGGGAAGTGGGGGCAGAGCGGGGCGCAGGAGGAAGAAAGCAAAAGCGACAGCATTATTTGGTCGTCAAAGGGGGTGAGGAGTCCGCGGCGCAGCGCTGCTGTGCTGCTATGTTGCCAGGCGGGGCGTGTCACCGCGCCTGGCGCGCCACAGGTCTCGGTGCGGTGCGCGCCTGCTGCGCGCAGCTCAGTTGGACCAGCACTCACGAGCGCGCGCGCGCAGGCAGCAATGCGGCGTGGTGGCGCGGGTGCGCGCGGTGTGCGCGGTGGGAGCCGAGGCGGACGCGCGAGGGGCACCGGTGCGACGAGACGCCGCGCACCAGGGAGGGCGTGGGTGCGTGCCGCCGTGCCCTGCACCCGGGAGTCAAACGCGTCGGTGATTATACTACCCCCTCCGTCCCATAAGAGCAAGTCTAATAGTACAGCCCACTACTTGCTCCAATTCATTTGTAGCCAATCTAATAACTAATTCATACAATAGTTACTTACTATACTATTAATATATGGTCCCACCTGTCATACACACAGTATATCTTGGAGTCCGTGCTGCAGCTGACTACATATCTGTAGCCCGCTACACTTCTCTCTCATCGTTTATCTCAGTAAAATATATTTATAGCTGGCTAATAGCGTGCTATTGTACCTGCTCTAATATAGCAACCTAGAACTGGATGAGATATTTTATAGTATCTGTCCAAATTCGTTGTATTATAAAATATCTCATCAGATCCTAGGTTGTTATATCAGAGCAGGTACAATAGCAGGCTATAAGCTAGTTGCAAATATATTTTAAGGAGATAAATTAGGAAAGAGAAGGGCAGCAGGTTACAGATTTGTAGTCAGCTGTAGCACGGACTCCAAGACACAGTATGTATGCCAGGTGGGACCAGGTATTAATAGTGTAGTATGTAACTATTGTATGAATGAGTTATTAGATTGGCTATAGATGAATTGGAGTTAGTAGTTGGCTATACTATTAAACTTGCTCTAAATAGGACGGAGGGAGTAGTAACTATTTTAGCTGAAAATTAATCAAAACCTCGTGCGATACTGATATAATGCAGTTCAGCATGTCTCTTGATTATATACAGAGATCTCCCGTGTGACCGACCAAACAACAGGGAGTGCGGCACAGTGGCATTATCAGAATCTAGTACTCCTACGTATACTAGTACTGGAGTACTAATACGTGTACTATTAGTGAGTATAATTAGGTTGGCTAACATGTGCAAGCCAATCACCATCCCTAATACTGGTACAACTAGCAGTGTTTGTTTAGGCCGGGGTCCACTCGAGATTAGACGTTCGCCATTGGGGATTATACTCAAAGTTTTACAACTAGACAGCGATTAGATTTGCCGTGGGGTCCGACCCCCTCCTCTTTAATCAAGATTCCGGGTGTACTACTGGTACGAGAGACGATGGATGCGATGTGGCCTTGTCGCGTTGCGGTCTCGCCTCGGGACGGTACGGCTTTTAGATGCGTGCGCACCATTTTTTTCCCGCTACTACTTTGAAGCAAACGGCGCGCCCATCTAAGAGCCCGTGCTCTCTCGCGCCTCTCGCGCACGGGTTCGCGTCGCCGGCCAATCCCGTGCGATCGACGCAGTTGCGCAGCGCAGGCACACGTCTCGATCGGAAACAGGAGCAGAAGAAAAAAAGGCTCGGTGAACAGTGGATCGGCACGGTGAATTTTGGGCGTACGTGTTTGTGCTTGTGCATTGCCCGGTCGCCTCCGCGGTTTTTGGCCGCATTGGGCGAGCAAAAGGCTCGCGTATCTGTGGCCTTCTTTTTTCAAGACCGGTGTGGACGACAGATCGGCAGCAACGGCCTACGCTTTTCTCGCCTTCTCGTCCCCAACTTTTTCACATGCGTACTTCCCAGCTTTGACATGTTGGTAGGGGGCTTCTAGTTAGAGCATCCTCAATGTTTATGGTGTAGTATAATCTTAAGGTAGGCCCTATAAATAGTAAGCCATTGTTAAAGCCATATCTACAATGCTATGGTTAGAATTTAGCTACAAGATGGGCCCACATAGAATAGAAAAATAATTGTTTCATCTCTTGTTCATGCAGTGAATGAGAGAGAAAAAATATTTTCTTTTTCTTGTGGTAGACCTTAAGCATAAGGTGCACCCTAAACTAATGCTACTTTCCACAATGTATATAGCTCACTTTACAAGTGCAATCATTACCTTAAGGTCACCTTTTTCATACATTGTGGTTGCCCTTACTCCAGTTTCTCCCAGAATCTCCAACTCTCACAGCTAATGTAGTTTCTCTCAGAATCTCTAACTCCCCTAAACAATCATTATCACCCAGATTTTAGATTCTAAGAATCTATAGTTATACAATCCAGAAAATGAACTAGAACTCAGACGCTGAAAAACCCAACTTCTTCAGATTTTTAAAAACTAGCTATCAATTACTTTCTCCGTCCCATAATATAAGGGATTTTAAGTTTTTGATTGCATTATTTGACCACTCGTTTTATTTAAAAAAATTTGTGCAAATATAAAAAACGAAAAGTTGTGCTTAAAGTATTTTGGATAATAAAGTAAGTCAAAATAATAATAATAATTCTAATTTTTTTTAATAAGATGACTGGTCAAACAGTGCAATAAAATTTTATATTATGAGATGGATGGAGTAGCAGATTCTGAAAATTTTAAAATCTCCAAACAGACCTTTGTATCATACTCGTCCTGTTCTACTAACGTGAGAGTGAGACCGCGAAATGACCACACATGGTATGGTCTCGTAGACCATCATGGTCATGTGGAGTGCTCATGCCATGTGTAGGTTTTCTTTTTTCTCATCGAGAGCGACGTAGAGTACTACAGTTGTAAGATAGAGGGATTAGTACGTAATGTAGTTCAAGTGCATGGGCTGAATTAGGATTTTTGTTTTTTGGGGCCGGGGATTAGGCATTTTTTTTGGTGGGAGACGGAACGTGCGTGCCTACATTTCAGGGCGTGAGCTTGACTATTCGAACACCCGGGCATGTTACCTGGCTGTAGGGCTCGCGGTGCATGCACGGGCAGAATGGACGGAAATCCCATGTGCAATAGGAGAACACCACCAAACGTACTGTCTCCCGGTACACCTTACATTCTTTACTACAACCTCCCTTCCCCCCTTCCTCCCTGCAGGCCTCCAGTTAGGCACGGTTCCCCCTACCAATTCAGCAAAACTAATCTTGTTACAAACATGACTGCAGCTCAACATTACTCAATCATGTAAATCAGACAATTTTGTACACAGTTCCAATTTATAACCACCGCATTCTCAGCATACAAGGATTAAATAGACAAAGTGTACGTCATGTTTGAGTAAGCTTGAGATTTCTGAAAAGCAGCTATAACTAGCTAAGAATTTAGAAAAATCAATTTTCCTAACTTCTGACTTTTAGTTCATTTTCTGAATCATTTCAACATTGATTATTAGAAACTGGTTAAGAATTTAAGTTGCTAGGGAGAGCTAAAAAATAGTATACTCGATTAGAGAACATGTAGCTACAAGCTACTCAAACAAAGCCGTAGCCTCATGCCATCACCATCGTGTATTCCAGTCCATCCAAAACATACTCCATTGAAGGCAAGCCGCTTAAGAATGATGACACCCAACTGCAATACCCGTCTGCCATCAAGAGGCCGGCGGCCAGAGACCCCACATCAATGCCGCGACGAGCACACGCAGCGAACCTCGCCGGGACGTCGCCGTCGCTGCACGTTGCCGTCGGGCAGCATAAACAGCGAAGGGCAACTTGCACAGTCCTACCTCTGAACAGTGGCAACATATCCTATGCACACAGGCCCTCACGTGTACACACGTGCACACCAACTAAAAAATGTCACCAAAAAATCTAGAAAAAATCATACACATACTTTCAATTGTATTACACCTAGGGTTAAAATCTTAACGTCAAATTCATTATATTTTAGCCGTAACAAAAAAAACAAAAAATCTGACAGTTTTAAGGTTGCAATTTTGTCAGAATTTTATCTTTTTTGTTATTCTCTATGTAGAATGAATTTGAAGATGCGACTTTGCACGTAGATGTAATACTATTGAAAGTATATGTATGAATTTTCCTAGAATTTTTTGTGATAATTTTTAGTTGGTGTATACGGTGTGTATATGTGAGGGCCTGTGTGCATAGGATACGCTCCCCTGAACAGTAGGAGTAACTTCTTCTTTTTTTCTTTTTTTCCCCTCTTCTTCTCTTGGCTAAGCTTGCAGACAAAACGGAATCATGCATGGCCAAAGCCAAACACACGATTTTCCTAGCGCTGACGAGGTCATTTGTTTTTTTTAACGCCGTGCCACGGAACAAAATGTCCATTTTTGCGTGCACTGCCTGGTCAAGATTCGGTAAATTTTTTTAATAAAAAATATTGTTTTTATGTAGGATAAAAACAAGAGAATGGATGGGTTCTTGTGAGAAGTAGTAGTACTTAAATTATTGATGTTGCGACAGAGTGCTGAACAGTTTAGGTAAAAGCGTCCTGATGACCTAGAATTGTCGTGTCTAGATATGATGTGATCATGCGAAGATTGTTGCATATATGCTCACTTTGGATTGTCATTTTGCGAGCATGGTCATTTTGCATATTATTGTGTAGTTGTGTTTTGGTTTTGGTATTTAAAAAGAAAGCAGAAATCGAAAAATTTGATCCACACCTCAAATCTTCTCTTTTTATGACACGTGGAAAGGATCTGACGTGCACCGCCATCCAATCAAATAATTCAGCTACACACGCGCACCGTATGCACAGCTCTTAGCAAACATATCACGTTATCACCTCATGTCTCCACTAAATCAGAATTCGATTCCCGTGATCCATGGCCGACCACGGGTTATTCTTGTCAATATACAACTATAATATTAGAATAATAAATTTCACAAACTACATATAATTTGATTACCTTATCACAAAGCTATAGATTTAAAATATAAATATCATAAAACTATAAGTTTAGTATCGGACTTATTACAAAACTACGAACGGTTTCCCTAGAGTACTATCGGCAGAAAACACGGAACAAAAGTTTCAAATTTTCAACCATGGGAATATGCATCAAGATTTGAGCTAGATCATAGGAGGAGAAAAAAATCACGTATTTTTCCTCTGTGCGTGCAGCAAGGATCAATCTTGCAATGCTCGGCTCAAACGCTAGCTACGCTAGCCACTTTGCACCAGTGCTTGCTTTGGATAGTTGCATAAAAGTTAAATATAAATTATATTGCATTTACATACCAGTTACAATATAACTATACTCCCTCCGGTTTTATTTTAATTGACGTTTTGGACAATGACACGGTCTACAAGATACATCTTTTACCTTATGTTTCTATTATAATATATATAATAAATAAATGCATGTTTACTTTTATTATAATAATTTAAAAGACATATATATATATATATATATATATATATATATATTGTTCTAGTTGCTTTAAACTAAATATTTTTAAAGTTATTGATGGTCTAAGTTATAAAAGTTTGACCTCAATCTTATCCAAAACGTCAATTAATATAGAACCGGAGGGAATACTGTATTAATATTTTTTAAAAAATACTCTCTCCGTTCCATGATATAAGGGATTTTGGGTAGATTTGGCACATCCTAAAATCTCTTATATTATGGGACGTGTCAAATCCACCCAAAATCTCTTATATTATGGGACGGAGGAAGTAGAAAAAATAGATGGTATACAGGTAACCGGTACTATCACGAAACTACATATTTAATAACGAAAGTATCACAAAGAATCAAAGATACGAATTGTAGAGCTGATCTGTCCTGTTAGAGTTTCGAAGTCTATATTTTTGGATCAAGTTGACGTTAATTTTTGTACTTTCATGATAATATTGTTCAAATTTGTGGTTTTGTGATAATTCCAATACCAATTTGTAGTTTTGTGACATAACACTTATATATGTAGTTTTTTGGCAGTTTCATTTTGATCAAAATACATATAGTCCTAAACTAATTACAATATTTGGCTATGGTTCTTCATTGAGTTAGGGCTTGTTTCGCACAACTCCATCAAGATTCTTATCACGTGGAGCTAAAGTTGTACCAAATACTTTCGAGATAGATAATATAGAGTGAAATTGTCACCGCTTCTAAAAACAACACTATAAGAAGTGGAGCAGCTCTTCTCCACTCTCCGGGAGTCATACCAAATAACCACTTAGTCATTATATCACTTGTAAAAAAACTTTTCTAATATCGCATTGATAAATCTTGCCCATACAGCTATCAAAAATCCCACTAGCCCACATTCGACTCCAAAGCGCACTTTCCACCGGTTAGATAGAATAACATTTTTTTTCCAAACACCATTGACACAGATTTTTCCTTATACCATTGTTTTTCTTTTTTGAGAATTCAGCCCCTATAGCTGCCTAATAAAGGAGTATTCATGTCTACGAAGAACCCAACACAAGGAATGAAGTGAACCGCTAGGATCCACTAGTAATTAATCTACCCCTACCATATATGGAACCAAAGCTTGGAATATTATCCCCTTTTCCCCTTGGGCGTATTCTACTTGGCTCTTTTGCTCCCAGCTCACTTTCACCCAACCTGTAAGTACTTGTCCTGGTCCATTTTGTCTCTGCTTCTCTAGCAGTAGAGTATATACTAGTGCTGCACTACACTACAGAGCAGTGAGAGTGCAAACTAGGGGACCATCCATAAGGGCAACTTGCACGCCAGCACGAGAGGAGAATGTAAAAGAGACAATTCACACGCACATATACAAAATTATCCCAAGAACGAGATCTAACCGATCGTAATTATGGATGTGGGGGTTCAATCCGGGTCTCCATCCCAATTGAGAGATTCTGGATTTCATGTGATCTGCCGTCCTGTGAGAAGTTTCCATATAATGATGGTGCCGGTGCCAAACTGAATAATGGCGTGTTGTTTTTAACTTTACAAAGTCTCAATTTCTGCACAATATAGCAGGTGTGTTGCGATTTTGAGTGTACACGAGAAGCGGAGCTCTGGTTGGTCGGATTTGTCCGGCCAGGCAACTTGGAATACCCTATTATTTTAAGAACATGGAAATAGAAGAAAAAAACGCTGGAACAAAATGCCATGCTCAATATGATTCTAAAATGCAAGAATCCTGAATGTAGTTTCATTGGATGGTTAACAGGAGGAGTATTTAACACAACAATTTTAAAGGGACTTCCTTTACAATAAATTAAAGCTCTAACGCTTACTCATTTTCCATATTTCATTACCAAAATGGAACCTAGAGGAGTTGTAACGCTTATTATTATTGACCGTGTGTAGCGACACAAAAACTAATGCTACAAACAAACTAAAAAAAATATCAACTCTAATTAAGTTGTAGAGATTTAACATTTTTTCTGAATGACTCGCACGAGACGGTGCGAAATTAGCAGGAAAAAGTTACAAGATTACAACCCTGGAGGGTTGTAACCAAGAAAAGGAAAAAAATATACCACCACCCCCACACTGACAACACCAACACACGAGACCAGGAGAAGGTTAACACTGGACCGGCCTCCGCTAAGCGTGACCGACCGCCGCTAGACCAACAAAGGAACACAGACGAGATTGCCCAAACAACGCCCTCACAACCAACGCAAAGCCAACTCCTAGAGGGTGCTTGTACCAGTCTCGAGAGACTTCGGCTAGGGGATGCCAAAACGGCGTCTTCAAGAAGAGAAGCGACGGAGAACCGCCGCCGCCGTTCGTCGGGGCTCAAAGGAGCCAAGATTGGGCTTACGCCCGGCAACTACCCTTGAGGGATGAGACAGCACGACAACACCCTCAGGAGGGAGAATTAACCATCGTTGTCGGTCCGGCCATGGCCAGACTGGATTTTCACCCGCCGTTCACCACCTACGAATCCACGGCTGACGCACCGATGCTCCACCACCACTCAACCTCTGCCGACATGTGGGACTACTGCACCGGCGCCCCCCGCCGGCTAGCCTTCGTGCGCCGAAGACCGCGCCACATCCACCGGCGGCTCCTCCTCGCTCTGAGGTCGCCTCCTCCACCGCCACCGCCAGCCGCGCCTCTCGCGCCAAGCCAGCCTCCGTCGCCGCCGGCAGCACCTCTCACACCGTGCCGACCTCCTCCACCGGACGCGCCTCTCGCGCCAATCCGGCCTCCCGCCATTGGCTGCGCCTCTCTACGCCAAGCTGACCTCCGACCCTCCTCCAATCACTGCTGCGCCGGTCAGGTGCGGCCGTCTTCCACGTCCCTGGCTAGCCGTCCGAGACCGCCATGCCTCCTCCCACCGCGGCCACTGTCGCGCCTCCACTTACTCCCGCTGGCGATCGTCTGCACGACGCCTTCCCTGCCTCCTCATCTGCCACCGAAGCCAGCCGTAGCCGCCTTTGCCGCAGATGCGGCCACTGTCATCGTCGCCGTCAGCCATGACGACGGGCGCCGCCTCACCAGCCGCAGCAGCCATTGCCTCCACAGCCACCGCCGCCGTCACCTCGACGCAGCTGCGGCCACTGTCGTCGACGGCCGCCACCACCACGGGCGCTGCCCAATCGCTGTCGCCGTCTGCCACTGCCGCCGCCACGCCGGCCATATCGCCGGCCTCCACTCTACACCCGCTGCTGCCAGACCGACAGCACCCCAGCCAGATCCGAGCCAGGGAGGCCGGATCCCGCCACTTGGGGGCGGGTCCCCGGCCGCCCACGCCGGGGCGCGCCGCCGCTACCCCCACTGTCGCCTTCCTCGTCGAGCCGTGACGCCGCCCCTTGCCTCCTCCGGTCGCCGTCGCCGCAAGATCGACCGCCGACGGGGAGGCTAGATCCGCCGCCAGGGGGTGCGGATCCGTCTCCGTCGTGCCCGGAGCCGCCGCGTCGGCCGCCGTCTTGCCGCCGCCGAGCGGCCCTCCGGTGTCCCGCCTCTGGGCTTCCTCGTGGGGAGAGCGCCCCGCCGCCGTCCTTGTGGCCGTCCGGCTTTGCCGACGAGCCACTCGGGCGGCGGCGAGGCGAAGGGGGGGAGGGTTGGGAGGGGCAGCGACGAGGTTGTTGTCGCCGTCCGTGTCGCCCTTGGGACGGGAGCGACGCGGAGGGGGGGGGGGGGGGAGCTGTGTGTAGAGTAGGAATAGGAATTATGAGATTTAACATTTGGTTACAGCTTATAAACTAAAGAACAAATGACAAAGTTGTTGAGTCCATAGGAATTTGATAGAGCATCCTAGCTATTGCTTTGCTCTAAACAGAGCTCATAGGAAATTATTAAGAAGAATTTAGATCCTCCATAAATTCTATGAAAATTCCTTGGCTTCAAAGGAGGCCTATGTCTAGACCGTCCATTTGGTGATGGATGGTTGCGATGAGATCACGATAATAAGCCCTCCGAACGTACTACGATTCCAAGCTGAACACGGACACATGGTTTACCTGTTCCATGCTCCCCACCTGCAGCCCCTGAGCCAATTGTTAACACATGCTCCTACACAAATGACATGCTGATTAGATGGAGTTCCATTCCATCACCCTGTCCCCGGAATTCTCATCGAAAGGAAAGGTGGGCAAATATGCCCTTTAGATACCAAGCAAACCAAACTTTACCTGACACGATCGTCGGCCACCGATGCTAAGCCAGTAAACCCACTGCCCTTTAAAACGACAAGCGCATAGCACCAAGAACCCGCTGCCCCTCCTTGACCCACCCCCTCGCGATTCCCCCTATCGGCTAATTCGGCCTCACGCGCACACGCGCCACACCCCTCAAAAAACCCAAACGCTAACCGCGCGCGCCAGCCCGAGCACGCGTTCTCCGTCGATCAATCTGATCTCCCCCGTAAAACGAATAGACGGATGGGGTTCCTCTGACGTGAACAATCCCGTCTCGTGACGTGTCCATTGATAGGTGGGTCCGTGAGCGGTGGGGCTCACATATTAGTCACCATGTCTCAGTCAGAGGATTCTAATCCCAAATAGACATATAGTTTGTTTGTAAGAGTTTCTAGCTGTAGCTGTAGGTTTCTTCCAGAATCAGAATCACTTTAAATAGTTTAGCTTTTGATATAGATTCTGAGAAAATAGAATCTAGAAAATAAATTAGAAGTTAGAAACTAAAAAACCTGACCTTTTTTAAATTCTCAGAAACCGGCTAACTACCAGCTATTTCTCATAAACTTTAAACTCCCAAATAGACCCACGTTAACACGAAATCGCCTTTCTCAAGCGGCGTGAATCCGCGCGCGCGCGGGAAAGGCGTCGGTCGCCGTCGCCGTAGTCGCTGCGTGCCCTGCTGGTGGCGTTGCGTTGGTACGTGCGTGGCTGCGTGCTGCGTGCTTTTGATCAGGGCGCCCGATGCGTAGCGTTGTAGTACGTACGTCGTCGACGTCGATCGAACCCATTTTTCGTGTGTGCAGGTCAGGTGGCTGAGGCTCTCTTGATCTCTTTTCTTCGCCGTTTCTGCTGCTGCTCCGGGTGCAGCGTGCCAGCCAGTGTTTACGTTCCTGTCAGCTACCTCGCCTACACGTCTACAGTAGTTTCCTTTCGTCTCCCTGTCCAACACCAGAGTCCAGAGACCACAGCAGCAGAAGAGCCCTGCCCCCTGTGCCGCTATGCGTCTGTAGCTCACGGACACCCGGAAGGGCTGAGCGTCGAGCACAGGAATCGGGACGCGCATCTCGATGCACCACCACCCGTCTGATCATCCACCGGCGCCCCCTCGTGATGCCCTTTTTGCCGGGCCCCCACATGGCGGCCGCTATACACACACCGCACCGTAAACCGAGCCGAAACGAAACCCCATCGAACCCCAAAGCCGGTAAATCTACGCCCAAGAAAGCCGCGCCTGCCTGCCTGCCTCGCCCCCACACGCCAGCATGCTATCGCATAGCCATGATTACCTCGTAAGTGGCTTCTACGCAATGGATGGATGGATAATACTAGTAGGAGTACAGTGGTATGATGGTCTCGTAATTGGGCTTGGGTTTACTACATGGACGCCATGATGGATGAAGAATCGGTTTCAATGGGCCTGAAGTACAGTACAACCGGGGTGGGGGTACTACTGTATCTGGCATGTGGCTCGGTGGGAACAATAGGAACTAACGATGCAGGTGAAGTAATAATGGACTAGCGGCCACCCGCTAGCTGCGGATCGATACAGATCGATGTCGCGTACTCTGCTTTGCATTGCATAGTGTAGTTGCATATGCAAATCCCCCCAGTTTGCAATTGCAGCCGTGGGGCTGTGCGAGATCACATATATCTGAGACACGCATGCAGGTTGGCACGGAAACGGATGCTGTAGCATGCAGCGCCCTGTAACGTGGGGGCCGGACGCATGGCGTCATTAATGTGAGCCGGAGCGGGAGGAGGACGGGTTTGGGGTTGTGGTGGTGGGGTCAGAGCAGCTATAGCAGGCTATAACTATAAGCTAGTTATAAACATATTTTAAAGAGATAAAAAAAAAGAATAGTAGCGGACTACGATTTTGTCGTCAGCAGTAGCACGGACTTCAAGATAAAATACGTGTATAACAGATGGGACCAGGTATTGTATGAATTAGCTATTACATTAGCTATAGATGATTTGGAGCTAGTAGTTGGCTATACTATTAAACTTGCTCATGCACACTGATGCGGTGGGGGTGGTAAACGTGGTGGCATGGCATGGCATGGCATGTGATGCGATGCGATGTGGGGTAAAATGCAGCAATACTACATTAAAAGCTCCTTTGAATCAAAGAAATTAATTATAGAGGAATTTCATAGGATTAAAATCCTACTTCATCTGTTTCATATTATAAGGCCCCACTTGATTTAAAGGAAATTTATAGAAATTTTAATGGATTTTATTTCTATGGGAATTTTTTCTATATAGCCCTTTGAATCAAAGGAATGAATCTTATGGATTCCTATGAAATGTCTCTTCCTATATAAGTTTTAAAGGAAATTTAATATGAGGTAAGAATCCTTTGAGGGCTTATTCGGAATGGAGGAGAAACACAGGAAAAATGAAGGATTTGGGTTCTTATGAATTGCTTTACTGTGGCGTCATTCGGATCACAGGAAAACGTTTGTAGGAAATACATAGGGAAATTTCCTGCGCTAGCCATATCACTGGAAGATCACAGGAAGAAAAACATCCATGTTGACCTCTTTTTTCTCTCCCTTCGCGTGGGAACGAGCCAAATCATGCCATCAATCAACTAAAGCACATTAGTAGTATGTGATAATTTTGTAATAGTGCATCTATTTTCTTCTAAAGATTCCTATGTTTTTCCTTTACTCCATCCACACCTATTCGCATGAAATTACTATATTTTCAAATCCTCTGTTTTATACTTGCATTCCTATCCTATTCCTATATTTTTCCTATTCCTATGTTTTTTCAATCCTGCATTCCGAATAAGCCCTGAGTTTTTATCTCTTCTCAAATTCCTGTGTTTTTCCTGCGGCTCAATCAAACGGTCATTTCTATGTTTTTCCTGTGTTTTGCATTCCTCTGTTTTACACTTGTATTCCTATCAGAATCCTATGTTTTTCCTATTCTTCCCTTTTTTCATTCCTATGATTCAAAGGGACCTAATTCGTTTAACTTTTTTCTAATCAAACTTTTTTAAGTTTGACCAAGTTTATAGAAAAAAAATATATTATTAAAATATATTTAATGATAGATTTAATGAAACTAGTTTGATATTTTTTTATGTTGCTATTTTTTTTATAAATTTGGTCAAATATAAAGAAGTTTGACTTAAAAAAATCAAACAACTTATAATATGAAATGGAGGGAGTATAAAAAATTTTATGTAACCCTTTGATTTAAAGGATTGAAGTTTTCTAAATCTTATAAAATTATTATAAAATGGCTCGTTACATGTAGATTTTGAAGAAAAAACTTAGCAAGAGGTCGGGCCGCTTGGAAAAAACTCTTTGAGTCTACTTCTTTCTATCCGATTCTAGTGTTTTTTCTGTGATTCAATCAAACGATCATTTATATATTTTTTTAATGTTTATAATCTTTTGTTTTACACTTGTATTTTTATCAGAATTTTGTGTTTATACAGTTCCTTCGTTTTTTTATTCTTACGATTCAAATTATCGAAAGGAAGCAAAATAGCGGTACTGGACCAGTGTGGTACACCTACAGACCGTTTTCTACTCTACGCGACAAGGCCGAATTTTTTGTCAGATTGTGCGTGCAGCCCCACATGTCATCCATGTAGTACGCGAGTTAAAGTTTTCGTATGGGGGAGCGGTACCGTTTTTTCCAAATTTAAAAGACGCAAAGTGCTCCTGTCGAAACTGTACCGCGGACAAAGATGAAAGTTGCTGGGTAGCCATCTAGTCACAGCGCCGCTTGCTCCGCTCTCGCTCTCGCAACCGGCGAAATCCCATCAGCCCTGGACTGTACTCACACAGTCACACATCGTGCAAAAGAGACAGTGATTCCCTGATCGAACGGCGTCCCATACCCCTCCGTAATATCTACAGCTCCAAGCCAAAAAGCGACCCGTCCCGTCACACCTATGCCCTGCAGAAACAAACAGAAAGGCACAGTCACAGCGTAGTACTACTTCTCCCTTCGGCTCGTCTCGTCCACTGCTCCTGTGATTTTTTACCGGTTCAGCGGCTGCATATGCATACCCATCCAGAGCTAAGCTAGCGCATCGGATGCCGCCGCGCCCCCCCCCCCGGCGCGGCGAGAGAGCAGCAGCAGCGGCAGCGGCAGCTGCCGAGACGTGCATGTGCAGCGGCGCTGTACTGCGCAGGCGGGGCGTCGCGACAGGCGGGCGCGGCGACGATGGGCACAGCCCGCGTGCTGGCGTTAAGCAGCAAGCGAGCGCGTCTCCCCCGGTCACAGATTCCGCGCGAGACCTCCTTGGCCGTTTCCGTCTCCAACCTCTCTCGACTGCTACTGCTACTATCCTAACTTACACATTATGGGCTCCAGGTCGACTAGTGGGATTAGAGCAAGGATAATAATACAGCCAATCAGCTTATTCATATAGTGGTTAACTCTTCACTATAAACATATGGTCCATTGTCTGTCTCACTGATTTTCTTTTTGTTCCTGTGCCTAAGCCGGCTGTAAATTCACATTCCGCTTCTCATCTCTCTCATCCACCTCAGCATTCAGCCTTCTTATAGCCCTCTATTATACTTGCTCTTAATAGTAGCTGTGTTGTGAACTATTGATGCATAGTGTTCTTATTGTTCAGACGTACGGTACGAATCTTTGGCAGCTACACCACGAGGAGAGGAGAGGGTGTAATGCAAAAAGATGGTGCAGGGAGATGTGATCTGGGTCCTCGATCTGTGCAGGAAGTACTGCTTGCTTGGGGAGGAGTATTAATTCGATTCGCTTGCTAGCACTTCATTTCATTCTCTGAACCTCTGAGAATCTTGCTTGGAGTAGGGGTTAATTCAATTCATCCGACGAGGTTAAAGAAGAAAGAGACGACGACGGGTTGAATGAATGAATCATGAATGAATGAGTGAAGGGAGAATGTAAGACGCATTTACTACGTGCAGGTAGGGGACGCATGCATGCCATGCATGGGATGACGATGGGTGCGTGGGATCCCGTGCACCGCACTGTTCGTTGCGACCGACGACGCGACGCGACGAAGCTATAAATTCTGCCTCCCTTCCCCTGCCTGTGCACCACGTCGCCGCCGCCGCTGCCGCCGCGGCTATAAATTCGGCCACGTGCGCGCGCGCGTACGTAGGGTCGCCGGCCGGTGGCCTCACGCGGCCGCAACTGTTCACGTGGAACGTTTTCTCGTCAGCTCCAGGTCTCCAGTAACGTGGCTCCGGTGTGCTGCAGTTCACCCAAAGTGACTTCCATGTTTGGTCGTTGCTTTGTAACTTTGCAAAATTGCAAGTGAGCAGTAGAGCGAACTGGGTTCAGTTTGGAACTCCGGGCCTTCTGTGAATTGGAGGCCCAAAAACTGGCTCATGGGCTGTTTCGTGCATGGCTCTTATTTGTGGGGGATAAGTTCATTTTAGGTCCCTCAACTAGACGTTGAGTTCAACTTACATACTTGAACTGCAATACCAATATAATGCGTCTCCTTACTTACAATATCGGTGTATCTAAGGTTTTAGAGCAATATAGTCCCCGGTTTTGACTGACGTGACGAGTCGACTACGGGCAAGCCAACTGACTGACTGAGTCAACATGGAAGCCACATGTCATATACATACAAAATATCCCATCCACCCCTCACTTGCAAGCCACCCATGAGCAGTCCACCACGTTGCCCGTCAAAGTTACAGTTGCCAACACTATGAGATGAAAACGCTGACATTACTGCTGGGGAGGAAGACGGTGAAGGCGCCCCCGCCGGTAGAGGAGAGGGGAGAGTAGAGCTCGATGAGGTGAGAGAGGTTGTCGCTGTCGTCATCGACAAAGATCAAGTCTGATGCGTCGGCGACGCTGGGGTGTAAGTAGAGACGGGACATGGCGACCACGACAGCAGGAGCTATTGTTGTTACGGCGGCCCATCCTACATGAAGGTGGAGCAGGCCTACCCCACGCCAAGAACATGAAGGAAAGAAGGCATGCACCTCGAGCGAGGCAATGGATCTGGTCAGTGCCAACCTTGTTCGTGGAGATGGCGGCCTTGGTGATGGTGGCCGTTATCTTCCCGCTTCCCTCACGACCACCACCGCCGAGGTCCATCGAGGTAGGAGGTCGAAGAGGATGGCACTGGTAGTGCCTTCCCCTTCCCACAGAGGATGGTCCGTCAGTCTCCACTTGTCGTGTCCCATGTGGGGCTCCACTCCTAGCATCATTGACCGCCGTAGCATTGTGCGGGGAGGAAAAGGGGCGCGGCCCCTGTTCCCGTCACCCGACGCCCCTTGGCCCCCACCTACCCTCTCCGGGAGGGCGTAGCCCTTGGCTTGCCATCCACTAGCCTTGCGAAGAGTAAGAGAGGAGAGAGGTGGAGGAGAAATGGCAAGATAAGAGAGAAGGGGAGGGTGGAAAGGCTGACATGTGGGTCCCGCACTAACTCAACCGGATTAACCATAGTCAGCTCATTACGTCAGCCAAAATCCTAGGATCTAAAGTACACCGGTATTGCAAGTTGAGGGACACATTATATCTGGTATTGCAGTTCAAGGACCACAATTCGAACTCGATGTCAAGAGGGATCCGAAGTGAACTTATTCATTTGTTGGGCTTGATCATTCATTACGGATGAGAGCTAACCCAGCCCAAAATGCTGGGATATATTGGGCTCTGAACTATGTATGGGCCACCGCGCGAATCTTTACGTGGCCCAGAGGTGACAAGCCGCCTCGATCGAGCCCAGCCCAACGCGGAGACGAAATATCGCGAACTCCACTCCTACACACACACTCTCTCTCTCTCGCCGTGCATCTCTTTCCCCTCCCATCCCACGCCTCCCTCTCCCCCGATCCATCCACCGGCAAGCGGCCGCTTCCGCCACCGCGTCACCAAGGTGCGGCGCCTTCTTCCGCTCTCGCTCCCCCCGCTTCTGGAACCTTCCAGAAGTTCCGATCTGTTTCTGTTGCTTTAATTAGCGCAGGGTCGCAGACCTAACCGTTTGAATTTGTTTCCCCCTGTGTTAGCTTGCTCTAGATCTCCGAGTTGTTTGGCTGCTAACCCCGTAGATCCACGAGTTCCCTTGTTCTAGGCTGCGCTTGCTTGGTTGTTGTGCGTGAAGAGTGGAGTGTCTGATTGTGTGGAACGCTTCCAGTTCTAGGTGTTTATAAGAGGTTTGTGCAGGAAGTGTTCAGATGTATTATGGTACAAGGTTGCTGTAGGAATTGTTTGAAAACGTATAGAGTCAACGCGATAACTTAGATTGATCACGGACACGAGTACATATAGGGATGGTACATCCTTATCTCTATACCCGACTTATAGAAACAGAATCGGGAATCGGGATAGGATTGAGGGAAACCGAACCGGATACAAATACACTATCTCTAACACCCCCCCGCAGTTTGAACGTGGGCGCGCTCCGCCCAAACTGAAGCGGAACTCACAAAACACCGAGCTTGGCAGACCCTTGGTGAAGATGTCGGCGTACTGTGACGAAGTAGGTACATGCAGCACGCGGACTGTAGCAAGGGCAACCTTGTCACGAACAAAGTGGAGATCAATCTCGATGTGCTTGGTTCGCTGATGTTGTATGGGATTGGTGGAGAGGTACACCGCACTAATATTGTCACAATAAACCAAGGTGGCCCGTGTCGGAGGAGTGTGTAACTCGTGGAGGAGCTGTCGCAACCTTGCGGGATGGCGTCGTGCTGCGGCTGGAGGCCGGCGGAGGTGGTGTGGAGCCTGGCGGAGGAGGCCGCAGCCGATGCGGAGGAGATGGTGGCTGCTGCAGTGGAGTTGACCGGAGCGCCGGCTGACGGAGTGTCCGGCTGCGAGGATGTGGACACCGAGAGCTTCTCGATGAAGGAAATCAACGCTTTCCGTGCGGCTGTGGAGGAGATTGCAGCCGCCGATTCGGCGACATTGGCAGCAGTGGTGGGGTCAATGCCATGCCGAGCGTCGGGTTGGAAGGCCGCGCGGACGGCGTCGGCGACGGCGGCAGATGCGGCGTCGACGGCGGTCATAGGAGTGATGGACTGTGGCGGTGGTTCGTCGGCCATCGTGAGGCGGCGCGGCGAGGAGGGAGAAGACGGCGCGGCGGCGTGGGAGACGCGGCGGCGCGGGAGCAGAAGCGGCGCGGCGGCGGCGCAGGTGGGACGCGGAGGGCGCGTCGGTGCGAAGAAGAGTCGCGACGCGTGTCGAGAGAGAGAGAGAGAGAGGCGGAAGCGAATTTGGAGATTAATCTGATACCATGAAAACGTATAGAGTCAACGCGATAACTTAGATTGATCACGGACACGAGTACATATAGGGACGGTACATCCTTATCTCTATACCCGACTTATAGAAACAGAATCGGGATAGGATTGAGGGAAACCGAACCGGATACAAATACAATATCTCTTAACATTGTTGTAATGTTTTTCTCCCGATAATACGCTTTTGGTTATTGGAGAATTTTTTTTTTGGCTTTCTTGTGCTTAGGAATCGCTGAATCGCTTGCCTGGTGGAACTGTAGCAGTATGTTTGTGCAGCCAGTATGCCTTTTTGGTGGAGAATTGATGTCTGCTGCTAACTTAGAAATATAGATGTTATATATTATTGTAGAACGGAAATTTCGCAAAAGATTTACTAGGAAATTACTATAGGTTTCTACATTTTGTCATAATTGTGATGATATCTTGGTGATTCCGGATGAATTATGAAGTTGTTTGATTGAAATAATGGCTTGGTTGCAGGTTAGCTCACACATGTTCTAGGCTATTGGAGGATCTTTGCTTCAGATGGCTGGGGCTCTGCATATTTCTTGTTCTCCCGCTCCATTATTGTGGGCTCTTCTGTTGCTGACTGTGTCACCAGGCAATGCATTCTACTTGCCTGGCAGCTACATGCACACATACTCCCAAGGTGAGGAAATATGGGCCAAGGTGAACTCCCTTACGTCCATCGAGACAGAGATGCCATTCAGCTACTACAGCCTGCCATACTGCCGGCCCCAAGGCGGCATTAAGAAGAGCGCTGAGAACCTCGGTGAACTTCTCATGGGTGATCAGATAGACAATTCACCCTACAGGTTCCGTGTGAATGTTAACGAGTCCCTCTACCTCTGCACCACAAAAGGGCTTAATGAGAATGATGCAAAGCTCCTCAAGCAGCGCACACGTGACCTCTACCAGGTTAACATGATGCTGGATAATTTGCCTGTCATGCGTTTTACTGAGCAGAATGGTATCACTGTACAGTGGACTGGCTTTCCTGTTGGTTACACTCCAGCTGGAATCTCGGAAGATTACATCATTAACCATTTAAAGTTTAAGGTGTTGGTCCATGAGTACGAGGGCAGGAATGTGGAGATCATTGGCACTGGGGAAGAAGGATCTGGTGTCATCTCGGAATTTGACAAGAAGGGGATGTCTGGGTATCAGATTGTTGGTTTTGAGGTTGTGCCTTGCAGTGTGAAGCGTGATGCCGAGGCTTTCTCCAAGAGTAACATGTATGACAGCATTGAACCTGTGAGCTGCCCAATGGAGCTTCAGAAGTCTCAGGTGATCAGGCAACAGGAGAGGATCACTTTCACTTATGACGTTGAATTTGTGAAGAGTGACATCAAGTGGCCATCTAGGTGGGATGCTTATCTGAAGATGGAGGCAGGTGCTAAAGTCCACTGGTTCTCCATTATGAACTCCCTAATGGTGATCCTGTTCTTGGCTGGTATTGTCTTTGTTATATTCTTGAGAACTGTCAGGAGGGACTTGACGAGGTATGAAGAACTCGACAAGGAGGCGCAGGCACAGATGAATGAGGAGCTATCTGGGTGGAAGCTTGTTGTGGGAGATGTATTCAGAGAGCCAACTTGCCCTAAGCTGCTGTGTGTCATGATTGGTGATGGTGTTCAGATTTTGGGCATGGCAATAGTAACAATTATTTTCTCCACACTTGGGTTCATGTCTCCAGCATCAAGAGGAATGCTTCTCACTGGGATGATCATTCTCTATCTTTTCCTTGGTATTGCAGCTGGATATGTCAGTGTGCGGCTGTGGAAGACTATTAAGGGCACATCTGAAGGGTGGAGATCAGTGTCCTGGTTAACTGCCTGCTTCTTCCCTGGTGTCTTGTTCATGGTCCTTACTGTCTTAAACTTCGTCTTATGGGGAAGCAAGAGCACTGGAGCTTTACCTATCTCACTATTTTTCGCCCTTTTAGCTATGTGGTTCTGCATATCTGTGCCGTTAACTCTTGTTGGTGGCTTTGTTGGTACAAGATCAGCGCAGATAGAGTTTCCTGTCCGTACCAACCAGATCCCGAGAGAGATCCCTGCACGGAAATACCCATCATGGCTTCTTGTCCTTGGTGCAGGAACACTGCCATTCGGAACCCTGTTCATTGAGCTCTTCTTTATTCTGTCAAGCATTTGGCTTGGAAGGTTCTACTATGTGTTTGGCTTTCTGCTGATTGTCCTTGTGCTGCTTGTCATTGTCTGCGCTGAGGTCTCTGTTGTTCTGACATACATGAACCTCTGCGTGGAGGACTGGAGGTGGTGGTGGAAAGCTTTCTTTGCCTCAGGATCTGTTG
The DNA here is from genome assembly GCF_000147395.1 of Oryza glaberrima. Classification (NCBI taxonomy): domain Eukaryota; kingdom Viridiplantae; phylum Streptophyta; class Magnoliopsida; order Poales; family Poaceae; genus Oryza; species Oryza glaberrima. The sequence goes on along the minus strand of NC_068333.1, from coordinate 21,688,627 downwards.
CAATCTATGTGTTCCTCTACTCCATCAACTACTTGGTATTTGACCTCAGAAGCCTGAGCGGGCCTGTCTCTGCCATGCTTTACCTTGGTTACTCATTCCTCATGGCATTTGCAATCATGCTGGCCACTGGAACCATTGGATTTTTGACATCATTCTCCTTCGTGCACTATCTGTTCTCATCCGTGAAGATCGATTGATGAATGAAGATTACGATACTCTCTGGCCCTCCGGATTCGTGTTCCCTGTGTGTGGGTGTGAACTTTCACCATGAGATGCACTGTTTATTGTTTGAGGAGATTTTGATCAACTGAAGATGTTTTTAAGATGAAAGGTATTCTCCACCTAGCGGACGTAGTCATTTTTTCCTCTATTCCAACCGTTGTTGTGAGTTGTAACTGCTAGAGTTAATTAATCTAGATACATGCAACCCGGCTTTGCAAGGGTTTAAGAGCAACGCTATGTTGATTATCGTGATTGGCAGATAGAATTCTGTCATATTCAAGTGAAAATGTAGCCACCTGCCGTTCAAAATTCTGATGTGTGACCTGAAGATTAGCTGTGTCAGCTCTTGACAAAACTGTAATACGATTGCAAGTACCTGTTTCCTTGGCATTTTTTTATCATGTCCAGTACAAATTTATATTTCCTTATCTGTAGTGGGATAGTTTCTCGTCAAATTCTTCTGTGAGATGTGAATTGTTGAGTACTTCTGCTGTTCTTGCCTCTTCACTGGAACGGGAACAATTGAATAAGCCATCATGTAAAGAAGCCAAGTTTTTTTTCCTAACAGTCTAGAAAGTAAACCCAATGATAATCATATTTGATTTTTAAAATCTCAATTACAATAAAAATGAGACGCAATAGACGGGTCGTATAGGAGTATAATGGCAGAGCCGCCGATGGTTGGTGGGTCTTTTAGAAAGTAAAAAATGAATTCTAATGATAGTTATGTTCAACTTTTACAATCACAATGAGTATGCGGCGGACGGGTCGTAGAGGAGTACAATGGCAGCGTTTAACGAGATTTCTAAAAATTATAAAAAAAATATGAAACCCAACGAGACAATAAACTCTAAAAACTATAAGGTACAATTTTTAAAGGTTCGGGCTTCTAAAAAGTAAAATAAACCTAATCATGTTTGATTTTAAAATCTCAATGATAATAAAGAAGGGCAGTAGCGGGCGAGCCGTAGAGGAGTACAAGGACAAAGTCGCTGACGTTAAGGCAGAACTTCTTGAAAGTAAAAAAAATAAACCTAAACGATAATTATGTTCGACTTTTAAAATAGCAATGACAATAAAGAGAAGATGCAGTGAACGGTCGTAGAGAAGTATAATGGCAGCGTTGGACGGGACTTCTAGAAAGAAGCTCAACATGACAATAAACTCTAAAAACTATAAGTTTTTAGATCCAATTTTTAAAGATTCCAAGGAGAATGAATAGAAACAATGGTAGATCGAGCAATCAAATAAAGAATAATATGACAGAAGTAAAGGGTAACAACTGGTGTGATTTTTAAAAACTATAAAATTAGAAACATGAGGATGATAAGGTTTGGTCTTTCAAAATCATAAGACAACGAGGTAACTATTTAATAAATTTTAAGTAAAATCATATTAAAAAATATATAGTTTTATATGGATCCTAGCCGCGCAATTGCGCGGGGCCACCCAGCTAGTTATATTATTAAAACAGCATTAAAAGGAGGCACCACGTTCACTGTGGAGGCTAGAAATTCCCACATTAATCGGAGAAAAAGAAAAGAAGAGTCCAAATAGAAATACAATAAAAAATAGCTGAAATTCGGAATTAAAAATATGCAATATTGAAAGAGGAGTCCATATAGGAACCCATACGTGATTAATTAAAATTCGGAATAAAAATAAAATAAATTTCGAAATTAGAATAAGAAAAAAGAGGACTTCGTGTAGGAATACAATTTTAAAATAACTGAAATTCGGAATTAAAATTAAGCAATATTGGAAGAAAAGTACATATAAAAACCAACTACGAGATTAATTAAAATTCAAAATAAAAAAACAAAAAATCGAAATTAGAAAAAAAGAAAAGAAGAGTTCAGCTAGGAATACGATTTAAAATTAGCTGAAATTCGGAATTGAATATAAGCAATATTGAAATAAGAGTGCATATAAGAACCCAATACGAGATTAATTAAGATTTGGAATGAAAAATAAAATAAAATCCGAAATTGGACAAATTAAAAAGAGAGTTCAAGTAGGAATACAATTTTAAAACGACTAAAATTGAAAATAAAAAATAAAATATTAAAAGAACACAATACATTATTAGTTAAAATTCGAAATAAAAAATAAAATAAACTCTAAAATTAGAAAAAGAAAAATAAGATTTTAACTAGGAATACAATTTATAAATAACTAAAATTGGTGATAAAAATAAAGACCATTGGAAGAAAAGACCATCTAAAACACATGATATGATTAATTAAGTAATAGTCCAATAAAGGAGTAGAGTGGTGGCGGTTAATGGGACATCTAAAACTATTAATAAAACACTAAATAGGATGATGGCGGGCAGGTAGTGAAGCAACCGGTCAAGGAGGTTGGCGGGACTTCTAGAAAATAAAAAAAATAAGCCCTAACAATAATCATATTTGATTTTTAAAATCTCAATGACAATAAAAAGGAGAGGCAGCAGGCGGGTTGTACGGGAGTACATTGGCAAAGCTACCGTAGAAAGTAAAAAAAAAGAATTCCAACGATAGTTAGGTTCGATTTTTAGAATCCCAATGACAATAAAAAATAGACGGTGGACGGGTCGTAGAGGAGTATACTGGCAACATTTGATGGGATTTCTAAAAATTATAAAAAATGAAATCCAACGAGACAATAAATTATAAAAACTATAAGGTCCAATTTTAAAAGGTTCAGGCTTCTAAAAAGTAAAAAAATAAACCTCAACAATGATCATGTTTGATTTTAAAATCTCAATGAGAATAAAGAAGGGAGGCAGCGGGTGAGCCGTAGTGGAGTACAGTGACAAAGTCGCTGACGTTTTGACGGAACTTCTAGAAACTAAAAATATGAACCTAAACGATAATTATGTTTGATTTTTAAAATACCAATGACAACAAAGAGAACATACAGTGGACGGGCCGTAGAGCAGTATAATGGCAGCGTTTGACGGGAATTCTATAAATTATAAAAACGAAACCCGACGAGACGATAAACTCTAAAACTATAAGATCAAATTTTAAAAGTTTCCAAAGAGAATGAATAGAAACAATGATACATCAAGCAAGCAAATAAAGAATGATATGACAGAAGTAACGGGTAGCAACTGGTGTAAAATTATAAAATTAGAAACACAAGAATGATAGGGTTTGGTCTTTCAAACCTTATCATATAAAAATATATAATTTTGTATAGGTGCTAGCCGCGCAATTGCGTGGGCCACCCAGCTAGTTTTGTTCATGTGATAATATAAGCACAGCGGCACAAACTGTTATTTATTACAGGTAGTATAATCCCTCTAGATATGGACATTACAGCAGCTGACACGAAGAACATACATAAAAAGATGCATAATGCATCGTGCATAGCTCACAATGCCGTCGCCGGAGTTGGAGCCCTACGCCGTCGAGCTCTTCACGTTCTTGGCCCAGACGATGTGCCCGTACGGCATGAGGTGGCACACCGGCGAGCCGCCGGGCTTGGTGCCGAGGAGCTTGAACGAGACGTGCTCCGGGTTCCACCGCGACGTGTCGGTGTGGCACACGGTGGCCACGGTCACCGCCTCGCCGCCATCGCCGCCGCTGTCGCCTTCCATCTCCACCATGTAAGCTCTGGCCGGGCCGGTGGTGTGGCAGCGGTACACGGTGTACGGGTACGCCTGGTCGTGGCACGCCACGAAGCCGGCGCCCTCGACGGGGAGCACGGCGCGGACGGCGTACGCCTGCAGCGGCGCGCCGCCGCGGGGCAGCGTCGACGCCAGCGCGGCGATGTCGCGTGTCCCGAGCGCCGCCATGGCGCCCTCCACCAGGGCCTCCAGCGACGTGGCACAGAACTTGGACTCGCCGGCGAGGGTCGGCCACTCGCACGTGCGCAGCGTCTCCCTCATGCCGGCCGCCTCGGCGGTGTCCGGCGCGACGCCGAACAGCGCGAGGACGGCCGGCAGCGCGGCCGCCGTGAACGGGATGGAGTCCGCGACGCGGCGCGGCAGGAAGCCCAGCGCCGACGTCGCCGCCGCCGGGAAGTAGAACGGGAGCCTCTCGCCGACGCGCACCGCCTCCTCGTGGAAGAACACCGTCGTCGTGGAGCCCGTGCCGACGCCTCGCGCCGTCGTCGACGCCGCGGTGCCGCTGCCGCTGCTCGGCGCCTTGTAGTCGTACCCGAAAGGCTCGTCATCATCCTCTCCGCCGGCGGTGCTGCTGCCGCCACGGAGCTTCCTCGCGCCGACGTATTTGTCGTAGTTGAAGCCCGCGTCGACGGCAAGAACCTGCTCTCCCGCGGCGGCGGCGCCGCCGCCTTCGCCCTGTGCACTGTAGTCGTAGCCGAAAGGCGCCGGCTCGCCGAAGTCACCGGCGAGGTCCAAACCACTCGCCGTCGTCGGAGAATCAGATCCCCTGTAGTCAGTGTAATCGAAGGGGAATCCGGTCCGCGCCGCGCCACCGGCCGCCTCCGCTTTGCCGACGATGAAGCTGGTGTCTGCAACGTCCACAAACAAATCAAACCTCGAGGAGAGTAATGGCGGCGCGCGGCGGCGGAAGGAGGAAGGAAGGACACCGACCAGGGCGGAGGAGGCGGAGGAAGGCGTCCGGCAACGGGGATTCCGGCAGCACGGCGCGCCAGAACACCTCGGCCGTCGACGGCGCCGCGTCGCCCAGCTGCTGAAGAACACACATCGTCGGTCGATCGAGCGATCGTTAGTATACGGGTGCAACGGTGCATGGCTCAGCTGAGTAGCGGCATCATGAGTGTACCGAAAGCACGGCGGCGGCAGCGGCGACGGCGACGAGGAGGAGGAAGAAGCGCGCCATGGAAGCGTTCGAGAGAGAGAGACGGGGCGCAGCCGATTTCTCGCCGGAGACGACTGCGACGGATCGATCGACGCCGCCGGGCGGTGACCACCACCTGGTACTTATAGGCAGGCGTCGTCGTGGCCAAACCTCAAATCTCGCTTGAGATCAACGGCGACGGTGACAGGAAACAGAAAAATAATGTTGGCTCCGACGACGTCGCGGCGCGCGCGAGCGCGAGAGGGGGAATATAATCTTGGGCGTGACGTTCGCCGGCGCCGCGCTGTTGCCTGTTGGCACGAAGGACGGCCGGACGCGGGTTGCATGGGGGGAATTTTCGTGACGCAGCCGTGATCCGCCCGGGCGTCACACTGAATCATGCATCCACCTGACATTTTCGTTTAGGGACTATATCTAATAAACTGTTGCGAAATTTCTTAAAGGAAAAACTTTCAAATCTAACTATACTATAATTATAATTAATTCCATTATAACTATAATATACTAACTTGTAAATAAGTATTAAAATAATATATATGTAATTTTATATCTAACTTATATAGAGATTACAATGTAGTTACAGCGGAATTACACTGTAGTTACAATGTAACTTACATTTAAAGGCTTTTACCTAAAAAACATGTGACAACTTTTTAGCAATTCTAAAAAAAAGAACAACCTACAAAACGTACTGGCTTTTTCCCTTCAACATATAGTCGTGCAACAGGACTGACCAGGGGGCCAAACCTATATTTTTTTCCCCCTATAGCAGTGTGTATAGCTCTTAAATAATACTAGATGAAATACCTCTCCACGTTGCGGCGAAAAATTAAGTTGCATAATATATACAAAATTGTTTTGATACAATTTTGAGCCTAAAAGTATTTGAGATTGCATGTTTTTAAGAGAGAAGAAAGAAAAGACAATTTGGACCATAGATCTATCATCTAAAGGCTAAAAATAATTGATGTGATGTGGCTTAATGAGAGAAGAGAGAAATATAATTAACTACACTTAGTGGAGATGAACTATATAAGTATATAGAATTAGGTGTCCAGCATGTTAGCGGTTGAGGAGCACTGGTATGGTGGCATATATGGCAATCTCCTGCAGTGGGGATGTGTCGGAGTCCATGGAGTGGGGCATGGGTAGATGAGGACCTGATCCTGGCTTGATGTTTGGTGGAGAGATTCCAGCCAATCGTGAGACATAGGATATTTATGGATTGGTTATGGAAAAGCCTTGTATTGAACTCTCCTTTGTCGGCCATGTCCGATCCACATGTATTCGGTAATGTGAAATGTTCATGACGTGTGGGTAAAGCGTGCAACCTTTGTAGAGTTTAGTTAAACTTTTTAAATAGTCGTGCCCACGGTTATGGGCGGATGTGAGGTGTTTCTCATAACATAGTGTTCGTTTTAGACTTATTAAATTGATTCGTGTGATGGGAATCCTTACCAGAGTTTGCCTTCGTGGCAGACAGCCAACCTTCGTGGTTGGGAACGAGCCTGTGTGACTCGGGGTGTCGATTGGCACCAAGGTGTGCTTTAGGGCTGAGAAGGTCGTGTTAGAGTGGCTGAGATGGCCGGAGTAGTGCTAAGATGGCACGGTGTTTATGTTTTTCTATTACTACAATGACAAGTTGTTGCAAAGCAACTTGTGGAATGGAGTGAGGCGTGAGCCTTCCTTCGAAACTAAAACTTGACACACTAGAAGTTTGCAACTAAATCATTTAAACATCTTGGGTTTTCCAAATGAAACCGTTCCACTCCTTGTTTTAGCCTTGCATGTCATATTTTTTCTTGGCTTGCTGAGTACATTGAGTACTCACTATTTTTTATATTTATATTATAGAGTTAGAGGAAGGATACCTTGACCCTTTTGTCAAAGCCTACTTTCAAGAGCAGGCCGAGTACGATTTCTTAGGGTTTCAAGCCTAGTTCCCAAACATAGCCTGTGGATTTATAGTTGTCATTATGCTTTTATATATACTTCCGCCTGCATATACCTTGTCTTTCCAGGGTTTCCACCAATCTAGGGTTTGTCCACGATGGTAGTAGTTTGAGACCTCCGCCAATGTTATAATAAAGCTTTGTTATTTCTGAGTTTCACTATTATTCTGTGAGTACTAGCTTATATACCCTGGGACTATTACTATGATCACAGGTAATTGTTGTGACCTTCAGCCTATGCCGGTTTATTCATGGGTCTTTCTTTTCTTCAACATCGTATATGTATATAGAGAGATTTTCTTTATATGAAGAAGATGGTGAAATTTGTATTTTAATTAATTACATAATGTAAATCTTTCTCAAGTTTTTCTCAATTTTCTCGTCTTTTCTTCCCTTGCAACGCACATGTATTTTTTTCTAGCTCCTTTTATTTTAAAAAAAAGGTTCCAGCCTTCTAGGCATAAATGCATAATCTATAGCAAATTGAAATTGATATTTTTTTGCATGTTGAATTTTTTTAGTTGATTGAACAGTTGCTGGAAAAGGTTAAAAAAAAGGGCAAAAGGAATTCGCTACTGGGACAATATGAAAAATTGCTATACATGTGCTTTGTGTTAGCTCTTCAATCTAACTGTTATTGTGCATTATTATTCTGATACCACAGATTACACCCTCTCTTCATTTGGTTGAAGTAGGAAAAGGTGACACCTTGGAGTTCCATGAGGTAGATTTTACATGACGATCATGTCAATTAAAAGCTGATGTTCATGGGCTTTCATTGGAAAAGTGAGTCATTAATCTGATAAGATTTGATCCCAACCTATTATGCTCCAACTTAGGGTGTGTCTAGGTCACGTTAAAATTGAAAGTTTGATTGAAATTGGAACAATGTGACAAAAAAGTTAGAAGTTTGTGTGTGTAGGAAAGTTTTGGTGTGATGAAAAAGTTGGAAGTTTGAAGAAAAAGTTGGGAACTAAACCAGGCCTTAGTAAATTGGATATCACTCATTTATAATTTATGATTTAATTTTTCAGTCTTTGATTGAATGCCCTGTACTGAATCATATAAATTTTCATTTATGTAGTTCTACAAGAACCTCTCCAACACCTTAAATAATGTTGTTTGGAAATCTGACGATCTTCAAAGTCAGCATTCCTAAAGTAACTTGGGAATAGGGATGGATGAACTATTAGCTCCCATTCTTTTGAAGCAATATCCATATTTCTAGAGGCTGGAAAAGAAGAAAGCATGTTTATTGCACTTGTAGTTACATGTGAATGACCCTGTAAACTATGTTTGGTCTGCACTATTGTTGTATGTGTTGCTCATTTTTCTTTCAGAGAACCCTTGTTAAGCTCAAGTGAAGCTGGTCATATAATTGAGTTTTGTGTGTTTGTAAGTTTTTCGTGCTGAGGAACAAGTCATCATCATTTTCATTTACACAGTGAAGTTGTTTGATTCTCAACAGGAATTTCATTTTATGTTAATCACCATTGTATTATGACGTATTGTCATAGCGTTAGCACAGAACCAGAGTAATCGAATAAAAAACGCTAGTAGGTTACAAAATTATTAGAACAGATTCGACCAATTAACCCGCATATCTATAGTGGTGAAATCAAGTTGGATCCGCTGGAAAGCATAATCATGTGCTTCTGCATTGAAGGCGTAGAAGCGATGGACACGATCGGAGGAGCCGCCGCCACCATAGGCCACGATCGGCGCAACCTTGAAATCCACAATCAAGGTGGTGTCTCTCTGCACAGCAACTACATAATTTCTGAGCTTCCATGGCTCTGTAATGGTGCCATCGAAGAGCTTGATTTTCTGGGGTATTTTGCTGACGAAGCAATAGACTAACAAGTGTATGCCGCCATTAGCTACCTCGGGGACCCTGATTTCAATGGTGCATTCCATCCCTTCGCGGAGGAGCGCCAAGCCGGTTCAGATCTATGGCTACATGGCTGCCCGGGATCTCTACGAACTCCTGCGCAACTACGTCTTCCGCCGTAGCCGGGACGACCCCTTCGTCTTGCCGGGACACTACTCCGATCCCGATTCACTCATAAGTTTGTCGGGTCCTAAGCGAGACACATCTCGTTGCAGAATTCCTCCATGCATGATCGAGTACGACCTCAAGATGAAGAGAGGGGAGGAGGAACAGGACGACCTGCAGCTCATCAATGGGGTGGCCGCCTTCAGCGACCTCTCACCGTTTCACGGGGTGTACTCCCAACGGATCCATGGCGTCCATGGCGCCGTGGACATCAGCTTGGCGCTCCTCCGCGAAGGGATGGAATGCACCATTGAAATCAGGGTCCCCAAGGTAGATGACGGCGACATACACTTGTTAGTGTTCGTCAGCCAAATACCCCAGAAAATCAAGCTCTTCGATTGCACCATTGCAGAGCTATGGAAATGTCAGAAATTATGTGGTTGCTGTGCGGTGAGGTGAGACACCACCTTGATTATGGATGATGGTGGCGGCTCCTTCGATCATGTCCATCGCTTCTATGTCTTCCAGGCACAAGCACATGATTATGCTTTCCAGCGAATCCAACTTGATTTCGCCACTATAGATATGCGGATTAGTTGGTCGAATTTGTTCTAATAATTCTGTAGCGTTAACAAATACGAACCAACCTAGAACAACTGTACCAGCCAAAATGCCAATGAACTTAGGGGGTCTATTTGGATTGTTATCTTACCAATTTTTTTTAGTAGTATCAAAATTTACCTAACCTTTGATAAATCATGTTTTTTTTGGTAAAATTGTATTTGATTATATTTGGATTACTATCAATATGAAGCCAAATGTAAAAGTATAGTGAATAATAATATTCTAGATTGATGCCAAATATAGCATGGTCATTATCAATAAGAGAAAAACTATGGGACGGTGTACCGTCTCAACGGTAGTTCCAGTCCAAACATACCATTTAAATTACGAAAATATTGGTACGGCAAATTGGTAGCAATACATACAGAAGACCATTAGTATCACATTTCACGCATGTTCGCATAATCGCATCACGGCACATTACATGCTAGACCATATCATCAGCTTTTACGGATGATAACGTCCAGAAACAGCCCATTATTATCGCTGTGTTAAACGACCATTAGTAATATGCAAAAGGGCCCCTACCATCCTACGAAATTACCACCCCGGTCCAAAATCCGACCGTTACCTGCCTCTCCTAAAGCACTCGACCGTTGGACCCAAACCTTCCCTTAATCCACGCGCGCCCCACGCAAATCATCGCTTCTCCCCTTCCATCTCCTCTTCTCCCCGATCTCGCGGCTTCCAATCTCAGATCAACTCGAAGCTTTCCAAACGAATCCCCGCTTTCCTTCCAGAACCATCGCTTCTTGACTTATTGGGAGCTTCTGGATTCTGATCTATGGAGGAGCAGCCGATCAAGAACGCCGTCCACATCGTGGAGATCCCGGTCACCGGCGACGGGGCTTGTCCTGATGGCGGGAACACGGAGGTCGCCGCGTTTCTTGACAAGGCGGCGGAGGCGGAGTCTTCCGGGAGCCATCCGCTTGGCGAGATCGCCGGGAGCGCGGGGCACCTGCTGCTGCTGAAGCTGTGGCAGCGGGAGGAGTCCCGCCTCGGCCGCCGCGCGTGCGCGCTCGAGGCGCTCATGGACGCGGCGCGCCGCGACGCGTTCTACCTCTGCGCGGCCTTCCTCGCCTTCCACGGCCTCTCCCTCGCGCTCCTCTTCGCCGCCTCCGTGTCCGCGTCCGCCGTCTCGCCGCCCGCGGAGCAGCGCGCCGCCTGTTGCAGCAGGTGGTGGGTGCCGTCGTCCCTGTCGCTGGTCGCGTCCCTCGCGCTCGCGGCGGCCGTGCAGCTCCGGGTCTGCGCCTACTGGCGCGCGTCGCGGCGGCTGCGCCGGGAGCGCGGCGACGCGCGCGCGCTGGCGCGGTGCGTGCAGGAGCTCCGGATGAAGGGCGCGGCGTTCGACCTGTCCAAGGAGCCGCAGTACGGGGTGACGAGGGCCAAGTGCGCCAGCGTCGAGGGCGCCGGTGCGTGGGGCCCGCTCCGGTGGTGCTACCAGAACATCGTCGCCGCCTGCCTGCTCGCCGTCGCCGCCGCCACCATGTGCTCCGGCAAGTTCATCTTGTGCTCGTAGGCCGGAGGCTAAGGTAATCTGTGGCTTTCTTCTTCAAATCTTGAGAAAGAAAAATGTTATGGACTTTGGGAGTAAAATTATGTCAACAACTATGTGTAAAATAGTGAAGATTCAGAAGAAAAACAATCATTAGTCACAGTTAGGGCCTATTCATTTTTGAGGAATTTCAAATGATTTGGATTCCTAAGGATTAATTCCTGTGAATGTCATTTGGTTCATAGGAATGTATATATAGAAAAATCAAATAAAATTTTCCTTTCCTACAAGTTGTAGAGAGAACAAGGAAATTTTCTATCCACACGAACCTCATGGAAAAATTCCTATGGATTGAAGTGTGCATGTATTCCTATTCCTCTACATTTTGTATTTCTGTGTGTTGAAATTTCTCTAAAACGAATAGGCTCTTAGAATGCTTGTCTGATGTGAATTGTGAAATCTGGACTTACGATGCCACATGCCAGCAAGTGAAATTATAATTGGATACCTCAACATTGTTTCAGCAAATTTTGGGCTTGTTTGGATTGTAGTGAATTTTTGTCCTACCAAAATTTTTGCAACTTCAATAGTTTCAAATGAACGTTTGGTTTGGTATCAATTTCTATCTATGCTAGTTCAAATTCTATACTACCACAAACTCTTTACTTCGTTTGCATTGAAAACTTGATGTTGATTGTTGACGAAATTCCGATGAAAGTTTGCTCTCTCGAACTTGCAGTGCAGCCAGTTTATTGTGTTGATTTGGAGGATACAGAAGGGGATCGCAAATGTTTGTCGCTGCATGCTCGCATAGGACGGACTGACCACTGCTTGTGCTCCAATGGTTACGAGACAACAACATTTTTTCTTAGCCCTGAGATGTCCAAAGGGCATATTCTTTGTATTGATTTAGTTCCTGAAACTCAAATACTGTGTTCTGGTTTCCAGTCAGTTTTGACAATGTAATAACATTATGCATTTCAGCAAAGAAATGTTATTTTTTCAGTCATCGAACTACCTTGCAAGATTCCACATAGGCAGTTTTCTCACAGGCAAACTGAATGGAGATGGCTCCAGACCAATCGCTCAACGATTATCCGAACATGCAAACATGACAATCTTTCCATTAGCCATCAGGTAGAATAACGGGACATATCCTTTTATTTTTCAGAGAGCTGTTATGAGTGTGACATCCTACCTGTCATTGATTGACCTATCCCAGCCAACGCTGATTTCAAATTAGCAACTCCTGTTTTTTTTTCAGAACCGCAAAAGTTTTGTTTAGCCATGATGTTACAACCAATCACTACATAACAGAAACATAATGCAAGATACAAAGCAATTTGAGGTACAAAGAAATTATAAACGAGCAGCCAAGTCAGTATGATAGAACATAAGATAAGCACTTGTCTCCTGTCTCTTACTAGTGCTTTTCCAGTCCTCAACCATGAACAGCTGAAACTATAAGAATATTGGGGTGTTTTCAGGTGTACAGTTAAAAGAAGTCTTGTCAGTGACTAAGTGGAGTGAGTGCTCGTGGCAATCATGATCACAAAGCAACAAATTTTGTGGCTTGCAAGAATATAAAATCACATACTGAATTGACCATTACAGCTTATCAAGGCCAGTATTGTCACTGGATTTGGATCCAAAGGTAGATAGAGCATGGAGCTCTTTTCCTAAATTTGTTGATGAACAACCATCAAGATGATTTAGGGCCACTGCTCAAAAGACGGCCAATAATCCATCAAGTCACTCAAATGTCCTGACTACAGAAGAATCATCATGTCGAAGAATATAAACATGAACGCTAAGCAAAACTTTGTCAAATTAATAAGTAAATATCAGTAAGTGCACACAACAGATGTTGCAAAGAGAATACAAATTACACATGGAACTAAGGACACTTGTGTGCATACAGGTCTATAACATCAGCTATAACAACAGAATGCAAGACTTTGGTACATCATACACTGAAAGTAATACATCCATAGTTTCACACATTGAATACTTACTTAAAGGAGGAAATGAAATGCCCATTCATAACTAAAAAAAGTACCAAACAGTCATATAGCTGGACATTGCAGCAAAGGCAAAACATAAAACTAAAATCAAAGCTTCACAAATATATGTTTTGAGCAGAAACATGTGCTGTTTAAGTTCCATCCTAAATGTCTCAAATATACTGTCACAACCAAATTAGACAAAGGAAATAGAGAATAAATCATTTCTCAGTAACTGATGTTGAACAACAACTAAGAGAGAACATGGGTAATAAATAATTCATTGTGATATAAGTTAGACATGCATCAATACCACCATACAGCCTTCCTCAATCGCAACAAAGCTCGCCCAATCCTCAAATCGGATTGTTTATACACCGAGAGGAGGCTCCTCACAATGATAATCACATCTTCTAGTTATTACACGGCAACAACAAGCAAAACATAATAACAACTACGACAACAGCAGAAAAGCATTCCATAAATAAAAATCGCTAAATAAACTTGAAGCTATACGGTAGGAAAATGTTACTGCGGCTGGACATAGTAGTAGGCCATGGGGTCGGTGGCGGGCAAGCCGGCGGCGGGGTGGGGGATCCCGGCGGCGACGGCGGCGGCGGCCTCGGCGTCCTTGGCCTCGTCGCGGGGCACGATGTCGACGAGGAAGTCGAAGACCTCGGTGCGGGCGATGGCGGCGGCGATGTCGGACTTCTGGAGCGTGCGGCGCTTGTTCTCCTCGGCGTGCGCCCAGCCGCGGTGGGTGAGCTCGAGGATGAACATCTCGCACGCCCTGGCGAACACGACGGGGGCCTCGGCGGCGATCATGCGGACGTCCTCGTCGGCCTTCATGATCTTCTTGATGCGGGCGAGGGGGAGGTTGTGGTTCTTGAAGTCGGTGGTGTGCTCGATCTCGCGGTACTGCTCCGCCCAGAAGTTCTGGAGCTGCGCGGCGGCGGCCTGCTGCGAGGCGGCGGTGGCGGCGGCGGAGGCGGCGGCGGCGGCGGGGGGAGGCGGGGCGTAGAGCGGCGGCGCGTGGGCGTAGGGCCCGACGGGTGGGGGGTAGGCTCCCGCCGGCGGGTAAGGGACGGGGGCGCCCAGCACGGGGGGCGGAGGAGGCGGAGGAGGGGTGGTGGATTTGGGCTCCATTGCTAGGGTTTCTCTCCGGGGGAGGAGGGGAATGGAATGGAATTGGGGGAATTGGTCGCAACGGTTGCTGCCGATGCGGAGCGTGGCCGAGTGGGGAGAAAGGGAGGAGGGCTTTCGTTAGATTAATTACCGTTGCTTTCTGGATTAATTGCAAGATTAATGAGGCGGCCCTAGTACAGCTTCACTTTGTGAGAATATGTTTAAGCTCGTTTTTCCCACGACGCTTTCCAATCTGCTAAACGGTACGTATTTTACAAAGTATTTTACAAAAAATATTAAAAGTAGCTATATTTATGATGTTATATTTTTCATCAAAAATAATCGGCATATTTTTCATCTAAAATTATACATTGTAAGATTATATTTTTTTTTTTAAAAATAGTCAGCATGTATTTACATTATAAGTCCGTAAATTACATATATAATTTTACGGGGGCTTCTCTTTTGTCTGGTGGAAACGAGGCTGAGCTGAAGCCTTTTACTGCGCGTCTGCGCCTTTTGCCCGCATCTCTTGCCGTAAACTCCATCGGCTTCGGGAGAACATTGGGTCATCGAGCGTTTTGAGAAGAAGAACACAAGATTGAGAATCATTAGAGAAATTAATTAAGAGGGTTGCTATATACCAGTATCCCGTTGAAAAACAGGATGATTCTGAAACCGACACGGTATCGCCACCGCGCGCGTCAACAAAAACAGAAAGAATCATATCGCACCAATGCTCGCCGCCCTGCCTGAACTCATCCCAGCGAATCCTCCTCGGAATTGCGTGCCTCCACGCGCGATTCCTCGTCGGCACGAGCTCCTCCGCAACCCGATGAATCTTCCTCGGAATCGCGCGATTCCTCGTAAGCGCGAGCTCCTCCGCATCCCGAAGATTCATCCTCGGAATCGCGTGCCTCCTCGGTTGATTGCGCCGGCGCACGCGCTGTTTGCCGATTTCCTCTACAATCCGGCACTCTGCTCTTGCCTCGTCGATTGATTATGCTCCGGCTCTGCGCTGCAAGCTCAACATCAGCACGCGTAAGAATTCTAAAGCCACTTCTCTACCGAGTGAATCCCCTCTGTGTGCACTTTCTGCTAGTGTGTTTGTGGCTAGCGAGTCAGTTGTGACAGCAGTAGTAGATGAGTTAGTGTCGGATGAGTTAAGTGCTGAAATAGAGATATTAAAAGAGGTCCTTGTTAGAGTTGGATGTGATCCAGATGATATGGAAGTGGATAGAACATATGATATGCATGACTTGTCCCTGTGTGGTGCATAAATTGATGGTATTCACTAGAAGAAGGTAGCAGGGCCCTTTGTTGGCATGGAATTTTTGTCACATAAGGAAGCTCAGGACTACTACAATCGGTATGTAAAAGATTGGGGTTTTGGCACAAAGGTCTCGAGCAACAAGAAAAGTCATGTCACAAAAGAGTATAACATGTATGAATTTTCTTGTCATTCAGAGCGTATAACCAGGGAACCTAAAGCTTCAGCATCGGGCAGCCCTGGCGGTGAATCAAGAACAGCCAACAAGTTTCCCAAAAAGAAAGTTTCAAAGGGTAGGCCAAGAAAATCAACTAGGCTGAAATCTGTTCTTGATGGTAACAACAGGGGAAAGAAAAGAAAGAAGTCAGAAAAAAGTGTTAAAGCTAGTGGTCTATAGTTGCAAATAGTGTACAGGTAAACTTTTGACAAGTTGTTCATGAAATGCTTCTGTAGAAAGTATGAAACTTATAATTGTTTGGTTGTATGCAGGGCTGAAAAAAAAGGGGATTTGCAATTATGACACTGCAAACATTAACCTTTGTACAAAAAATGACCGCTTAATCTCCAATATTTGTCAAAAGATTGCTTGTGTGTTTGCATACTATCGTTGAACTTTTGTATTAGAAAAATGATCAAAAGATGTACACTGAGTGTCTTGCCTGTTGGTGGAGATAGTTTTTCACACACAATTCTCATGTGATTGCTGAAAATTTTCACACAAGTAGCACATGATTCCTGTGGTTTTCACAGATGATACTCTATTAGGATCATGTGATACTCTAGTAGGATCACATGATCCTAATAGAGGATCACATGATACTCTAGAGGATCACATGGTACTCTTGTAGGATCATGTGATACTATAGTAGGATCATGTGATACCTCTGTAGCATCATATATTTCTCCTCAAAAAAGTATAATTAAGTGTGATACATGTGAGGTATCACACATGATCCTACTTAGGTATCATGTCTTCTTACATGATCCCTATGGGTTTCACAGATGATACTTAGTAGGACGGTGTGATACTTACAGGTATCACACATGATCCTACTTGGGTATCATCTCTGGTAACATGATCCCTGTGGGGTTTTAGAGGTGATACTTTAGTAGGATGGTGTGATACCTATGAAGTATCACACATGATCCTACTTAGGAAAATCATCTATCATGATACCTGGGTAGGTAGGATCATGTGATACTTTACAGGCATCACATATAATGAAACTTTAAGGAGAATTACGTTTCATTATGATTGATACCTGTGAAGTATCACATGATCCTATCCAGTATCATGTTTTGTAAAGTGGTTCCCTATGGGTTTCACATATGATACTTGAGTAGGATCATGTGAACTCTAGGAGGTATCATGATCCTCCTCGGTATCATTTCCTCAGGTTTCATATGATACTGAACTCAGTTTCATTGTGTACAACGTACTCAAACTATATTTAGTCCACAGAAAAGGTCTACCCAATATAATTCACTTCTTTACCAACATATATGTACATGAAAACAGTAGCCACATACACAGTTCATGTCATTTGATTGTTGTGCCCTTCACAACCTTCCAGTTCAAGACAAAAACAGTAGCCACATACACAGTTCTGAAACTTGACTTGTTACATATGTTGGTTGGGGCAGAGGGAGGGAGGGGGCTACAAAAATGGCCTAAGCACACATCCAACACTGCTTGAACCGAATGAGCATATTGGTTCTAAAGCTTAGAAACGACGTTTTGGATGTAAGTCGTTAAAGCAATGGTACAACAACCTTTTGCATAGCTCCCTACGATATTCTTTCATGTAGTCCTGCATGGATGACAAGAATGAAGCAAAAAATTCGTTTCTTGAAAAAAAAGAAACATAATCACCTTGTAAAAACTAAAAATTCAAAGAAGTACCGCATTTTCATTGTCTAGTTTCAACTCTTTTTTTGCAAGCGCATTTTGATTTTCCCATAGGACCATTGCGATGTACAGTGGGTTTTACTGCACATGTCTTCTTGTTGGAATGAGCAGTGTTAGATTTGTCAAGTCGGGGTGAAGCTGAGCCCTTGTTCAACCTTGGAGAGCACCTTGTCTTCTTTGAAACATGCATGAAATCGGATTCGCTCGAAGCAGATGGCAATGCCATTTCAACTCTGTGCACATGTGTGAAAGGACAAAGAAAATATCATTTCAATGGTGATTCATCCTCGATTGAACCAAAGTATCAAATCATTTTAAAACAGAAAACACCCAGCCAGCCACTGAGATCTGCAAACATCAACAGGAAAAAAAATCCAAATCATCTGTATCTATGACTTAGCTGCATCTGCCATCTCTATCGCCACACATTGCCCTCTATGACAAAGAGGATAACAATTGACAAGCAAAGCGTGCCCAGAACTAGAAGCCATCAACTGACTGATGTAGATTTCTCTAATTTTGTTTACGCTTCAGTTCACCTAAAAAAATCCTAAGCAGTAAGCTACTAGTTGAATGGAGATTTCTCTGTTTCAAGACAGTGTGTACTTGATAACGACAAAATTGCTCCAAGAAATATTTGCCTTCCCATCTATATACAGCTATAAGCATTTTTAGCGATCTATTCCAATTCGAACATTTTGCTGCAAGTATCATATGATTCAGCACATACACACATCCCTCACCTCTACTACGAACACCCCCAGTGAATGAACAAAAACACACAGAAAAAAGGGAGAGTATTAGCTTACTTTGATTTCAATTTGGATGTGTTATGACGAGCCCCATCCACAGGTTGGGGATTCAACGAACCCAAGAAAACGCAAAAATGAAGAGACGTTAAAAACGAAATCAGGAAATCGATTAAAAAAGAGGAATGAAAGAAAGGGGTATCGTGCGCACTAGCTCCGCTGCAGCAGCCGCCACTGGCTCTACCACAGACGCCGCCACCACCACGCTCACGCCACTCTCCCTCACCGGTACAACTGACCTCGTGCGCACCGGTGCCGCTGAAGAGGAGGAGCCGCGAGCAGGCTCCGCTGCCGCCGACCCCGCCACCGCAGCCATGGTCACGACAGTTTGGGAGCTGTAGGTGTCTATTTGGGAGTGACTTAGATGCTTCTCGAGGGTGTGTATCTGATCCTTAAGAAATTGTCCCGTCCAGGACCGACCCCAAACGGTATACCGGTAAGTAGCATTTCTGATTAATTAAATATTAATTATTTTAATAAAAAATAAATTAATATCATTGTTTGTTTAAAACTAGAGAAAATCCTTTATATGTCCCCTAAAGGTTTAACCAATTCCTTCTATATCTCCGAGTCTTGTCCCCTCCCTTGTATGCCTCTGAATTTTAGTTTTGACCCCTTACATGCTCATCCTGTTAGATGAATGTTTAATTCCTATGAAAAAGACTATTTTGCCCTTAGACATGAAGGGAACGTGGATTTTTTTAACGGTCAGGTTGGGCACCTGAATAAGATTCAAATAAAGTCATTGTACAAGGGGAGGATCAAGGAACAAAAGGAAACAGAGAACTACACGGGAAAACCTGAAGAAGATAAAACCCCAACTCCCCAAGCGGAGTTGAAAAAAAGGCAAAGAAATCAGAAGATTACAGGAGGCGGAGCGCCCTCGCGAATATTGATTTCCAAATTGAGACAACGCAACGGTGGTTGGAGCTAAACCGATGTGACCAGAGGCCAACATCCTCCAAGCAGTTCTTGAGAAGACGTTGTGAATCCCCTGGAACTCCACTTCATTCCTGTGAATCCAGAGCCTCCATCAGCAGTAGCAGAGAATTCCTGTGCAGGGTGCTTGGGAGATCCCCTGAAGAGGGAGACCTGTCGATGTTTGCCATGGAGTCCGGACCTGGAGGTACTTAGATGAGGGACCAGAAAGCCGAGGCAAGTGTGCAGTTGAGGAAGATGGTCTGTCCTCTACAGGTTGGTTGCATATCTCGCAGGAGGCAAACTGTGTAATGTATTTTTGGAGGAGGTTGCAGCGTGTTGGGAGCTTGTTTTTAGTGAGGAGCCAGGCGAAGAATTTTACTCTTTGGGTGTGTGTGTGTGTGGGGGGGGGGGGGGGGGGGTGGGGAGGAACTTGTGAAGATACTAGATTTTGCTGCTAGGGAACTTGATATGATGTCTCGTGTGTTTGTGAGATGGGTCTCTTGGAGCATAGTCTTAAGGAGCTAGAGTTGTTGCTCTGCTTGGAGAGACAGACGTGGAACCAGGGAATAATTAACTATTTGCCACTCTTATGAGTGGCTCTAAATAATTTGCCACTGGACCCACATGCCATAGACATATGAGGGTCCACATGTCATAGACAGCGAGTGGCAAATCATTATAAATGTCCCTGGAACCAGTGAGAGGTTCTGGATGTTCGTGATGATAAGTTGCGCTGTGCATTCCTTGTTGTTCGAGGAAACGTGGAAATTATAGAATAGCTATATTGTTGGAAATGTATAATTTTGTTATAAAAGACTATTATATTCATGATTTTATTGTACAATGTATTATTCATGGAAAAGTTTACTTTTACATAATGACATAAAAATTAATACTTATTTACTTATTAAAAGAGTTTACATAGCATTTTTTATGGTAGTTCAACATATTTTTTCATGTTGTATATATTATATAGGAATGCTTTCCAAAACTATGTTTATCATTTAAAAATGCTACACATTCTATTTTAATATATATTAATTTTTTTATGTACAACAAACTTATGAATATTATAGTCACACAACAAATTTCTATACTTCCAACAATATAGTCCACAGAGTTATACATATTACTCAAATATTGAAGGGTAAAATTGACTTTTCTACACCTATTAAACGGTCAACTAACGATCAATTGATGACAAGGGTATGTAACAGATCCAAATCAAAATTCAGAGGTATACCAGGGAGTGAAGAAAACTAAAGGACATAGAAGGGATCGACTAAAATTTCAAGGATAGGGAAGGAAATTTTTTTATTAACACTATTATTTTATATGAAGTTTTTAAAACAATAGTTTGGAAAACGTGTGAAAAACAACATAAATCTTTCATTAATCTCTTGTTTGTGTAGGACCGAACAAAGCCAAGCGAGAGACCAACAAAAATAACCAACCTTATTGCACTTCGCAGTACTATGTTTTGGTTGTTGGTTCCCTGATTTTTTTTCATCTATGATAGTTAATGTTAGATGTATGTTACGAGGGCCTTTGACTGAGCCTGTCAAAACAAGTCTACAACCACTAGGACGAATCATGGTGGCAAAACGCCGAAAGTCACAAAGACAGAGGCCCTGTTTGGGGGAGCTTTTCCCAGCTGCAGCTTTTCCCAAAAGCTGTTTCTGCTAGAAGCTGCCCCAAACAGTCCACAGCTTCTGAGAATATGTAGTTACAGATTCTGAAAAATGAACTAAGAAGCCAGAAGCCGGAGAAGCTGGGTTTTAGAGCTTTTCCAGATTCTCAGAAGCTGGCTACCAAACAGTTGCTTCTCAGAATCTAAAGCTCCCCCAAACAGGCCCAGAGGCTCTGGGCGAAGCCGAAGACCTTCGCCCCCGAGCTGAAGGACTCTAGGCCCAGAGTGGCCAAGCAACTAATGGAGGCCCAACTGACGGCCCAAGAAAAAGCCCAAGACTAAATTGTCTATAATTACCCTCATAAATGTCCGTATCACAAGGGTAACAATATAAATTCCCTTGTCTTAGTAAACCCTAGGGCACATGAGGCTGCACTAAGCCTATAAATAGGCCCCAAGGGGCATGTATTGAGGGTATCCCTAAGAAGATTTTCAATATTAATATATTGTTTTTCCTTTTCTACTAGAGTAAAGCCTGTCATTCGACAGACGCAGTTGTCATTTGACAACAGTTAATACTAACATACATATTAAATAAGTGGTAAAGGTGTTTAATTTATCATGGTGGGCCTACATAATTATATAGTTAGCACCCATACTAAAATATCCAAATATTTTTACCTATGATTTTCTTTTAAAAAATTGAGAAATAGTCATCTTATTATTTTAGGATTTTGAAAATTCATACTTTATCAATAGCAGGATCCTAATTTTGTAGTTTTTTTAAAATAAATCATACCACTCACACTCCTTATTTCTTTGCCTGATGTACATATTTTTCCGTTCGTTATAGCTTCCACCATATTATCTTTAAAAATCAAACCAAGAGTTCATTGTCTTGCTAGGTTCCTTTAAGAAGTTACATCAAACAACTCCATCTTACTATTTTACGGTTGCCTCTTATTTTTATTATCATTATTAAAAATGATCTAAACTAATCATTATTGGGTCTGGCTTATAAATTTTAAATGTCACATGCTACTATCCTACTTCTTTAATTGCCCATTACCATTCCTATTATTAAGACTGGAAAAATCAAATCCAATCATTATTAGGTTTTTTAGTTGTTAGAAATTTGCTTTGTCAATGCATACTTAACTCTTTTGTCTTCCCTCGGCTTATCCTCTTAATAATATAATATAATATATTTTTTACTTTTTTATTTTTCAAATTTTAATTAATCTCATGGTATTTTTTTATTAATGTGGGAATTTTTAGCCTCCACTAATAAACTTACCCATCCTAATAAGAACTATGATTGCCTAGCCAATCAGTTTTCAAGTTTACTAAAATTTTTTTGCTAAATTTTTTTTAAGGTTTTCATAAAAAAAAGAGTTTTTATATGATTAATTTTATGAATTATTCTCCTCCAAATCCCTTCAATTTTATTATGCGTTAACTAGTTATAATTCAATTTATTTTTTTCGTTACAAAATGTAAAAGTTAAATTTTAACTTGCATGTTTTTGGAGTCACTAAGTTATGAAATCATTGGATTCTCTTACTTATAAATTTCATGATTGTGGGATAAGATAACTATAAAGCTTTAATCTTGTTGGTTCTAGCTTGCACTTCATAGTTACTTTCATATAATATTTAAACATGATGAACTATATCTAGTAATAAGAAAATTAATATGGACTCCTATTGACCCTGCCGGTAAAGGTGGTGACCACATCCCATTTTCTTAAGAGACTATCATTGTCAGTCCGTCTAGTGTAAAAAAAATAGCGTTATCAGGAGGCCAGCTTGGAGGAGCTGTGTGCCCTCCAGTATAAGAGATAAGTCGTAATGTTAAAGGGTAAGAAAAATAGGGTTATTAGAAGGCTAGCTGTCAAAGTGTTAGAAAGATAAGTCATAATGTTAAAGGGTAAGAAAAATAAGGTTATTAGAAGGCTAGCTGTCAAAGTGTTAGAAAAATGAGGTTATCAAGAGGCCAAGTTGGAGGAGCTGCTCTATAATGCTTCTTGTAGTGAAGCTTAAACGAAAATGTGAGTAACTTATGCTTATTTTGTAAATTGCTTCACGACAATATTAATGCGTACATATGTTCATTTATTTATTACTATAAGTTGTATAAAATTTATTTATTACAAGTTGATGAAGAATGTGTTTCGCTGATTCACACCTTAAATAACTTGGCCTGGATATGACGTTTCTACCCCTCACAAGTACAGATAGCATGGCAATGAGTGGTAGAAACGTCATATCGTGTGCATGGCTGGGCCAATAGCGATCAAGGCGGACGGAAAACGATCGAGAATTGACGGATGTGTTAAAAATGGGAACGGGGTGAACTTTTGGGTGCTATTAAAGTGAACAGGTATCTTTCGGTGCCATAAAATTAAAAACGTGATCTTTCGATGCTATATAACCAATTTTGCCTAATAATAAATAATTGCCTGATTATTTTTTACTTTCTAACATGTTAGTGCTACCTAGATGGTATCATCACATGTATCACTAATGCAAATTACCTTTATTCAGAAAATTTTGTTGAGTTGGCCTTCTCTGATCGGAATCATGAGAATAGTTCCTCCCATTTGGATGCAATTTTCCAAAGCCTGTGAAGTGGTCGAAGTGGACACCGTATTAATATGTGGCTAGATGACAGTCCCTAACGCACTGAATCAGCTACTCTTGCAGTACCTGAAGGCATTGAAGAACTGCTGGTCTCTCAGTCGAGGTGGCCCACTCCTGAAAAACTTGATGAACAGGGTACCTGCTGGTGGCACTAAAGAAAATGATCAATCCAACCAGCAACATTTGCATCAATCAGAAATTGAGGCAAGAGAAGAAGCACCAACAGAACAAAGTGAAAACTATGATAACACTAACTACTCTGGCAGCAAGGCCCGTGTTAGATGGTTCTGAAAGTGCTGGTCCTGCACCTCCCAATGATGCACTTCAAAGAGATTTGTCTAGTGCAAGTGAGCATGTCACAAATGCAATATGAATGTAATGATGTTGTAGTAAGTGAGCAGTGGCAGCGAGGGGAAAACCTAAGGAGTTTAAGGGCATGATGATGGTGATCAGCTTGGAGCTTCAAACATGCTTCCTTTGGGTGATTCGCAGGCAGCTTCGTGATCAAGGAGACTATCAGGAAGTGTTGTGCTAGGTAGCAGCAGAGATATATCTCTGGAGAGAGTCAGGTGTCAGCGAGGTTCCTCAAAAATCAAAACTAAGAATCTGATCAAAATGCGGTTGAGGGGGATCAGGAGCCTAATAGAACTGCTGACACTGACTCAATTTTTGGAGGCTCTTCCAGAGGATTTAGGTTGAAGTTCTTTCTTCATGTCAAAATCAAGTGACCCAGACTTCTAATGAATAACCTCAAAATGATGGGGATATTTTTTTTGAACGTCTTACACCAAAGACATTGCAAAATTCACATTGATAGAGCAGGAAAAAATTACAAGATTATAACCCTAGTAGGTCGTAATTAGGAAAACAAAGAAAAAAATAACCACCACCTACGCATCAACAATGCCAACACATAGACCCGGGAGAAGGCTAGCATCGGACTTACTGCCACTAAGTGTGACCGACCACCGCTAGGCCAACATAGGAACTATAACCGAGAACGCCCAAAACCCACCCTAACAACCAACACCAAAACTCCGCTCTAGCCACATTTTTGGGATTGAGGAGGAGAGGGTGAGAAAGAAGATGGAACTGCTCTCCCCCCTAAGCCCTGCAATGTGGTCAACCTGCGCAAACTAGGGTGCCGATACAAGAGGACAAACATCTAGAGCGAGCTTGCACCAGTTACTTGGGAGGTTTTGACAAGGGGCTGCCAAGACGACGTCTCCAAGGAGAAAAGCGATGGTGCTGGTGCTGCCGCCGTCCGTCGAGGTCTCAGAGAGAATCAAGACTGGGTTTTTACCCGTCAGCCCACAAGAGGAGGGGGAAGGCGCAACGCCCTTAGGAGGGGAAACGATGCCCGCCCCTGCCTATCCATACATATTGCTCCGATGCTCCACCATCGACCATTCTCCACTGGCACGTAGACACTGCTACACAGTGGCAGAGTGCAAGGTCAGGTGCTCGTCATACCTTGCGTCGCCCGCACGAACCCCCACCCCCTGCCTTCTACCTGAAATTTTTACATTTTGGTCCTTTTTGAAAAAAATATTTTACAAATGGACCTCTGAAAAAACTTAAACCGGAAATGGTCCTTTTGGGGCGCCAGCCACTCTGATGCTCAAAAAGGACTATTTGTAAAATAAGTTTTCAAAAAGGATCGAAATGTAAAAATTTCAGTGCCTTCTACTCCGTACCCGTCATTTGCTGCAGAGCGCTGCGTCGCCGTGTCGAGAAAACGGGGAGCAACGGGCAAAGGGGCTGTGCTGGCCTGCTCGCTGTTGTAGGCCCATTGGCGTTGGGCTTATTTTGTGATACGTCGGGTGTTGATTTGTTGACTAGTGAACCCTACCTCAAAATTTCCTATCGGCCAGACGGCCATCTCCAAATCTCCATCGATTCCCCAACTATGTAGCCGTTTGACGAGTGACGACGGCGTGGGTGCACGGGGGCGCGGGAGATGGCAGCAGCAGCAGTAAGGCGGAGCCGCGAAGGGGCGCCAGTGAGCAGTTGCGGCCTGCAGCTAGGCAACGCATCCACGCCGAAGCGGACGCGCGGCAGCGGGCTATCAGGGGCAACAGGTGCGACGCGGCACGACAAGCAGGAAGCAGCAGGGCAGGGCTGCAACAACAAAAGAGTAGTGCAGCAGACAGCAGGAGCAGACCGGTATGCTTGCACATTTCATCACTTGTTCTTCTTTGTTTAGAAGATTCTCTCTATATATCCTCCCAAGCCTTTATATGTGATGTATTGCTGAAAATTTATTACTTACGGTATTCTTTAGTGTCTACTCTTCTATTTACTCTTGGTTACAAACATAATGGGTTGTCATGAGTGATTGTTGCCACGCTGGACATAGTCTTGTTAAGATGTTGTGTTGTGCAATTAAGGTTGTTTTTCGGTCTATTATTGTTGTGTATTAACTCACGCTTGTCCATTGGCCACACCTAGATTTTTTTTCGTCCTCCGCCACTGCTGCTACACCGACGCTCCCCGCCGACCAACCTCCGCATGCCGCCACACTAGCACCTACTCTCTGCACCGGTCACTCACAACCGTGGGGTCTAGTCGTCGGCCGCGTCTCTTCAGTGTTGGACCTCCTGTGGCCAACTGTGCCTCCATGCCACTCCGGCCTCCTGCGCAGGTGGGCTTCCGTGCCACGCCGACCTCCTACCACTGACCGCGTATCTCACGTCGCGCTGATAAAAGTAACTTGCATAAAACCGATTTAGGTTACTCTAGGTTAAGACTAGAGTACTCTAGGTTATCTAGGTTACACATAAAAGTAAAATTAATATACATGAGAGTACTCTACGTTACTCTAGGTTACATATATAAAAGTAATTTACAAACATAATTATTATTTTATTATAATATAATCATGTAAGATCTTGTTTTAAGATATAATTGCAACGAACACAATGGTGTAATAGGATTGTAGATCGGATATATAGTTTAAGAGAAAATTCTATAAAAAGAAAAAGAAAGATATGTCCTGGTTGTATTAAAAGCAACATAGAATACTCTGGTATCTCTGGTTTAAGACTCTCGGTTTAGATTTTACCCAAAAAAAAAATCCGAGAGACGAATTAATGTCTAAAAAATATAAGATGTGACACTAATACGATAGTATTTAGATATTTCATATCTTGTACTAGATTTATTTCTTATGAAACGGTGGAGTATATATAACTAGAAATTCAAAACAGCGGATTCCTTAAAAGATTACGGAGACCAGCCTGCAAATACGCTTAACGAGGGGAAGGTATTTCTCGTCGGAGGGGAAGGTATTTTTTTTTACTCATAGTTGCTGACATAATTTTACTTCTAGGCCATAGCATTTTTCTTTCTCGAGATTTGAAGAAAGACACAGCTTACCTTAGCCTCCGGCCTACGAGCACAAGATGAACTTGTCGGAGCACATGGTGGCGGCGGCGACGATGTTCTGGTAGCACCACCAGAGCGGGCCCCACGCACCGGCGCCCTCGACGCTGGCGCACTTGGCCCTCGTCACCCCCGTACTGCGGCTCCTTGGACAGGCCGAACGCCGCGCCCTTCATCCGGAGCTCCTGCACGCACCGCGCCAGCGCGCGTGTCGCCGCGCGCACTCCCGGCGCAGACCCGGAGCTGCACGGCCGCCGAGAGCGCGAGGGACGCGACCAACGACAGGGACGACGGCACCCACCACCTCCTGCAAGGCTGCAACAGGCGGCGGGCTGCTCCGCGGGCGGCGAGACCACCGCGGCGGACGCGGACGCAGACACGGAGGCGGCGAAGAGGAGCGCGAGGGAGAGGCCGTGGAAGGCGAGGAAGGCCGCGCAGAGGTAGAACGCGTCGCGGCGCGCCGCGTCCATGAGCGCCTCGAGCGCGCACGCGCGGCGGCCGAGGCGGGACTCCTCCCGCTGCCACAGCTTCAGCAGCAGCAGGTGCCCCGCGCTCCCGGCGATCTCGCCAAGCGGATGGCTCCCGGAAGACTCCGCCTCCGCCTCCGCCCCCGCCTTGTCAAGAAACGCGGCGACCTCCGTGTTCCCGCCGTCAGGGCAAGCCCAGTCGCCGGTGACGGTGTCTCCCCGATGTGGACGGCGTTCTTGATCGGCTGCTCCTCCATCGATCAGAAACCTCCCAAGAAGTCGATGTTTCTGGAAGGAAAGAGAGGATTCGTTTGGAAAGCTTTGAGTTGATCTGAGATTGGAAGCAGCGAGATCGGGGAGAAGAGGAGATGGAAGGGGAGAAGCGATGATTTTGCGTGGGGCGCGCGTGGATTAAGGAAGGTTTGGGTCCAACGGAACGGTCGAGTGCTTTAGGAGGCAGGCAACGGTCGGATTTTGGACCGGGATGGAAATTTCCTAGGATGGTAGGGGCCCTTTTGCATATTACTAATGGTCGTTTAACACAGTGATAATGGGCTGTTTCTCGACGTTATCACTGATGATATGGTCTGTAATGTGCCGTGATGCGATTATGCGAACATGTGTGAAATGTTATACTAATGTATTGCTACCAATTTACCCTACAAATATATTTACGTAATTTAAATAGTATGTTTTGATTGGAACCAATTTATTGATGAGATAATGCCCAGCTAGATTTGGCATCAATCTAAAATATTATTTACTGTAATTCATATTTGGCTCTATAATGATAGCAAACCAAGTATAACTAAATACAATTTTACCTAAAAAATGATTGTATTAAATCTTAGGAAAGTTTTGGTACTATAAACATTGGTAAGGTAGCAATCTAAATAGACCCAAATTGGCATTTTGGCAGGGTAGCAATCTCCCCTTCTGTCTAAATTGTTCTATGTTCATTGGCATGTTGGTAGGTACAGTTGTTGGAGGTTGGTTCGTAGTATTTGTTAAGGCTACAGAATTATTAGAACAAATTCATGGTCAAATAAGCAATTATCCCAATATATGATGGGTTGTCATGAGTGATTGTTGCCACGCTGGACATGGTCTTGTTGAGATGTTGTGTTGTGCAATTGAGATTTTTCAGTATATTATTGTTGTGTATTGACTCACTATTAACAGTGAAATTTGGTAAGCCCAGAGTAGTCATCGGTTTAGAGTCAGCTTCGGCTTCGAAGTCTTGAGATTAGCCGATGAGAGTTGTCAAGTCGTCAGTTGTCGGATTCTTGCTATATTCGGTTAAGGAAATTGATCTACTAAAGGAAGCTTATCCAGAAGAGACCGAGTTCAAAGAGAATGCGGCATGGCAAGTTATCTATTAATTAGGAATAGTTTGTTAGTTTCCTTTTATCTTTAGGAAAGTGTGTCTAGTGTCCTATAAGGACTTTATCTTTTCCTTTTATCTTTAGGAAAGTTTATTTCTTGTCCAACAAGGACTTGTATCAACCCATGTGTATAAATATGTACACCCGGGGTCTATGTAATCTATCGCTACGATCAATACAATTCGGCGCATCGCCACCCTTTTTACTTCTACATTTGTTTTTATGTTCCGGCGGAACTTGGCACCCGACGCGGGGCTGCATCATCTTCGATCTCCGGCGAAGGGATAAGTCCAATGTTCCGCCGGTCCAGGCAATTGTATCGTCTACGTCGGCGTCGTTTAAGGCTGCATCAGTACATTCGACCTCTTGGATTATTCTGGTTTGGATAATATATTTACCTACCTATTTATCATATGTCTCTGTTAATCTAGTCTTAGCATATCAATTTAGCTCTATCGGCTGCTTCTCGTTTTAGGGTTTCTGCCGGTATCGGCTAAATCGCGTTGCTAGATTAGATTAGCTTAGACATCTACCACCCTGAAAACTCAGTCAACAACTTGATTGTCTAGATATTATGTTTCTTTTCATACTTAGTGCTGCATCAGTTAAGTTTGATCTACTAAGTCGTGCTTAGAACCATAATCTCTAGCCTGCTTCTTGATTGCCAATAAGGGTTTCATTGGGGTTTTAGCCGATAAGTTATCTAGACGTTGCATCGGCTCATAAGGAATGCATATACATATAAGTTGGATTTAGCCGATGACAACAAAGGTTTCACTGTTTAATCTAATCTTGTGGATTTCATGACATCGGACCTCCAGCCGACGTGTGTTTTAACCTTCGGATCGATGCTTATTTATCATATCATTATTTGCCGATTGGTTTATACTGGATTATATTGTTATTTTATTACATCATCATCAGCCGATTGCCTTTATATCATTATCTACATTGGACATATAGCCGATTGCTTAAACCTTATTGCTATCGGCTGGTATCGGCATCGGTTATTATCGGCTATCGGCTGGAACTACTCCATCGACTTGTCAGCCGATCGGCTGTTTTGATCTACTATTTGCATATCTTGTCAGTTGCAGGATCAAACTGACTGGCACGCCCGCATCTCATCAAGATTTGGACCTGCACAGGAGCTAAGCACATCTCCCAGGCTGGTGTGTTCGATTTTTTCGTCAACACTCACACTTGTCCATTGGCCACACCTAAATTTTTTTTTTGTCCTCCACCACTGCTGCTACACTGACGCCCCTCGCCGGCCAATCTCCGCGTGCTGCCACCTACTCTCCGCTCCAGCCACCCACAGCCGTGGGGCCTAGTCGTCGGACACGTCTCTTCAGTGCCATCCGCCACGCCGACCTCCTGCAGCGGTCTCCCAGTGTGGCAAACTATGCCTTCGTGCCACTCCGACCTCCTGCGCAGGTGTGCCTCGTGCCACGCTGACCTCCTGCCACTGGCCGCGCATGTCACATCGCGCTGATAAAAGTAACTTACATATATAATAAAAGTAATTTATAAACATAAATTTTTTTCATCATAATATAATCATGTAAGATTTTGTTTTAAAGATTTGATTGCAATGAACATAATGGTGTAATCAGATTGTATATCAGATAAATAGTTTAAGAGAAAATTCTATAAAAACAAAAGAAAGAAATGTACTATTGGTTGTACTAGTAGTAACCTAGAGTGCTCTCATGTATGGGTGTCTCTGGTTAAGACTAAACCAAAAGTGCTCCCGCTTTAAATTTTACACAAACGTAGTACGGGATGTGACACTAGTACGATAGTATATGGGTGTCTCTGGTTAAGACTAAATCAAAAGTGCTTCCGCTTTAGATTTTACACAAACGTAGTACGAGATATGACACTAGTACAATAGTATCAGGATATATCATATTTCATACTAGATTTGTTTTTTATGAGATGGTGGAGTATATAACGAGAAATTCAGAAACAGCGAAATCCTTAAAAGATTACGGAGACCAGGCTGCATATACGCTTAACGAGGGGAAGGTATTTCTCGCCGGAGGGGAGGCCGGAGAAGACGCCGGCGACGCACTTATCGCCGGCCCGCGCGAGCACCGTGCAGCACTCGCCGCTGAGGCGCGGCGCGTGGAGGGCGAGCGACAGGAGCACGTCGCGCGCGCACGGCGGCGACGTCCCCACGACGGACTCCCAGCAGCCGTCGTCGTCATCCGCCGGAGGAACGGTCGTTACGCCGGCGGCACCACGGCCAACGACGGCGGCGTCGTCGTCGTAGTACTTCGGCGGCATCTGCACCGCCGCTCGCGCCGCGCCGTTGCCGTGGCCGTGCGGCCCCGGCGTCGTCACCGCCACGGTGTTCCCGGCGACGGCGAGGAGGAGGAGGAGGAGGAGGAGGCAGAGGCAGCGAGAGACTAACGAGGTGCTTGCCATTGTCGTCACGCCGGGCTCCGGCGCTCGTCGGAGTTGAGACAGCGGAGGAGACCGGCCGGCGTAGTACCATTTGTAGTGAGAATGTGAGATCGATCAATGGAGATCGCGACACATTAATGTCGTCGACGTCGCCGTCGTCTCGCCTGGAAATGAAACCGGCAATAAAGCTAGTGAACAGCAACGTATCCGTGTTACTCCGGCCGTGTCAGTTAACCTGCACGATCAAACGCTCAAACGACTCATCGACACGGTCGACCAGTGAGCCATACTCAGGGTTACAAATCCGAAACTGCCATCCAGACCGGGTGCTGGTGGAACGTCGGTTTTTGTCCAGTCGGAAATCAATAGATTTCAAAAGAACCAAAATTTGAATTCGAATTCCCTATAGGTAAACCGATCTTGGGTCGAAAACCAATCGGCGTTACCGAAATTCCAAACGGTAACCAAAAACTTAAGCGAAGTGAAAACCGATTGGTATGTAGCGTAAACCAATCGGTTTTGTCGAGAAACCGACGAGAAATACCTAAATTTGTTTCCTAAAATATGGAAAACTGAGGGAAAATGTTGGAAAATTAGGGAAATTTTCTAAAAAAAATTAGCACGCCCTTTCCTCTAAATTTGATAATCTCGTATTGACATACATACAACATGCAATACATATTTATAGAACACAATAATTTAGAGCACATTTGACATACAATGGACATAAGCATCAATCCACATGTAGAAAGCAACATTATTCACCCTTGTCCTTTTCTTCAATTGACTGGGTTCGGGGATCGATCTTTTAGGTTTTTAGGCCATATTACCTTCCAGTTATGTATAAAAGCTAAAGACTTTTTCCTTTTTCTAAATCATTACTTGTTATTTCACACTATACAGTTCACAGAATGCGACAAATTCACCATCTTTTTTTTGAAAAAAAAATGCCAATAGGTTCTACAATACCATACTATCTATAGGATTATTTTTGTTATTTATCAATTCAAATTTAAATTTGTATGAAACTTATCAAATTTCCAAATGGCAACAACTCCCAAGCCACATCGAAACCTCGTTTTTTCGATCAGATTTGTCAATATTGTGAAATCTGGCCATACTCCTATATTCATCAAACCACTAACCACACACGAAATAGAGTAGACAAACTGTAGTAACATGATCAACCAATGATGGTAATCCTTGGTCGTCATGAGTGCAAGGCGTAAATGGATCAACCCGTGAACCTATTTATATGTCGAATAAGTAGGTAACTTGGCCAGTTTTTTTATAAGCGTGCTCACGGGTCGACCCACTTACACCCTTAAATGCAAGATCAACACACTGAGAAATAGCGGAGTATTTGCAAATTTGCTTTTGGTTTTTAATATTTTGCAACAATGCCATTTGAATGACAATTCTTGTGATATTTTTGTATTTTTATGGTGGCGAGTTTACAATATCGATTCAAAATGGTGGTGAATTTGCAATTGACCTTATAACTTGTTTGCATTATGGTTACAAGAAAGAAATTAATCAATAAATATAAACCCCCTAGATCATTTAGATACCAGGGAAGAAACAAACCTAAAAGGCCTAAAAAAAAGATTATTTCGGCAGCATATTCACAGGTGTATCCGTCAGCAACTCAGGGATGTATGTTGCACTGACGTATAAACACATTGTCAAAATTGACATATTTGGACCAGTATTTGCGGTATTTGGCCATTGCAATCTCGAGCCAAGGTTTCCGATTCCCGTTGTAGTGTATCACAGCTGCTCCCTCGATATCCTTTTGATTCACATTTGGCTTGTATCCTAGCCCCAGTAGATGCCATTTGTGATCAAGAGGGAATGTTTGGTTCCAGAATGTCACAAGACCAGCAGGGAGTGTTCCTAACTTCCACAGTAGTCTATGTTCATTCTGCAGAAACGAGGAGCATATGCCCTTGGTCAAATATATAGTCAACACCACAGAAATGAGGAGCATATGCCCTTGGTCAAATATATACTACCTCCGTTTTTTTTAATATATGTTTTTTTTAATATATGACGTCGATAACTTTTTGACAAATGTTTTGATCATTCGTCTTATTAAAAAAATATGTAAATATAAAAAAATTTTAAGTCATGCTTAAAGAACATTTAACGATAAATCAAATCGCAATAAGATAAATAATAATTACATAATTTTTTTACATAAGGCGAATGGTCAAACGTATCTTGAAAAGCCAACGACGTCATATATTAAAAAATTGAGGGAGTATATTGTACTACAAGCTACAATCTTAACAACCAACGGCTTGAAAAGTAGGAGTTTAGCAGTAAATTTTTAAAACTTAGTGAGATGAAAAGCTGCAATTTTGCCTTAAGAGATTTGTAGAAAAGCTCATTAATACTCACTTGTTCCTGCCAGTAGTGGTAAACATCAGTAATATTACGCTTTCTCCACTCAGACAAATCAAACATGTTCATGCCATATGCCCAGCCGCATGCACGCCGTTCAAAATTCTTGGCAATAAGAGGGTTTGAGAAGTTGAGATACCTATCAAACCTATGGAAAGTCTCTCCACAGGTTTGGATAGCACCATTGACCTTACCTTTGAGGTCTATTGACCAAAGTGCACTTAGGTCCTGCTGGACTACAATATCATCATCAAGAAATAAAACCTTGTTAAGCTTTGGGAAGATCTCAGGAAGATAGAACCGTAGATGATTGAGAATGGACAAGTATTTTGGGTTCTGGAACTTGGGGTTGTTATCACGCTTGTCCTGCTGGGTCTTGAAATAGTAGTTGATCATGAATTGGGATTCCAGCTGCTTAAGAACTGGACTGTAGCTCGAATTTAGCCATGTAAAGTCTTCGATGTTCTGAACTTCAATAGCAGCTTTACCTTGAGAATTTTCCAAGAACCACATTCTCATTGCAGCATAATTAAGCTTATCCGTCACAATATGGAAAACATGGTTCTCTGGTGTCTGCATTAGAATTTGAGGCAAGATGTTAGCCCTTACTATATTTTAAACTGAAATCTGTTTTTTTAATAGAATATTACTGAAATATAAGTTGAATTGCCGATCCAATTTGTTATATGTACTCCCTGACACTTGCAGGCTGCTGTACCTTAGCATGTATAATAGTTGAATTTACAACCACAGCAGCTCCTAGTACATTATCCGAGAATAATGCATAGTGCTGTAGTTTTGGGTCTTCCAACTTTTCTTCATATGGAAAATGCTTGTTGCTAGAGCTGGAAGAATAATATTCATTTGTAAGCCGCATTGCAAGACAGTTAAGTCTTTTGGGTAGAGCTTTAGCCGCTATTTGTGTGACATAGTTAGCCTCTTGCTTGTGAGCCTGCATCTGCTCCTCTGTAGAGTGAAGTGTGGCTTGTAGCTTACTGATAATAGCTGCACAGTTCTCATGCACTTGTTTGACCTTTGTTAATGTCAACTCCATTTCTCTGATTCTTCCATGAACACTGTGTAGGCAACAAAATTGAGTTAAACAGGTAAGAGATGTCGACTTCCTATAAAAGAGTACCCTGACACCAGACACAAATCATCATCGGAAATGCCAACTGTGAAGAACTTTGTATAACGATGAGAGAGATAGTACTTCTTTGGTAATTGCTTGTCATTGGTTGCACCACTGAGTGCCTGCTGGATATCCCTCATCCTTCTTCTGAGATCCTTAATAAACCCATGATTGCCTCTAGAAGATAGAAACCCAATATATGTTCTAGCTCTTTTTAACTGGTCCCTAAGAACACGGATTGTACTATCTGGAGAAGCTGTGGAATGACTAGTATTATTGCTGATTGCCCTTATATCAGAGTCCTCTGAGGTAGTGTCTGTAGTTTTCTCAGGTGGCCTGTCAGCAGTATGATCCTGGAAACCAGACCAAAAGTAGTTAAATAATTAATTAGGCCTGAAATTATTAAATGACAGGGAAACTATTGTTGTCGACTGCAAAACAACAGCCAGAGGATTACATTATAAAATCAGACACTTCAGAATATCAACTGATAATAAGAATTTTAGGTTTTCTTCATTGAATATTTCTACAATGGGGCAAAAGGCAAAAGGAAAGCATCAAATCTGTTAAAGGGAAAAGAGAGACACCAACAAATCGATTACCAGGAGGGCAGGAGGAAATGTACCAAACATAAGATCTGTTAACGGAGGGATAGTTTGATGAAATGCATATTCCTCAGTGGAAACAGCATAGCTGCCTCTGCAAACTGAATGTATTTATACTAGCATGAATTAGTTAGATGTTGTGATATTTACTTGATTCGATCCTATACCCATCAACCATACAAATATGACTGCTAATTTCACTCTTTAAGCAGGAATACAGGCAATCAACCATATTAATATTCACTGAGGAGCAAACAATACGTACTTTACCTTGTTCAGTGTAATATTCAAACCACTAGAATTGCGCATTGCGCGAACTTTGTTCTGCCGCAATTTACCATCATCGATTAGGCCATTCTCTTTTGTGAATTCAACACCGCCCTTCTTATTCACAGAAGCAACCATACCATTATCCTTGGTCCCTCTATCTATACCACTGCTCTGATCAACAATGTGTTGAATCAAACCGGCCTTGAGTGCGGCAGCGTCAGATGCAACCGTCTGAATAGGCTCCTTCACCGCAGCAAATGCGTCCTAGAAACAAATATTTCAGCAATGCAACATTCAGAACACAACAAATTTACCGATTCATTTTGACATCTGTATGCAGAAATCAACCTGTTTAAGAGCATTTAGCCGCTCCCGCACCTCCTTCCGAGCAATCTAGGGACAATAAAACACGTCAAAACGATGGCGAGTTTACCCCTAATCGGCTGATGAGAACTGGTGGGGGGATTCCAATTAACGCGGCCGTACCAGATTGGACAGATCGAGGCCGGAGGCGGCGCTCCCCATCACTGCGAACACCGAGAGATCACATCACACGCGCGTCAGAACGGAGGAAATTTTCGTCACCATTTTTTTTTTTGTTTTTTAGGCGAAGGGCGAAGCAGCAGATCGAGGAAGCGTACGGATGGGGCCGGAGAAGGGGGCGATGGGGGCGCCGCCGTAGAGCAGGAGGGGCGGCGCGAGCACCGAGGCGATGAGCAGCGCCAGCACCGCGTCCCGCGTCCTCCACTTCCACCTCCACCGCCACCGCCGCGCGGACGCGGATGCCGCCGCCGCCGACGCCATGGTCGCCATCGGTCGGACCACCCGCCGCCCGTCGATCGCCTCCGGCAAGCCGCCGCACCGGAGGTGGCCGCGCGCCGGAGCGTCTCGCTCGATCGATGGAGAGGGGAGGAGGAGGCCGTCGCGGCGTTATTCAAAGCGGTGCAAATTGGAAATTGCGTCCTCTGTTTTTTCCTTTTTTTTTTTCCAAAAAAGAAAAATAAAGACAACGGCAATAATAACAGAAAAAACCGTCTTCAAAAAAAATATAACAGAAAAAAAACACAACTAAATGGGTGACCAGATTTTAACCAAAGTTATAATGTGCATAAAAACATTACATTTTTTTTCACTGGTGCGTTTTGTTCTTTCCCTCAACTCTAAACTTCAATCTCCTTGTTTTCCATTAGCACTTCTTTAAACTGTAAAATGATATATATTTTTAAAAATTACATATACAAGTTGTTTTAAAAAATTAAATAAGTCTATATTTTAAGTGTATAATAATTAATAATGAATTAATCATACGCTAATAAGGTTTTTCGTTTTGCGTGTTTGAAAAAAATTTCTATCTATGATTGTTTAATTCTTATTGAGATGCTCCTAGGCTATTTTGAAAGACACAAATATCAAAATTGGTGAGAGGTCTGATTTAAAAGATGGTTAGCAAAGTGAGTTTAGTTAGACTAGTTAGAATTTTTCTGTAAAACGTATTCATATGTGTTTAAATTCTAAAACTGATAGGGGTGCTCATATTTACGACTAATTAGGTAGATTTAGATAACATACATGTCGACACGTGATGATTTAGCCAATATCAAAATATGTCAGTCTAATTTGATTTTGCTAATATTAAAACATATCAACCGAATTTTATTAATTCTTATAGGAGTAAGATGGGCGTACCCTCTTACTAAGAGATACTTATCTGTTCCCAAT
The DNA here is from genome assembly GCF_000147395.1 of Oryza glaberrima. Lineage (NCBI taxonomy): Eukaryota > Viridiplantae > Streptophyta > Magnoliopsida > Poales > Poaceae > Oryza > Oryza glaberrima. Next base: position 21,651,474 of record NC_068333.1, on the reverse strand, counting down.
TAATCATCGTATAATATTTTAAGATTATTTATAAATGAGCATCATATTAATATTCATTCGCTAAATCTGTTCATTTTCTGTGTATGGATTAAATAAACATTACTTAGGACATATATCTATCCACATAACACTTTACAACCTAGCAATGTTTTGATTTCTTAGTAGTTAGGAAGTAGCGAGGATGATGCATGTATAGAGTTTGTTACCGAAGTAAATATCATACGGAAGAGTTATTAGCTTTTTTTTTCGTCTTGGTACACTTGTGTAAAAGTTACACTTGTGTAAAAGTTCCATGATCAATTAGGAACAGAGTGATCGAGTAATTAGCATCCTAAACCTAAGCAAGTAGTAGCTGTAATTCTCGTTGCATGCTCTCAACATCTGCATGATCTGCATCCCCTCTTCACATTTCGCACCTGTGTACATATATGTGACGACGCAAAGTTTATACTCTCCCTCCGTTTTGGAATGTTTGACACCGTTGATTTTTTTATTACGTGTTTGACTATTCGTCTTATTTAAAAAATTTAAATAATTATTTATTCTTTTTATATCATTTGATTCATTGTTAAATATACTTTCATATACACATATAGTTTTATATATTTCATAAATTTTTTAATAAGATGAACGGTCAAATATATACTAAAAAGTTAACGGTGTCAAGTATTTTAAAACGGAGGGAGTACTTAAACTTTTAAACTTTTAAGAGACAAACATCCACAAGGCAGGAGGACCGCATGACGGCCGGCAAGCGGTGCACCGAGAGATAGAGAAAGGAATCCCGCGAATGCATGGCGTACGTAGCGGTTGACGGTTGTCCCGGGCCACCGCGTGATCCGAGAGATTTTTTTTTTTTTGCCACCGGAAAGCCGCGGATTCTGGGGCATCCGGACATGGCGACGCGACGACGCCTCCTTGCAGTTTCAGCAAATCTGAAAAATCTTTCGGTTTCGTTTCAGTTAAACGGAAATGATGGCTGGAATCAGTGGAACCGTCGTTTTTTTTCTCTCTCTCTTTCCCGAATGGTCGGTAGTAAACAGAGGTAGAAGAGCCAATTGTCCAATTGAGCCAAACAATGTGGTACAGCTTATAGATTCAGCTTTGTTTGAGCAGTTGCACTGCATTCCTGCAGGCCAACCTTTGATCTGTCTGAATTGTCAGGTTGTTGTTGTGTGTTAAAAGTTTTGGGAATTTTTTTAGCAAATCCCAAAGGAATGGAAAATCATCTAGCTCCCGGAGGTGACTCATAATTTTACCAAGTTTTAATAATTCTTTAGTTAACCACCATGCATATATGGTTTAACGGGACTGTAACAGTAAAACCCCAAACCTAGAAACTAAAATTTTGATGATTATAAGGTGTTGTTTAACAGGTGAGAAGAAAAATAGAAAAAAAAAGATATCTTATCAGATGTAGCCATCATTCGCTTCCTACCATAGCTCTATCCTCTCTTGTCTGCCACGTCAGCATATACAGCAAAGACGTGGACCTGTCTGGAGCTGGCTGCCAGGTGGGCCCGTGGGCCATGCGGGCTCGACACGTTGGCGTCATGCGGCGGGCCTGGGCCCCTCCTCGAGCACGGAGCGCCAGACGGGGTCCACCTCGCCCTCGCCGGCGGCGGCGAGCCACGCGTCCACGTCGTCGAACAGCGCCCGCTTGCTCGGCGGCGGGAAGAGGCGGTCGCCGGGGAACCCGATCGCCGCCGCCCGGCCGTCCACCAGCGACCGGAAGAACACGTCCCGGAGCTCCCACGACCCTCCTCCTCCTCCGCCGCCGCCGCCGCCGACGGGGACGCCCAGCCCGCCGCGGCACTTCTGCCACGGGAACTCGAACACCCCCGGCGGCCGCTTCCACCCCTCCCCCTCCTCCTCATCCTTCCCCTTATCCCCCCCTCCCACCACCGCCGTCGCCGCCGCCGCCTCCTCCTCCCGCGCGCGCTTCCTCCTCCCCTCCCGCCGATCCATGCACGCGCGCACACGTACGGCGATCGATTTCAGCCTCCCTTTTCTCAGCGAACATGCATGCACGCGTCTACACGAACAGGATCGTCGTCACGGCGGTGGCGCCATGGCTGCATGCATGCAGCTGGAGGGGGTTGGCTCCTCTGATCGATGGGGGCGAGAGGAGGAAGGAGAAGGGTGGTGGTGGTTGGGGAGGAGGCGGGCGAGTGGCGGTGGGTTGATATGAATGTGTCCAAGAGGATGGATGCGTTATCGAGGTGGATGGATATATATAAGCTCGCGCGCGCACACTGATGTTGGGGGTGGCTGAGAGAGCGAGGAGAGGGTGAGCGTCTTACACGGTCTCCGATCGACCTAAATAAACCTGGATCTATCCGAACTCACAACCATATGTATGATCGATCTCCATATCCACGCGCCTTAATCCAATATATATAGGTTTTGGATGGTTTGAATTTAACACTATCTAAATATCGGACATCATATTTTTTTTAAAAAAAATCTAGTGAATTTAGTATAACTTAGTGAAATTACACTATAACTTACATGCAGTTATTTTATAACTTTCATGTTCACGTTATAAGTACACAAAATGCAACTAGCTCGGTTGGGACAGATGTGTAGTGGCAACCTTTAGGTTGTGGGATCGAGTCCCGTCTAGCGAATCTCGGTTCGACCGAACGATAAAAAGAAAAATCAGTCGATTTTTTGTGAGTGATCGAGAGATTAATTTTTCATCAAAAAAAGAGATATTAAATTTGGTAGTTTGAAGAAGGGGGGATTTCTATTTGAGAGAGTAATTTTTCATCCAAAAAAGGAGAGATTAAATTTGGTAGTTTTTTTGAAACTCGGGTAACTTTATTGGATCAAAGAACTGTTACATCGCTCACTAGCTAGCCATTTTACAATTGAAACTGGTGGCTCTTCCAACCAAACAGATGGTGGATCAATCCATACAACTCTAGCGAGCTCATGAGAAACTCTATTAGCCTCCCTAGGGCAGTGGACAAAAGTTACCAAAGTAAAAGCTTTAGAAAGAAGTAAGTATTCATTATAGATCGCTGCAGCTGTTGTCGCCGTGAACCCTCCATTTTGCATCATTGTGATGACCTTCATACAATCTGACTCAATGGTGATTCGATCAACTTGTAAGTCTCTAGCCAACAAGATTCCATTCCTCAGGGCGTGCGCCTCCGCAATAGTAGCATCGGCGACGTGCTCCAAGAGATCATTACGAAGAAGGGGTGATTTCTATTTAATTTTTATGTCTGGGGTTCTTTTATCATATGTTTCGTGGGCTGGTTTGAATTGAATAGGAGTGGTGTATACTCCCTCCGTCCCATAAAATACTAACATAGTACTAGATGTGACACATTATAGTACACAAATCTGGATATACCTCTGTCCAGATTTATTGTACTAGAATATGCATGTCACATTCAGTCCTAGATTTTTTTTTTTTTGGACAAGGGGGTATGTGGTGATTATTTGAAGGAAAACTGTAAGTGTTAGGGATAACTTTTGATTCTTCTCTTTGTCCACGTGGGTAGGGTGGATATATACCTGTTAGATTAGGATTATGGTTATTCGAGTAGTTAAAGTTTAGAGTACAAAGAAACATCAAAGAAATGTTTAGAAAAAGAAAAGATCGAGGGCCATTTATTGCCATTAGATTTGCAAGAAGATTTGTGTATACCAGGCCGCTTATGTATTTTTTGCCCTAACTGAAGATGTCAACATTATGAGATGATTGTGACATGAATTGCATTTGCGCGTGAAACAATGATGGGGAATAAGATATAATGAGGATAGCGACGAACTTCATATAAGCCAAAAAATTACAATACGACAAATAAATCCACAGGAGCATGTTGATTTAATTGTGGGAGATATGGATCCAAAGAAGAAGCAGAAGGTTGTAGAAGAGCATCAGTCAAATAGATGGTGCCATTGTTTTTTAGATAATGGAGATGGTGGCATTATTACTTGGTGCTATGAACGATAAGTGTTGGAAGCATGTAACAAGGGCCTTCAACCTGAACCTATCAAAACCTTTCCCGGGCTGACTTAGCGAAACACGACCAAAGAAGCCCTGGTTGCTGTGAAGGCGATGAACCAGGGCGAGATGCCTGGCGAAGCCTAAGGTTTTTGGCCCCTAGCTAGACTCCTTCGCCCTAAATCGCTAGGCTCAGGGTCTAAAGGGGCCAACGAATCAATAGAGGCCCACCTTACGACCCAAGGAGAGGCCTAGGGTTAAATTGTCAGTAATTGCCCTCATAAGTGTCCCTAACACAAGGGTATCTATGTAAATTTCCCTATACATAGTAACCCTAAGGTGCAGGAGTTTGTATTAAACCTATAAATAGATCCCAAGGGGCATGTAATGATCCCAAGGGGCATGTAATGGAGGATCCCAAAAAATTCAATATCAATATACAATTTTACTTGTCCACAAAGAGTGAACCACGTTATTCGACGAACGCAGTTGTCATTCGACAACAATCGGGTTAATTTTATGGGAGATATCTCCTTTGATGTAAAGTCGGAGGGACGTAATCACTAACACGTGGACCTGTAGATAATATGATCCAATATTACTGATCATGTTAGGGTACAATTATGTAGGATGAGTCCGGTTTTATGAGTAAGAGCCAACAATGTATTAATACGTAGGAGATGGGACCAAAGCTAGAGTTGGGAAGAAAGTGAGGTGAAAATGTTAATGCTCAAACTAATATGATCCAATATTACTGATCATTTTAGGGTACAATTATGTAAGATGAGTCTGGTTTTATGGGTAAGAGCCAACAATATATTAATACGTAGGACATGGGACAAAGCTAGAGTTGGGAAGAAAGTGAGGTGAAAATGTTAATGCTCAAAGTATGGGGAAAAGAAGAGAAATAATGAGTAAATGGTGATAAAAAAACAATATTTACGATAATACTAATTTTTATGGTTATTAGAAAATAAAAAAATAGCACTATTAAGTTATATCTTAATAATATCAAAAGTGGTAATAACAAAAGTTCTCATTGTGTCAACACATTTCACTCAACGTACTTTAGCTTCTACCCCTTGATTTCTACTCCACCATCTGTAAAAGGTGTCTTTTACTTTCAATCTATCCATAAAAAACAAAGTAAGTTAATTCCTTTTATTATCCTCGGTTTGTAAATAAAAACTTTTATACTTTTAATATACAATATCAACCCACCCACCAATACTTTTTTATATAAATGTACGATATTTCTTTTTTTTACTACAATGTTTTTAAAAAATGTTAGAAATTAATTTTTAAATTTATCTTGAAACCATTTTATATGGGTGAAATCTGAATAAGGATCACAAAATAAGTTATTAGTAAATAAAAAAAAGTGTATCCCTTTAATACACGATATCAACACATCCACCAATACATTATATTTTGTTTTTTTACTACAATGTTTTCAAAATATGTTAGAAATCAATTTTTAAATTTATCTTTGAAACCAATTTATGTGAATGAAATCTGATTAAGTAAAATTTATATATATATTTTACTTATGGAGGAACTCTTAACCCACATTTAACTTGCATTCAAATAAATGAGATGGTGTGAAACGGCGCATGCAAGGGCCGCGTAGCCAACGTCTCCAAATCATGCATGATTGCATAGGCGGTGTGACATGCACGCGTTATTCTTTGATTAAAGTCTCTAGCTTTGGGTTAAAATGGCCATAAAATTCGCTCGTTATAAAGGAATCGGATCTACGGGTCTTATGGTTTGGATCGGTTAGAACTCATAGTATTAATAAGTCGAATGAGCTGAGCTAGCATTTTAGCTCGTGAGCTGCTCGTTTAATTAGTTCGTTAGAACAAAGATATCGTTATACCTTTATATACTTAGTGCTTTTAACTAATATAGTGCTTTTAACTAATATACTTAGTCTTTAATTACATTGAACTTATTCATCGTATTTAGTAAGTTCTTAATTGATTAATATATGATAACATGTAAAATGATAAGTTTGAAATTATTAATATGATACGAAAAAGATATAGCTCATTAGCCGTTAACAAGTCTAACAATCTTAGCGAATAAACTCGTGAGCCGAGCCGAGCTAGTTTTTAACTCGTTAACGTTTATGAGCTCAAACAAGTCAAGTCTTAACGAGTTGAGCCAACTCGTCATTCCCCTAGCCTCCCAACTTTCAAGCTTGCAGATATTCCATGGATATTTACCATCACGGCTAGTAGATGGGTGGAAATCGAGCGGGCTATAATTTTTGCCACATCACTTTATCACATCACGCGCAGTTGGCGTGGTAGTGTTGTCCTGCCACACCAGCCTCTTGTCACGCCACCGTGGCTGGTGTGGCAAAACAACGCTGCCACGCTAGCCACTCGACTTGCGTGGACAAAAGGTTCAATTTTTGGAAATATTTATTAAAAAAATAAAAAAAATCTAAAATAATTAAAAAAATCCGTCGCCATCTTGCTATCAACCTTCAACCTAAAGTCTCTCGTACAAGTACAACGGTACCGCATGAGTAGTCGTCGCCATCCGCATGGGCTGAGTTTGAAGGAGAAAATTGATGGAGAGATTGAACGAGGAAGTGCCATTTTTTGTAGAGATAAGAATTATGAGAAGTTTGGGTGATAATTAAATTAAAAAAAAACTATGAGACGGTGTGAAAGCATGTCGTGTGCTGTCCTTTCATATGGAGGCTGCCGACTAGTGACGACTGACGAGGGGTCTCTTTTTATCCTACAATAAAATATCTGTGAAATACTCCTACTCCAATACAACACTACGCCTACACCTCTTTAGAGCACTAAAGCTAGTAGCATGAGCCTGACCAAGCATGTCAGTGGCAGCTGTACTTTTTGCCTAGCTATGCATGGTCCATCTTTTTATTTGATTGTTGAATAGGAGTATATAACCCATAATTATCAGAATTAGTGGTATCACATCTAAAGTCTGGTACCATCACACCCTATATCTAGTATCAGATCTGCTACTAATATGTATTAGACCTGACCTAGATATCGAATCCAGTACTCATAGCTATTAAACCCGATACCTAAGTATCAGACTTGGTATTCATAGGTATCATACTCGATACCTGGGTATCTGAACCGGTACGTATAGATATCAGACCCAATACCTAGGTATCGGAACCGATACTCATAGGTATCAGATCAGATACTCGATACCCGGGTATCCGATCCGGTACTCAAGGTATCAGACGCGATACCTAGATATCGGATCCGGTACTTATAGGTATCAGACCCGATAACTCGGTGTCAAATCTTGTATTCATAGGTATCATACATGGTACCTAGGTATCCGACCCAGCACAGCACCTAGATATCAAATATGATAATCTAGCATCTATATATCACATATACTAGAGTTTCTAAGATGTGGTACCAAGATACTACTAGTAGTACATATATAACCGAGAGCTCAACGTGGTATATCTAATTAGAATTTATTCTATCCATATATAATCTACTCCCTCCGTCCCAAAAAAAACCCCAATCCTGGGTTTGAACCTGGACACATATGTGTCCAGGTTCAAACCCAGGATTGGGGTTTTTTTTGGGACGGAGGGAGTATGTAATTATTTGTCTCGTCTAATCACTACATGGTATAAGACACATGCAAATACATGCAACCCATCTTAGACACATAGCTAGGCTACTAGGCTCTAGCATAAGAAGTACATAGCTAGGGTATGTGACTACTAGCAGCTATTAGAGGGATTTGGCATGTACAACAAGCTAGTAGTACCTCTGGTTTTATTTACTAGCTAGGCTAGTATAGAAGGCGGGACTTATGTATGATGGGTACTAGCTACTCCATCTATCAGGAACAAGATCATACACTGATACACATAGCAAACGTGCGTGATAATCATAACAGCACGCAACGTACTCGGGAGAAGCTAGCACGCGGGGCCACGACTTGAGGGATAAGTGGTATACCATTGTAACGTTGTATAGTCTTTCTCAATTAAATTTTAAGTGATGGTGTATGACCGAGATTTCTCTCATATACTTAAACTCTCATTCCCAATCCATCCTAAAACTTTCATGTCCTCCTACCATTAAACGGTTCACTCCTTAAACTCCCAACCGGCTGTGTATTTTCTTTTTCCTCTCCAAGAAAAGATAGGAAGATAAGATCTTGGCGTTTTGCCATAACCCGATATTACCATCCCAAAAGAACAACTGCTCACCACATCATCCCTGTTTGCTGATTAAATCCTGTGACTTTGGCCTCCTTCACTTTCAGGCATAGGAGTGAAAAATTTAGAAAAATACGATATAAAATTGGTGGCAATGTGAATCAATAGAAATGTTTGGAGACTTGGTATTAATTTGGTACATGATACAATAGTTTCCCTAGATATTATCTAATCAGAGTGCACAGCTGCGGACAGCATGTCAAAAATGCAATATTGCCTGACAAAATGCAGCATGTCCAAAGAAGTCTTGGAAAAGGTACGTAATATTTGGCACTAGAAAATTATGAGGGCCCCTTATTCAAGAATTGAATGCTTTTGGGCCAAATGAGTACGGTGATAATGTAGTGCAAAGGAGGCGACCGCATGTCAGCTATAAGAAGACGGGAAAAATATCAAACAGTCTACTGTGCCTGAAGGAAAATTTCATGACACGGTGTCAGGTTGATTTCACTGCTGATGCAAGTGACTTCAGAAGGGCTGGTGACGGTCTTCTTAAAGTGTGGGTGAGAAGGATCATCAGTGACAGTAGTGTCAATGCCCCAGCTTGATGAGCTGAGCCCAAGGAAGTAGGAACATACATCAAAAGTGTAGATATTCCCAATGTAACCTGGTTGAAAGAAAGTAGAATGATAACATTTTAGGCCATTTTAATTAAGCAAAAAACTACGGTGATGATTGATATCTGAACAACAAATCCGGGTAGGTTTTTATAATTTTTTACCTGAAGGGCAGCCATTCCAAGCGTGCTTCCAATAAGAGACTTGATTGCTGGATGCATGTCCACTTTCCTTGCAGCCAACCATAAGCCACCCACAGACAATAGGGTAGTTGTTGCAAGAATTCGGTGATTAAGCTACAACAGTGAAAACTCCATATTAGCACAGGACATTGTGCTACACCAGAATTATATAGAAGAATGGTCTGTGCTCGGCATTCATAGGACTGTCCTGCAATGTTGATGATTGCATGCTATGAAAAAGAACATGTTTTCTTTATTGGTATAGCCAGTTGTTCCTTTTCCTAGAATAGTGGAGTGAGTAGCTTATATTACAGGTAAAAAAAGAAGAAAATTAATCCAAAAAGGCACTACAAGCATAATCTCCTAAACATCACAAAATTTCAGAGTTGTCGACTCTTTATTGTGAGATAAAGCATTACCTGCACAGTGGACGTGTTCTCAAAGAAGTTACGTATGAAAGGCTCCATAGCGAACACATCTTCTGGTATCCAGGTGTCACCCATCTTGGGAAATGTATTGTATGCATGCCCCTGTTGGTAGTAAATAATTCGACAGTTAGGACAAATACTTAGATGCACACATGTTTTTAAGATAAGAGTGAGAACATTGACATACTGCATCATTGCCTGCAACAAATGCTCCAGATATGGCAGTAATGCCTACCACGGCACTGACAGGAATTGCTAACTTTTTAATCTTTGCTGCAGAATTTACCCAATTCATTGATCCAGCCGGAGGTTCTGGCATAACCACTGACAGAGCTGTCCACAATATGCCACAATATATAACAAATGCAGACGTTAAATGGGTCGCCAGTCTGTATGGGCTGACTCTTGGTTGAACATACTCAGATGCTGGTTCCTACAATGAAAAAGAATGATGAATCCACATGCAACAAACACTAGTAGCTCAATAAGAAGGATGTTGCATTAGACAATATAAGCACCTCAAGACCACTTTTCACCATCCACCAGCCAATTAGTCCTTGACCCGCACCAAGTGCGAAAAGACCTGACAGCCTGAGTCCAAGTTGGCGGGTAACATACCCTTTTGCAATGAAATAGGCAAAAGGAACAGAAAATAGAAATCCCAGAGCCCTTCCCCACATTCTGTGTCCATACTCCATCCAGTATATAAATTTGAAATCTCCAAGGCTCATGCCTTTGTTCACCCTAGAAATGTTCATGAATGCTGCTATTGCATTAGGGGAAAAATAATATCCAAAACAGTATCTCATTGTAATATGTACATGTTTGAAAACAAAATTTGACGTGACTGAGACATCTTAACAAGTCACACTAATTAGCGCAAAAGTCACCAAATGCTGAATATTTCAGTTATTTTTCTCATATATAACTATTAGAACCGTACCATTTTCAAATTGTTTACACATAACAGCAAATTCATGAGTTCCTCTAAAAGTAATTGGATCGAGGGTCCCAGACTCAGTACCAGCCCAGTGAAACCTATTTAACACTTGCTTACAAGCTGTTAAAAGTGTTAATGTTAAGACCATAGAGTTCAAGATGTTCTCCAGGCAGCCTGGCATGTTCTATTGGCCCATGATGAGATAACCAGTTGAAGTTTAGAAAAAGAAAGTCCTAGATAAGCTCATAAGCATATATAGAAAAGGCAAACATTTGACCTATTTCTAATCAATTGAAACATTTATGGATAGTTCTTCTATAGCATCCTAAATATTCATTCTAAAATTCATCAATCAGCATGATAATATCAAGAACTGAAGCTAACTGCAGTACAAGTTCAGCAGCAATAAAATTATGAGATTGATGTTTACACTAAATGGATCATAACAGGGGATACACAAAATTCGACATGCTACACAATTATTAGGTGGAACTGTACAACTCCTAGTTTCACCAGTGGGTTTTTTGGCAGTAGCACACTGCAGTAGGCCAACAAATTCTTACCTCTTGTACTCAGGTGACAGTTTGTATTTCTCAAATTCCAGCAGCCACTCTTCATCTGACATTGGAGGCAAGCTCCCCGTAAATTTCCAGTCAGTCATCGACAATCCTGAGCGTGTAAGCCGTGTAACTCCTCCAAGTATGACCAAGCCGAATACCCACGTGGCACATCCGAAGAGCCATATCCCGATGGCCTTCTGTGCTTGGGGCCCTTTGGTAACAAGCAACTTCAATCCTGAATATGCCGCTGCATTGGCCACGCCTGAATTCATTGCTGCCACAGTAGTAGTCATTTTCCTTGTGCATTGGCCCATCAAGGTCTGAAATAGAGCACATAAAACCTCTATCAGCACGAGTACTAGCACTTTTTAGTGGTTACAAGTTAAGGAAATTGATTATATAGGACCCATGAATGTGGTGCATATCATATTCCAAATTGATTATATAGCACGGCCAAGATTTAATACACCCAGTTCATCATGTATGTTGACTCCCCGATCCAAAAATGCTCAGACCCTGACACCAAAATTCCACACATCCAAATCGAAACTAATGTCGCTACAAATTCATAGTACTCCTCCTAACAGCATGTTCTCCGCTCCATTCCGCTCAAAAAACGATCGCGTCATTGTGTCACACTCACAGATGGTTGACCACAAATCCACAATCCACTACCCTCCAGAGTGAGGGTATCATCACGAGTTCACGACCAACCAAGGGATGCAGAATGGGGGGAAAAGCACAACAACGAACGCACCTTGGAGCCGATTGAACGGAAGGCGTGGAACGAGGCGAGGCGCGATGCGGAGAAGACGGATCCCGTCGACCTCGATCCAGTTAGTAAACCGCCGCCGCCGCCGCAGCCGCAGACGGAGCCGGATCGAACCCTAGGAGCAGCCGGAGACGGAGCGGGGGCTCCCCTCGGGAGGCGAGCGGCCATGAGCGAGGACGCCTGGTCCCTCCCCCGGCGGAGCAGCGCCGCCGCCACCCTGCTCCCCATCATGGCGCGGAGGAGGAGGAGGCTAGCAAGCTTGCGGAGGAAGAAGAAGAAGAAGGCGACGCGGAGGTTTAGAATTTTTGGGGGAACAAAATTGTGGGGTTTAGGCGTTGGTCCACGTCGTCGCCATGGGAGATGGCGGCGTGGTGGCTGATGATAACCACAGGCGGTAAACACGCGGTTTTGGGCTGAATCCGGTGATCCCACCGGAAATGATGCCCAAAACTGCCTCGTGGTGCGTGCCCTCGCGCAAGTTTGGGCCGAATGGGCTCTTTGTTTTTTTTTTTAATATAAGTTCACCGAAGGTACATCCACTTAGCAGCGAGATTTTTTAAGGTCCATCAACCACAAAACAAAAATGTTCACCCCTAAACTCACTCAAACCATTCATCCGAGATCCCTCGGCAGTATTTTTGCCCTGTTTTGCTGACATGGCATCCTAGTCAGCAAAAAATAAAAAAATAAATATGTGGGGCCCACATGTAAGTGACAAAAAATGTGGGGCCAACAATCCTAGTCAGCAATCTTCTTTCATTGCCTTCTTCTCTTCTCTTTCGTAGAGGGCGAGCGGCGCGCGGCCGGAGCAGGAGGAGGGGCGACGGCGGCGGGGGGCGGAGCGAGCGCGTCGGCAGTGACGGGAGAGGGAGAGAGAGGTGGCTGGAGAGGGCGTTGCGGACGTTGTCGCTGTGGGTGTGAGACCGCGCTATGGAGCTGCCCGAGATGGTGGCGCGGGTGGGGAGGCGCCAGAGGAAGCCGTAGCAACAACAGCAGCAGGGGAGCGCTGAGCGCGCGGAGGGACGCCATTGCCGCCGACGAGATCGCGAGTGAAGCTCGGCCGGCTAGCCCCCCCCCCCCCCTCTCTCTCCTCTTCCGCTGCTGCTCCACCCGCCGCCGCCGCCCCCTCTCCTCCTTCCCAAGTTAGACAAGGAGCCCATCAAGGAGCCCAGGGACGACGACAAGGAGGAGCCCATCAACCTCGTCTTCACCGGTAAGAAGAAGAAGAAGAAGAAGGGTGGCGGCGTGAGCTCCTTCAGCGCCTTCGATGCCCTCGCGGCCGACGAAGAAAAAGAAGGGTGGAATCAAGGGTGGAGATGAGGTTTTGGGCTGAATCCGGTGATCCCACCGGAAATGGATGCCCAAAACTGTCTCGTGATGCGTGCCCTCACGCAGGTCCACCAAGTTTGGGCCGAATGGGTTTTTTTTAAGCTGTAAATGGGCTCAACTACGTGGACCCGACTCCCGCTCGGGCTTCCGATGGGCGGATGCGCCCGATTTATGTGCAAAACTACTTTAAACTGATTTTTATTTTAAATTACTTATCCAAATCATGATTCGATTGCACCATTAAATTCGTTGCAATTAAATTTTCAAAACAAGACCACACATGGATATATTCCGACGAAAAAATTTTTAGCTTATTATTGAATTATTTTTAAATGTTGCACAATGTTCCACCAGGTATATCGGAATTGTTTTACTAAGTAGATCGAAAATGTTTCACTCGTTTAAATCGAGTGTTGTTTCACCTTATATAAAAATAATGTTTTAGCAAATAGCGAAAGAATGTTTCAGTTCACCGCAACATTAGATCTATACATAGTGAAACATTGTGAGTACACTGGGTGAAACATTTTCGGTGGAAAAAAAATTCCCTTAATAGGGGTTTCTAAAATATGTGGGTTTTTTTTCCAATGGAATGTTTCGTTCACTGCAATATTAGATCTATACATCATGAGTACATTAGGTGAAACATTTTTTGTGGAACAAAAAAATAAACCAAGTTCCCTTAATAGAGGATTTCCAAAATATGCGGATTTTTTGTTGCAAAAGAATATTTTAATTCACTACAAAATTAGATTTATAAATAGTGAAACATTGTAAATATACTAGGTGAAATATCTTTTTATAAAACAAAGGAGAGGGATAAGTGGGTGGGCCCAACAGGTATGCATGTGGGGGGAGGGGGAGCGACCAATTTTCCCACCTCCGGTCGACCGATGCTGGGCATTATCCCAACTATGTCCAGGTCTAGTTCAAGGGGTGAAAAATTTTTGCGTGTCATATCAGATATATATGGGTACACATTTTAATTATTATACGTAGTCTAATAGTAGAAAAATTACAGATTCCATCTGTAAACTGCTGACAAATTTATTAAGCCTAATTAATCTGTTATTAGCAAATATTTACTGTAGAACTACATTATCAAATCATGGCATAATTAGGCTTAAAAGATTCATCTCACAATTTTACACACAATATGTGTAATTAGTTTTTTTTTATATTTAATATTCCATGTATATACTTAAACATTCGATGTGATGGTATGAAAATTTTTTGTTTGGAAACTAAACAGGGCCTATGTGTGATTCTTCTCCCCAATAACTTTCCCTTCGTGTAGAGCAGTAGAGAAAATTCTTTTTTTTAAAAAAAAATCTTTATCTACCCGCTTTAAGGGTTATTACATTGGTCCCGTTCTTTTCATCTTTATTTTTCAAATTGTTACCGTGGATTATTTAGGATCTGTTTGGTAAAACTCTAGAGCTTAACCAAATAGTTTTAGATTCAACTCCACTTAAAATAGGAGTGGAGCAGATTAAAGTGCTCTCACAAAATAAATTAGCGAGATAAAATTAGGTTAAAGCTACTTCATAATTTCACTTCAAACATAACTCTTAGAGTTAAATTTAGTATTTGGAGCTCTACATTTCTACAAATATGATTTTTTTCAAAAAAAAAATAATTCTAGTGCATTGTTTGCACCACTTGTTCTAAGTTATTTGTAGAGTTTTTTTTTCAAATATTAATTTATCGTGTTACTAAGTATAAACAATCCGCCTCAATATCGTTGACACAACATTTACTCCTTTTTTCCCTCTACGAAGTTGAACAAAAGAGAGCCATAAGAATCAGGTTTGTTAGAGTAAACCAAACTAGAAGGCATGACAGAAACCATTTTTTTTTCCCTTTGGATTTTTGCATACTGTATGTGTATGCTCGGAATAACACGAATTAGCCGCAACATATGCAGCAAGAATGTTGCGAACATCTCAACCTTAGCTTACAATGTTCAGCACAATGCTGAATTCCCAACCCGGGATTCAGCAAGAACCTGAATATATTTTCAGAAATCTCATCCACTCCATTTTTCATCATGAAAAACATTGAGAAACTTCATGGTAAGCAACGTCACTACGTCAGTACTCGATCGAGATGGTCCAGGAGTAGAGTTCTTGCTCCGGCACGGCGAGCTCGAACGTGACCAAGCCGCATCCATCATCGTAGGAGAATTCCGCCGCCTCCGAATCCACCACCACCCTCGCCGGCTTCGCCGAGGAGTACGCCCCGACCGTGCCGGAGCCACGCACCCTGACCTCAACGCCGGCGTCCTCCACGTACCTCACCGCCGTCACCGCCCCGCCGGAGTTGAACATCCCGATCAGCCCGACCGCGGCGAAGGAGACGCCATTGTCGAGCTTCTTCAGTGGTACGACGGTGAAGACCTCGTACTCTCGCGTCTTCAGTGTCACCGGCAACGACGCGTTCTTGGGCAGGCAGGTCACCTCCCCTGAACAAAATGTTCAGAAAATTTCAGAACACTGGTGTCCTAATCTCTGAAGAAAATTGAAATGCCGTTTTCTTGATAGTGTCGGTGGCAGTGATGATTTACCTCCGATGTGCGAGTAGACGATCACGTCGCCGTTCCAGCCATCGGCAGCAACGGTTGCGAGGTGATGCACGTCCTGTGCACGGATGACACCGGTGACCGTCGCCGGCTGCTCGTCGTGGACGAGGTTCTTCTTCCCTACTCTGCACCATCCAGCACCCTGGCAATTGAAGGCGCCAATCACACCGGAGTGCTCGTTCAGATTCCATATCTTCAGGATACTGCAAAAATCAAGAAACAATTTGGAACAGTTGAGTGTTGTGTCATCATCCGTCAGTAAACATCGGAAACAATTCAGAATTGTTTAACGGTTTTTTTGTGTCATCACCTCTTGCCATCCCTTGCAGGGTCTGAAAACAGACAGTCTCTGGTTGGCCTGCCGGGGAGTTTGGCTCTCAGGATCGATCCGTCAGGAAGAACCAGCTTCTTCAGCAAATTGAAGTCATGGTTCCCAGGCTTGTCACTGCAACATCACACATATATTCACACATGAACGTCTAGCATAGCATCAAGAACTAATCGTACTGCAAACTAGAGAAATTTATTTGTGCTGAAGAATACATTCTGTTCATACCTGACATATATGGCACAGCCACCGACTGCTCTTGCTGCAGCATGGTATTCAGCCATTGGGTGAACACTCTATCAACCCAAAGAAATGCAGATTAGAAGTTCAGACATCAGCGCATCCATGGCAAACGGTTAGAAGAATGTAATAGTGATTCTCACATGGAACATGTCCCAATCTGGTTGCATGAATTCTCCAAGAAATACAGTATTATATGCAACAGATGCAATATGTATAGTATGGGAAGCAGGGTCTCTAGGCCAGAAATCATCAGAAGCTCTCACAACAGCACTCCTCTTAGAACTGCATCATCAACAACAGCAGAAGCATGTAAACAACCAAACCCCCAATTCCATGTTCACTGCACCAAAAATTTCACTTTCAAGAGCAAACACATGCTCACCTGTACAAGTTATCCGTGTTGTGGCTCATGCAGCATATGATGCCGTTGTCGCGGAAGTTCCGGGCGATGGAAGCTTCTAGAGCCTGGTGATACTTCCTTGCCAGAAGCACTCTTCCACCATGGCCAGCACCCAGTGTCTCAAGAATGTTCTGCACATCTACTTTCACTCCATCGATCCCAGCAGATGCAAGGTAGGCGTGTAGCTCGTTGTAGAAGCTGAACACTCTGTCAGGGTTCACAAGGCCAAGGCCGTTGGTGGTTATGCTGTTCAGAGCATCACATGGCTCGTTCTTCTGAACTCCCGGTGATGAGACCGGGTACTGCATCTTCGATTCGTAGTGCTCCATTCCATCAGCACCAGGCCTTACTCCACCCCAGTATCCGGTGATCGCGTGCCACACATAAACATACCTGAATAATTTTTTTATACGAATTTGTTGACAGAAAGATGAATTTGGTTGAAATTGCCAGACATGAAGTGAATAAAAGAACAAGCTATTAGAAGAGAACATCATACTTCAGCTGATGTTTGCCCTTAATTTCATTGACAATGTGTGCAAGGCCATTTGCCGGATTCTCTTCCCTGTGACCTTTCCTCCCGTTTAGCTGAAATTTGTGGTTCTCCTTTATGTGAGTCAACCTGTTTGCAAAGCTATAGACAGAATAGGCAAAGTTCAGTTCTTTTCTTTTCAGACCTGAAAAAATCAGAATTAAAACTAGCAGGCAAAGTTGATATGCTTACTTGGCTGAGTTATCAGCTAATGATGCAATTCCTGCAGGATCCATACTAACTGATTGCCATCCATCATCAATTATCACAAATTTTGGGCCAGTTCCACCTTTTCCTAGACTGTTAAAAAAAATTAAAGAAAGGAATATGGTGGAGTTCAGTATAATTACCATGTGTTAAGCATTGTTATTAGGTGAAACAAGACTGGTAAATACCTCTGTAATCCTTCCATTACTCCTTCTGAAGTAACATCAGTATAAAACGCATCCCATGTGCACCAACCAAACCAGTTTAGCATGTCTGGCATCTGCAGAAAGCTGACAGTTAGAGAGCCTGATTCACTAAGTATGCAGATTAGTTGCAGAACTCATGTGCCAACATGTCTGCAAGAAACCACTAATTACCTTCTTCTTTTCCCTGTGAGTAAACGTCTGCAAGTGCCTCTCAACAGCCCTGCAACAAGTTGACTCATGGATCATCACTCACGTGGTCTCATCGAACAAGCAATGCATTCAGAGAAAGAAAAATGCCACTGCCAAATCAGATCAGAAAAAAGAAAAAAGGAGAAAACTGCAAATGAAACTAGTGCTACAACACGCAATGCGACCACCTAAAACAATATGAATTTGTTACAAGAAGTCAAGAAACGTACTTGACAGAATTTGTGATGACTTCGAATGGATCCGATCCGGCACCGACGAAAACCAGATGCGTGCCTTCGAATGATTCCACAGCTGGGTCACCTGAATTACGAGAAGAAAAAAATACTTAGAACTCTAAATCTCGGAATGATTTTTAATTCCCATCAAGCAATCTGTGCTCAAGTCATAGAAGAAATTTTAATAGTAACTAATTACCACTCTCGAGGCAAATCTCGAGCTCATCATCAGAGTTCCCCTGAAGCACAGCTCGGAACGGTCCCTCCAAGATCGGGAGGAACACGGTGTACACCGCGGCGGCGCCGTCGCCGGCGAGGTGTGATCCGTCGGCGTCGGCGGCCTCGACGAGGAGGAACTGCGTCTCGAAGGGGATGTCGCGGCCTGACGTCCCCATCCTCTGCGTCATCCACCACATCTTAAACCGGAACGTGCAGATGAACCGCAATCCCCTGCATCACCGGCGTACGTACTGAAGATGAACAACCTTCCTAATTCCTTACTAGTATTTGAATTATCAAGAACACCAGACAGACAATGTTGAAACTTCACATCTGAATTCGTAAATTATTCTTTCCAAGGGGCTGTTGAAGAAGCCTAAGATTCTGATAAACAGCTGGTTGGAAAAACTTAGGATTCCAAGAAGCTGCTAGATTCTGTAACTTATCAGAATTTCAACGAAAAGCTAAACTTCTGATTTTAGAAGAAGTTACAGCTGCCAGAAGCTCCCCAAAATCCCAAGAATTGCTCACTAACCTCTATGAAACCATTATTTCTGTCTCGGTTTTGTCGAGAGGGAGATTAATGGCGATGGTACGGCAAAACCTCCGACAAGCAGAGCAGAGAGGGATAATTGCCATCCATGGCTGACTGACAGTCTGACACGAGCAATAACACATACCTGAGCTTCCCGACGGGGAAGACGCTGCGGCTGCCGGCGGTGGCGGAGCGGACTCCGACGAACGTGCCGCTCGTCATGCCGGCGCCGGCGGCCGGCGTCAGGAGCACATTGTCGCGCACCTCCGTCAGCACCGTGGCGCCCAGCGCCACCAGGCCGCCGTCCTGCACCGCCACCCCGGCTCCCACCGTCATCTTCTTCCTCCTCCTCTCCGACTCCGAATCTCGCCGGCTCAGGCGAATGCCGGATTTGCTTCGGTCGCCGCCGGCGGTGAGTGCCTCGTGCTCGCTCGCCGGAGACACACCGCTGCTTCTCCCTCCCTTTATATAGGCGTCCAGAGCAACGAATTTTGCGATTAGCTCCTCGTCTCTTGCCGGAAAAAAAAATACTCCCATAATATAAGGGATTTTAAGTTTTTGTTTGTATCGTTGGCTACTCGTCTTATTCAAAAAATTTGTGCAAATATAAAAAACGAAAAGTTATACTTAAAATACTTTAGATAATAAAGTAAGTCATAAAAAAATAAATAAGAATTTCAAGATTTTTTTTTGAATAAGACGAGTGGTCACACAGTGGAAGAAAAAACTCAAAATCTATTATATTATGGGACGGAACGGAAGGAGTACTACTAATTTTCTGCGATGGCCGCGTCATGTACTAATAACTTTTGCCAACTTGGACATAAACATAATCCAAACTCTCCCAGAATTTCGGTTAAATTATTGTTTCGGCGAGCCGACAGATACTGGAGAAGATTAAATTCGGAATTGTAAACTCAGCTGTAATCAGTTATACAAGAGTCCCGGTGCGATGCATCCTCTGATTTGGAAGTTAGCTACGCAGGGATGGCTAGATACAGCTCGTGATGTGGATTGCTGTATCTAGCGATGTGGATTGCATGCGTCTGATTACAACTTTGGTACTAGTTTAGAAGTAATTAACCAGTATTAGAACAACTAAGATCCACGCGTATGACGTGATTAGCAGCTAATCATATGTAGTAATATCTAATATGTTTTACTACTAGCTAATTTAGCTTCCTCTGAAAAGTTACATAAGCTACAACTCTATCTGATACCGGTTTCACGCGTTCAGATTCAAAACTCCACGTAGGATCTGAGTCGGACGCTGACCCACTAGAAAACCGCCACGTCAGCGCGAGGTGTCCACGACTCCACGCGTGACCGGGGATATTTTCAGTTGGGAAGAACTTTTTTTTTGAACTATTTGGGAAAAAGAGCTTGGGGATTATTAGGAAACGGTTCAAGCGGCTGAGTGGTGGGGTCCACCTGCTTAAGCATCTCTCTGTTCCTATCCCTGTTCCTGATTAGCAGGCCGACCATTTTATGCTTCGATAGCATCACAGACGCTTTACTACGCTGGCTGCGGCCTCGACCGTCCATGGTGCTCGGGCCCACGGGTCCGTGGGTACCTCGGGACCGTGGGTATATATTCCTGTGGGGATATAATAATGACGAAAATACGGTATACCGTTCTAATAAAATAGTTGGCGTCAGCATGATACCTATAGGTATCTGATCTAATACTTATGGTAACAGATGTGATACCTTGTAGGTATCAAATCTGATACCTAGGTATAATGCCACATCGGCATGATATTGTAGGTATCGGATCTGGTACCTAGGTATCATACTGATGTTAACATGGTATCTTTAGTATTGGATCTCGTACCTTTGCTATCAGATATAATACCCCATAAAAGATATGGTGCCTAGTTATCATATTGATGTCATTATGTTATCAGCTATCCCGTTGAAATGATATACCATTCTACAGAATTTTGTAATAATGAGGAAGACTACATAAATATAACTTCAAAAATCTCATGTTTACCTTTTTTTTTCATTTTGGTCCTTGACAACAGAGTATTTAATTTAGAGTTCTTTCTTTCCAAGCACATTATAAACATATATACTCATATACACGCATACATATCACCTCTGTATATAAACATATGCACATCCTGCTCTATTTATAAGCATATCTTTTACAAAATTGCTAGAAAATTTCCACAAGTTTTTCCCTCGAAAACTTTCATATTCATAGCCATCGGATTACCTTGATATCTGTGCATGAAGGAAAAAAGTTGCTAGAAAAAAATTTTCACAGATATCACGCGTAAGATCTCGATGTTAACCAACCAAACCATAGTTGAATACACGTTTTACATAAGTTATATCGTAGTTATAATGTAGTTAAATATAGTTATAATGTAATTACACTTTAATTGTACTATATTTAATTTTTTTCACTCAAAAAATTTTTGCAGCATTCCTATTTTTTTGTACATAAGAGTTAGAAGGCTTGAATGGATAAGAAGTTTTTCCAACCTTCAGTCGATATACACGTATTTCATGGTCATCCATCCATCCATACAAATGAAAATTCTGATGATTTCTGGATAGCGAAGATGTTAACATCACCGGTCTCTATATCGGATACACTCAGTCGTATAAAGTTGTTTGGTTTATACAGAATCCTGCTGATTTAACACCGTAGGGTTGAATATTTTTTGGAACGATACGTCGGGTAGATTGCAACTTCTTGTTATCCACACGCTAGCTTGAGCACCGGATTATCTATTTAGCTATCTGTTTCTATCACTTTGAGCTAGCTAACGACACTCACATTTTTTTTTAAACTTAAGACGGCAGAAGATTTGCCCGATATATTAGAAGGAATAAAAGTTTAGTTAAAGTACAGACAAGAATCCTGTGAACACAGGGTTGGGGAGGGAAGGAGCATCAGCTACAACATGAAGTATTGAGAAACATCTTAAAAAGAGGATCATGACGAGGTCAGATCCTAGATTGCTCAATTAGGTTGATATTTTCCTTCACCAGAAAGGCGACTTGGAGTTCATTCTTTGAAATCTGTTGAAAAATTCTTCTGTTTCACTCTAGCCAAACGTTCCACCATGTTATGATGAGAGCTCCCAGAACCTTGTTCCTGTTCTGTCTTGGCGAAATAGTGCAGAAACTGATCCACCAGTCCGATAGATTTCCTCGCAAATGATGTTGAGGCAGCTGAAAATTCATCCAAATACAAATCTGCGTCCACCCGGTCACTGTGAAAGGGCATTCTTTTGCAAGGTGGGCTGCATCTTCAAAGGCACTATTGCACAAACTACATATCCAATCACATGGCCAGTGACGTCGAAGCAAATTTTTAGCAGTGAGGGTTCGTTGATGAAGGATAAGCCATCCAAAGAAACGATGTTTTGGTTCCGCAAACATGCTCCACAAAGGTGTAAATTAAGTTAAAGCATTGGATCCTTGGAACTGTGCAAGGTATGCACTTTTTGCTGAATATTGTCCAATCGCTGTCCATCTCCAGGAAATGTCATCAATTTGTCCAGCAACTAGATTAACGTTTTGTAACAAACCTCCCAGTTGGATTAATTTTTCAATTTCCACTAAAGAAGTGATCGGGTGAAGCATTGCAAGCCAGTGATTGTCCTCTAAATCCTTTTTTAAACTGTTTGATTTTCTTTTTGCTAATCGATAGATTGCTGGTGCTATATCCTTTGGCAATTGTCCATCCATCCAGTTATCATTCCAGAAACATATTTTGATTTCATTTCCAACAGTTATCTTCGTTCCAGCTTTGAAAAGGCACCTATCCATCTCATCACATGGAAGATCCATATTTGCCCATGGCTTATGGTCCTTCTTCCAATTGAACCAGAGCCAACGTAACCTTAGGGCCCTAGCGAACTTTTCCAAATTTAGGATGCCAAGACCGTCCACATTGGATCATACTTTCTGGTCACATCGTATTAGGTTTATTTTATTTTGTGACGAATGAGGTATTCCCTTCGTCAAAAAAAAAACTTAACCTTAAGCGTGAATGTGATCCTTCCTAATACAATAAATTTAAACAATTCTACGTCCAGATTAATTATCCTATAGGAGTATAAACGATTAGGTAGGTCATGAAGGAGGCGCTATAGGCTCTAGCTCGTCTTCACTCATGGGCGTGATTTGCTTGAGACTTGAGAGCGACATGGATGGAGGAGGGAGGCGCAGCGCCTGCATGGGTGGTCCGGCCGGGGAGAGAGACGACGAGGAGGCCGCCGCGCCCATGCATCGATTCACCGGTGAGCCCATGTGAATTCCGGCGGAAAACGCCACCGCGCGCAGCCGGCGCAGGTCGGCTGTTGATCAAGTTGAAATGATGCGCAGATTTTTATCGGGAAAACTGTTTTAACAGCTCGAGTAGACGTCCACCCGTTTATCGCATGTCATCTAAATGGTTATGAAAAAAATTAAAAAAATATGAATAAGATAGATCAATATGTAATATATCAATCCACAAACATGCAAGTTAAAATTTAACTTCTACAAGTTGTAACAAAAATAACAAACAAAACTCAAATTACTATATGTATATTTACAATTAAATTTGTTATTTTTGTTACAATCTGTAGAAGTTGAATTTGAACTTGCATGTTTATAGAGTGATATATTACATATTGATCTATCTTGTCAATTTTTTTGAAAATTTTTCGTAACCATCCAATTGACATGCAATAAACGGGTGGACGTCTACTCGAATTATTAGAATCCTCTCCCAATTTTTATCTCTCTCTCCCTCTCGTCAGTGCAGGGAATATCTTCAGAGCAGAAGTCCAAATGCCGGCTACAGTACGGCTGAAATTCTGAAGCGACAGAGTAATTACACATTTTGATGGCAGTATCAGACTGTGCAGAAGCACGCAGATCAGGCATGCATTGTTTGCTTTCCCATTTCGCGGCAGTTTGATTCTCTGAACAAATCGACTTCAGCCTGAAAACAGAGAACAGAGGAGAGGAGCAGGTTTGCAAAACCGTTTGGCGAGAGGTTATCGCACCCTCACGCTAACCGCATGAAATTCATGTTCGAACATTTGAATTCAAAACTTTTGTGGTTTCGTGGTTTATGCATGATTCTTTTTTAAAAAAAATCTTTATCATCTGACGCTAAAATTCAAGAACTACATCCATTAATTTTTGGATTTTTAATCTCATTTTGGAAATTTTGAATTTCCCCAATTTCACCACCGGTGGTAATCATTATTATCGTGTCGCCACGATAAGCTTGGTTACCATGGTAACCATGCGGTTACCTACGGTTTTTTGTAAACCAAGAGAAGAGTATCAGTCAGAGGTGAGACCATTCTGGCATTCTCCATGGCCAATCATTCGCATTTACTAGTAAATAAAACTGTTGAACATGTGTCATTCTACTTGGTTAATCACTTGCGTTTAAATTGTTGCACGGAATTTTGATTTTTCTTAACAAACTGATTGATTGCATTGATCAGCAGTTCATCACGTTCCTATCGAATCATTCACCATTCACATTTAGGCCAATTCGGATCAATCCACTTAGATGGCCCCGAATTGAGGCCCATCCAATTATTCATATTTAAGCATGGGCCGGAATGGAGGCCCATCGAAAATAAGGCCTAAATGTAAGAAAACAAAGGCCTGGACGAAGCCCATCGTAACGAGGTCATGTGTGGCGTTGATGTGGCGTTTAGGTGGCATTTAGATTAAAAAATATATGTGGGACCCATTTGTCATCGACACATAAAAGAAATTGTGGGGCCCACAATCATCCTCTCCCCTTCTTCCTCCTCCCTCTCTCTCCATTCTCTCGCTGCGGTCGGGTTCATCCGGGGGCGGCGGCGGGCGGGAGGGCGTTGGAATCACCTCCTGCTTGTGGTTCTTCGCAAACGCCTCCGGGTCGACGTAGAGCTCGGTGGTATCTCAGCCGTAGTAGCCGGGGAACTCACCGGAGAGCGGGCGGAGGTAGATGACGCGGTCGGGGCCGTACGACGGGCTGCCGGGGAACTCCATGACGGCATCGACTCCAACCGCGTAAGGGTTGCCCTTAAGACCGGCGGTCTCATCAGCGCTGTGACGATGGCCATGAGCAGGAGGGTGAGGCGGAGATGTGGTCCTTACTGCTCGCTGCTCGACATGGGTCCTCCCTCTCATCCATTTTTTTTCGTGGTGGTGGCGGCGGCGGAGTTGTGGTGCTTCTTGATATGTGCATATGCACGTATGCACGCCAATTTGTTTGCTTGTTGCTGAATTGAGCAGCTTGAGATTGTGATGGCTCTGTTCGACAGGGATGCAAAGTGATGAGTAGATATTGCGTGTGCCGAAGATGGGTGTGCGCAGCGGGTTGGCATCGTCCGGGACACGAGGCTATACCGCCCACCTCCACCGCCGCTCCCGTAGACGCCGCTACCGCTCGAGCTACGCGGATTCAACCGGTGCGGCGACGAGTTGCGGCTACGTGCCCTTAGTACGATTCCGGCGAGGCGACCATCGAGGGAGATGGGGCTGTCACGTCGCGTGGGGGCGCTGCTAGATGCCGCGGCCAACGGTGGTGCGCGGCTTTCTGTCGTGGCCCAGCTCCCTTGCTGCTGTCGCCTGTTGCCGCCCACCGCCGTCGCCGCTCCAGTGCGTACCGCCGCCACTCCCGCGTCTCTGTCGCTCGCAGGCCGCCGCGCCACACCCGCGCCTCCGCCGCTCGCCGCGCGTGGGTCGCCATCGGCGAGGAGGCCGTGGAGCTCAGCCCGAGCGCCGCCGCCGTCGTCGCTCCAGTGCCTGCCGCCACCACTCCTGCGTCTCCGCCGCTCGATCGCTACCGCTCCGGCCCTCGCCACCCGCCGCGGGAGAGAGAAAGGGAATGGCGAGGAGGGAGAAGAAACTGGAGGGAGGGGAGAGAGAGAAGGGACACGTGGGTCCCACAATTTCTTTTATGTGTCAATGACAAATGGGTCCCACACATATTTTTTAAGTTCTAAATGCTACCTAAACGCCACGTCAACGCCACATGTAAAGGAGACCAGGTCAATAGCGGCACGTAGGCGCCACGTCAGCAAAACCGCCCTCCAAAACCGCCTAGGGAGTCAAATTGCACTGGTTTTAAGAGTTTGGGATCGAGATATTTGGTTTTGTGGTCTAGGGTCACGGATTAGATTTCGATCAATTTTAAGGGTCACAAAGTGAACTTATTCCTGTGTAAGCTAGACAGAAAAAAAACAGAATAGGAAGAAAATAAAAAATAATTACCCCATGCAGGTCTAATTTGGCCCATGCAGGTCTCGAACCTGCGACCTTCGCGTTATTAGCACGACGCTCTAACCAGCTGAGCTAATAGGCCAGTCGATAGATTTTATTATAGTTGATACTAACTAAACTAGTAAATTGTCTCTGTTGCTTACACACTGAACAATTAATGAAGGGTAAGACTACTCACTTTGGCTTCCATCGGATGGCCTAATCAGCAAAAGAAAACGCTAAATTTTGAATTTTCAAACTTAATTTTGAGATTGATTTTGAGTTATTTTCAACGCAGTTTCTTTTACAACATTGGCTTCTAAGTCACCAAGAACATATTTATAAAAGTTTCATCTACAAATTTATTTTTATTTCCTAATAAGCCGTTTTGGCTTATTAGGAAATAAGCCAAACGATGGGACCCTTTGCTTCACATGATCACTATTGTTTTGCATATACCAGTTCAGAAAAGCAGCAACCACCCAGTGTTGGATCGGTATATGCATTACAAAATGGAAATCTGAAGTAATATTTTCTTCCAGATCAGCAGAATTGTTACAATACGTGGAGTCGGATACAAGAATTAGATTTACATATATGATATGTACAAAATCCAATCAAGGTATATATACATTAAATTTAGAGCCAATTTGATGGCATGTAAAATGTAGTACTATATATTTACATGCTTTACCAGCAACAATTCTGGAAAGAATGCTTCTGAACCAAACCAGATATACCGCATAAACATGCTTATCGCCCACTCCATGTTGTAAGAATACCTTGGAAGAT
The DNA here is from genome assembly GCF_000147395.1 of Oryza glaberrima. Lineage (NCBI taxonomy): Eukaryota > Viridiplantae > Streptophyta > Magnoliopsida > Poales > Poaceae > Oryza > Oryza glaberrima. Next base: position 21,624,816 of record NC_068333.1, on the reverse strand, counting down.
TTCAGCTATGATATCCCTGTCTGCTGTCTGGAGGAACACCTTGAAATCGTCATGCATTTCATACACCTTTCTGAAATCTACCAGAAATCTCAAGCAGCCATCCTTGAGCTTTTGCAATCGGTACAAGTGCGCCATCTGAAGCCTCTCGAGCACATTCTTCGTGTCGATGTCCTCTAACAGGCTCTCATGGCATGCCTCCTTAAGATCAGAGATGTCATACTTATCGGCAGCTCTGAGAAGAGCTAACCTGTGGGTGAGGAACTCTTCGCTGCGTAGATCAGCATAAATGTAGTTGAGGAAGGCCTGGCATGCTTCAAGGGACATGTCAGAGATGTCAACTGTTGAGAGTTCTTTCTCCTTGAGGTCGTGCGAGAACATGCTCCTGAAGACAGGGGAACGGCTGGCCAGGATTGCACGGTGGGCCATAATGCTGCCGTCGGTAGCGTTGATTGTGATGTCGGTGAGGATGCCTTCTTGCAGCATTCTCGCCAAGGATGACAGTGCAGTGTTGTCTGAAGATTTCTTGATTTGGTGGGAAGCCCAAATTGAGGCTGGTTCACCACCCTGGAATGCAGAATTAGAGCCAGTAAGGGAATTGTACTGCTCATGAACATGAGGTAAAGGTTGCTAAGTTACAAGCACAAGAAGCGAACACTAGAGCTTTTTATGTTGAATGCCAATGAAATTATCCCAATAGTTGAACATGAGTAAAAGCACAAAAGGTATATTTTGCTCAATACACTTTCTTCTAGGGTCTTGATTGAAGTTTACTGGTCAATAAATCAGAAGTTTGACTTTGCTTTCCTAGAAAGTTTGGAAAATGTTATATTTCCATTTGGCAGGGTGTGGTCCGTTGATGATATCACTACTTAGTTGATATTCAATGTTCATTTACGACATTCTCAATTTTAGTTCTGAATGTTCTGAACTTCTGATATGCATTGGATTTGTTGGTTTTGGTCAAAAAAATTATTGACAAGTGGCGCCAGATGTATATGCTACAGGTTTCTTTTTTAGATAATGGAAATGGGTTACATCTCCGGCCTCTGCCCGTAGGCACACAGCCAAAAAATTCAGACGTGAACATATGCTACAGGTTTCTATGTTGTACTACTTGCTAGCTTCTGTTTTTCTGCTGAACCAGTGTATCTAGATGACATGTTGATTGATATCATTTATCAGGGTCGTTAATTTTCACCACTAAGCAGCTATAGATTAGACAGGATTTCAGGTGAGTCAAGGATGTCACTCCCCGTATCCTAATTGTTGTTGTACCAAACATTGACAAATGAGAAGAAGACAGTGACACAGTGCTTACAGATGGATCTGCAATTTTCAGGTCAAGAAACTCTATCTCAATCACAAATCTTCCTGTAACAGTACTATCAATTGCCCACACAAAACCTTCGTGTTTCAGCGGCTTGTCAAAAATTCCTGCAATATGAAAACCAACTGTCAGTTATGACTAATCGACAGATGGTGTCACTCTACCGTGCTTTTATGCACACTGTTTTGTGTGCAGAACTCAGTTTGGAACTTGAAATAGAAACAAAGCCTTCAATTTGAAACCTACCCAAGTGCCTGGTATTTCTAACGTTCGATAACTTAAATTTCTGGCTGCATGACACATACTTTCTGCAGAAACTTAACTTGAATTGACATAAGGTACCAACATTCACTTTCTTTTCAACAGCTACTTATATATTGACATACTGAAATATATCTTCAACTTTCGTACACATCAAGACAAAGTGCATTGCAAATACAGGGAGAGGAGGCAGAGGACCTGTGTAGTAGGGCCAACTTACCTGGATGAACTATGGTCTTCTGATTTGGAGGAAAAGATATGAGAAGTTTTGTGATGAAGGAAGCAATAGGGGCTGGGGTTGTATTCTTGGCAGAATTCGATAACTCCGCAAAGACCTTAACACAAGTTTGCTTGTTATTTCTCTCCACAGATAGGTACCTTCATATTGCAGAATCAGAAACCATAAATTAGATCATGACATGATAGCAGCCCCCCTCATAATTCCCATCTATTAATGCAATGGATTGATAGTTTATTTGTTATAATAATCATCTAAAGGTGGGAAGATGAATCAAATAGTACGACTTAATTAAATATTCCTCTTGGTAACAGTAGAAAATAAACCGGTTACAGTGAAGGTTGAATAAAGCGGCCACTTTTGTCTGAAATACCTTTTATTCCAAGCAAAGCTTTTACTTTTCTCTTAGAGCCTAAATATGGTTAAGACAGGATCCCAACAACTAAACATAGTTTGGTGAGGAAAAGTATCTGAATCTCACTGAAAGGAATTTCAAAACGGCCATGACTAGAAATATAAAATTTAAGCAGATCATCCAGAACTAATGAATACACAAGGTAGCAAGCTGAAAACTGTTGCACTGAAACAGAATTCAGTCAAGTTCCACTGCTACAAAATCCAAAGCTTTTGCAACTTCAACTCTGACTACAGCTCAATTCACCACAACCACCACAAAATTGAATGGATCACTCCTTCCGACATTACTGTTACATGGAAAATAAAATTAAAAGAAATTGACTACTTCTGCACCACCGAAAATACATGAACTCATAAATACCTCAGGCCATCCATTCACTATTCACAACAAAAAACAAAAAAATGATTCCATGCCAAACTACAACACAAGATTCACCTAACACACCAGATAAAACGATCAAACTTCATATCAAATTCATCTCAGAACAACCGTAACAAAATCAGCAAACAGAACAAGCAACTGTACTCTCCAAAAATCTACTGCAAAAGCTTCTTTTCCAGGGAGGAATGGATACATAAAGAGTCGAACCAGTTCCAGAGGCCGATGCGGAAGGGCTCGGACTTGCGGTAGGTGTAGCAGGGGAGCACGTCGACGCGCCATTGCGCGAGCCGCGGCGCCGCCTCCACGCGCGCCCCGTCGCTCATCGCGCCCCACGACGCCGCCACCGCCGCCACCACCTCATTGACGCACCCCAGCAAGCCCAACTCCTTCCCCAGCTTTCCTCCTCCCTCCCCCCTCACCCCACCTCCTCATGTACCCCCTCTCTCACCCACTCCTGTGTGACTCCTCCTCCGCCAAGATACCGCCTCCACGACGACGACGACGACGACGACGACGGCGACCAAGATCGCCCAAGTTGGGGAGGACACGAGGGGAGTGTGGCGGCTATATGGTGGTGGGTTGCGGACGCGGGGGAGGAGGGTGAGGTGAGATGACGAGAGGATTAATCAGGCACGCAAATAGTGGACGACGCGACGGTGAAGACTTGCTTCTACGCGAGTGGAAGAAGACGGATGATGATGGCGAGTGCCCGTATGGCCGTATGAAGGCTGTGTTCTTTGTCCACTTTCCAAACTTCACCACTCTCGTTTTTTTCCAACAAAACTTTCTAACATTGCCCATATTCATATAAATGCTAATGAATCTAGCCACATATAGATATTAATAAATATAGCCACATATTGAATATGGGTAATAGTAAAAAGTCTTATAATATGAAACGGAGGGAGTAACGATGTGTCTTTTTAAAATATAGATAATTAATTAATACTTATTTAATTATGTGCTAAACTATCGTTTCGTTTGCGTGCAATGTGGGAAGTGTTCCCAACTCCAATCGGAGAACACAGCCTAAGTACATTCTTTTCTAATTAAAATGTACTCCGTCTATAAGTAGTTTTGGTTGGATGAAACATATTCTAGTACTACGAATCAGATTCGTAGTAGAGCACTCTCCGTAGTATTAAGATGTGTGTCTCATTCAACTAGAACTTATTATATTTTAGGATAGAGGGAATATATTTTATCTCGATTTTTGTTACCGTGATTTTTAGTTTTTTTAAATACTAAACGGTGTGTTTATTTAAAATTTATTCTAAATCAAATAATTTTATATTTAAATTTATAATAATTAATACTTAATTAATTCTGCTCTTATAGGACTTTTCGTTTAATTTCATTTTCGTCTTAATCTATCTCAATCGTGCCGTTGCTTCCACTCCACTCCGCGCACTATTTCACACCGCATCGCCTCATCTCAACAGTAAAAAGTTCAGCTTCAGAATGATCAATTTACCATTGCATATTTCCATGGTTTGTTCGTGAAGTTCTTGATAGGTAATTACTGGTACGGTGGTGTTTTACATAAATCAAGGTGAAGATGGAGAAAGCATATGCAAAACGAAAAAAAAACTATTAGCATATGATTAGTTTAGTTTTTTTAGAAACACAAAACACAGTGTAAACGTAGACGCCGTTTAGCATGCGTGCTTACGATAATCAAGAAAAATACGTATCTTTATAAAAAAAAATAATGGGCGCGTAGTGAGGTTTAGTGGAAGATTAACCGAGCAATGATTCTGTACTTGATGCATTGTATGTATGTATCAAAATCTACTGTCTTTGTCCAAGGACCCAAGATTTGTGCACTGAAACTTTCTGCTTTTCTTCTGGCCACTAGCAAAGATTTGGTTTTTGTGGTAACCGGTGTTCTCTTTTGACTACAAAATCGCAACCAATTGGCCACTTTGCTTCTCATCCTCTCTCTCTCCCATCCCCTGTATATTTTTGGTCACGATCACCCGCTAAATTCCTAACAACAAGTGGGATTAATTAAACAGAGGGGAAAAGAATCAAGAACCAAATTATTGTTGCTAAGATACGCACTGCCTGCTCGTAGGCAAAGAATCACGGCGCGAAAAATAAAAAGGAATCATTGAGCAAAAAAAATAATGTTTTTTTTTCTTTAGGAAAATTTGTGCAGAGATATGCTTTGGATGGCATGCAGGGTAAGCTAAGCAAGTTATCATCTCTGCAAAGAATCCAAGCTGCAGAGGTTATCAAGCCACTGTCACATGATCATGACACAAAATGCTTAATTATTATTATTTATTTTGGGCTGGGATTATTCATTAAAAGTCTTTTTCTTGATGTCATCTTCTCCGTTACCTCAAACAGCGGACGTGAGTTTAACCTGGTGGAGTGTGAAGCAGAGAGGCAGGCAGGATGAGATGATGAGCTGCCTGTTGCAATCTGTTCTTTGGAGATCCCGGTTGGACAAGGAAAGTATCTCCGTGATTCCATGTGGGTCCCACGCCTCTTTCCCCCTGGATTCTCTCACCCCAAGATAACAAGCAACCTCAGGGGTCCCACTTCCTGGAATCTTTGATTCTTTCTGGCTGCACCAATGTGGCAGGTTGTGTTGTGCCATGTGCAATGAAATTTGGTTGACTTTGAATGAAAATCACCCAAACAGATTTTAAATTCAGAGAAGAAGTCTAGGGGACAAATTTTATAGACCTTTACTGTTACCATACCTATAATAATGGAAATAGAAATAAAAATGGCACGTGTTAGAACTAGGGCAATACAAGTGCCATGCGAAAATTTGAGGAGCCTCACATGCCACCTAAGCAGGAGAACACCCAGGAACAGTGTTCCACAATACATATTATTTTAAGTGGATTCCACCAGTGTCTCTCCTCTCACTTTTCTTCTCCCCTCTCTCTCTATGCGTTCTCAACCGCGAACGAAGCGAGGCATCGGCGGAGGTGGCGGCTGGAACGACGGCAGGGCGGCTCAAGCGGCGAGGGCGGCGAACGGGAAGCCACAGACGACGGCGCCTCTCCTCGTCGGGGCCAGAAGCCGCGGATGACGACGCCACCGAGCTTGCGCGATCTGACGTCTGTGGTGGCGACGATGGCTCGTCGGGGCGGGGCTGCGGGTCGAGCTTGTCGGGCTCCCTCGAGCCCCTCCCCCCTCCCCTCCTCAGTGCCTCTCCCTCTCCCCTCTCCGGTGGCCTGGATTGAGCAAGAACGATGAAGAGCTCAGGCGACAGGGCGTCTTGTCCACTGAGCTGGATGCGAGCAGCCACGTGAGCAACGGAACAGCGGCAGAGAGTACAGCTTGATGGCGGTCGTCCTGTCCTCTTCGCGCGCGACGACGAGGGCTCCCGCATGCAACAGATCAGGTCATCGGCAACCTCTAGATCAAACCGGCGGTCGTCGAGCTGTCCAGACGAGCAAAGGATGGTAACGAGCCCTGCGGGTGCGACCTGCTCCCTCCCCAGTCGGAGAGACGAGCTCATTTCCTCCGTCTCCTTTCTTCCTCTCCCTTCCCAAGCGTCGAGATGGTGCGGGTTGACCCTGCGAAAGCTGACAATTCTGACGAGGAACCGGTGGCTCAATTTGGCTCCGCGGTCCTCACTTAGTAACGGGATAGGCTGATGTGGCGTGGAATCTCTTATGTGGAATGCTGGGGCTGAACGATAGGTAAGCGCACTGTGAAAGCCCTTAAGCGACCATCTCTCTTCATGGTTCATAATTTCGTTCGAAACACATCGAATTTCGTCATCCAAAATCCCAAATGTCGAAGTTCCCAAACTGCTAGGTTTTTATCCTTTTCTCAAACAAAATTTATCGAATTTAATCATTTTCTCTTAAGATTGTTGGAATTTTCCATCATGCTCTGCTCAGATTTTTTTTTTCTAATCCAAAACGAAATTGTGAACCCTAACCTGTTCTAGATGCCAAACTCCTCGTTTTCTTGCAGCTCTAAATAAGGAAATAAGGACAGTTGTCCATCCAACCCCTCTCACATCGAGCACAACGCATAGTCCCTCGTAAAATCCAGAAAAAAAAACAAAGTAAATCATGATCTCAACTAATTCGCATCCCCATCCCATTTCCAGTCAAATTGGCCTATGAAAATAAAAGGTATCCATAAGATTCATTGAACGTCACAATTGCAACGCATATGCATCCAAAAAATGGATGATTGCATCCCATTGTATCCTTAACCAACATCATAAAACCAATCTTTTGCTTTCACACGCCAATTAATCAAGCACCATGTGTAGCCTTCCACAAATGGCCTAATGCTCTACTGCATTGCACACACAATTAGCAAAGTAGTTGCTACATGTCTAGCCAATTCTAGATGTGGTGTAGTATCTAATTGAGCGAGCAAGCCAACAACCTTGAACAGAATTAAAGAAGTATCCAAGCAAATTAAAGCATTCAACAAATATGTGCTAATAATTTCTTTGCAAACTTTGGCAGGTTATGATTGGGAGTTAGTGGGTAAAACAACCTAGCTGGTGTCACTTCTGCTTGCTGATGTAGTGATGTGTAGTACGTAATACGAGATAGGTTAAAAAGATGGGCAAGTTGGTGAGTTGCAGTAATAGATACGGGTCAGAAGGTGCAACCAATTTATCATGGCAGTGACCGATGGGCCAACCTCCAGTTTTTGACTTGTTATGCATATATTTAATTTCATTCTGATAGTTTTTAGGTTTTTTACAGGTGTATCAAGAAGATTTCTTGTTACGCTATCTCGAACTCCTGATCACAGTCTTGAGTGATCAGTTTTGTACAAACTGTCTGAATTTCATCGACGTTCACCTTATCATAAAAAATTTAACCAGCGGGAAAAAAAATCGTCCCATAACGTTTTATTAAAACTATGTGAATGCCCGTGCGTTGCAACAAAATTTAAACAAGAGAACCACATTAAAGCCTCAAAAATTAAAATAAAGTTATTCTCATTGTAAAATCTTAAGAGCATATTACATATTTGTTATCATTTTTACCACACTTCAAAAGAAATTTTCGCCATTTGATGACTTAAGGTTGAGGAAAGGACAAAAGTCCACTTGCCTCACTTTTTGAGGGACCCACATGGTAGTTGTGAGTGGTAGTGGATAGTGACAGATTCACCACTCACCACCACCATTATTGAGGTCTTCTGAAAGGGTATAGAGGGAGAAGCTTTAAAGAGTATAGAGGAAGAAGCTTTAATCAAACTGATTAAGAAAAGCCACGGACCCTAACACCTACATGTGAACTCATTCCCTGTATATACGTTCTTAACATGTGCTTTAAGGATCCTGTCCCACACGTAGGGGCGGACCTAGGGGTGTGCCGGGTTGGCACTGGACATAAAAATGGAATCCTCTCAGAAAATAGAATATAACAATGATCACGGTTTGTCTGGAGATCTCGTAATCGTCAATAAATCAAATCAGGGAAAGAGGAAATGACTAGATGAAGAGAAACGGTGCGGGGAAAAGAAGAACATGGGATTGATTGATTGTTCTGAATTTTATAGATGTTTCATGAATATGGACCACATTTGAATAGAAATTTGAAAAATCAACCAAAATCCGTCAAAATTCTTCCATCAGAATTAGGTGTTTTCTTTTAAAAAATATATAGTGGAGTGATCACTAGAATGGGCATACACAGAGTATTTTTTCTGGGTCCACCACTGCCCACACGAGGACTCACCCATTATTCATCGATTCTTAACACGCCTGATTTTATAAAAGGGCCACAAAATGACCGTTTTAATCTAGCCTAAAACGCTCAAATGGATAATCGAACCCAGAACTGGAAGATGCTACTTGAGCTTATCATAGTTATGCGTAGTTCATGCTATTAGGGCAGTGCAGCACTAGGCACCATCACTTGGGCACCGTGGATAACAAGTGCAAGATTAGTTTTTTTATCTTATGATAGAATAAAAAGCCCAGCCTGCATCATATGATGTAAGCTGCCATTACTTATTACAACATTGTAAATTGTATAGTCCTTATTTACCACACCACAAAGCAGTAAATGCTCTAACAAAAAGAAACTTAACTATAGGGAATATCAAAGATAGATTCTATTAGGAAACTTCCGTCCATACTTAGCATTTCCAGCAAATTAAATCAGCTTCCTTGGATGGATATGTTTTATTTTGTCAAGATTGGCGCTCATGTGGCTGGACAATGAAGGACAGGTGTCTAAGCTAGTAGCCTGCAATGTTGCAGATAAAAACTTAGGAAAATGACACTGGGGTCAGTGATGCATAACTGCTCCTGCACACGTACCCTATAATTAGAGTCTCAATTTCTTTGCCCGATTGTCTTTCCTTGGCCTACATCGACAACGATGCTAGTATACGTGCTACGAGTAGAAGAATCAGTCCAATTTATCCAACGATACTCACAAGCATTTCACTGATCACACACTTCCAGTACTTAATCCCAGGATATTTTCGTTAATTATGGGAAGAGAGAAGGTGACTGGTGAGCATTGAGCAGTATGCAAAGATGTTATCGTTTGTTTGTGCTTGTCTGAACTCTGAAGAACAGATACTAAAAATTAGTGCTATCACAGTATGCGGAGAAAAAATTGGTTTCTGACACCACCCAAACAAAATATCAGAGTTTAGAACAAAAAATTAATTGGAAGGTAATTAAGCATGGCTTGTAGCTGTACCAGCACTCGTGAGTCGTGACTGGTAGGCAAAGGCAACAGCGGAAGCACTGACATGTGTGTGGTGCTAATGGTGTGGGCTCAACCAAGGGTTACCTACATTTGGGAGCATATGCGTCGTGTTGTCAAAACAGCAATGGATTAATTGCTGGTGATCGATGTAGATGTGATCGCAGAAGAAATAAGTATGAATTTTTCATCTTCAATCGTTCAGGTTTTCAGGTCGCAACACTGAAAATGACTTGTCTGCATAAAACTTCTTTGAATGTAGAAATCTTATAGGAACTTTAGGAGGATTAATTCAATTTCTATAATATATATTTTTTAAAAAGATCTCCATTCTAAAGAAGAGCTTATCCTCAAAATTCAAATGCAAGTATGCAATAATGCAACGCATCAACTGATGAATTAGTCCTGTGTCTCTTTTTTCCCCTCTATTTTGGCGGGCAAATGACGCGCGTGCCGTCACATTCCGGCCCAGCATGACGAACCACATGTTCGTTGCGATCAAGTTCTGGCCCAACTAGGATGGGCCGCACGATGGTAGCAATCAAGTTCCGGTCCAACAAGGTGGGCCGCACTCGCTGCAAAGACATCTCGGTCCAATTATCTACCACTTCTGAGAATTTAAGGCACTCCATGTAGAATCCCATTACTAATTTTATTCATTATATTATGTATAGGCGTATCTTGTATCCATGTTTGTAAAAAATAAAACGTATTGGGGTATGTCGTATCAATATATCCATATCGGAGTTTATGTGGAACTAGTTTGGGACTTGAAAAGTTGGTGGTACGACATTGATACTCTCTTCGTCCCATAATATTGTAATCTAATACCGACATTGATACTCTGTCTCATAATATTTTAACTCAGTACCGGACGAGACATATTCTAATCTAAATTCATAGTACTATAATATATCATATAATACTAAATTGTTATATTATAGGTGGAGACATAGTTTGAGAGTTGAAAAGTTCGGAGTGTACTGCGAGGCAGCAAAACATGAACAGGGTAGGGCGACTAATACTTGGCGTTCAATCGGGCAAGCGAACATGCTGATTATAGGCGGTAGTGATTGTAGTTGTTAAACGTGTGTTGACGTTCGCCGCTTAGTCCGCTATGAAAGGTCAGTATGCTACGAGTTTTACTTAGTGCTATCACCAGACAAATGACCCAAGTAAATAAGCAAAGTAGGTCCTAACTTGGATTGGCTGGAATTACAGTATGAAGTAGCCTACGGTGATCATGCGCAAACAGGTGTAGTGCAGCATTCAGTCCACAGAAATTAATTATCTCCAAACATCCAAATTCAGCAAGGCATGCAAATCTCATCACAGTGAACTGCACGCCAACGGATATAACCCATGCAAACCAAGGACATTAGAGATATATACATAGCAGACGTATCATATTTTAGATACCGATCGACATTGTGTTTCATAGATACCGACATTCCGCACGTGTTGCGACGTTTCACCCAAATGGAGTGAGTAGTTCCTCCATCCCTTAATTTTTAGTCCTCCACAATAGTCACACCCGGAGGGAGTGTGAATACTCTCTTCGTCGTAACAAGTGTATCATAATCAATGCCCTGAAGACAACAAATACACAAGGAGTTAGTACTCTCTCCGTCTCTAAATATAATTTTGGTTAGATGTCATGTATCTTAATACAATAAATCTGGACATGCTTCATGTACAGATTTAGATTCATTATACTATGATATATCACATCCAATCAAAATCCCTTATATTTAGGATGGAGGGAGTAACGGTTAATGAACATTCCATTCGTGGACGGTACCATCCCGTACAAAAACATCACATTATCTCCCCCCCCCCCCCCTTTTTCCTCTCTCCCTTCAAAAAAAAAAAAAGCATGACATTACCTCGTACATATGCCTTAACTTGGCCTCCCTAGCTTTCACCTGTAAAAGAGGGGAAACTCATGTAATTAAACTCTCGAGAACAATAATGGTAAGGTTGCCAACAGACAAAATCAACATACGTATTTATCATCGTCGTCAGAGTCGCTCCACTTTCCAAAACATCCAAAAGGCAAATATGCATCCAAGTGGCCAGCAAAGTATTGATCAGTGTCAGGGTGCTTCATGTCAACAGTTCCATTGTTGGTACAACCTTTACATGGTTTACCTTAATTTCAAAAGAAAAGGACAGTTAATTGCCAAGTAATCAACCAGACACACGCACCCAATAGTAATCAAATAATTGAAGATAAATAACATGTGCGATGAAATGGATATTGATAATGAATGAAATGGCACAAGGGGAAACAAAAAGATAATTAAATACAGTAAAATTATAGTACAGTACTACATTATGAACAAAAAAACATTTACAAGTATATATCGCAAAGGCAGCGAGACCAACAGTAATTTAACAGTACTTTATTAGGATAGAAGTACTCTATACCATTATCAGGATTAACCATGCAGAAACAGCTGACCAACATTTCTTCATAATTTCCTATTCCCATACGTTTGACTTCCACAAAGAACAGATTTTCACTAGTAGAGTCTAAACCATCAGCTTCTTTAGTCTTTGCAGTGAAATTGAGATGATAGTACCAAATATGGTTCTCACAAATTGGCTGGTAGTGCAAAACATCTTTGAGTTTAAGTGCCAAATCCTAAAATAAAAAGGATGGATCAGATAGGCAATCCTACATAATAAGATAAATAAGACAGTGCAAACAAAGCAGAAGGACAGAGAATGAGATAAGAGAGAGAGAGAAAACCCCCAAAAGATTGTGATCATCATTATACTTGTCGACTAATGCTTGGATGAATTGGTGCATTCTCTTATTGGCTGCCCTAGTCGAAGATGATTTTGTATGCCTCTTAATTCTGCCATCAGGCCAGTAAAGGCATCGCCGTATAACCTTATCCATGTAGAGACATTATCATCTGGCCCCATGCGCCTAGTTTAAATCAGAGCATCCGATACGATTAGTAGATTGTACTTCCAAAAAAAATGGAGAACACAAAATAATACCAAGAACTCATTCAATGTTATCAGTCCTAGCTTGCATCAAAAGCACCCAAGTGACCCTCTAAAATAGATTACGGTGGTAACAAAAACCGAAACAAAAGAATGAAATGACTGTTTACAAGCCTGTTCCCACGGCATTTTTCTAAGAAATCCCTTCTGTCATTCTAGATCCCCAGCTCGTTTGGAACCTATTGTTTGTAAATCTTTTTTTTCTTTACTGCTGAGGGCAAGTTAACCAATCATATAAATTACAATTAAAACAAAAATATAGCTACAAACAAAGTGGTGCCATAACATCTATATGCACTTCATAATTCTCAGCTATGCTAATGACTTGTGCAATATTTCAGCAACTCCCACAGAAGTACAGTCGTAAAATTTTCCATTAACTTTAATTACTCTCAAAAATTAACTTTAATTACTCTCAAAACAAGAATTTTAAAAACTAACATATGCTTGTATTTCTTCTAATCAATGTGTCAACTTATATGTAGTTTAACTAAAGGCCATTCGTCGTTTTCATGATTCATACTTTTAAAACTGCATTATGTTCCATCACCTATACTATTATACCATCAGCCATGTAGCCTTGTTTGAATATAATCAGCTGCAAGCATACACATCAAACAAAAGAAATGAAATAATAAAAAATCTAAATAGCAGTTGAGGAACTTTACATTTTTGGATCCCAATGGTCCTCAAGATAGCGATCAATAGCCTTGTCAGTTTCCTGTGAGCTTTGAAATGGCCCACCCACATCAGGATATGTGTGGAAAGATCCCTGAAGATCAACCCTGATGTAAAATATGCGTCCCCAATCTTTCACATGTCGAGCCCAAACGCGTGATGCCGGAGATGAGGAAAGGCAGCTTGCAGATGGTGGCCAGACCTCGGTGTCCTGATCTACTGCATCTGCTTGCTGAGAGGATGAGGAAGTAGCAGTGATGGAAGATGGCACATGCCCCTCCTTTGCATACCTGACATGGAACAAGCAAGCTAAATGAATAGAAGAAGAATTTATTATTATCTTAGGAGACATAAAAACCATAGGCATATTACCACCGTGAGATGACAAAGTTGAAGGAACTATCTATCTAAAATAGGAAATATTTTGCGATACATTTTGCAGGCATAAACGGATATTTTTTTTGGCACAGTTAAAAGCCAACGAATCAGGTTTGTCAACAAGAAAGCATACTAACAGGCACAGAAAACATAAATAGGCTCACAGATGCCAGCTGTCCATTCAATGACCGTTTTTTTCTGTTGCATATCTCTGGTATTCTTACTGGCCTATTACCATATTTGAGAAGAACTCTACATAAGTGGCTAATCCAAATGATACCAGGGAATATTATACAAATTAACTTACTAATGGGCTGAAATGTAGAACATCACACTTACCCAATACACAATTTACAGTGTCAAAACAAATTTTGCATGCCTAACTGTAATGGTGTCATTTCAATTTGGTAGCATGGCAAATCATGCATAACTATAAATTCATAAAAGCAGTTCCTACAAATTGAAGCTAAGTCCATGATTTAGATCAGATTGAGAAACAACAAACCACCATAATCAGATTCTAGAAAAACTAGTGAAAACAGTTGTCACTCGTACTCCCTCCGCCGCAGATTAGAGGGCACACTTTTTTTTTTCTATGTCGTCCCAAAACAGAGGGTGCATGATCTTTTATTGTGATTTTTCCCAAAATTATCCTTTCGCATGCGCCGTTGAATGCTTTGGGAAGATGGGAAGAACTAATTAGTTGCGCAAATCAAATCCGCATTACCAACAGAATCAATTCTGCATGCCGTGGGAAGTTGTTGCATGCTTGCGATTAATTAGGGGTAAGAGAGTATTTGTTTTCCTCACGACCAGTTTTCTTGGTCTTATAAAAAAATATATCACACCCTGTAAAATGGGACGGAGGGAGTAACATTCATTATTAGTGAAAAACAGTGCTTAGGAATGTAGAAAATGCAGTTGGGTCCTAAAAGTGAGTTCAACTAAGCATAGAAAAAGAAATTAAATTATATGATAGCAGCATAACTTGCAAGAGGTGGATATCACAAGCAACAAGTTAAATACAAATTGGCATGATACAGCTGCAAATGTTGAACATGAGTTGTGTAAGTAAAAATAAATTAACTAATCTCCTGTACGAAAACAGCTGTGTAAGTAAAAATAAATAAATTAACTAATCTCCTGTACGAAAACGGCCACTGAAGCTACTCTCATGCATCAGAAAGAAAAAGGCCACATATACAATGGAATTCATTGCCCCACAAAACGACTGTATATTAAGGAATAAAATGTCTAAAAAACCTATAGCATTTATAATTCGACATTGAATTGATAGAGCCCCACAAGAAAAAAAAAGAATTTCCTAGCTTTGTACAGAAAAATTGGTGTAGGTCAAAAATCTTCTGGTAACTCTATCCGACTGAAATACATAGGGATTGGTGTAGGACAAAAATCTTCTGGTAACTATATCCGACTGAAATACATAGGGATCAATACGAGAGCCCTCTCTCCCTAGCCATCCAAGAATCCAACCCTTCATAACCATTTGGCCTATGTATAACCTTCGACTAGATCAGCAAGACAGCAACAGAAAAAGACCTAAGTATACCTTTGGACTAGATCAGCAACACAAAAAGAATGATAAGGGAGAGGGACTGCGGTGGTCATACGGCGGATCGGCATGCGTTTGTGCAGATGCAGTCTCAACCACATGGTCCTCCTCCTCCTCCTGACATGATCTGAAGTGTAACAATTTCAAGCGAAGATGAGTGAAGAAATTGTCACCAAAGAAAACAAAATCAGGATGGGATGCTCTATATACGTAACTTCAATCCAATCCAAGCAACAGATAAACAAAACGATTCGGATTCGACTGGATCGTTCCGAACCAAACAGAAAGCAAATAATCGAGAGAGGCGGACGACATACGGTGCGCACGAGCGAGTAGGACTGAGACGGCTGCCGCGGCGCCGGCGCTGGCGCCGGCCGTACGTGCGAACCGGTGGCATGGGGTTGGCGGGGTGGATGAAACGTGGCGATTTCTAGGGTTTGGATCGATCCTGGAAGAGGGAGAGGGACGGGAATGGGAAGACGGAGACGGCTTAGCGCGATATCTCTCCTCGTCGTCCCAGAGGCGTCATATCACCTTACGGCCCAAACCATACGGGCCTCCAATCACGTTCTGGGCCAAATTCTCTATGGGCCGCGTATTCGTGGCAATGGCGCTCGCGCGCCACCGGCTTTGCTGTCCGTCACTTTTAGCCGGCGTGCTTGCTGTCCGTCAGAATCCTTTATGTTAGATGATCTCGTTCCTAGTTGTAGTGGGTGAAGAGCAAACAAAACGAAGAGGATGTTAGGATCTCGTTCCTAGTTGTAGTGGATGAAGAGCAAACAAAACGAAGAGGATGCTCAAATTGATGTCATTTTCAACCATATTATTTTTGGTAAAGATGTTAAAAAAGTGTCTATATTTAGTTTGTCACTAAACTTTAGTAAATATATAAAAATTCCTGCTAAAATTTTGATAATATTGTCAACTTGCCAAAATTTTATCATTGGCAAAATTTAGTAAAATTTATTTTGGCTACAATTTAAACAGCCCCGAAAGCAATTGTTAAACACTGGTTTGGGACCAGAAAAATAAGAAGGAATATCTGTGTTTCTAAAAAACAAAGAAACCTCCTACTCCTACCCAAAAAACAAAGAAACCTCCAACTCCTACCCCACCGCACGCAGTACCAAAAAAACTACCGCATCTCCTCAAATTAACCGACTGATGATAAAACCAAATAAAAAAACTAAGCCATATAAAACTATTGTTATGTATTCTTTTAGATCCTACTACAATATACGGGCATAACACTAGTTAATCATTTGATGATGTAGCTGTGATCGGCTTATCGCGAGAAGTTTAGCTAGCAATGCACACATATACACTCTTTCTTCAAATCTTCCATTAGAGAAAAAGGTCAGGATGTTTGAGACGAATTAAAAACTACCTTTCTTCAAAGCCACGCCACGGTGGATCATACATACAACGTGGATCTACTACTACTATCCGGAGCAGAATCCGGCACAATAGTAACTGTGTGCCTGTGTTCTACTTCTGCTCATCTTTCAGTCTCTCTTGAAACCAACTTAGGTATGTCAACATATATTGAAAGATTTGTTGATGGCGAAATGTACAATCTTAAGCCACAAAAAGGTGCGAGGGATTGTCTGTTTCACTCTGACGCCCTCTTTAGACTTCCACTCTAGCGCTATCCTCAGTCGGTGGATAGTTCCTCCACAACACCTGGATCATCAAAGGCCCTAGAGAGAACGCAAAATACACAAAAATCAGTTAACCAACATGATGGTACCATACCGCCCAAAATATGACAATTACCTCGTACATACGCCTTATCTTAGCCTCCTTAGTTTTCACCTGCAGGAGAGGAGGAGACGCATGTAATTAACACTGAATCAAGAAAAAAAAGGTTAAGTTTGCCAGGAGAAAAATCATCATACATATTCAGCATCATCTTCAGAGTCACTCCACTCTTCAACACATTCAAATGGCCTACCCATATCCAAGTGACCACCATCATATTTGCAAGGGTCAGGTGCTTCATATCAACACTTCCTTGGTTGGCACAACCATAGCATATCTTATCTTCATCTTTAAAAAAAAAGAAGAAGAGCAGCAGAGAGTTAACTGCCAAGTGACCAAACAGGGCACAAACACATGATAGTAGAAAATTGAAGGTTTACACATCTGCATGAACCAACTCGAGACATTGCAAATAAAAAGCTTAAGAAAAATGGATGACAATACATTAGGGGCAAATAAACAGATAAATAAAGCACACACCATAAACTACAGCCAAGAACACATTTTAAAAAAAAAATGGGACCAATCTAGGAAGGACTAGATTGATTTTGAATTAAGGAGGGGGTGAGGCTCGAACCCGGACCAGCTAGCTCGCAGCTTGCGTTGCTAGCCGGGAAGACCCCGGGCCTTTCTCCAAGAACACATTTACAAAATATCTAAGTTCAGGTTGGTGAGAACCATATACTGTAGTTCAAAAATAAAAATTAAGATGGGGATATAGAATAATACCATTGTCAGTAGGATTAACCATGCAGAAACAGTTGACCAACATTTCCTCATGTTTTCCTCTTCCCGAACGTCTGATTTCCACAAAGAATAGATTGTCGATGCCAGCATCTAAATCATCTGCTTCTTTAGTCTTTGTAGTGAAATTGAGATGATAAATTTGTCACGAACTGATTGGTAGTGCAAAACATCTTGGAGCATATGTGCCAGATCCTATAAAAATAAAAAATTGAACATGATCAGCAATAGTCAATGATAAGGCAAATAAGAAACAGCAGGCTTGCGCGCACGAGAAAGAGAGAGAGAGAGAACAAACCCCAAAAAGATTGTGATCCTCATTATACTTGTCCACTAATGCTTGAACCAATTGGCACATTCTCTTATGGGTCTTCTCAGTTGCATATGATTTTGTACGCTTCTTGATTGAGCCATCAGGCCAGTAAATGCTTTGCCTCACAATAATATCCATATCAGAAACACCATCTTGCTTCAGCCACCTAGTTTGGACCAGAGCATCATATATGATTAGTAGATCGTACTTTCTCAAAAGTGGAGAACACAAAGCAATTACCAGTACTCTTTCAATTATTATCAGCCTGACATAGGATCAGGGTAACTAGTTTGGATGGAAGGTTGTTGAATAAGGGTTGAATAAGGGTTAAACAGTTCCAAAGTTGCCTCTAATATACTCACAAGTTACCAATGCAATCTTAATTAAAAAAAAGGTATGCCTTCTGCCATTTTCAGATCTCAAACTAATTGTGTTCTATCAGCACTGCTTTGACCCTTTGTCTATCACAATTTTTTATTAGTGCCTGAGGAAACAGAGTTGTGTTAATGTTCCTTGCTATAAGCTAATCAATCGCACAAATTACTATTAATATAAAAATATACCTGCATACAATATGGTGGGATAACATCACTATGTACTTTGTTAGCTTTCAGCTATAGTAAGAGCAGGTACAATAGCAGGTTACCGGCTATAAACATATTTTAAAGAGATAAATGAATAGAGAGAAGAGCAGCGGGCTACAGATCTGTAGTCAGCTGTAGCACGGACTCCAAGACGTAATGCACATGACAGGTGGGACCAGGTATTAATAGTATATTAAGCAACTATTGTATGAATTGGCTATTACATTGGCTATAGATGATTTGGAGCTAGTAGTGGGCTATACTATTAAACTTGCTCTAATGGATCTATGAACTATTTTAATAATTCAAGCAAATACTGGTACCAGGACAGGAATATGAAAAAACAATAAATGCTGCATTTATTATCAACCAATGTTGACGCTTAACAAACTTAAGGCCAATCCACCCTTATCCGTTTTCATATTGTAAAGCTTGTGTAGCGCCCGTTCCGTCTTGGCGCCTAGCGGGAAAACTAGCTCTTAAAAATCCTATTTGCGAAAATCCGTTTCTTTGCTTGTTGTCTAGTGCCCGTGCCATCTCAGGTCTCAAATCCCCGATCCATCGTCGAGTTCAATCCCGAATCCAAATCCTTCCCAAATCAAATCCCTCCGCAAAAGTCTATTTTGCCTCCCTAGGGTTCGATGGGCCGAATCCCTCTCGGCCCATCTCCCCCTCCCTCCCCGGCTCGCTCTCTCTCTCTCTCTCTCTCCCTCTCCCCCGCCCTGCCCGAGCGCTGCTCGCGCGAGCGCGCGAGCCGCGCCGAGCCCTCCCTCCTGCCCCGCTGCCATTCCCGCCGACGCCGCCAAATCGTCGCCGTGCGCCGTTGCTTCCCGCGCGCGCGCGCCGTGGTGGCCGACCGCCTGGTCGCCGCCGCCGTCAGCCTCTGCCGCGCCTGCCGCCCGTGTCGCCGCTCCGCTCCAAGCCGCCTCCGCCGTCATCGCCGTCGTCATCGACTCGGCCCCGCCACTCCCCGCGCGTGCCTCCAAAGGACGGAGGCAGAGCCCCCCCCCCCCCCCCCCCGCTGCGTCGCCCCCGCTCCCTCCTCCTTTTCCCGAAGAGGCAAGGGACAAGCTCCCTTTCCCCCTTCCTTTTTCTTTCTTTCTCTTCCTCCGCCGGCGTCATTCCCCTCCTCCCTGTCGCCGATTTGGCCGCTAGCCGGAGCGCCAGCTCGCTGGCTTGACCGTCCAATGTCGGTTCCCCTCCCCCAAACCGACATCGCCACCCTATAAACCCAGGCGCCCTCTCTCTTTTTTTTTTCCTCCCAATCTTCCCCGTTTTCCGCCCGCGCCATTGCCGTCCCTCTCGCCGACCGCCGCCGACGCGTGTGCCGGAGGAGCCGGCACGAGCAAGGACGCGGAAGGGGACTCCGGGCGCGCCCTCTTCTTCCTCTTCCCCGGCCCGAGGCCGGAGAGATCGCTCCCGTGCCGTCGGCCTCTCGTCACCGCGCCCTTCCCCGCACGGTAGTGTCGCCCTCCGTTCTCCCTCCTCGTTCCATCTCCTCCCCTTAGACTCGGGTAGTAGCACGAGTAGCCTCCCCGTAGCTAGCTGGCGCCGCCCCGACCGTTGCCGCCGCCCGCCGTGTGCTCGCCGCCGTCGCCGCCCGAGCTCGGAAGCGCCGCTCGTCGCCGGCCTCGCTCGGCGTAGCTCCGCCCAATCCGACGCTAGCAACGGATTCCCGTAGCCGCGTAGATGCTCTCACCGCCGGGAATCGACCCCTCGTGACCTCATCGCCGTTTCCCCCTTCTCCTGCCGCCGGTTGCCGCCGCCGCAATCCGCCGCCGTCGAGCATCCCCCAGCGAATCCGAGCCGTTGGCTCGTCTCCTCTCGTCCCGTGCAACCTCCCGGTGTGCTCGCTTTCGCCTGTATCGCCGTGGTTCGCTCCGCCGCTCGCCGCCGCCGCCCGCCGTCCGTTTCGGCCGACGTCGTCGTCTACCTCCCGCCGGCCCGCGTGGCAGCCACGTAGGCGCCACGTCGGCGCCACCTCGGCCGCGACCGGGTCAAGCAGACCCCGGTCCGCCGCTTCCCTCCGCCCCCTCGCGCGCGCGGTCCACGGCGAGCCGTGAGGCTGCGCGTGGGCCCGCCGCACCGCGTCCTCCGCGAACCGCGCGCATGCGCCGCGCCCCCCTCCCCAAACCCTAGCACGCCCGCGTGCACCTCGCTCACGGTGAGCCGAGCCGCCGACAAGCGGGTCCCACTCGGGACCACGCGAGGATGGACCCGGCCCACCGGCTCTCTCTCTCCCCTCCCCGCCCGCGCGCGCCTTGGGCCGCCCTCTTGGGCCGGCCGGCCCATTAAGCTCGGCCGAGCCGCCCCTTTTCTCTCGGGCCGCGCCCTAGCCGCCCGAGGGAAGTCTAATTTCCGTCCCTCTTTCTTTTTCTTTTCTTTTCTTTTTCAAAAAGGGTTTAAATAAATCCTTTTCCTTTAGACAAAAATCCAATAATCTTAGAAATTCAATATCTTCCCAACCGTAAGTCCGTTTGACTCCGTTCAACTTCCAAAATTCCTCAAATCTCGAGATCTATCTAATAGCACGCTTAGAGGTCAATAATAGGGCTTTATTTTCGCCGTTTGTTGAGTTGTCCCGTTTCGCGTGTAGTTTCGGAGCCCGAAGACCCGCAGTGCGAGGATTTCGAGGATCAAGCTCAAGATCTCGAGCAAGGCAAGCCACCTTTGAACATCTTGAGCCTATATTTGAACTTAATTAATTTGCTTGCAAAATATTATGCATTGATAGGATTGCACTTAATCTGTTTGCCCCGTCTGCAAGGCAGACCGGTGGGCCTACCCAACTTGTTGCATCTGATCCTTCCACTGTTAATTGTTATACCATGTTCCCTTGTAACCACCTAGTTGCGCCTCGATATTCGTGCACTCTGTGCGAGTATCGACGGTCGCCTTCAAACTTAAAATCTGAGTAAGTTCTTGGGTAAAACTTGGGTTTTTACAAAAGACTTGGAAAACCCGACACCTGGGTCGGTGCTTGCGAACTAAATGAATTTCCAAAACCGCGGACCGGGGAACGTACCGGGAGTACGGTTTCCCGCTCTTGCACTTAAGGACCGTTTCCTTGGAATTTCATCCGAACATAAGACAAGTACGACCACATGGGTGGAATGGGACACCCCTGGCTGAGTAATTAGCTAATCGGGGGAGCCTTGATGCCAAGAGACATGTGGATTCGCCGGGGTGGTGTCGGGGAGGACCCCTGGGCTTCCTGGCACAGTATGGTCTGGGACCTAATCTGGTGTTGGTCTGGGACCCCTCTCGTTGGCATATGGTGAACCTGTGTCGGCTTTCGAAATGCCTTGTCATGAAAGCCTTAAGGTCTCTAGTCGTGGCCGTTCTGCACGGGCTGGATGATCCGGGTTAGTAATGTCGTGTGGGTAAAGTGTACCCCCTCTGCAGAGGTTATTAAACTGTCCGAATAGCCGTGCCCACGGTCATGGGCGGATGTGAGGTGATTCCTAGCGTAGTTTTGTTTGACTACTGCCTTGTGAAATTTTGCTGTTGTGAAATGGGTTTGATGTTTGGAAAATCTGCGGCTGATGGGACCAGCCAGGCCCGGGTGGCCGTTTGAAAGCTATCGGCCGGGTGCCAATCTTGATCAATTCAAAAGACTGATACATTGCACAAACTCCGACCGGACGAGACGCACTTTCTCATCCGTGTCGTTTGAGAAGCACTCACTTAGTTGTTTCAGGAAAGAGTTCAAATAAAATCAATTGCAAAAACAACAGCCCTTCTTTGAAGCCTGCATTAAACACTTATTTCCCATGGCTTGCTGAGTACTCTCGTACTCACCCTTGCTCCATATAAATAATTCCCCCCCCCAGTTGCTGAAGAAGATGAAGCGGATCCCGCTGGCGAGGAGTTCCTTCAGGAGCAAGCCGGCTACGATGAGTTTTAGGGTTTCGGCCTAGTTCCCAAGTCGCGCCTGTGATGTGTGGTCCAAGTCTTGGCTTCCGCGTTCCTTTTGTAATGCAGTTGTGAGCTCGGGATCTGTCCGCAGCCCAACATGACTGTACCCCTACTCTATAATAAAGAGACCTCTGTTGCTGTGATATTCTGTCTTCCTGTTATACCAGCACTGTTTCCTGGGACTGGTATCAAATAACAGGTTAATTTGGAGCGTCACGGGCTAGTTCCGCTCGGGACTAGTTCGGGGCGTGACAGCTTGTGATTATCTTCTTTGGCCTACACTGGTAAAGCACGTGGCTAACTGGCTATGTAACACTACGAGGATATAATCAACTGCAGGCGTGCGCATAAAACAGGAGAAATCAACCTACAAAAATCTAGAGCACAGTTGAGGAACTTTACAGTTTTGGATGCCGACGGCCTTCAAGATGGCGATCGATAGCATTGTGAGTTTCCTGTAAGCTTGGGAATGGCCCACCCAGATCAGGATATGTGTGGAAAGATCCCTGCAGATCAACCCTGATGTAAAATGTGAGTCCCCATTGACACATCAGCCGGGACCAAATGCGTGAGACAGGAGACAAGGAAAGGCAGCGCCTTGATGGTTCGGAGAACTCAATGGTATCCTGAGCTACTGCTACTGCCTTTGGCTGAGAAGAGGATGAGGAATCAGAAATCATGGACGATACCTCCAGCAGAGTTTGTGCAGATGCTGCATCTGCATGCCCCTTCTCTGCACACCTGAAGTGGAAGAAGCAAGCTCAATGAGTGGAAGAAGCAAGCTCAATGATTAGAAGAACAATTTATATGAGGAGATGCACAATCCATATCACTACCATGAGATGTAAGTTATCTCACGAATGTGATTAAGCGTTGCATGATATAGCAGTATAATTTGCAAAGAGATGGATATCACAGCCGAACAAGTAACAATTTAGTAACATACAGATTAACAAACAAGTAAAACTGGTTCAGGCCAAAAAATTATCCGTAACTTGTAACATGAACCCAACTGAAATACATAATACTTGAGCCTTCTGTTCCCAACCACCCAAAAATCATAGAAAGCCCCATCGACAATCAATTGGAACAAAACATAATGATGGAGCGAGAGGGATGGGTGGCGTTGATCATACAACGGGCCGGAGTGGTCGGGATGCAGATGCTGGTGTAGACCAAGGGTTTCTGCAGATGCAGTCTCAGCCCCCATGCTCCTCCTCCTCCTCCTCCTCCCGACACCTAAAGTTGAACATGCTCCAACGATGAGAAGAAATTCTATACCTCGAAGGAAATCATAGAAATCGAAACCGATTGATCGAGAGAGAGAGAGACGGGCATACAGTTGGCGCGAGTCTTCACTTCCTTCGGCATCGTGCCGCCGCCGCCGCCGATGGCCTGAACGTAGCATGGAGATGGCGGAGAGTAAGAAGCGCGGGATTAGGGATTGGATTGGTGACTCCCAGCGGAAGCGGAACCACAAGCCGGGCCGATTGTTCTTCCTCCTCTCGCTCTCCTCCCAACCTCCGCGGCTCCGCCTTGCGGCCGTGAAACCAACGGAGGCCGACAGAGCTTCGCTTCGGGATGCGGCCGCGGCGGCGTGGTGGCAAGAAATGAACTCTGGCAAGGAGAAAAACTCGAAGCACTTACCGGTCGGATTCCGCAAAATTATGGACCGAAGGTGGATCAAATATGGGCTGAAATTGCGATCATCCACGTGCTGGAAGGAATAAGTTCACCGGAGATCCCTCAACTTAACAGCGAGATTTTTTGAGGTCCCTTAACCACAAAACCAGAAATGTATACCCCTAAATTCACACAAACGGTTCAAAGGAGGTCCCATGACAATATATGTGGGTGGTTTCGCTGACGTGGCATCCTAGCCAGCAAAAAAAAAATTAAAAAGTATGTGGGGCTCACATGTCAGTTGCACATCTTTTTTTTCTTTTCTTCTCTTATCCTTCTCTTCTCTTTTATCTCTTCTCTTTCTCTTCTTCTTCAGTGAGTGAGGGCCGGCGGCGGAGACGGCGGAGCGGCGATGGCAGGGGCGGATCCAACATGGGGGCGACGGGGTCTTGAGTCCCACTACTGGCATGAAGACTATGAGAGCCCCACAAAAACCCCACTAATTTTTTTTACTATATGTAGATGGAAGGTGGACTGTAACTCTATCTAGTTTGCTCAGAACCACTGCTATTTCTTTCTGGATCTGCCATTGGATGGGCGGGTGGCGAGCGAGCGCGGCGGCGGGTCCACGCGGCAGCCAAGCGACGGCGGGCGGCGGCAGACGAGCACGGCCTGCGGGTAGAACGGAGACGGGCGAAGCGGTGCCGGGATGAGGGCCGAGATGGGCTGCGGCGGGCAAGCGCAAGGCAAGCGCGGCGGGTTGCGGGCAGAGCGGCCGCGTTCGAGCACCGCGGCGGGCGAGCGAACGAGCACGGCGGGCGGAGGAGGGGGCCACAATGGCGGAGGTGGCCGAAGAAGGAGCGTGGTGGCGGTGGGCGAGCTCCGCCGGCCTACTCAGCCCACCACGTTGCCCAAGAAAGGGAGGAGCATGGCGACGACGGTGGTGAGGCAGATGAACTCTGAGTACGAAGGGCCCCACGCGGAGCTCCTTGGCGACGATGGACAACCACCAAATCTGGTCGAAGTCAGGGATCTGCGAGAAGACGATCTGCACGATGCCAAAGAGGATCATGTAACGGTTACTCGAGCTGCGGCACGGGTCGCCATGGCCATTGTGGTGTAAGGGTTACTCGTGCTCGTCCGCTCTGCCCGCCGCCGTGCTCGCCCACAGGCCGCACTTGGCTGCCGCGCGGACCCACCGCCGCGCTCGCTCGTCCATAGCCCTCTCCGCCACCGGCCTCATTCACTGAAGAAGAAGAAGAAGAGAAAGAGAAGAGATAAAAGAGAAGAAAAGGAGGAGAAGAAAAGAAAAAAAATGTGAAACTGACACATGGGCCCCACGTACTTTTTAAATTTTTTTGGCTGACTAGGATGCCACGTTAGCGAAACCACCCACTTATACTACCATGAGACTTCCTTTGAACGGTTTGTGTGAGTTTAGGGGTACACATTTCTAATTTTGTGGTTAAAGGACCTTAAAAAATCTCACTGTTAAGTTGAGGAATCTCCGGTGAACCTATCCCTTCTGTAGCTAGTAGCAATGCCCAAGCAGCAGCAGCAGCAGCGAGGAGCAGGCAGCAGCTGTAGCAAGCTTTAGTACCACCTTGGCTAACAAGCTTGGTGAGTACCACCTTGGCTAACAAGCTTGGTGCGCAATTTAATTTCTGGTTAGCTATTTTGCACAAAATGAGCACGAATGTGCAAGTGAATTAATTTAGAGATATGGTTCAACTGAATGAGTTGGCCTACGTATGTACTGGCCCCCGAGCATTACAAGCAGCAGTTTGGGTTATTTCAGTTTTGATACTGATCTAAGCTGAAGATATCTCATTTTCACCTTCAGGTTGTTTGCTTGCTACAACCTGCTGCTCTTGTTCATCGTTTTTCGACTGGCCTTCAGTTAATGGTTGCTGTACTTCATGACCCGACAGTCATAACTCATAAGTCGGGGGCTGCCGTATTTGGGGTGTGTTTAGTTCACGCTAAAATTGGAAGTTTGGTTGAAATTGTAACGATGTAACAGAAAAGTTGGAAGTTCGTATGTATAGGAAAGTTTTGATGTGATGAAAAAGTTGAAAGTTTGAAGAAAAAATTTGGAACTAAACTCGGCCTTGAACGTTCGGTTGATCCTTTTGAGGTTCTCGAGGCTTTTGAGTCTGTTCGCCTGATTGGCTGCCAGTCGGATGTTGTTGAGCTGCATCTCTTGACTAACCGCTGGTTGTGGGATGCTCAATTTTTTCCTGACTTGCCAATCCAATCAATGTCAGAAGGTTTCATGTAAACAGGAGGTAATAGATGAAGGCGTTTTCAATTATGGGTGTTAACTTTAGAAGGATACAGTGTAAACAATACCTAGAAGAAGTCCTAAAGCACAAATTTGCCCGACGATTAGGAGGTGGAGGATTCGGCGCCTTAGATTTCGGCTGAGGAGTTGTGACAGTGTGGCTAGCTTTGCTGATTATATACTCATCTTCATCATTTTCAACTACCAGCCATCTTTTCCTTTTATGATCAGCATCATCTATCTTCGGGCTAGCTGCTGCTCTTTTTTCTCCCCTTTGACCATGTTCACCGATTCTTGGACCAGTAGTTGATTTTTTGGGAGTCTAATGCCTCATATTCGGTGGACGAGACACGATCAGATGATTTTCTTGAAAACATACGAAATGCAGTATTACAAGTTTGTCCCTATAATGATGACATAAATGACTTGTAAAAAAGAAGACTTACTTTAGGAGCCAGGTTGAGCAAATGGTATGTATTTACAGGCTTCTTGCTAGTGGTCGGGATTTCAATGTGACTGGCATTCTATTCTTAAAATGTGTCAAGTCCAAGGATTCCTTGGCTTCACGAGATGGGTCGTCTACCCCAGCATATTAAGCAGGGTGTACTCGGTCTTTGATTGGTTGCAACCTTGTTTTGATGAAGTGCCGAGTAACATATTCACTGGTCAGTCCCAAGTCCCAACCCATTCAGGTATTGCGCTACCAGCTGTTTTGATTTTAAGGAATTGCGCTGGGGAAGTCATTTTCCCTGCTTGCAGGTTCCTGAACAGGTGCTCTGATGCATTAGAATCGGAGCTTCTAGCATGTGTGGAGGGAATCAGCCTGGTGATCCAATGGACGATGCTTCCTATTGAAGTGGAGACGGATTGCTTGACGGCGGCCCAGTTGATGCAGTCCAAGGAACCGGACCGTTCTTCCCTTGCTTTCATTGTTAGACAGATTAAAGGGCTGATCGATCGAGAGAGGGAATTCATCATCAGGAAGGTCCACAGATCTCAAAACCAGGCTAGCCATGCTTTAGAAAACATAGCTCGCACTGATATGCTCTCTTTCCTTTGGGTAGGCGACACATGTAATCTTATTTCTCAGCTGGTTTGTAAGGATTTGTCGGTTGAGTAATAGTAATTCCCAGCTCTTCCCCGAAAAAAAAAGAAGGTCCCAACCCATTCATAACCATAAATTTGGACATGAGTGTGTCGGCTTCAGATATTTCCTTGTCATTGGGAAGGGAGTTTCAAGATGATTGATGGACTGGGGGAAGTTCGACAAAATCAAGAAGAGAAGGATTGGGGTTTGAACAATAAAACAACTCGCCATACTCTGCAATATATTGGGCTCTATGGTTGAGCATGAATGATTTGGTTTTTGATAAATCACCATCCATGTCATATATGCAGGTAATCTTCAGGACAACATATTGGCTCCGATACTGGGCTCAACTACAAAGGTGTGACGAAGATGGTGAGCTTATAAAAGTAACATGTCGCAAGCTTGAGACGACGGTTATACAACTTTTTACCAACTATGAATGGAGATTCACAAATAGACTTCTTTAAATGTGTTATGTTTTTTTAGTTTAGTTATGTCTTTTAGTTGTTGGGTGTTTTCATTATTTTCTTGAACTACACTCTTGGTTGTGTGCTGAACTGTAATAATTGGTTGTAGCTCTTTTGAGCAAAGGCCGGGATGATCTATTCCATTATCTAAAAAACCAACCCTTATTGGAAGTTTTCAGAGGAAGGGAGAAATATTTATTCTTCATATCGGTGTGCAGTGGGATACCAGCACCCGCGACTATACATGGATTTTCCTTACAGGTTTGGAGTTTTGGGAAGAATCACCGGTGGAGAAGGTTGAAATGTGGCAAGATGCCGAGAAAAGATTCACATAGGTGAATGAAGATGACTATTTGAAGGATTGAATTCAGGTTTAAGTAATACAACTTGATGTTGTAGAAATCCAGTAAACCTAAAAGAAATCAGATGAGGTAAGGCCAAATCCTTGATAGAGAAAAGACTCGAAGACGACTATTTCGCCGGAGTTGAGGGTTGGAAATCCTCACCGCATGCGGAACGCCAACTGATGATCTCCTTGGCTAAAAGAACACCGTTCTTCACCAATTCCATCAGACGATCCTAAGTGACTTTCAGCTTTGCCACTCCTAGATGGAATCTCTGCTCTTTTCTTATCAGAGGAGGCCATTTGCTTAGGATTAGAGTAGGATTCCTTAGGAGCTAGTGTTCGGAGAGGAATGCGGTGAATAGGAGTAGTGGAGTGATGCGAATCTGCGGCGGAGGCTGAAACCTAGCTTTTGGAGGCAGAGCGGTTTTTCAAGCAAGAAATAGTAGTGCGAAGGGGAAAACTTGGGCAAGGAAGAAGATGCAGGGAACAAGTCCACTTTGACTTTCTCAATTATAGCTTCAATCTAATTCGTATGTTTTAACCGCAATACTGTATATTTTGAACCCTCAAGTATTAAAACCAATGTATTTTTTTGACTCCCTCAACAGTTATAAGAGCGATTTTTGTTGACGTGGCTCGTTGACTAGTCCAATCAGTTGAGTCAGCCAGTGAGGTCCACATGTCTATATCCTTTCGTCTCCCTTCTCTTTTCTGCTGCGGTGGCGGCATCAGGTGACGGCATAGAGAGGGTGACGTGCATGGGCGGGAGGTGGAGAAGGGGGCGGCGGCAAAAGGTGCGTGTCCTGTCCCTCCAATGACTGGAGCGGAGGAAGGAAATGCGGTGTAGTATCTTAACAGGCACCCTCGTGGAACAACCAGCGTGCATCGAGGCCGAGGCTCGAGGCAATTCACCCTAATTGCCACTCGTGTAGAGGTCGACCATGGCCACGCAGATGTGCAGGGACTTTAAGTCCACCTGCTCCGGCACGCCGGCGACTAGCGGGCTAGCAACGGGCGGGAGGAGCATGTGGACGGCCATTGCTGAGACGCAAAGGATGCCGATGAATTAACAGGGAAAGTGATTTCATCCTCCAGGGATATCCCCTCCTTTTTGTATGCCACCTAAATAGTCATAAAAAATATGAAAAAAAAATGGCAACATTGATTAATATGAAATATATCACTTTACAAACATACAAGTTTAAATTCAATTTCTACAAGTTGTAACAAAAATAACAAATATAGTTATGAATGTGCAATAACTATTTTCAGTTTAATTTGTTATTTTTGTTGCAACTTGTAGAAGTTAAATATGGTTTTGCATGTTGGTAGAGTGATATATTTCGTATTAATCTATGTTGTCAATTTTTTTGATAACTATTTAGATGACATGCAAACATGGACATGGACAACGCCGCCGCCGCCCTTTACATTCTCGTTGTTTTTATTTGAGATCTAAACGCAACACAACTCAATCGATCAAATGCATGAATACATAAGCTGAACATATCGTTGATTTAATGAGGGAGTGGTTCTTGGTGCTCAGCTCGTCGTGATTGTTCTGCCTCGAGGCCGCACTGCCGCTACGCGTCGGGGCTGCTGAGCCGCCGCGCGCTCCGCCTCCAGGTTGGACCGCCACCGCTTCGCCTTGGGCCGCGTCGTCGCTCTGCCTCCAAGCCGGGTCGCTGCCGCTCCGCTCAAGGCTGCGCCGTCACTCCACCATGAGGCTGGGCCGCCGCACGCATCGGGGTCGCCCAGCCGCCATGCCGTCGCTCAGCCTCAACGTCGGGCCGCCACTCCGTTCGAGGCTGCGCTGTCGCTCCACCACGAGGTTGGGCCGCCGCTACACGTTAGGGACGTCACGCCGTCGCTCCACCTTGGGCTGCGCGCGCGAGGCCGCGCCGCCGCAGCTCCACCTCTAGCCGTCATATCTATGTGGCCGTGTGGGAAAGCCTGAAAGAAGAGTGAAGAAAGAAAAAGAGAGAGAGAGAAAGAAGAGGGGGAGTCATTGATATATAGCCCCCACATGCTGACTATGCGCCACAGCGAAAACCACTCTCAAATTCATCAAGTCATTCTGCACCGATTTTAATAGTTGAGGATTGAGATACCCAATATTATGGTTAAAGGATATGAATTAGATTAGAGCAACAATGAGAGAGTCACAGTGGACTTATTCCAAGATGGAGAGACACGAAACACATGTGTTGGGCCTAAAACCTAGCGCGTTCGAGGTCTAATAACGAACCTTACTACGGCAAGGAATAAGTACATTTACCATCCCTCAACTTTACATCGAGTTTGATTATCATCCCTAAACCGTAATACCAGAGTTCTAGAAATACACCCCTCATCTTACCAAAACCGTTCAAAATGGTATGGACAGCTGGTTTTGTTGAAATACTAGCATTCTAGTTAGAAAAAGAAAATACAAAATACATGGGCCCATATGTAAGTGAGACGATCTTTAATGCCTCGCAGTACCTCGTCCTCGCGTGCGTCTCGGCGTCTCAGCCATGGTGGAGAAGGCCAGCGCGGTGGCCTCCCGTCGCCGACCAGCCCCCTTGACCAGATGGCCCTTCGCGCGACGTCGCTGCTGCACGGCGGCGCCACGGGCGGGGTCGGCCTCGGCATCCTGGCCGCTGGCCGCGCTCGAGGCGCAGAAGGAGGAGGAGGAGCAGAGGCCGTTGGTGTCCGCCGCCGTCGTCCTCTGCCACCGCACGGCGCCGCACCGCGCGGCAGATCTGCCTCACCAACAGAATCGTAGATGCTTGAGCGGAAGGAAGGAAGGACGCCGCAGTTGTAACATAAACGAGACAATGAATAATATACTCATAATACCATTCATCGATTTTAGAGCGTAATGTTCATGCATCTTGAACTATCTTGCTTGCCCGTGCTATACGATGAATTAACCTTGAAATATCTGCTCGTTGCAAGAACTCCCTCCCAGCAACGAATGGACGAGAGAGCCAAGATCAGTGATGATTAAATTACATGAACAACTAGAGTCCTCTGCTCCTGCCCAGGAGCACACCACCGGTGATGAGGTGATCTATGGCCGCCGCCGGGATCAGATCAAATTCCGTGGAGTTCAGGAGGAGCAACTGTTTTGCTTGTGTTGGTCGAGATGATGGAGGATGAGGTTGGTGGGGGACGCACGCTCGGTTGATAGATTTGATTTGGGATGTTCGATCACGGCCGCGGACGAGGTGAAGTGTTTTTGCGGTCTCCGCGGACATGGACGTCCGCTCTTGCATGAACTGATCGGCGCTGCTGTTCTGTTCGCCACGCTAGGGCATTAAAGATTCTCACTTACATATTGGTCTCACGCTTTTTTATTTTCCTTTTTTGCTGACTAAGATGCCACGTCAGCTAAACCAGCTTTCAATAGTGCCATGAGACCTATCTCGAACGGTTTTGATAAGATTTTTTATATTGAAGATTAAGGATGTCAATTAAACTTGACGTCAAGATGAGGGACGGCCAGTGGAATTATTCCGCGTGGCAAGCATGTCCTACTGGGCTTTAAGTGGCTTCGCTTTGGCAACCTACATGATATATTACCCTGGACCATTACTTGTTCAAGTAATATCCAACGGTTATAACTTAGAGCAATTTTACGGTCATTGAGGAGGTAGGTACTATTTTTTCTATTGTAAATTTGGTACTTAGGTATTATGAGGTACTAAATTTTACACAAAATTTTTGGTACCTCATGGTAACTTCTTAAGGACCGTAAAATTGCTCTCTAACTTAACTCCGAAGTTATTATTTTCAAAGGGTATCAACAATATGCTCATGAAGCGTCTCAGCTGCCTTTTTTTTTATAAAGTTAGATGCTAATTTAAAAACACCCGAAGACGTGGTTACCCTAGATCACACATATCATATTTCTAAGACATGATTGGTCTAAAGCTACATGCACCCAAGTTTTAAGACGCGGTTGGCCTAGAGCTATGCACATTATATACTCAAGAAGCAATCGGCTTTGAGCCATGCGCATCACATTCCATGCAGTCAGGATATCACTTAGATCATATTATTAAGCCACTAGGTTAACAAAAGGATTATTACTGCTGACTATATGTTTAGTTTTTACTCAACTAAGCACATAATCGGAGACTACACCTAATAGGTGCATCTATTCGATGCACATATTTGTATCAATTAATTCTTCGAAAAGATCTCCATAACCTCTTTTAAAGTTTTTGAAGGGGACTCAAGAAGAAAGCACTAGGGACATTACTTCTAGAGAAGCTGGAGCACTCAGTGATTGGTCCAGAACCAAGGAGGTTGCGACTCGGCTGTGAAGGTCTTAGGGACTACTATGGAGAGTATAGGTACTAGATACCCACATGGCATGTATATACAATTGTCAATAGGAGGTGGACCGGATGCATGTAATATGTGATAGAGTAGGATTTGACTGCCATGTTGACTTGTGTTCCAAGGTAGGATATATAGCTTCAGCTATTTACTATTACATCTGTCCCAGAATATAAGAAGTTTTAGAGTTAGACATGGTTATTAAGAAAGTAGGTAGAGTTAAATGAGAGATTGTGATTGGTTGAGATGTGAAGATAGGTGAGAAAAATGAATGGTGGAGGGTTGTGATTGGTTGGTAAGAGAATGCTGGTGGAAAAGTTGTTATATTTGGGACAAATCCTGAGTGCTAAAAATTGTTATATTTTGAGACGGAGAGAGTACTTTGTATAGATTAGGAAATTGAAACTGTTTCAGGATAAATTTTCCTCATTGTAACCTTAGACCCTCGACCTGAAAAAGACGGGGCAGACTTCCCGCCAAGGGTATAGCAGCACCACAGAGCGAATTATCAGATTCATAGCAATACCAGTTAATACAATTCGATGAATCCAATCCATCAAACATGAATATGGTATTACTTTGCATCTATCCACTTTTAGATCTTGTGTGTAGCCCATTGTATTATCGCCCATATCAGACATCGATAGTTCATTTAAAAACACCATACTCCTTCCGTAATCTAATATAATAAATCTGGACTGAGGTATATCCAGATTTGTTGTACTATAATGCGTTATATCTTATCCTAAGTTGTTTTATTTTGGAATGGAGGGAGTAGAACAAAAAAAAAAGGAGGAAAAACACCAAACAAAACGCTATGGTCCAGGTAAAATCAAGTGATATCAACCGTCTCAGTTTCTTGACAGAGCCTGCAATTTGGCTCTTTTAGCTAGAGATTATTAAGGACTTAAAAAAGACATTTTTATCCTAATATTCTATAACTACTATATACTCCACTCTAATAGTAAAAGAAATACTAGGTGGAACTAAAATGAATGACGATTGTGATTGGTTGGAATATTTATGATTGGTTGAGATGAGAAACTAGATAGAGAGATAAAATGGATAAGGATTGTGATTGGTTGAAATGAACGACTAGGTGAGAAAGTTACTATATTTTGGAATAAATTTTGAGTGCTAAAAATTGATACTCCCTCAATCCTAAAATAAAACGTGTAATATCCCATAATAGGCTGATTTATTTTAGGACGGATGGAGTATATATTTTTAGACAGGAGAAGTAACCAACAAGGCACAAAACACATGATAATATCTAGAGAATTGAAGGTAAAAGAACATCTACAAAAACCAATTTGAGATATTACAAATAAACTGGCTTTTAATTCAAAAGGCGCTCATGTTTCCATAGAATGATAATATATACCCTTTGTTTTAAAATATAAGACATCACTAACTTGACTAATAACTGCACTAATATATTTTTAGTATTGTGCATATCATATCATTATGTTTATATTTGCAAAATATATTTGAGATGAATTTTGGCTTAAATCAAACTGTGCTCTCGAAGTAAATTGCTAAGTTAGTCTAGAAAATTTGGAACCTTCACGGTAGGTATGGTGGCCGATTTATCAATCAACTAAAACAGAAAAAAAAATCCGAAAAATGCTAGTGACAAGTACTCAATTCCAAGAAATATCATCTCCGAGTATGATTTCTATGAAATGCCATCATATAAACGACTTTGTCCTAGAAACATACCATCACAGTTAGAGCTCCGTTAGCGACCCTCGGTTAAGTGCTATGGGATGCCATTCGGTGTTATAGAACGAACAATTTATTTAACGGTGAGGGATGGACAGAATCCTAACGGCGATGATATTTCTAGAACAAAATCATTGCTTGATATGATGACATTTTATGGATTTCGCACTCGCCGATCTCATTTCTAAGATTTGGGTGTTTATCAAAGGTACTTCTTAATTATATTCTCTAAGAGAAGAGTCCCCGACTGCAAAACTCGTTTGGTACTATTTCCTGCACTCCACCGATTCATCTATATGTTTGCAACTTTTGTCATCGTCAGTAAAAAATCGCATATTCAATTGCTATTTGCCAACGAAGTTCTTCCCCCGCTTCCACCAGTTTCATGTTCTTGATGATTTCCTACAGGATGGGATACTGATGGGATACTGAGATAACTACAAACAGACCACAGGTCAGTCATCTATAGCTTCTAACAGCCTTCAGGAAATGTTGTGCCAATGTAACTGCACACGACATGCAAGAAACGAAATCAAACATTCTAGTTTTCAGCCATAA
This sequence comes from Oryza glaberrima, assembly GCF_000147395.1. NCBI lineage: Eukaryota > Viridiplantae > Streptophyta > Magnoliopsida > Poales > Poaceae > Oryza > Oryza glaberrima. The sequence goes on along the minus strand of NC_068333.1, from coordinate 21,590,131 downwards.
GAGTTTCAGATTTGATAATTAATATTGTATGTAAGCAGCTGTAAGCACCAGATAATATATACTCTCTGGGGTCATAAATATTAATGCCACCGGTGGAGAAACCATCTTTGTCTAGTCGGCCAAAAACCACAATAGTCCCGATTACTAAAGATGGTTTTTAGTCCCGATTTATAAGCAGAACGGGACTATATGATCTTTAGTCCCGGTTAGTACCACCAACAGGGACTAAAGATAGTCCCGGTTCACATGCTGTCGGGATCTGTCAGGGCTCTCCGGGAACCAACTGGGACTAAAGTTTGGATCTTTAGTCCCGGTTAGTAAGACCAACCGAGGCTAAAGATCAAAACGCACTATATAATCCCTAATCCTTATCCTCTCCTCCCGTCCACACACACAAACTCCTCTCTAATCCTTATCTCTTTCCTCACTTCTACCTTATCTCCACTTTTACCTTATCTCTTTCCTTCCTCACGGAGCGAGCGCATTATCTCTTTCCTCACTTCTACCTTATCTCCACTTTTACCTTATCTCTTTCCTTCCTCACGGAGCGAGCGCAGGAGGCCGTGCCGGCCAGGCGGCGGCCAGGGAGGAGGGGAGGCGGCAGCGCAACGGTCGCCGGGGAGGAGGGGAGGCGGCAGCGACGACGCCGGCCGTGGGCACGAGAGGAGGGCAGTGGTGGCGGCCGGCAGCGTCCACTCCGGGACTTTTGTCCTTTTTTCTAAGAATTTGTGATTCATGGTATGGATTGAGATGATGAATTTATGATTCGTTCTATGGATTGAGATGTATAATTTTTTTAAAAAATCTGTAATCTGAGATGTATAATCTGTGATGTATTAGGTTTGTGAATTTGGTATATTACTTTGATTTGGGGATATGCATCCCATTCGATTTGGGCCACACGATTTGGGAGAAAATAGTTACGAATTAAGTAGTAAGTATCAACAGAAACAATAAAAAAAAGACTAACCGTGTCGCTGCCCTCTTTAGTCTAAAGATCGATCTTTAGTCCCGGTTAAGATAATGATCTTTAGCCCCGAATTCGTAGTCCCGCTTGAAAAACCAGGACTACAAAGGGTTACGAACGGGACTAAAAGGCACTTCTCCACCAGTGTGCTTACGGTAATATTTGTCTAATTTTTAGAACTTTAACTATAAATAATTTCTTAAATACTTACTTTTTTTAAGGGATTCTTAAATACTTACTCTAAAAAAATGTATGTATAGATTCACCTTGAAAAGTAATATTATAATATAAATTCTATATATAAACTTAATTAGTATGAAAGTTAATGGTTGAAGTCTTAAAAGTTAATGGTTGAAGTCTAAAAAGTTTGACCAAATCAAGGTTCTAAACATCAAATATTAATAGAGGGAAAAAGTGGTTGTTCTCAAGAACTAGATAATATTGCCATTTTAGTTTTGATATTATCTTAAATATTAATTAAGAAAAATTCCATTCGGCCTTAAGGTCCCGTTCTTTTTCTTAGGAAGTACTCATTCCGTCCTAAAATATAACAATTTTTTGCTCTTATAATTTGTTCCAAAATATAACAACTTCTCCATCAATATTCTCTTCCCAACCAATCGCAATCTTCCACCATTCACTTTTCCCACCTACCTCCACTACTCATCCAATCACAACCCTCCATCATTCACTTCTACCTATTTTCTTAATAACCATGTCCAACTTAACCATGTCCAACTCTAAAACTTCTTGTTTTCCGGAACAAATGGAGTATGAATTACCGAGGACATGGTCCCGAACTCCTAAAATAGTACGAGTACTCTCAGACATTTCAATTAGCATTTCTTACAAAACCTAATTACATCTAACTAATCAACATTTTAATACAAACTTAAAATGTTTAACGTGTGTCTCAATCAGCAGTACGGATTATCTTATTTATGGTACTGCTGGTGCACTAGCAGATTCTAACATATGAGCCCGGCTCTACATGCCATACAAAGTATTAATTAACGAGGACATCTGCTCCCAAACTCCTAAAATGGTACTACTACTCTCAAAATTTTCAATTAGCATTTCTTAAAAAAACTTATTATATCTAACTAATCAACATTTTAATACAAACTTAGACTAAAATGTTTAATGTGTCTCCACTAGCGGTACACATTATCTTATCTATGGTATTATTGGTATACTAGCAGATACTGACATGTGAGCCATAACCTATATGCTAGCAGCTAGACAGTTAGCTACTGCAACTGTATCAACAGTACTATATATGACCTACGTTCCTGTAACACTAGCAGATACAGATATGTGAGCTAGAACCTATATGCTAGCTAGGCATTTAGCCACTGCAATTCTATCAGCAGTACTGTAGAGGATCCATTCCTTTAACCATAAACATAAATCCTAATTATTTTTTTGGCGCGGGTGGAAATTCCCGTGCGCGGGGTTCTCTCCTCCCTTCCAAACTTTTGCGCGACGCCGCCGCCCTTCCCCCCTCCGCCGACCTTCTCCGATCGGCCGCAGCAGATCCGACGGCCGCCGTCCCTGACGTCGTCCACCGCCCTTCCTGATCTCCCCGCTGCCACGCCAGTCTAGAGCTGCCATCCCCGACGTCCATAGCTAGCAGCTTCGCGCGGCGGCCCTCCTCGACGCGTACGCGACCTCCGAGCTGCCGCCGGCCGTCGTCGTCCGGCACGCCCTCCTGACCTACTCCGCAGCATCTTACGCTGCGCCTCCATCCCCGACGTCAGCTTCCGCCGACCGTCGTTCGGCGCGGCCCTCCTCGATCTACCTCCACAGCATCTCCAGCAACTTCCCCCCGCTCAGGGGGCAGATTGAAGAACAGCAGCGATATCGGCTCGGGGGGCAAGCACATCAGTATCAGCATGATGATTTATATCAGCAATATCGGCCAGAAGAATCACAAACGCGTCAGAATATAGAAGATTGGGCCGATATAATTGCGAAGTTAGTAAAGGATCAGTTTGGACTTAGACCTAAGGAACAGATCCATGTGTATCGGCTGCCATATCCTGAGTGGTTTGATAGGGTTCCATTACCACACCGATACAAGGTTCCAGATTTCTCCCAATTTTCAGGGCAAGATGATATATCTACAATGGACCACATCAGTCGATTCTTAGCGCAATATGGGGAAGCATCGGCTGAGGAAGCTCTGAAAGTGAGATTTTTTTCCGTTGTCTTTGACTGGATCGGCTTTCACATAGTTTTCATCATTACCATCAAATTCTATTAGAGCATGGGCCGATCTTAAGAAGCAATTTCATGATTACTTCTTTGTTGGAGTCAGTGGGTTAAAGCTTTCAGACTTAATATCGGTTGAGCAGCAAGAAGGAGAATCGGCTATGGAATATATTCAGACAGCGATGTTATGGTTTGAGCCTAAGTGATGAGCAACTAGCAGATCTCGCATTCCAAGGGTTGTCAGCACCTATCAGAGAGAGATTCTTTTGCCACGAGTTAGATAGCCTAGCTCATCTAAGCCAAACAGTATTGGCTCATGAAAGCCGATTGCAAGAAGCAAAGGAAGATCAATTTTGGAGTTATCAAGACCTGATAAGATATGAATTCTCATACTCCAAAACTGGGGGGCATGTGTTAACAGTGAAATTTGGTAAGCCCAAAGTCATCATCAGCTGTTTAGCCGATCGGCTATTTGATCTACTGTTTACATATCTTGTCAGTTGCAGGATCAAACTGACTGGCACGCCCGCATCTCAACAACCTTTGGACCTGCACTAGAGCTAAGCAGATCTCCCAAACCAGTGTGTGTTTTTCGCATCAACACCCATCCCCGTCGCTCTCCTTCGTGGTAGCCTCGTCGAAGCTCGTCATGCTATCCACGTCGCACGGGGTCGCCTGCTTCTTCGAGTCAGAGCTGGGGGCTCTTCCGACGCCTACTACTTCCTCGTCGAGGCAGCTCAGGATGTCCTCCTCGTTGAACTCCGGCTTGTGAAACGACGTGACCACCCACCTCGACTTGTCGCTGGCAGCATCCTTCATGCTCCACTTCCTTTGATTCCTGTACCTGTGGACGAACCACGCGACGCCGAGCAGCAGGATGACGCCGGCGACGGTGACGATGGAGGCCGCGACAAGGCCGACTCGGCGATGAAGGCAACATTCCCAACAAGGCCGCGGCGGCCAGCTTGGCTCTGCAGCCGGTCGAGCACGAATCACCGGTGCACAACCCCGGTTTGCTGAGGAAACTGTCCTTGTGCATTTCACCTGCGAACAGAGGAGGCAGGACATATTGTTGTGCTCAACTTATGAAAAGTACTTTTTTTTCATTGGCTTTAACATATTGTTGTGCTCAACTTATGAAAAGTATTGTTTTTTTCGTTTTCAATAAATATTTTTTTCGTTGCAAGAGTGAATAATATTGAAATAATGAACTACAGTTGGCTTTAACATATTGTTGTGCTCAAATTATTATTCACTCTTGCAACGAAAAAAATTATTTATGAGGGCCTCTATCATTATTGCCCGAGGGCCTCCAAGAAGTTAGTACCGGCCCTGGTTGTCTGCTCCCCAAACAGCTGAACCGAGTTAATCAATTCTAAGGTAAATTTATCTCAATGTTTTCCTCCTGTTTGATAAAATGCTTATTTGCACGCACAATATATTTCAACTAGACAGGTACCCTATTCACTTTTGAGTTTCCATCTTTCTGATCTTGAGTAAACAACTTTTGAAATGTGCAATGATGGAGCAGCAGAACCACATTAAGGTGTTTGTATCTCTCTATCAGTTTGTGGACAGTTTTATCTCCCTACATCAGTATTGGTGCAGCAGGGGAGGAGCTACTACCCGCGGTCGCGAGTCCACTCCGCATGAAACGGGCGCACGGGGCGGCACTATGGCGAGCAGCCTCCGCGACAGAGCAAAGCGACCAATAAGCTATGGCGAGCGGTGGCAAGGCTTGGCGGCCGAATACGAGCATTGGGAGGTCACCGGGAAGCTATGCGCAAGCTACGGGGAGGAATAGGGGAAAGGAAACGGAGGGCGTCACTGCGACAGGAAGGGGGCGCAGGAAGAGAGGCTGACGACGCGAGATGTGATCTGATCGCCTCGGCCTCGGGCCGAGGGAGGGGAAGGAGCGAGTGGCCGTAGTCCACGTCACGCGTCCACGAACACGCCGGCTCCTCCGGCACGCTCAAAGGCGGACAGCGTCGGCAAGGCGGCAATGGCGCAGTGGATTGGAGCGAAAACGATGCAGCGACGGCAAAAACCGAACGAGAGGGGAGGGGTGGTTTTATAGGCGTCGGGTGAGGCTTCGAGGAGAAGGAACGCCTCACAGGCGCGGTAAGGTGCGAGACGGTCACCGGCGCAAGCGGCCAATGGGCCGCGGTAGGGCGTGACGCCGACGTTGGTCGGGAAAAAGCGAAAGAGAGAAGAGAAATGGGAGCTTGTCCATGCCGTTTTGGGAGGAGTGCGTGCTATGTTTCCGAGCTTTGGAAGAATGCGGCAGTGCTCGGGATGACGGCGGTGGTGACAGCAAAAGCGGGCGAGGCCGGTTTGGCGGCGAGCAGGGGCAAGGCACTCACCGGCGCAGGCAATGGGCCAGAAAGGGTAACGGGGGCGTCCTCAGCGATCTGCCACGACGCGCTGGCGCGCGGGAACAAAGGTGGTGGCGGGATTTCAAAGGCGGTTGCAAAAAATCGAACTCGGCAACAGCGAGTGAGCGCGGGCGTGGGAGAGAGCGAGAGAAAACATGCTCTCTCTCTCTCTCTCTCTCTCTCTCTCTCTCTCTCTCTCTCTCTCTCTCTCTCTCGGCAGCACGTGAGGAGAGCAAGCAAGAAGCGGCCCAACGGCTAGGAGGAAGGCAAATTAGACTTTCGCAGAGAAGACTGAGTTGGACATAATTTGATTTGGAGTTTGGATTTGAATTTCAAATTTAATACTTGGACTCAGGAGCATCGGTAGGAGTCAAGGAAATTTGATACTCCCTCTATCCCATAATATCATAACCTAGTACCGGACAAGATATTACCACAAATTCGGATTAGGATTTCTCATCTGGTACTAAAAGTTGTTTTATTATAGGACGACTGTGGAACATCGTTTGAGAGTTAAGTATCAATGTATCCATATCGGAGTTCCTGTGGAACATCGTTTGAGAGTTGAAAAGTTAGGAGTGTACTGCTGGGCAGCAAAACATGAACAGGTAGGTCGGCTTATATTTGGCGTTCTTTGGCATATTTGGCGTTCAATCGGGCAAGTAAACATGTTGATTATAGGCTGTAGTGATTGTAGTTGTTAAACGTGTGTTGATGGGCTCCGCTTAGTGCGCTATGAAAGGTCAGTATGCTACAAGTTTTACAGTGCTATCACCTGACAAATGAACCCCGACTCCGGCACATTCAATGACTGACCCAAGTAAATAAGTACAGTAGGTCCTAAGATGGATTGGCCGGAATTACAGTATGAAGTAGCCTACGGTGACCATGAGCAAACGGGTGTAGTGCAGTTGTTCTAAAAAAACTGGGGTAGTGCAGGTATTCCGTCGACAGAAATTATCTCCCAACATCCAAATTCAGGAAGTCATGCAAATCTCATCACAGGGAGCTGCACGCCAACGGAGATAACCCATGCAAACCAAGGACATTTGAGATATATACATAGCAGACGTTTAATATTTTAGATACCGCCTTTTGTGTTTCATAGATACCGACATTCTACACATGCTGCGACGTTGACTCCGGTGGCCCATTTGTCTTGCACAATAGCCGCACCCAAAGGTAGTGTGAGTAGTTCCTCCATCCCTTATTAGGGAGCGTTCGGCAGGAGGAGTTTGTGAGTTAGTTTGTTTCGTTTTCCGCGCGCACGCTTCCCGAACTACTAAACGGTGTGTTTTTTGCAAAAATTTTCTATATGAAAGTTGCGTTAAAAAATCATATTAATCCATTTTTGAAGTTTAAAATAGTTTATACTCAATTAATCATGTACTAATAGCTCACCTCGTTTTGCGTATCTTCCCAATCTTCTCTTTTCCCCTCCTCTCAAACTCACCCTTAGTCTTCCACAATAGTCACACCCGGAGGGAGTGTGAATATTTTCTCCGTAACACGTGGATCATCAAGGCCCTAAAGACAACAAATACACAAGGAGGGAGTTATAATAATGAAGTAACCGGTTAACGAACATTCCATTAGTGCTCCCTCCGTTTTAGGTTATAAGACGTTTTGACTTTGGTCAAAGCCAAACTACTTCAAGTTCAAGTTTGACTAAGTTTATAGACAACTATAGTAATATTTATAATAACAAATTAGTTTTATTAAATCAATAATTAAATATATTTTCATAATAAATTTGTCTTGCGTTGAAAATGTTATTATTTTTTCTACAAACTTAGTCAAACTTGAAGCAATTTGGCTTTGACTAAAGTCAAAACATCTAATACCCTGAAACGAAGGTAGTAGATGGTACCATCCCTCACAAAAACATAACTCCAAAAAAAAAAGCATGACATTACCTTGAACATACGCCTTAACTTAGCTTCCTTGGCTTTCACCTGTAAAAGAGGGGAAACTCATGTAATTAAATTTCCCTAAAAAACTATAATTAAACTCTTAAGCAACAAAAATGGTAAGCTTGCCAACAGACAAAATCAACATACGTATTTATCATCGTTGTCAGAGTCACTCCACTGTCCAAAACATCCATAAGGCAAATATGCATCCAAGTGACCAGCAAAGTATTCACCAGTGTCAGGGTGCTTCATGTCAGCAGTTCCATTGTTAGGTACAACCTTTACATGGTTTACCTTAATTTCAAAAGAAAAGGACAGTTAATTGCCAAGTAATCAACCAGATACACACACCCAATAGTAATCAAATAATTGAAGATAAAAAAAATGTGCGATTAACTTAAGTTAATATATTACAAATATATACAAGGATATTGATAATGGATGAAATGACACAAGGGGAAACAAACAGATAAATACATTAAAATTATAGTACAGTACTACCATTAGAAAAAAAACATTTACAGGTGTATATCGCAAATAAGTTCAAGGTAGCGAGACCAACAGTAATTTAACAATACTTTATTAAGATAGAAGTACTCTATACCATTGTCAATAGGATTAACCATGCAGAAACAGCTGACCACCATTTCTTCATAATTTCCTTTTCCCATACATTTGACTTCCACAAAGAACAGATTGTCACTAGTAGAGTCGAAACCATCTTCTTTAGTCTTTGCAGTGAAATTGAGATGATAGTACCACATATGGTTCTCACAAAGTGGTTGGTAGTGCAAAACGTCTTTGAGTTTAAGTGCCAAATCCTAAAATAAAAAGGATGGATCAGATAGGCAATCCTACTTCCTCCGTTTCATATTATAAGACTTTCTAGCATTATCCACATTCATATAGATGTTAACGAATCTAGACATATAAGTGTATAGATTCATTAACATATGTATGAATGTGGGCAATGCTAGAAAGTCTTATAATATAAAACGGAGGGAGTACATAATAAGATAAATAAGACAGTGCAACCAAGGCAGAAGGACAGAGAATGAGATAGAGAGAAAAATCAAACCCCCAAAAGATTGTGATCATCATTATACTTGTCCACTAATGCTTGGATGAATTGGTGCATTCTCTTTTTGGCTTCCCAAGTCGTAGATGATTTTGTACGCCTCTTAATTGTGCCATCAGGCCAGTAAAGGCATCGCCGTATAACATTCTCAATTGAAGAGATATCATCATTTTGCCCTATGCGCCTAGTTTAAATCAGAGCATCCGATAGGATTAGTATATTGTACTTCCTAAAAAATGGAGAACACAAAATAATACCAAGAACTCATTCAATGTTATCAGTCCTAGCTTGCATCAAAAGCTCCCAAGTGACCCTCTAAAATAGATTAAGGTGGTAACAGAAACTGAAACAAAAGAATGAAATGACTGTTTACGTTCCCAAGGCATTTTTTAAGATATCCCTTCATTTATTCTAGACCCCAAGCTCATTTGGAACCTATTGTTAGGAAATCTTTTTTTTCTTTACTGCTGAGGAAAGGCTAACCAATCATATAAATTACAATTAAAAGAAAAACATAGCTACATACAAAGTGGTCTCATAACATCTATATGCACTTCATAATTCTCAGCTATGCTAATGACTTGTGCTATTTCAGCAACTCCCACAGAAATACAGTTATAAAATTTTCCATTAACTTTAATTACTCTCAAAACAAAAATTTTAAAAACTAACATATGCTTGTATTTTTTCTAATCAATGTGTCAACTTATATGTAGTTTAACTAAAGGCCACTCGTCGTTATCATGATTCATACTTTTAAAACTGCATTATGTTCCATCCCCTATACTATTATAGCATCAGCCATGTAGCCTTGTTTGAATATAATCAGCTGCAAGCATACACATCAAACAAAAGAAATGAAATAATAAAAATCTAAATAGCAGTCGAGGAACTTCACATTTTTGGATCCCAATGGTCCTCAAGATAGCGATCAATAGCCTTGTCAGCTTCCTGTGAGCTTTGAAATGGCCCACCCACATCAGGATATGTGTGGAAAGATCCCTGAAGATCAACCCTGATGTAAAATATGAGTCCCCAATCTTTCACATGTCGGGCCCAGACGTATGATGCCGGAGATGAGGAAAGGCAGCTTCCTGATGGTGGCAAGACCTCGGTGTCCTGAGCTACTGCATCTGCTTGCTGACAGGATGAGGAAGTAGCAGTGATGGAAGATGGCACATGCCCCTCCTTTGCATACATGATATGGAACAAGCAAGCTAAATGAGTAGAAGAAGAATTTATTATTATCTTAGGAGACATAAAAACCATAGGCATATTACCACGGTGAGAGACAAAGTTGAAGGAACTATCTATCTAAAATAGGAAATATTTTGCCATACATTTCACAGGCATAAAGTCATTTTTTTGGCGCAGTTAAAAGCCAATGAATCAGGTTTGTCAACAAGAAAGCATACTAAAAGGCACAGAAAACATACATAGGCTCACAGATGCCAGCTGTCCATTCAATGACCATTTTGTCAGTTTCATATCTCTGGTATTCTTACTGGCCTATTACCATATTTGAGAAGAACATAAGTGGCTAATCCACAGCAGGAATATTATACAAACTAACTAATAGGCTGCAATGCAGAACATCACACTTACCCAATACACAATTTACAGTGTCAAAATAAATTTTTCATGCCTAACTGTTATGGTGTCATTTCAATTTGGCATGCAACATGCCATCATGATAGATCATGCATAACTATAAATTCATAAAATCAGTTCCTACAAATTGAAGCTAAATCCATGATTTGGAAGACTGAGAAACAGCAAACCAACATAATCAGAGTATAGAAAAACTAGTGATAACAGTTGTCACTTGTACTCCCTCCATCGCAGATTAGAGGGCGCACATTTTTTTTCTATGCCGTCCCAAAACAGAGGGTGCACGATCTTATCCTTTTGCATTCACCGTTGAATGCTTTGGGAAGATGGGAAGAACTAATTAGTTGCGCAAATCAAATATGCATTACCAACAGAATTTTTGCATGCATGCCATGAATCAATTCTGCATGCCGTGAGAAGTTGTTGCATGCTTACGATTTATTAGGGGTAAGAGAGTATTTGTTTTCCTCACGACCAGTTTTCTTGGTCTTATATAAAAAAAGTATCACACCCTGTAAATGGGAGGGAGTAACATTCATTATTAATGAAAAAAACAGTGTTAAGGAATGTAGAAAATGCATTCATAATTCGAAGTTGGATTGATAGAGAGCCCCACGAGGAAAAGAAAAAGAATTTCCTAGCTTTGTACAGAAAAAATGGTGTAGGACAAAAAAAATCTTCTGGTAACTATATCCGACTGAAATACATAGAGATCAATACGAGAGCCCTCTCTCCCTAACCATCCAAGAATCCAAATCAAGTAAGCAAGACCCTTCATAACCATTTGGCCTATGTATAACCTTCGACTAGATCAGCAACAGAAAAAGACCTAAGTATACCCTTGGACTAGATCAGCAACACAAAAAGAATGATAAGAGAGAAGGACTGCGGTGGTCATACAGCGGATCGGCGTGCGCTTTTGCAGATGCAGTCTCAACCACATGTTCCTCCTCCTGACATCTGAAGAGTAACAATTTCAAGCGAAGATGAGTGAAGAAATTGTCGCCAAAGAAAACAAAATTAGGATGGTCTATATACGTAATTTCAATCCAATCCAAGCAACACATAAAACAAACGATTCGACTTTCGACTGGATCGTTCCGAACCGAAACAGAAAACAAATAGTAATCGAGAGAGAGAGAGGGAGAGGCAGACATACGGTGCGCGCGAGCGAGTAGGACTGAGACGGCTGCCGCGGCGACGGCGACGGCGCCGGCTGTATGTGCGAAGTAGTGGCATGGGGTTGGCGGGGTGGATGAAGCGGGATTAGGGTTCGGTGATTTGGGGAGAGGAACGCAGAGGCGATTTCTAGGGTTTGGATCCTGGAAGAGGGAGGGGAACTGGAATGGGAAGACGGAGAGTATTACGACGGTTTCGCACTTTGGAATAAGTTCATTTTAGGTCCCTTAATTTGTCAACGAATTCGATTTTCGTCCTTCAATCGGAAAACCAGATACAACAGGTCCCTTAATTGTCAAAACCGGTGCAAAATAAGTCCCAAGACGGTTTGGATGGTAGTTTTCACTGACATGGCGCATACGTGGCTAATTTGACTCATTCTTCGTCTCATGTGGCATTAACGTGGCGCTTACGTGGCAATTTAGTTTAGAAAATAATAAAAACCGTCGGGCCCACATGTAAGTTACACAAAAAACAATAATTAAAAAGACGGGGCCACGTGGGCCCCACCTGTCAATCTCACTCCCCTCTTCTTCCTCCTCACTCCCAATCTCCCCTCTGTCCGTCTCTCTCCTCTCTCTTCTCTCTCGGGCGCAACGACCGACGGGCAGCAGAGCAGAGCGAACCGTGGGAGGCGGCCGGAGAACCCCGCGGCCGGGAGCGCGACCACGTCGACGCGTCCCGTCCGCGCGTCGCATGACACCCCGGGCCAGGCGCAGGCGCGGTCGGCATCCTCCGACCACGGCGCCAATAGGCCCTCCCGGGTTGGACACCCCCGACTTGAAGACTACCAGCGCGAGTACGTCGTCGTTCACGGCGCCCGTTGCGGCGAGGATGGCGACGGCTGGACGACATCCGCTCGGCACGAGACCGGCGTCGGCTTCAGCCTGCATCACCTCGAGCAGCTTCGTAAAATGCTCTATGAGTAGAAGTAGCATTTAGCTTCACTACATCACTATTAGATATGCTTGCTGCCTTTTCATGTGCTTGACCTTTGAGGTTTGAGCCACACGAACATGTTATATTCGATCCAGCCAACATCCAGTCGATCCCACTGGAGCGGAGACAGACTACGGCCTTGACCCGGCAAAGCTGCTCGAGGTGATGCAGGCTGACATCGACGCTGGTCTCGTGCCCACCAACGTTTGCGCCATGGTGGACTCCTCCACCTCCCGCTGCGACGCGGCCGATGGGTCGGGCTCCCGGCGGAAGGGGTTGAACTCGAGGGAGAAAACGAGGCGGTCGGCGCGGATGGCCGGACTCCGGCTGCGTCGGCGGTGGCAACGGGCGCTTAGAAGCCATGGGGGACTGGAGAGGGGAGAGAGAGTTGAGGAGAGGGAGATGGGGAGAGAGGAGGAAGAAAGGGGGGCTGAGAATGACTGGTGGGGCCCCACCATTTTTTATTAATTTATGTGTAAAACTGACATGTGGGTCCCACGAAGTTTATTTTTTTTGGTCGAATTGCCACGTAAACGCCACGTCAATGCCATATCAGATGAAGACCAAGTCAAATTAGTCACGTAGGCGCCACGTCAGCTAAAACCGCCGTCAAAACCGCCGAGGGACCTCATCTGCACTGGTTTTGACAGTTGAGGGACCCATCATATCTGGTTTTCTGGTTGAGGGACGAAAATCAGATTCGTTGACAAGTTAAGAGACCTTAAATGAACTTATTCCTCGCACTTTTATCTCCTCGTCGTCCCCGAGTGCATAAGAAAACGGCAGAGGCGTCATCACCTTCCGGCCCAAACCACGGGCCTCCAATCCCGTTCTGGGTCAAATTCTCTATGGGCCGCGTATTCGTGGCAATGCCATCTTGTGGCACGCTACCGGCTTTGCTGCTGTCCGTCACCTCCTTTCGCCAACGGTAGTTTTGATTTGGAAGGATGAAATTGTGGATAAAGAGCAAACGAAACGATACGAAACGAAAAGCATCGTTAAGCATTGGTTGGTTTGGGACCAGAAAAACAAGGAGTATGTGTTTCAAAAAAACACAAAGAGACCGGAGTTGACCTTCTCCCTCCTACCCACGCACGCGTGTGACAAAAAAGCATCTCATATATGTTTGTACCATAATTTGGCTTAAAATTAGTTTATCTGAGCAGGCCAAATTATTTAGAGTAGTTGGTACATTTATCTTGAGGTTTGCTCGAGAGTTTTGAAATATATATGTGTGTAGGAATTTGTGATGCCCTGCTTGGATGATTTGTGTATAATGCTGGGTGCAGCAGCAATTTATTTGGTTTGGATTTGTCACATGCATGCAGCCTAGGGGAGATTTGGCGATGGGGATCAATGCTTGATTGATGATTAATTTGCCGAGCTGTGCTGCTGTTGCCGCACGGGACCCGTGCCACAGAGACCGAAGGGTGACAATGATCAGGCTGGAAGACTGGCATTAGATTGCATGCGAACTATACACTCTGTTTGCTAATATTTAGATGGAGTCGGATTCTGTTAGCTAATTTGTTGGAGTTTCCATGTACGCTCAAGCGGTGCCGCTGGGGTTCAGGTGCTCCTATAAATATTAGTGTATTAGGTTAGTTTTGGACCCCGATAAAAAATTATCAATCTACTATTCATTTCGTTTTCTTTTAGTTCTTTTCTATTTCGTTTTCATGGTTGAGTTCTAGCAACCCTGGAATTCAGTTAATCTTTGCCATTTTGCGCTGAAAAACGGTCGTGCTTCTCCACAAAAGCGAGAAGATTATCCTTTACTAATTTGCTCGGAAACTAGTCGTTCATCGTCACGTAAGTACGATATTTATCTTCTTTGCTAATTTGCTCGTAAATTAGTCGTGTGATTCTACGAAAGTGAATTAATCTCGAAATCGGTTCCACTAGCTGATTTTGATCTATTGATTTTGGCGACTCTGTTGATTACACCGTAAATCGTTATGTGATATTGTGTTGACTAAAAAAGCGTCAACAATATAATTAACCGACTAATAAAACCAAATAAAAACTGAGCCATAAAATTATGTGTTCTACCATATCTCATAAAATTAACCGACTAATAAAACCAAATAAAAACTGAGCCAAAATTATGTGTTATTTCAAATCGAGGGACGGGTACAGCCGTACAGGTAGGGGGTGTAAATGGCTAATATGTGAAACCTACTTATAAGCTAAAATAAGCTGCGAACCCGCTTATTTTGACAAAAGTGTAAGTGGTTAACCCGTGAAACATACTTATATGCTAAAATAAATCGTGAACACGCTTATTTTGACTTATAAGTGGGTTCACGGCTGACTTAACACCCCAATACCAGTCTACCACCACTAAGACCATGGAGACCTCCCTAAGACTTCACTATTTTTTTTATAGATCTATGTGATGTGGGGGCTAGAGGCTTTTATAGTTTGTTCAGCCATCACTATTAATTTTTTTTTTGATCGGTCCTGTTCAGATCCTACTACAATGAACGAGCATAACACTAGTCAATCATTTGATGATGTAGCTGTGATCGCGATTTGCGATTCGCGAGACGTTTATCTAGCAATGCACACATATAAAGATATACACTCATTTTTCAAACCTTCCATTAGAGAAAAGGTCAGGATGTTTGAGACGAATTAAACAATTTTTCTTCAAAGCCACGCCACGGTGGATCATACATACGTGGAGTAACATATCCAGAGCAGAATCCGGCACAATAGTAAACTGTCTGTCAGTCTGTGTTCTACTTCTGCTCATCTTTCAGTCTCTCTTGAAACCAACTTAGATAAGTCAACATATACTGAAAGATTTGTTGATAGCGAAATGTACAATCTTAAGCCACAAAAGGGTGCGAGGGATTGTCTGTTTCACTCTGACATCCTCTTTACACTTCCACTCTAGCGCTTTTCCTCCGTCTGTGGATAGGTCCTCCACAACACATGGATCATCAAGGCCCTAGAGAGAACGAATACACAAAAATCAGTTAACCAAAATGATGGTACCATACCGCCCAAAATATGGCAAGTACCTCGTACATACGCCTTATCTTAGCCTCCTTAGCTTTCACCTGTAGAAGAGGAAACAAATGTAACTAACACTGAATCAAGAAAAAAAAAGTTAAGATTGCCAGGAGATAAATCGTCATACATATTCAGCATCATCTTCAGAGTCGCTCCACTGATCAACGCATTCATATGGCCTACCCAAATCCAAGTGACCACCATCATATTCGTGAGGGTCAGGGTGCTTCATATCAACACTTCCTTGGTTGGCACAACCATAGTATATTTTATCTTCATCTTAAAAAAAAAGTAACAGGTAGTTCACTGTCAAGTAACCAACAAGGCACAAACACATGATAAATATCTGGAGAATTGCAGGTAAAAAAACACATCTGCATCACTGCATGAACCAACTCGAGATATTACAAATATAAAGCTCAAGGAAAATGGATAGCATGACATAAGGGGCAAATAAACAGATAAATAAAGTGCAGGCCATAAACTACAGCCAGAAACACATTTACAATTATTTTTTTGTCGGGTATATTTACAATTATATGTGACAGATAAGTTCAAGATAGTGAGAGCTATAAACTGTATTTCAAAAGTACATATTAAGATAAGGATATAGAATACCGTTATCAGTAGGATTAACCATGCAGAAACAGTTGGCCAACATTTCTTCGTGTTTTCCTTTTCCCAAACGTTTGATTTCCACAAAGAACAGATTGTCAATGCTGGCATCCAAATCATCAGATTCTTTAGTCTCTGTAGTGAAATTGAGATGATAGTACCCCATACATTTGTCACGAACTGATTGGTAGTGCAGAACATCTTTGAGCTTATGTGCCAAATCCTAAAAATAAGAAAGATGAATATGATCAGCAATAGTCAATGACAAGGCAAATAAGAGTGTACCAGTTCACAGTTTACAGTGGGGAGAGAGAGAGAGAGAGAGAGAGAGAGAATCCCCAAAAGATTATGATCCTCATTATACTTTTCCACCAAAGCTTGAACCAATTGGCACATTCGCTTATGGGTCTTCTCAGTTGCATATGATTTTGTGCGCTTCCTAATTGAGCCATCAGGCCAGTAAATACTTTGTCGTACAATAATATCCATTGCAGAAACACCATCTTGCTTCAACCACCTAGTTTAGAACAGAACGTCATATATGATTAGCAGATCATACTTTCTCAAAAGTGGAGAACACAAACCAATCCTAAGTACTCTCTCAATTATTATCAGCCTGACATATAGGGTCAGGGTGAACTAGATGGAAGGTTGTTGAATAGGGGTCAAACAGCTCCCAAGTTACCTATAAGTAACATAATTCATGTTGTAATATAGAAAAAAACGAAATGAAATTGGACATGCCCACAAGTTCCCAATGCAATCTTTATTTTAAAAAAGGTGTGCATTCTGTCACTTTCAGATCTCGAACTAAATGTGTTCTAACGGCACTGTTTTGACCAGTTAATGGAACTTATTGTCTGTCTATCACCAGTTTTTATTAGTGCACTAGGAAACAGAGTTGTGCAAATGTTCCTGGCCATAAGCTAATGAATCATACAAATTACAACTAAGATAAAAATATACCTACATTCAAAGTGGTGGCATAACATCCCTATGTACTTTGTTAATGTTTTAGCTATGCTAATGGATTTATGCACTGTTGTAAGTTGTAACTTGTAAGTTGTAACAACTCTGTCATAAATACTGGTCCTATGAGGCCAAGACAGGAATATGAAAATCAATATATGTTTGTATTTATTTTAATCAACATGTCAGCTTATCTAACTTAGGTCATCCTTCCTTATCCTGATTCATTTTGTAAAAAGTGTGAACATCTTCTGTGGCCTACACTGTTAAAGCACGTGGCTATGTAACCCTGCTTGAATATGATCAACTGCAGGAGTGCACATAGATTATAGAACAGGAGAAAATCAACCTACAAAAATCTACAGAACAGTCGAGGAACTTTACAGTTTTGGATGCCGACGGCCTTCGAGATGGCGATCAATAGCATTGTGTGCTTCCTGTAAGCTTGGGAATGGCCCACCCACATCAGGATATGTGTGGAAAGATCCCTGCAGATCGACCCTGATGTAAAATGTGAGTCCCCATTGATGCATCAGTCGGGACCAAATGTGTGAGACAGGAGACAAGGAAAGGCAGCGCCCTGATGGTTCGGAGAACTCAATGGTATCCTGAGCTACAGCTACTGCCTTTGGCTGAGAAGAGGATGAGGAATCAGCAATCATAGACGATGCCTCCAGCAGAGTTTGTGCAGATGCTGCATGCCCCTTCTCTGCACACCTGAAGTGGAAGAAGCAAGCTCAATGAGTAGAAGAACAATTTATCTAAGGAGATGCACAATCCATATTACCACCATGAGATGTAAATTATCTCACAAATGTGATTAAGCGTTGCATGATATAGCAGTATAATTTGCAAAGAGATGGATGGATATCACATCCGAACAAGTAACAATTTAGTAACAGACAGATTAACAAACAAGTAAAACTGGTACAGGCCAAAAAATTATCCGTAACTTGCAACATGAACCCAACTGAAATACATAATACTTGAGCCTTCTGTTCCCAACCACCCAAAAATCAAGAAAGCACCATCGACAATCAATTGGAACAAAACATAATGATGGAGCGAGAGGGATGGGTGGCGTTGATCATACAACAGGCCGGAGTGGTCGGAATGCGGATGCTGGTGTAGACCAAGGGTTTCTGCAGATGCAGTCTCAGCCCCATGCTCCTCCTCTTCCTCCTCCTCCTCCCGACACCTGAAGTTGAACATGCTCCAACGATGAGAAGAAATTATGTACCTCGAAGGAAATCATAGAAATCGAAACCGATTGATCGAGAGAGAGAGACGGGCATACGGTTGGCGGGAGTCTTCACTTCCATCGGCATCGTGCCGCCGCCGCCGGTGGCCTGAACGTAGCATGGAGATGGCGGAGAGTAAGAAGCGCGGGATTAGGGATTGGATTGGTGATTCCCAGCGGAAGCGGAAGCGGAAGCGCAAGCCTGGCCGATTGTTCTTCCTCCTCTCGCTCTCCTCCCGGCTCCCGCCCTCTGCGGCTCCGCCTTCGCGGCCGTGAAACCGACGGGGCTTCGCTTCGGGATGCGGCCGCAGCGGCGCGGCGGCGAGAAACGAACTCCGGCGAGGGGAAAAACTGTTAGCAACCCAATACCCAAATCTCAATGAACCAATATCCAGTACAAGCAATGGAGGTCGAGGTGGTTTTGAGCTGCAATTGTATTACTACAACTCAAGCTTTGTGGTGGAAATGGGAGTGAATAGGGAATACAAGTTACTAGTAGAAGTAGGGAGGAAGAAGGAGATCGACGAGGTTCAAGCCCGAACCAAGTCATCGCCGTTGCCGAGCTGTCGTGGCTGCCGCCGTGCCGGGTTCTATTCTATTCGATGCCTCCAGTGCTTTGCTGTTGCTGCACATTTATGTTGCTAGTTGTGCTTGCTTGGGCCTGGATTAAAGCATGGCCAACCTCGCCCATATGCAGCCCAATTATGTCCCTAACAATCTCATCTCCTTAGCGTTCGGCTTGTCCTCAAGCCGATGCAAATTATTACCACTGCCACCGGGATCCCAGGGTGTCTAAAGTTCTTGGATACAATTAGCAAGTCTTTCATCATTAACGGGAATTATAGCTTGGATCATCTTGAAATGAAAAGGACTGACTGCATTGCTCTTCTTCTTGTAGTCACCAAATTCATTCAGGATTGCAACTTGTATGCTATCTCTAAATGGCAGTTTGCAGATCATTACTAAAAATCCTCTAGATCCAATACATGTACACAAACCCTAGGTAATTTCAGAAGTTTAGAACCATCTGTATTCCACCAAACCATTAGTACCACCTCATTTTTCTTCTCTGATGAATACGACAACCTTGTCATCCTGGGATAAATCACAGAATTGATAGACAACTCAGCAACCACCTTTTCCACTGCATTCCTAATCAATCTGAGCATAGGTACAACTGGAATGACATGTTTCATACTTCCTGAACAGTTCAGGACATGCAAAGCCCTTCTTTTCTCTGCATACAGTGCTAACATGCAAGAAACATACCACTTTGGACAATATGTGTGCTCAATAATTTGATCTTCAAATTTTGCCATGGCATGGGATGTGTTCCCTGTGGTAACACCAACTCCAACACAGCAATTGACCGCTACATGTTGTATTGCAGCAGCCCCATAAAGCAAGTGAACCAACTGATTGCTACCCTTTCTTTCCTGGATACCCAAGATCTGACCAACCATAAGATAATCCATTGGCACTCCTTCAAACCTTGGCTGGTCAGATAGCAGCCATGGAACCTTTACTTTTATGCTATTCCCTACCTCTTGCAAGTTCACTATGTTCAGCAAAATAAGACCTCCAGGACTGATATTACCATAAATTGACAAGCATTTAGACAATGATAGATCTGATGGTGGCCATAGTGATATCAAAGCCATGATATATGTGACAACAATATCATGGCACTTGCTGATTATTTGAGAAATAGGTGGTGGCCATGGACTCAACTGAATCATCTCACATGTTAAAACCACTATTCTAGAGATTGAAAGTCCAGTATCAAAATGCAACCATGCCCAGGAACTTACTTGAGTTGGTGGAGGCCATGGTGGCATCCAATGTAACCTTGCCCAATAGAAGTTGAATGTTGGCCATTGTTCTGACCATAACTCACATACGGTGTCCACTAATTCATTTGAAGTAGGTGGCAACCAAAGATTTATCCTTCCCATGACCAACTTCCTTATAGCTACATCACTGGTAGTATTGAGTAACACTTGTGATGGTGGCCCTTGCCAATCAGCAGTCTCAGAGTTGATGTCAAGTAGAATATTTGTGATAGCCAATGATATCAATGGAATAATACTGCAACCATTTATGGGTGTTAACATATAAGAGCTTGGCATAAAGACTTCAACTGATACATCAAGTGCTTGATCACCCCTTAGCACACATGTCTTGGTTTGGAATGCAACCACAGCTTGGTCATTGCCACCATTAACGTCGAGGCCGACCGTCGAGCACATGGCATGCATCTCCTTGAAACAAACAGGGGCGTCAATGTTAGTGTTGCCAGTGGTGCCGTCAGTAGCTACCAACACCATTGATGACACAGCAAGGGTGGTGCAAGTAACCGGAGCAACTACAGTGAGATCGGGCTTGGTGTCAGAGCTAGAGCATATCGTCGAACACTTGGTGGGCGTGACCTTGAGGAGGTCCTTGGTGACAATGTAGGGAGCTTGGTCCATGTCCTTTCTGTCTCCTAGCTCCCAGGCAGCTGTTGGAGCAAGCACCTCACCAATGTGACTTGAATTCGCAGCCACCCAAGTGATGTTGTTGTTGGAGCATTCCGTCAAACACTTGGTAGGCGCTAGAGGAGACGGTGCCATGGGTGGTAGAGATGATGCAGCATTGAGTACGGCAGTGGTTGCCTTGATAGAGGCACCCATCTCCTTGAAGAACTTGTTCCTATTAGCATCTATCTCGTCCAACTTCTTCAAAATTCGATCAATCTTCTCATCACACCTACGCTTGGCCTCCATTTGTTCAAACTTCTCCAATATCCAATCCAAAGCTTCATCTAGCCATTTCTCCTCTTTTTTCATGGTGGAATTGATGAGAACGGGCTCAGATATGCTCTGATCTTTCTTGGACATCTTAGGTTGGCTTGGCATTCCATCGAACAGTTGGTGGGTGCTGCTTGGATGAAAACTTCCCCAACCCAATTCCTGCCCCCTCTTGCATGGCTGCCTCCCCAACACCTCCATGACAAGAATCCCAGTGAACCGAACGGCTCTGATACCAGATTGTTAGCAACCCAATACCCAAATCTCAATGAACCAATATCCAGTACAAGCAATGGAGGTCGAGGTGGTTTTGAGCTGCAATTGTATTACTACAACTCAAGCTTTGTGGTGGAAATGGGAGTGAATAGGATATACAAGTTACTAGCAAAAGTAGGGAGGAAGAAGGAGATCGACAAGGTTCAAGCCCGAACCAAGTCGCCGCCGTTGTCGAGCCGCCGTGGCTGCCGCCGTGCCGGGTTCTATTCTGTTCGATGCCTCCAGTGCTTTGCTGTTGCTGCACATATATGTTGCTAGTTGTGCTTGCTTGGGCCTGGATTGAAGCATGGCCAACCTAGCCCATATGCAGCCTAATTATGTCCCTAACAAAAACTCGAAGCAGTTAATCGGACGGATTCTGCAAAATTATGGGCCGAAGGAGGATCATATATGGGCTGAAATTGCGATCATCTACGTGCTGGAATTACCACAACCTATGGGCCGAAATTACGAGCACAAATGGGCCAAAACTACGCGTAACCATGGGCTGAAAATATGATCAAGTCTGGAACCAAATTTGAGCGAAACTATGGGTGCCATCGTTTGGCATATTGGTGGAATAAACCAAACGACATATTTGCAAACGAAAACTAATTTGTGAATAAAACTTTTATATATGTGTTTTTAGCGATCTAAAAGCAAATGCTGAAAAATAAACTTCGATGAAAAAACCCCAAAATCAGCTCCAAATTTAACGTTGAAAATTCAAATTTTGGCTGATAAGCATATGAATATGCCAAACGATGATGACCTATAGTTCGTACAGATGTAAGCTAGCAATGTATGAGTGGTCAAACTTAGGTTAAAAGTCAACGGTGTTAAAAATGAAAAAAAGATTGGGAATACATAAGATTGTCAAAGAACAGAATACATGCTCAGAAAATAGGCACCTCAGAAAATAGGCACCCCGCTCATTGTTTACACGAAGATGAACAGTCCAAGAATATAAAGTCCAAGATAGTGTAGACAAAACCAAAAAAATATAGGATCTGTTCAGATTGTAGCCAAAATAAATATTACCAAGTTTTGGCAATACCAAAATTTTGGTAAAATGGCAATATTACCAAAATTTTGACAGGATTTTTTATGTATTGACTAAATTTGGCAACAAACTGAACGTTGACACTTTTTTAGCAACTTTGCCAAAAAATGGTATAGTTAAAAATAACATCAAAGTGAACAGGCCCATATAAATGACACGCTGCCTGATCATTCGTATAAATAATAGCAACCATCTAAACAATTGATCATGACCTTATACAATACATTAGTTAAATCCGGATGGAGTGGGAATATAGTTCCTTCATAACAATTGGATCATCAGAGATCCTAAAGCAAATACAAAGATCGGCACAAAAACTAGCTTCTACTCCTTCCCATCTTTCACCCTCTCATGAAAGGTATCTTCGAAGAAAATTAACATATACTCAAATTTTGTTGCTGGCAAAACATAGATTCAGTCACAACTCACAAGAGAGCGTAAGGACTGAAACGATTCACTAAAGCGCTGTCCTTTTAGTCTTCCATTCCAGTGCTTTTCTCAGTCTTGCATGATAGTCACGCCCGGTGGAAGTGTGAATAGTTCCTGCATAACACCTGGGTCATCAAGGCCCTAAACAGAATGAATAAACAAAATCAATTAACCAACATCATGTGTACAAAGGGTACCAAACCGCCCAAATTATGGCATTACCTCGTACATAGGCCTAATCTTACTTTGCATTTCTACCATACAGAATTTTCATCTTGTATTTTTCGGAAGTTAATCTCTTGGGTCATCCTTTAATTAAATGGATATTATTGTGGTTGTGCTCAGACCTTTTGCATTCTTTGAGCATTGCAAATTTAATTCCTGCAAATGAGGTTAACTACCACAAGTTCAAATTGAAAAGCAATTCCTTACTTCATCTTGAGCTGTTCCATGAAAGAATATCGTCCAAACTGCTTTAAAATCACAATACTTGATTCTACAACTGATGTTTGAACTTTATATGCGGCTATAGTGAACAAGAAGCGTGATAAGAAGGTTACAAAGAGAAACCATAAATCAGACAGGGATAAACTTAAGCTGGACAAGCAGAATGACCTCTGTACTGAGCTGGGAAACTTGCTATGTGTTTGCTTCATAGGTGCAAATCCATAAACATGATTTCAGATTGCATAATTGCATTACAACATTTGGATTTGTCTTTATGAAAGTGCTTATTTTATGTCGTCCATCCAGCACATACTTTCCATACTGCTAGAGACAGCCATTTGTAAGCTTGTAGTTGGTTATCTCTAACTACATTTTATGATTGATGGTAGAAGCTCGGACAACCGGATCCTAGGTTGATGTCAGAAATACTAGAAATGTAACAGCTGGCATGGACTTAGTTTAGTATTTACATTATCATCTGCCATAACCTGACTTCTACCACTGACCTGTAATACCAAAAACAAAAATGTGTCACTGAGTGCAAGTATCCTCATGCATACCATTTGTCTATGATAGGTTTTAGTTTTCTAAGTTCCAAAACTATATTTTCTTGAATATGAAATTATATTTTCTTAAGCAATGTGCAAGCTCTTTTCCAGAACCAGACAGGCAGAACAATGAGAAGGCATGTGTACTGGGTGAAACTACACGAATACTAAAAGATTTACTTTCACTATGGAATCTCTCTGAAAGGAGAATAGTGCCTTGAAGAACTAATCTCATTATGAAAGGCTATAAGCTCTTTCGAATCGAAATATCTTATCCAGCTAATTGCGAATTAGTAGTTAAATTATTTTACTTCCTTATTAATTTGATAGTCTGCTGCTAGTAATATGGACACAAAAATGTAAGTACATTTTTTCACTTTAAGAGTTCGTTTAGAGGGGTCCAATTCCAGTGGTTGTTAAATTCATGCCACTATGGCAATAGCTTCATGCAAGAATATGTCAGCCGTTGATTCATGCCATTATCATTATTCAGAAAATAATGCCACCTTACCGCTGATTCATAATCATACCTTCCATGCTACGAGACAGGTTGCATTGGAAAGAAATGAACTGCACGACGATAACAGTATGCTTCATAGTGAAATCTTGGAGCTTCAAAACAAGCTTAGGAGTTACGACGCAGATGGAAGGCAGTCCTGTTTCGAGTCATGTAAATACTAGACCAGCTCTAGGAGATCCTATCGCACAAGCAGGATTGTTCCCAGTACAGCACGTGCCACATTTATCAGAATATCGGTCATCACAACTGACACAACAGCAGCATTTCCTCAGCAGCAACCAGTTGTCATTGAGCAGAACTATGGCACCACACCAAGTGAGCTACAGCTCTTCCCAGAGTCTACAACAAGCGAAGAAAGTGAACCATCACAAGAACATAGGATTTCTGATCATGTGACACGGCCCCAGGCAAGGTACCCAACACCAACGGCCACTTTGACAGTAAACCTGTTTCCAGTCCTTCCAGGAAGACAAGATCAGCAGTGTAGCAGTGGTACTACTGGCACTAGCGAGGAAGACCGTACAGGCAGATCTTTGGTACATAACAAGAGATCCACACCACGATTTGAGAATTCCTTACTTTCAACTTTTAATTCTTGCCTTCTTGAAGTCTAGCAAATGTGCAACACAAATTTGCAACTGTTCTCATGGATAGTATGATTTTGTTTTCAAGCAAGGGTTGATCTTGGCATAATCCATTGTTAGTCACTTATACGGAAGGTATGGCTTCTAATTGAGAATCACACCGAGATTCAGATAGATACCTCACCAAGACACTTCTATGGAGCTGCAACCTACTTCCTTCTTGTCCTTGACAATTTTCTGATCTTCTGAATCTCTGACATGTGCAATCTCATCCCATCGGCTTTCCAATGCATATGTATTTGACAAAAGAATGGCATCTGATGGATGGTAGTCGCCCATGTTATCCAACCGTGCCTGCACCATCCTCCCCAGGTTGACATTGCCATGGACTCTGCAGGCTGCAAGCAAGGCTCTCCATGCTGTGGCATCACCCTGGGAAGATAGGCTCGCTATGAGCTCATAAGCTTCATCCAACCGCCCCGCCCTTCCCAGGAGATCGATGATGCAGCCATAGTGTTCAGTGTTAGGGAAGATGCCATATTGCAACACCATGCTCTCCATGAACTTCTTCCCTTCCGACACCAACCCACCATGGCTGCAGGCATTCAGTACCGCGAGAAAGGTGACCTCGTTAGGCACCACTCCATCTTCTTCCATGGAGCGAAACAGGGAGATCACTTCACCTGCCTGTCCATTAACACCGAAACCCATGATCATCACTGTCCATGCCCTCACATCCCTTTCTTGCATCGCGTCGAAAACCGCCACCGCCTCACTGGGGTACCCGCACTTGAAATACATATCCATGAGAGCTGTGCCAAGTGCAGTGTCAAGCTCAAGTCCTGCTTCTAGCGCAATCTCGTGAAGGCGACTGCCGGCTGCCATTGCCCCAGATGCTCCACAAGCAGACAGCACACCCACAAGAGTCCCCGAGCTTGGCCTCACTCCCTCCAGCCTCATCCTATCCACCAAGCCCATTGCCTCCTCAACTTGCCCTGCCTTAGCATAGCCATCCACCATACAATTGTACAGCACCAGGTCCCTCTTGGTCGTCTCATCGAACACCTTCCTGCCACACTCGACGCTCTTCTCTCTCACATACATCCCAACCATTGCAGATGCCACCTTCGCATCTCTGCAGAATCCCACCTTGATGCAGAATCCATGCACAGGCTCAGCTTGCCACCCACACCGGATCATGGTGACCAACGCCGTCACACTGATGCCCACACTGCAGCACATCATCTCACTGAACATATCCACCGCCTTGGTTACCTCCCCCGCCCTGACATACCCTCCGATAACCGTGTTCCATGACACGGCGTCCCGTTCCGGCATTTCGTCGAACACCCTCCGCGCGTCCGCCATTCCCTCGCCGCCGCCACCACCACAGCAGCAGTAGAAGTGGCACAGGGCGTTCCCAAGGCTAACGACGCCCGAGAACCCGTACCGCACGACGAGCGCGTGCACCTGCCTCCCGAGCGAGGCCGCGGCGGCGTCGTCGTCGGGGCCCCGCTTGGCGCAGAGCGCGAGCAGCGGCTGGAACGCGAACTCGTCCAGAGCGGGGAGGCGCGCCCGCGCGGAGGCGAGGACGGGCAGCGCGGCGGCCAGAGAGCCGCCGACGGAGGCGGAGAGCGCGCGGAGGAGCGCGGTGTGGTGGAAGAGCGTCGGGGTGGGGATGGCGGCGAAGAGGGAGAGCGCGTAGGGGAGCGGCGCGTGCAGCGAGGCGAGCAGCTTGGCAGTGGGGAAGGCGTGGTGCGGGAAGAGGGAGGACTTGATCATGGCGGCGTGGAGCTGGAGGAGGTCGCCGGCGCGCGACGCCGACTTGAGCAGCGCCGCGATCTGGCGCCCCCGCCGCCGCAGCTGCATGGCTCCGGCGATCAGCGGCCGTTCGTCCGCCGTACCAAGTAGTATGGGCCTCACCGGAGGTGGCAGTCCACGTTTCGGCCCAAGTAGTATGGGCCGGCAATCACGTTCCGGCCCAATGGTTCGCCTCAATTCTAAAGAAAAGTTGCCAGCAAAATTTGAAGGTGAAGGGTCAAATTTGACGTGAAAATTTGAAATCTCAGTAAGTATGAACTTTCGGAAGAACCTTCTTGAGATCTGTCCACCTAGCTAAAACAAATTGCTTTTGAAGAGGTAGATCTACTCCATTCGTTTAAAAATAAACTAATAGGGTTGGACGAGATATTTATGATATAATAGATAGTTCGTTGTAATAGAAAATATCTCATTAAACTTTAAGTTGATTTATCTTAAAAATGGATGGAGCACCGGCTAGTCTTTGAAGAAAGTGCCCTCCATGGATCACTACCAAATTACCATTATCAGCAAGCACGCACTGTCCGAAAAACGGCAATGCTCTCAAAAGAGATTCACCTTTCTTTCTGAGAAACTGCCTTGCAACTGTCGTTGGCACAGTGGATCAGTATACAAATACAAATTTGGGTAAAAACAAACATATCCAGATCTGAAAACCAGCACAAAAACGGCGTTCCACCCTTGGACTACGCCGTGCCGTAAAGAATGAGGCTAGCACACACAAAGATCTCGAGTTCATCTCCTCTTTTTTCTCCCTTATATTTTTTTTTTCTGCACGAAACTAGTGGGCCATCCACGCAATTTCCCGCAGCCCAAATCAAGCCCAATCTGACGGTTGAGAAGGATCGAAACGGAGCAAACTCTTACTATATTTATTTATCTCCTCAAAAAATCTGTTCAGTTTTCAGTTCGCTCGATTCCGGGTTCTTGATTTCGTCCTCACCACGCCACGCCAACGGATTTGCGTGCTTCCCCGCGAAGGATTTCCGCGCAATGTAGGTTCGCCTAACAAATCCGGGAGTTCTTTTGATTCGTCGTGGTTTTTATTATGTTTATTATCTCTATACGCTCTTATTTTTCGGCAATCGGTTGCTCTCCTCCCCCCAAATTCTCATCTTCAGTTCTTGCGAGGGCTTTTTTTCTTTCCAGATTGTGGTGGGCGACTCTGTTAAACCCTATCTCTCTTTCTTCTTGAGCGGAATCGAGAGATTGCTGATTTTTTCTTGTTGATTTGTTCTGCAGCGAGTGGAGAGAGGGGAGGGAAGAGATTGATTAAGAGGAGGAGGACATGGGGGCGTTCTGCTCCAAGCAGAATCCGTCGGGGCAGCAGCCGCACTGCTGCAACCACAGCAGCAGCAGCAATGCCGCGCCGAAGGGGAACAATCGGTTCGCCAAGTTCGGCGATGATTACCATACCCTAGAGCAGGTGAGATTAATTCGGTCCCTCCTGATGCATGCATCTGTTCTTGCTTGCGAAACTACTCATTTGCTGCCGGGTACACAGTGCTATGTGTGGGCATTGCTGTTTACTTCTGAATAGTTGTGTGGTGTTTATCATGTGATCTAGTCAATGATGGTGCTGTACTTGAATGGAAGTGGATTTGTTCCTGTTCAGGAATAAGTTCTTTCACACATATATGTTGGTGGGAGGTTTGGGTGTACTAAACTACTATTTCCTGTCTATCAGTTTGATATCAAGTTCCTCCTTGGTATCATCTTATACTCATGCTGTTCATATGTCGTGAGAATAGATTGTTCATGTCCTGCAAAGTAGGTGCCTCTTAGATGTATACAGTTTTGCAGTTTGCCCTGGTTCTTCAAGTAAAAGTAAAATTATCACTACCATAAGAATTAATAATTATGCTTGGTCTAAAGAAAGAATTAGATACAGTGAAATCTCCTGTATCCCTAGGCGGACTAAATTTACTTAAGAAAGGAGTATGCACATGTTTACAAAGTTCCAACTTCGACAAGAAGCTGTCGAAGTGAAAGGATGTTGTCACAGGGGCAACTTCCCAAAAGAAAAAAAACATTTTTTTTCAGGACAACTAGATTTTTTTTTCATAGGCTCTTCTGTTCCCCTTCAGCACATGTGACATAAGACATATTTCTTTTGTTATACTGAAGTATGATATCATGTTGTTTTCCTTAATCTAGGTAACTGATGCTCTTGCACACGCTGGTCTTGAGTCATCAAATCTGATTGTTGGGATTGATTTCACCAAGTCCAATGAATGGACAGGTTTGTTCATGTTTATCGGTGCACTGCTTCCTGAACTTTGATCAACTCATCTTCAGGCTTATTGTTTCTTCTTAGAAAAGAGCTGATGATTTCTAATTATATGCAGGCAGAGTTTCCTTCAACAACCAGAGCCTGCATTCTCTGGGCCATATCTCAAACCCATATGAGCAAGCCATATCTATCATAGGGCAAACTCTTTCACGATTTGATGAGGACAACCTGATACCATGCTATGGATTTGGTGATGGTCAGTTCATTAAATCTCTCGACATGCTTCATTCTGTACATAGAAGTTATGCAAATTTTTAGCACTAAGTTTATGCTACAGCTACTACACATGACCAGAAGGTATTTAGCTTCTATCCTGACAACAAACCATGTGATGGTTTTGAACAAGCACTTGATCGGTACAGAGAAATTGTTCCACAACTACGTTTGGCTGGTTGGTTCATCTTCTGCTTGAGTTTCAATTAGAAGACATCGATATTCATTCAACTGATATGTTTCGATTGTTCTCAACAGGCCCCACTTCATTTGCACCGATGATTGAGACAGCTATTGGAATTGTGGATAGTAGTGGTGGCCAGTATCATGTCCTACTTATAATTGCAGATGGACAGGTTTGTTCTGAAATGAGTACCTAAGTCTGCCAGCACGAATAATTTGACATATGATATCTGGTCTAACCGTCTAATGAATTTACAACTGCACCGTTCTTGATATGTTTTCGTTGAAAATTTGCATAGGTTACACGCAGTGTTGACACAGGTAATGGGCAGCTGAGCCCTCAGGAAAGGGAGACTATAGATGCCATTGTGAAAGCCAGGTAATCATATGCTTAGCATTTCCGTGTAGTGTGTTACTATCATGTTAGTAACTAATATATTGCCATGTTGAGCTCTTACATTAAACTCAAACATGACTTTTTTTTTCAGTGACTACCCTTTGTCAATTGTGCTTGTTGGAGTTGGCGATGGGCCATGGGATATGATGAGGCAATTCGATGACAACATCCCTTCTCGTGCGTTCGACAACTTCCAGGTATGCTCTGTTGTTAATGGGTTAAGTGACAGCCCATATTTAGCATAATCATGGGAAATACTAATATGACAGTGCGATGCAGTTTGTGAACTTCACAGAGATCATGTCAAGACCTGTTCCTGCCAGCAAAAAGGAGGCAGAATTTGCTCTTTCAGCATTGATGGAGATCCCAGAACAGTTCAAGGCAGCAATAAACCTCCAACTTCTTGGGTATTTTACTGTCTAAATCAAAATCATAACACTTCAGAAAACCCAGAATCCTGGTATTTTTCAGCAATGACCTTGTCCTTTTTTTGGGTGCAGAAAACGTCGAGGATTTCCACATCGAACAGTGTTACCTCCACCTGTGAGGGATTTCCAACAATACTATGGGTGCTCAACAGTCAAAGAAACGCAATCTACTAGCTATGGGTCGCTGCAGAAAAAGACATCAGCACCTAAACAGGATAGTGACATAGGTGATCAGGTACTTTCTTGAAAACAGATCCTATGTTGAACTTGTGTTTTGCAGATAGTATATGCTTTCATATATGCGTCAAGCCGTCAACTTTGTCATGTTTGTTAATTTGATGCCATGCTGAACTTGTGTTTTGCAGACTTGTCCAATCTGCTGGTTGGAAGCAAAGAACCTTGCTTTTGGATGTGGGCATCAGGTATGAAAATTACTTGAAAATGTATATAAAGATTCAGATGTAAATACTAAACTGATGAGACCTTGGAATGCAGACGTGCTCGGACTGCGGGAAGGATCTGAAGGTTTGCCCCATTTGCCAGAGGGAAATCTCCACAAGAATTAGGCTCTACTGAAGTTGAGAATCTATACGCAATTGGCACTTTTTAGCATACACTTACACTTTTTGTTCCTTATGATTTAAGATTTTGCAAGAGGGAGCACTAGCTGTAAATACAGTTTACCAGTGTTATAGAATACTCATGGTATTCAAACTAGTACTGGTCATTTTGGATAGCATTTGTGAAATGAATGTTCCTATCATTTTGGATAGCATTAGTGTTCCTATCAAATAGTTCTATTCTTTAAGTAGTATCCTTGTTTTCAATCTTATCGTTTGTCAAATGAATGTTCAAGGGTACGTCATCTCTCATCTATGCTAAGTTTGAGCGACATGTCGCCTTCAATGTGACATAGCTTTACTGCCGCCGATGGTTAGGCAGTGGTTAACTACATGAGGAGGTCATCTACTCTCTTTGAAGAATCTAACATGTGAAGTAAAATGGCATTTTTTCTGTGTTGACTTCAAATTTATCATTAGTTCTCTTTTAACCGCTTAAGTCTCGAAAACCATGGATATATGAAACGCCCTCAATGAATCATTCAAAACTCATAATAAGACTTCCTGAATTCTATCTTCTGCCATCCGTTCGATTTATGTTTGCATGAACGCTACGATGGATTTTGAGTGCATGAACAATGACATGCTAAGCTGATGCAGAAAGTGCCAGATCTGATTCTGTAAGGTAGAAGAAGAAACAACATTGATGGCTCCTTTAAAACGCAGGATCAGAAATGTAAGTGCAAAAAAGCTATAAAAACATTGATGGTGCCTTTGAAACGTAGAAACATATGAATAAAAAAATACAGAATTCTTTTGATAGGGAATGAAAGTGCAAAATAGAGGATCGCAAAATACATGAATCGGATGAGAAAAATACAAAAATCATATGAGAAAGATAAACTCAAATAGAAGTTCTCAAGAAACTCTTGCTAACTTTTCTTCAAAAATCTCTATAGAATTGTTCGTTTTTCATAGGAGTTTTAAAGAAAGTGATAGGATTCAATCCTTTATTTCAAAGGCCTTCCCAAGAGTTTTTTCTATAGGGCTAAAAATTCTTTAAATTTCATATGTTCTTCTTACTAAGCAAAGCGTCTTGAATAAGTGCACCATACCTGAGCTAGGAAGCCGTGCTTGCTATAAACATCGTCGTCGTAGATGGAAATGAGCAAACCCTGCATGACTCCCTCAATGCCAACCAGGAAGCAGCCGGCCACAGCGGCACGCTTCTCGGATGGCATTCAGGGAGCCAGGCAGCGTTAATCCCATCTCCTACCTCATCAGTCGCACTGCCCATCGATCATGTATATACTAAGCATAAATACAGTGAAATTAATCAATCAACTCGAGAATGGAGATTAACCAACAATCAAACTCAAGAACTAATTGAACATAAATCGACTGAGGAGATCGAGACAGAGACATACACCTGAAAACCTTCTTGTTGTTCCAACGCCATCATCAGAGATTCAGAGCTCACACTTCTGAAGAGAGCTGAACACTCTGCATGCCAAGCTGCAACTGAAAGTGCCGAGTTATAGCTAAGTTATAGCTCATCTTAGCATGTATATGCATTGCGTTTTGCGCAGCAGGCAGAGTAGCAGTGGTAGGCCCGTGGTTGGCAGTAGCGGTCAGGGATGTAAAGGTTGGCAACCTTGGCCGTCTCTGCGACCGCGACGAGTTGAGCAGACGGAGATGCAGATTTCTGTCTGCTGGATTTCTGAATTTGCTACATAGCTCTCTCAGCTGCTAATTAACCCGACCCCTGCCGGGCCGGCTCCACTCCTACGTGATGTCCAACTCCAACAGCAGCAGCAGCAGCGGCAGTGTTCGTCGTAGACGAGCTAGATCACAAGGTCACAAGCCGGCGTTAGCTAAAGCTATAGCCGCAGCAGGGGCACGTACACTGTGGATGGGTAGCAATTAGCATCGTTTGTGTTGGGGGTGTTCAGTGTTGTGACCTGTGTAGCTAGGTAGCGGACGATCCGATTACAGCTCAGTGCCCTGCCGATGTTAGGACCATATATGCATGCTTGCTAGCTGTTGCTGCTGCTGCTGCCAAATGCAAGATCGGACCAGTTGGTAAATCTTACTGCTAATTAGTAGATTTTTTTTATCATAGATTTTTTCTATCAGTCGTAACAAAGGGTTCAACAAAATGTTTGATATACACTTGATAGAGTAGTGACAAGGGGTGTGTGGTTCTAACCTGAGTTCTCGAATTCAATCCCCAACACGCTCATAAATCGTTTTTAAAAAAAATGTTTAAAATATCCCTAAAACGATTTAAAAAAATGTTTAAAATGTCCCTAAATCTTTTTTTAAGTGTAGTTATAGTTTGGCTAACTATTATTGAACCTTTTGGGTTAAACTTTATTAAAATAAAAATGTGATTTAAAAAATTAACGGAGTGATCAGTAGTTCTTGAAAGAGAAAAAAAGAAGTAATTGTTATCGTGCAAAAGAAAATGGATTTCACGTACTGTTTCAGTAAACAAAGAGGCTACCGAAATTGAATCTATATGGTGAAATGCCGAAATGTTAAACCAAAAATTGAGAGAGATGGATTTCCCTGGATTTGGGATATATGGCTGGAGTTTATAACTTGTGTTCAGTCCGGAATAGTACGTTAATAAACTCCCCATCTGAGATTTTTTTTTCGCCAAATATATACTTTTCCTATGATTTTGTATGTTGTTTTTTTAACAAAATTTTAAAAAATATATCCATGTCGCCATCTGGCATTGGCGACATGTATAATTTTGCAAAAATAAAATACGAAATATGGTATTTGAATCTCCGATGAAGATTAAGTGTTTCACGTAAAACGAGATAGTAATAACGTGTGATTAATTAAGTTTTAATTATTACAAACTTGGAAAATGGATTAATCTGATATTTTAGAACAACTTTCATATACAAAGTTTTCGCACAAAACGCACCGTTTAGCGGTTTGAAAAGCATGACACGAAAATTCAAAACTTAATCCATCCTTTTCATAGGAAACGAACGGGGTATACTCGTGTATTTCTATAAAACCGTGGAAAAAGAAGTATATATGAAAAAAGAAAAAAAAAAGAGCTCCCCCATCTGATCGATCAATATATTAAATATGCCATTCAAACCTTTGCAATCAACAAAGATCACGTGACATTGCTTCACTAAACAAACCAAATATCCACAAATTATCACTGCAATCAGTTGGAAATATCCAGGAATTGTTACTGCGTACAGATTCTATCCAGACGTAAAATCAACATCTAGAAATGAGAAGAAGGCGATCCTGGGCGGATATAGCGAAATCCATGTCTGCGGAGGTGGAGCTATGGCACCTGGCAAGGACGGGAGTGCCGGTGCTTGGCCCCTAGTTTTAGTTTTAGGAGTTCCTAAATCGTCCCAATTAGTTGTGAGATTATAGCTCTAGTCTAATGTTCTTTTCCGGTACCCTGACCCCTTCTAATCTAATAACTTCTATATGCTCTTAGCGGAGCGGATCCAGCATAGAGGCGGCAGGGTCTCGAGGCCTCACTACGATACAAAGATACGCTCTAGCAGAGCGGATCCAGTATGGAGGCGGCGGGGTCTCTGAGGCCTCACTACTGGTGTGAAGGCTTTAAGAGCTCCCATGAAGACCCCACTAATTTTTTTTACCATGAATATCCCACTAATTTTTTTTAATCTTATGTAGATGAAAGGGAGACTGTAACTCTATCTAGTTTGTTCACTAATTTTTTTTAACCATATGTAGATGAGAAGGAGACTGTAACTATATCTAATTTGCTTAAATAACATTGCTATTTCTTTATAGAACCATCACTGGCTCGTAGGGTATAAAAAAAATGAGAAAAAAAAGTGATTTAGAGCTATAGCATGTTTACCTCTCGGCAGGCGGCAGCTACTGCTTCAATTTCAAGCCTCTCGAACCAAAGAGTGAGGAGGCGCCACTGAATTTATAACCCCACCCGCGACGAGCGCATGGGCGACACGTACTCGCCCCCCATCTTCCTCGCGCCGATGCGCGCTCTCCTCCACTCGATTTCCCGCCTGAACCGCGCCTCTCTCTCGCTCGCTCGCGCGCCGCACGCCGCACGCACGCGCTCCCCGGCCCAGCGCGTATCGTCGGTGCGCACGTCGCCGGCCTCTCGATCGAGCTATCTCGCTCTGTATATCACCATGCCTCGCGCGCTCGCGATCCGTGGAGATTTTTGACGTCGTGAATATATCGGATTAATTGGTAGCGATCGTCGGCGGCGAGGGATAAGGATGGGGAGGGTGAAGCTGCCGATCAAGAGGATCGAGAACACGACGAACAGGCAGGTGACGTTCTCGAAGCGGCGGAACGGGCTGATCAAGAAGGCGTACGAGCTGTCCGTGCTCTGCGACATCGACGTCGCCCTCCTCATGTTCTCCCCCTCCGGCCGCCTCAGCCACTTCTCCGGCCGCCGCGGGTAATAACCTACCTGTTCGTCCTGCATGGCTGGGCCGGCCTCACCGTCGACGACGACAGTAACAGAGCTTTGGTCTTCGTTTCTCTCATTCTCGGCAATGTTTTGCTCTTGTGTTCAGGGTGGAGGACGTGATTCTCCGGTACATGAACCTCTCGGAGCACGACAGGGGAGAGTGAGTGTTAAAATGCAACCAAATCGATAAACAAATCTGTCTCTGTCTTTCTATGAACAAATCGATGATGAACAGATTACCCAAATGTGACTTGTGTTCTTTGTTTCTTTGCATGGTTTGATCATTGCAGAGCCATCCAGAATCGGGAGGTAAACCGTAAGCATCATCTTCTTGTTTGAGAGGGGAGGGGGTTCATCGCGTGATTAGCTGATTATTCGATGCAGTATCTCATCAGCATGCTTCAGCGGCTCAAGCGAGAGAGCGACATGGCGACACAATTAGCAAAGTGTGCTCATATGCGTATACAATTTGTCTGAAATTCATTTAGTTCTTCGATTCCCTCTCTTCTAATCATTCATATGCATGTTTCTTGTTTGCAAATTTCAGCCCAGGTGCCCTGAATGAGAAAATAGAGGTGATAAATTCAGATTTCAGAGCAGAGTTTTTACTGTTAAAATCTCCAGTTTTGACAATGCAATATTGCAATTTAATTGTTTCTTCTATGCACTTCAGGAGATTCAGCAAGAGATATATTCTTCCCAGCAACAGCTGCAAATCACCGAGGACCGCCTTAGGTATGAACAAGATGATGATACACTGTCAGAGTTAAATTAAAACTGACAGGCAAAAACATTACTGCAAATCTGCAGTAATCCAATCCATGAACATACTTTTATGCTCGTGTTCTTGCAGGATGTTCGAGCCAGATCCTGCGGCGTTCGGCACATCCAGCGAGGTCGACGGATGCGAGAAGTATCTCATGGAATTGCTGACCCGAGTCGTCGAAAGGAAGGTACATACATGCCAGCGATGAAACGAGACAAAAATGTTTCTGAACTGCAGAATTCTGAACAAAACTGTAGAGATTCAGACAAGAACAGAATTGCGTGCTATCCTTTTTTGCTCAGAATTCTGAACAAAACTGTAGAGATTCAGACAAGAACAAAATCTCGTGCTATCCTTTTTTGCTCAGAATTCTGAACAAATCTCATCCAAAAAAAACATCTTGCAGAACAACTTGTTGAGCAGTCACATGGCGCCGTTCGATGCAACGACAGCTGCGATGCAGGTATGAGATTTTTTTTTCCCTCCATTTTTTTCCTCTGAACTGAAACGAATTACTGAAAAACTTTAGAAAATCTTGCATGTTAATTGCAGGGTGCAGATGGGACGCAGATGTACGTGAGCCAGGCGGACGGGTTGGCCACGTTCGGTGGTGACGCTGCCATGTGGGGCCCAGATGGAGGCGCGGATCCTGGCCATCCGATGTTCAGTGCATCTGATCCGTTGATCTACCTCAGGTACGTGCACCGCCAGCGCATCTCAGCCGTCCATCGGTTGCAATAAGTTTTCGAGTTTTTTTTTTCTTTTTCAGGGACCACGACGTGTTCGACGCCAACTCACAGGTGGCCGGGCTGCACGGCGGCGACCCGTGCGCGGCCGGCGGCGCCGCGGCGGCGGCGGCCGCGGTGGGGTGCGTCGACGACGACGTCGCCGGAGGCCACGCCGCCGCCGCCGACGCGTGGAGGCAGGCGTACACCTGCACCGAGCTGCTCTCCACGCTCATCCCCACCACGCCGTTCCCCCTCATGCCGGTGAGCGGCTGTCCACGGCCACCGTCGTCGCCATGATCGGCGGCGAGGACGAGCTCCTCACAATCTCACATGCTTTACGCGTGCCATTGCTGCAGCATTGCCTGGGGCCGGAGGACCAGTACCTGTCGATGGAGCATGGCATGGTGGCGGCGGCGCAGGAGCCGGTGGAGGCGTCGACGGCGAGCTGCTCCTACGTTCCCAGCGACGAGAACTCCGGCACGCCGGTCATGGCGTACGACAGCAACCCGCCGCCGGCGAACATCGCCTGACCTGATCGATCGACCTCACCTAACTAACCTACAAACTTAATACATGTACAATACTACATCGAAAGAATCACTAGTGAACTGAATAATCTCGCAAGCTTGAGGACACGTGGCAACGCACACGCATGTCGGCATTGTGTAAACTACAGAACTGATGAATATGTTATCTGGTCATAAAGTTCACATCAAGATCATATCGCAAATGCAACGAACCAACCACTGAAATCTGAAGCTGAAATTAAATACTACTCCTAAAATGATTAGATGCTTTAATTTCTTACCATACTGTCTGATTAAGTCAGGAAAACACCTGAAGAGTGGTGAAGAGATAGTGCAATCCTATGCAAGGAAGATATTACTGTAAACATGTAAAGATGTGCAGTGCAGTGCAGCATCATCTTTCTGAATCTCTGACAGAAGGGCACTAAAGCCATGAGTCAGCTGGAATGTTCTTGTTACAATCACTAATATCTATCCAGGCGATTCTTTCATATTTAGGTTCCTTAGCCATGAATTAACCCCCCATCCTCAGTTGTCTTTATTTTGGAACAAAGACGAGTAGAGTAGTATGAGTGAGTGCTGCCTTTTGCCTTTTTCGAGGTTAAGCAACTTGTGCTAGTTTTCTTCCTCTCTCCATGTGTGTTCAACAGAGCATGCTTCTCATATGCTGATATCTTGCAATTTGCACACACTTCTCACCTGCTGTAAACTTGTCACTCAGCTTTAACCACAAGATTACAGATATCTGTTTTGACTATGACAGTATGACCAATGCCATTGGTTGCCTCCTACAGTAAATTATATATACCTAACAGAAGTCACACACTCATGCTTACTTGATTGATAGTGGAAGAACCTTTTCTTTTGCTTTTGAAAGAAAGAAGAGCACATTCCAATTTCCAAGTAGCTGTAATGAGCCTGTAATATAATGCTGTTTGAACAAGCCAGAAGACAACATCAAACAGGCAGCATCAAATCGGTTGTTTGCTGAGGCCTGAGGGTGACAAATAACTAAAGCTTTAGTATTTGCCCAGCTCAAGAAATATGCTTTTGTGAGAAAAAGCAGGCTCCAATCAATCGCCGGCAGCAAGCCACCATGCCCCACTTCACACCTTTACTCGAAGCTGCTCTGAATTTTCAAATGGCGAAACACAAGGCAAATGGCCCCCATTTTGCCACCCTTCCTCATTTTTTCAAAAGCTTCTCTTTTATCTATCCCTCTCTCTTTAATTTGGACCCCCATTAGCTGAGATAGATATAGCCCTCCTTTTATTCCCATCACTCCATTCATTGTTCTTGTTCTTGCTCTTGCTCTTCTCTCTAGCTTTTGCTTTATTAGTTAGTTGGCCATTGTTTGCACTCGATCTTGGTGGTGATATGAGCTGAGCTCTTCTCTAGCTCATCTTCTTGGTGGATCTTGTGGTGTTCGTCTTCTTGGTGGATCTTGCTGCTGGTATAGCTATAGTTCAAGATTAATGGCGACTCCTTACCATGTCCAGTCTCCAAGAAGCATCCTACTGAAGATGATTGCCACGAAGCAGCAGCCGCCGGCGCTGCCGCCGCCGCCGCCGCCGCCGAAGCTGATCCTGCAGCCGAGGCAGCGGACGTCGCCGGCGATGTGGTGCGCGGCGATCGTGTGCTTCGCCTTCAGCCTCCTCCTGATCGCCGCCGGCGCGGTGATCCTCGTCGTGTTCCTGGCGGTGAGGCCCCGGGCGCCGTCGTTCGACGCCGCGGGCGCCACCCTGAACGCCGTCTACGTCGGCTCAACCTCGCCGGCGCCGTACGTGAACGGCGACATGACGGTGGCAGCGAACGTGTCCAACCCCAACCAGAAGATGGACGTGGTGTTCCGGTCGGCCGCCGTGGAGCTCTTCTTCGGCGGGCGGCGGATGGCGGCGCAGGCGCTGCCGGCGCCGTTCGTGCAGCGGCGGGGGCAGTCGCAGATCATCAGCGTGCACATGGTGTCCAGCCAGGTGGCGCTGCCGCCGGAGCTCGCCGTGGCGATGGTGAACCAGGTGAGGAGCAACAGGGTGGTGTACACCATCAGGGGCACGTTCAAGGTGCAGGCCAAGCTCTGGTTCTGGCACTACACCTACTCGATGTCGGCGCTCTGTGACCTGGAGCTCACTGCTCCTCCCTGTGGTGTTCTTGTTGCTAGGAGATGCATCACAAGGTGACTGATGATGATGATGATGATGATTTAGGGATTCAGATTTCTTCTTCAACTTCTTTCTTTCTTTCTTTTCTTTTTTAATTTTAAATTTCTTGTATGAAAACCTGAAATGTTTTCATCATGAAATTGAGCAAGGCAAGGCAAATTATACTGATGTGGATTTAGATTTTGAGGCTGGCTGTGGCTGGCTGCTGCTTCCTCTTTCTTGTTTGAACAATTTCTATTATTGAAGTCTTCAGGCAGCACAGCAGCTAAGGTTGTAGCAACGTGAACATAGTTGAACAGAAGTGTATACACAAGTAACATAACTACTACTTAGAATGGAAGTATGGAACTCATTTGCTTATGTACTGAAACACAGGGAATTCTATCCAGTTGTTGGTTTCTTGTAGATTTAGATGATACATAGAGCCCGCAGAGTTGTGCACAAGTTATTCAACAGTTTATCAAATTGTAGTTGAAGGCAAATAAACTGCATCGTTTATCAGTCAACCAATGCTACATGTCTTTAAGTAGACTATGAAAATATTGCCATTATATAGCATTTTTCTGTTGGCAACTATGACAATGGCAATATTTTCGTAAAAAAACACTAGTTTACATTTTGTCCCCCACATGTAGCTATTTCGAGCGTTCAAATTTTGCCCCGAAATATAACTATTTCTCTCATTCAGTTTCTTCGCCTACTTCCTCATCTCATTCAATCTCAACCATCCCTTGTTTAATTTCAACTCTCTCCATAATCTCCATAAAAAAAACTCTAGAAGGGCTTATACTTTTGGGACAGGAGTACAACACATCTATGAAGATACTGGCAAGACAAACACTGCCAAATCACATATAAAAGTTTGGCAATGAGATCCAGATGTCTAAGCCTATGTTCTGCAAGAACTAGATGCAGCTCATGAGCCAAGCTCTACACCATCATATAACTTTCTCAAATGTCACGGACCTCAAACACCCTTACACAATGATCAGCTCCACAAGAAGCTAACTGTAGCGCTGATTTCTCATCGGATGAGTCAGATTTCTGCCACCGTAAACGGTGCACAGTTGATACATGACACAGCAGAGGATCAAAACGGAGCATGCATGCAAAGCTGAGCGGAGATGAACCTGAGCCGCTGCTGTCAGTGGAGGCTCTCCCCCCTGAAATGTTCCAGAGCTCGATCATTCCGTTGTCCATGCCAATAGCGAGAATGCCAGCATTACTAGCACGGTCACGGCCTGTCCAGGCCAATGCTGTCACACTGTCGTGGAACTGAGGCAACGTCACGAGCAGCTTGACAGAAGATGAATCTTGAACGCTCCATATCTTGACGGTCTTGTCCCTTGATCCAGTTGCAAATTCGTAGCTGAAGGGGTTCCATGAGCATGCCCATATAATTCTTTTGTGTGCTTCAAGCTTTGCAACAAGATGATGCTCTGCTCCATCATCTAGAGTTACACAAGTGGAATGACATCAATAATTACACAACAGATAAATATTGGCAGTTTACAAATTTGTAGGAACTACTAGATCATAGGAAGAAGTCCTTACCTGTCTTCCTGATTGAGAAGACAGACAAATGACGATCCCTTGATACACTCAAAAGAAAAGCATTGTCACGAGAAAACTCCATCTGTGTAACTGTCAGGTTGTGAGATTGCAGGCGGCCAACAGCTTTCCATGTTCCAACCTCCCACAGCCAGATCTCAGCAACTGGTGCTGATTGAGCCTGCAACAAGGTCACATTACTACATCACACTCATCAAGCCAAACTACGAGCATAAAGTGCATGAACTAATGTTACTATGCCATACATGAGGACAAATTGAGAAATGTGTTATTTCCAGACAAGATGTGATAAAATATTTCATGGATATCCAGACTCCAGAGATATACATTACCTTGCAAGATGATGCAATGATCTTCCCTTCATGATCACAGCAGATGGAGAAGAGTTCATTTCCATGGCCATAAAGTTTGTGAGTTTCAGGCCATAGAGTATTCCAGGCTAGTTGATCCTCTACAGGAGGCTCAGTGAACACAGTTGGCACTGCATCAGGAATGGTCTCCATGGAATCTGGCCCGTCATTAGAAATACTGCTTTGGGTTTCC
Source organism: Oryza glaberrima (assembly GCF_000147395.1). Classification (NCBI taxonomy): domain Eukaryota; kingdom Viridiplantae; phylum Streptophyta; class Magnoliopsida; order Poales; family Poaceae; genus Oryza; species Oryza glaberrima. The sequence goes on along the minus strand of NC_068333.1, from coordinate 21,548,726 downwards.
CTTGGTCCTGAATACAACCGTCAACAGACATAAGTAACAACCAAATGAAGAACTCAGAAAAGTTAAATTATGTACTAATACAAGTGCCAAACAAAGGATATGGTATATTCATGAAGAGGGCATGATGAATGCTGACCATGTGTATATATAGGTTTCTGTGAAAGTCCAAGAGCAGACATATTTGCTCCAAGTACTTGCACATCGTCAAAATCTCCAGAGTTATCAGTTTTCAACAAAGTTGCATGTTGAAGGGTCTTCAAAAATGACAAAGGAGCTTCGAAGACTCTAGAGACCTTTTCATCGGCGCCACTAACGAACCGGTGGTTCCCGGTACCCTGAATGAATGCCACACAGTTAATATCGTGCCCATGAATTTGAGGGCGAGCAATTTCACGCCAACAAGTCACATCCCCTGGGCTAACTTGGCTTCTCCAAGGAGCAAATATGCGTGTTGTCTGCGTATTTATTGTTGATGCAAAAGAGGATTAGTAAGTGGTGAGGAGAATGACAATTAACATACTACATTCTATTAGCTAGGATTAGAACTGTTCTAAGAACTCACCTGATCATGGCTGACTGATAACAGATATTCACCAGATCTTGACCATGTTAAGTCAGATACAGGTGCAAAATGACCAGATGGGACTATCTGAGGCTGCCAGTTTTCAGAACCCAGTCCAACATCCCTCCACATATGAAACGATCCACCATATCCATGTGCAAGGATGGATTTGCCATCAGGCTGCCAATGGCCACCATAGAATCCCAGTGCTGAGTGACTTAACTCACCAACAGTCACTGAATTTATCCAAAGACCGGTATTTTTCTCTGGCTTCCATATCATCATCATCTTGTCCATGGATGCAGATAATATGCTCATTGGCTGATGAGCTTCATCATCAGTTAGTAGCGTAGGAGGCTGCCATTCTACAGAATACACCCAGTCCTCATGACCAACGAGAAGGGACTCCAATGATACCTGGTAATGTGTATTACCGGACACAAACAAAGGACCTTCAATATAGGAGGCAATCCCAATATCTTCCTTTCTGGATGTTGTGTGAGCAGAAGAAACAGCATCCGAATTCATTTTCCAGATCCGAATGGTTCTATCCTGAGATGAGCTAACAAGGAAAAGGCTGTGCTCCTCACTGCCCATCATCACAGGTAAAGAGAAGTCTAAACTTCTAATCCAATCAGAATGACCTTTAAGCTCACAGGCTTTAATGAACTGCACACCAAAAAAACCTTACTTAAGACAAGCAATGCAATAACGGATAGCAAAACGAGACTAAAGCATCAGTTACAAACCTTGCCTGACTGATCCCCACAATAAATGTGGACCTTGTGATCCAAACCTCCCATTGCCAAAATGAGATGGCCTCCCTGCCCAGGCAATACTGCTAATGAAAGTGAAACCATTGGCTTTGGACCAACGGATATAGAATGCAAACAAGACACTTCACAGCTGCCTGCACATATGGAAGCAAATTACTTCAGTAGGGCAGCAGTGCACATATCCTTAAACTTTAAGATCAAAATCAAACAGTTACTAGAATTATAATTTGACCAATAGAGCTTACTTTAGATACCAGTTAGAATCAATATGGATTTCTTCCAGATACAATAACAAGATTAGGCTCTAACTACAATTTATCACAATCTATGTGTCTGTTATCTTACCAACACTAGTTGGTTCATCTTCCATTTTCCAAATGACCACAGTTCCATCTGAGGAGGTGGAGGCAAATATTGAAACAGTATCTGACACCATCCTTCCAGCAAGACAGGTGACCCCTTTTTTGTGCATCACAGGCAGTTGCAACGCATGAGTCCACTGCAATGCAGACAGAAAAACAAAAAGAATTGCTGTTAACCACTTGAGTCAATCCTCAAGACAACATAGAAACATTTCCCAGAAAATAAAATTGCAACCAGTTCTAGTCATAGGATACTGCAGGTGGAAGTCATTAACGGAGTTATAGAACAATCTATGCAAAGATGGTAAGGTGAAGACTGAAGACAGAAGAAATTGACCTCTCCTTTTCCAGAATCAATCTTCCATGCCATGATAATACCATCAGAACTTCCTGATAATAGATAGTGTCTCTCCCTGGAGCGGACTAGAAACCACAAAGAATAACAGCCAAAAACTCATCTGTCAGAATCAGAACATTTTTCCCCTTTGATCTAAAATCTAAAGTAATCTACAATACCAATAGCTTAGCACCTACAAATATTCAATGAACTACTTCCTCACATCCATTTCCGAATTACAGTAACAGAGTGCTGAAACGCAATTTAAAATTTTCCCAAAAAAAATGGAGCTCAGTAATATGACATCATGATGTCTAAAGGAGTTATTTCAGCCATATTATCCAAAGTTTGAACTGAAATTACTCTAACATCCAGATATGAAGAAAAGTTATTTGAACCATATTATACAAAGTTTGGACTGAAATTACTCCAATATACAGATATGAACACAAGCAATATAACAGCAGAAATAAATAAATAAATAAATAAACTTACTTTGGAGCACATCCTTCTTCGTGGGCAACCAAAGGGTGCAGTTCACCGTGGCCTTGTGCCCCGGAAGCGTCGTCACAATCTCACCTCTCTGCTCGCACATAACCAAATCGGTTAAATCAACAGATAATGGAGTACTAATAATCGAAGGAAGAGAGAGAGGAGCAAGCGAGAAGGGGCGGCGCGGACCAAAGGGGAAAAGAGCGCGACGGCGTTCTGCGCGCCGAAGGCGACGAGGCCGCAAGCTCCCCAGGAGACGTTGTTCACCACGCGGTTGCACCCAGCGCCCACGAAGACCCTCCCCACCCCTGCTCCGCCGCCCTCGCCGCGGGCTCCGGCGAGCCCTCCTGCTGCCGGCGGCGACATCGCGTGGCCCGCACCGGAGGAAGAGGCTGCTCGAGGAGGAGCGGTGGGCCGGACGAGGGGGGATATGTATGGAGTAGGTGATGGCTGGGGTTGTGCGCCGGCGGCGGCGGCTGCGGCGCGCTGGGAGAAACGGTGGCGGCGCGGAGAGGGAGGCGGCGGGCGGAAACACGTAGAGGCCTTGTTTGGCACGCCGGGATTCTCCGGCCCATTTACCGTGGTGGGCCGGAATTATCCGGTCCACTTCCCGTGGGTGGGCCGGGATTCTAGCAGGCAACGCACGCACGCAGTGGATACCGGGGGTTGCTAGTTGGCGGCGCGCGCGTCAGCTGCTCCCGGCCCATCAGCCAACGAGCCCATTAGCCCTCTTTTTCTTCTTTTCGCGATTTTTTTTCGTTTTTCTTTTGCGATTTTTTTTCGTTTTTTTATTACTTTTTTTAATATTTAGCACACTTATTTTTTAAAAAAAAAATTTGAGTTGAAAGTTTTCAAATCTCGATTTGAAAATTTTTAAATCTGATTTGAAAGTTTTCAAATCTCAATTTGAAAGTTTTTAAATCTGTGTTGAAGGTTTTCAAATCTCGAGTCGAAAGTTTTCGAACCTGAGTCGAAAGGTTTTGAATCAGAGTCGAAAGTTTTCAAATTTGGGGTGAAAGTTTCTAAATCTGAGTCGAAAGTTTTCATATTTTTTCAAATCTTAACTTAAAATATTTCAAATTTGTACTTGAGAGTTTTCAAATCTTGAGTTGAAAGTTTTTGAATCTCAAGTTAAAAGTTTTCAAATATGAGTTGAAAGTTTTCAAGTCAAAGTTGAAAGTTTTCAAGTCAGAGTTGAAAGTATTCAAATCTAGGTTGAAAGTTTACACATATATGAAAAAATTCGGAAAAAAGAAAATCCTAACTGTGTCTTGCCGCCTATTAGGCCGTGTGGGCAGGCGCGTTCGCGCCGCCAATTAGGATTCCTAGTGGATACCAGCCACCGGATCCCAATCCAATGCACCATCTCAACTCAACTCAAAATCACCTCGGCCTATCAAGTAGTATCAAATCAACCCCTCGGCTTTCCAGTGATTTGGCAATAAAGACCGGTTCACTTTAGTGCTACTTTTAAGTTCCAACACAACCAAATTTTAGCATTAATAATAAAATTTCATAGAACAAACAAATCATACATATTCTTATCATTGCTATACTTACGGTGGTGGAGCTAGGATTTCCCTTATGGGTTCAAGCCTTGAACTTTGTTATGTTAGAAAACAATGCCATTAAGCAAAAGCGGAAAATTAAGTTTAAGTAGTACTCCCATGGACGATGTTCAAATCTCACATATGGTGTTTTACTCCCTTTGATATACAATTTATATATACATGTATGCTAGTAAAGGCATATATTTTACTAGTATACATGTACACCATGAATCATGTTGTACCTGTCACTACTATACTGCCAAATTTGGTAATTATAAAACTTTCCACTCTTAAAAAGTCTGCTAAAATTTGGTAAAACTTTACCAATATGTCCAACACTACTAAATTTTGATAATGCCATATTTAAACCCCATATACAGGCATTTGACTGCAGAACAGAGTACATACTCAGATACTCCTGTATCTTTCTTTTTCCAAAAATCAGATTACATTAATTTACAAGTACAAAATACATCTAAAAATACAACATTGTAACCTCAAATAATTCAAGAAATCACTACTCACTATCTACCACTACAGGTCTCTACAGAATTCAACTCGAGTAATCTGACATGGCAAACGAGCAGCTAGAAGAGCCGCCCTTCGGCAGCGTGCTCCTCGCCGGCGACCGTCGCTCGGCCGCCGGAGGCGCGGCGGCGGCGGCGGCATTCTGCTCCTTCCCCTCGCCGCCGCCGGCGGCGCCGCCCTCGACCGGCCGCCGGATCTCCTTCAGCAGCGCCACCACGTCCTTCATCGCCGGCCGGTCGTCGGCGCGGTGCGCGATGCAGAGCACGGCGACGGAGAACACCTGCAGCATCTCCTGCACCTGCGCCTCCGGCTTCCCGCGCAGCCGCGGGTCGAGGAGCTCCGCCACGGCCCGCTTCGCCTGCAGGTGGTCCCGCACCCACTGCACCAGGTGGGTCCCACCTGGCAGCGTCGGGTCCAGCGGGTGTCTCCCCGTCAGGATCTCCAGCACCACCACGCCGAAGCTATACACGTCGCTCTTCTCACTAATCCTTTGCATTGACGCGTACTCTGTCATATAAAAAAGTTTTAGAAAAAGAATTATTTTCTAAAATGATAGAAAAATTTCGGAAAGTAAGGTTATGTTTAGCATAAGCATAACTACAGATACCAGATTCACGATAGATTTGTAGTTTATATGTTAAATTGTAATAATTTTAAATTTATCTAAGATGAAAATAAAATTTATCTAAATATTATCGACGTAATCAGCTAAGAATACCGGGTTCAAAAAAATCTGGATTCAGTGTGAAGCTTTTTTTTTTTTTTTTTTACCTGGTGCGATATAGCCGTAGGAGCCGGCGATGCGAGGCTTGGACGAGTCAACCTTGGCGGAGCCGGAGTCGACGGCGCCGGAAAGGACGCGGGCGAGGCCGAAGTCGGCGAGGTAGGGCTCGTTGCGCGGGCCGAGCAGGACGTTCATGGCCTTGATGTCGCCGTGCAGGATGGCCGGGAGGCAGTCGTGGTGGAGGTAGGCGACGGCGTGGGCGACGCCGAGCGCGATGTCGTAGCGCGGCGCCCACTCGGCGGCGCCCTTGACGCCGCCGCGGTGGAGGAACCCGCTGAGGCTGCCGTTGGGGAGGTAGGTGTAGAACAGCAGCTTGGTGCTCCGGTTCGCGCCCCACCCGAGCAGCCGGACGATGTTCCGGTGGCGGATCGAGCCCAGCGCCGCGATCTCGTTCCGGAACGCGCCGGCCTCGTCGGAGGACCACATCTTCTTCACGGCGACGGAGTCGCCGCTGGGGAGCCCCACGCGGTACACCACCCCGGAGCTCCCCGTGCCGATCACGTTCGCCGACGTCAGCGACCGGACCACCTCGTCCACGGAGAAGTCCAGCTTCTGGTACAGCGTCACCTCCCACGCCTCGCCGGCGCCGTGGATGGCGCCGTTGCTGTCGCTGCGGCGCGAGCGGGCGAGCACGTACGTCGCCGACAGGAGGAGGAGCGCGCTGACCACGGCGAGGACCGTCATGGCTAGCTTCAGCGACGAGATGGCCGCCCGCCGGGTGGCCTCGTCGCCGCCGGAGCCGACGACGAGCAGGTGGTTGCCGGCGATGTCGTTGATGGGTAGCTTCTGGAAGAAGGCCGTGTCGGGAAGCTCGCCGGAGAAGGCGTTGTAGGAGATGTTGAGCGTGACGAGGTTCTCCAGCCTTGCCAATGGCTCGAGGCTACCGGAGAGCTGGTTGTACGAGACGTCGAGGCAGCCGAGCTTGTCGAGCCCGGCGAACTGCGACGGGATCTCGCCGGAGAGGCGGTTGCAGCTGAGGTTAAGCGAAATCTCCAAGAAAGGGAGCTTCCCGAGCTCCGGCGGGATGCCACCGGAGAGCGCGTTGTCGCCGAGGTCGAGCAGCTGGAGCTTCTCGCAAGAGCCGAGCTCCGGCGGTATGCCACCGGAGATCCGGTTCTTCCCGAGGTTCAGCTTCGTCAGCTCCGGCAACGACCCAATGCCGGCGCCAAGAACTCCGGTGAGCCGGTTGTCGGAGACGTCGACGAACTGGAGACTTCGCGGGAGGTCGCCGGGCAACGTGCCGGTGAGAGCATTGGAGTGCAGGTCCATGAACTCGAGGTTGTCGCACCCGGACATCGCCGCCGGCAACGGGCCGGTGAGGCGGTTGCCGCCGAGGTCGAGGAAGTTGAGGTTCTTCAGGTTGCCGATCTCCGCCGGGATCGTGCCGGAAAGCCGGTTGCCGTTCAGCCGGAGCCGGTAGAGGTTCGTGCAGTTGCCGATCTCCGGCGGGATGAAGCCGGCGAGGTCGTTGCTGAGCAGGAGAAGCTTGGTGAGATTCTGCAGCGCGAAGAGCTCCCTCGGGATGGCGCCGGTGAGGTTGTTGTACGAGAGGTCCAGCGACTGCAAGCCCTCGCACTGCGCGAGGCTCGCCGGAATTCCGCCGGTGAGCCGGTTCTGCCACGCGTAGAACAGCGTCAGGTTGCGCAGCCTCGGGAAGTCGACGCCGATCGCGCCGGTGAGCTGGTTGTTGTCCACCTCGATGTCGGTCAGCGACGTGCAGTTGGAGAGCTCCGGCGGGATGACGCCGGTGAGCTTGTTGGTGCTGAGCTGCAGCTGCTGCAGGTTCGGCAAGCCGCCGAAGCTTCTCGGGATCGGGCCGGTGAGCTCGTTCAGGGACAGGTCGATGAGCACGAGCTCCTTGCAGTTGCCGATCTCCGGCGGGATCGTGCCGACGAGCTGGTTCTGCCATAGGAGCACCGTCTGAAGCTTCTTGAGCTGGCCGAGCTGCGGCGGGATCCCGCCGGAGAGGGTGTTCTGGTAGAGGTAGAGGCTGGTGAGCTCGGTGCAGTTGCCGATGCTCTCCGGGATGGAGCCGGTGAGCATGGCGGTGTAGATGGCGATGGTCTGGATCTTCTTGAGGTTGCCGATCGTCGCCGGGAGGCTGCCGGAGATGCCGGTCTCGGCGAGGCCGAGCATTGTGAGGTCGGTGCAACCGCCGATCTCCGGCGGCAGCGGGCCCTTGAGCGCCTGGTTCCCGCCGGCGCGGAGCACCTGGAGCTTCTTGAGGTTGCCGATGCTCGCCGGGATGGCGCCGCTCAGCTCGTTGTCGTAGAGCGTGAGCGACGTCAAGCCGGTGAGGTTGCCAATGGCGTCGGGGATGGCGCCGCGCAGCGAGTTGCTGTTGAGCGCCAGCGACTGGAGCTTCCTCAGCCGGCACAGCTCGGCCGGGATCGCGCCGGTGAGCTGGTTCTTGGTGAGGTCAAGCGTGCTCAGCTCGGCGAGGTCGCCGAGCTCCTTCGGGATTGCGCCGGTGAGGTTGGTGCCGGAGAGCACCAGCGTCTTCAGAGACCTCGCCAGCGGCAGCACGCTCGCCGCCGGCAGCGCCCCGCCAAGGTCGACCGACTTGATGGTCACCGCCACGACGTCGCCGCGCGCGTCGCACGACACGCCGAGCCACCGGCACGGGCTCGCGTCCGACGCCCTCCACGAGTCCAGCCCGCCGCCGCCGCCGCCGCCCGTCCCGTTCAGCAGCGACGCCTTCCATCGCAGCAGCGCCTCGCCCTGGTCGCCGACGCAATGGCACTGCGGGACGAACACCGCGCACGCGCACGCGAGGAGCACGAGAAGCCTCGTCGCCGTGGCGCGCCAGCGCGGCGGCATCGTAGAGAAGAGGAGAAGAGAGAGAGAGAGAGGTGAGGACTTGGTTTGGAGCGGTGGCGCCTCCTCCTGGCCTTGGGATTGTAGAGGAGGGAAACCCCACAATTTGTTTATATCTCAGAGGCTTTGGAGATCTGGATCCAAATTAACAATTAAACAATCTAATTAGCTTTTATAGGATATTCTTTTGCAATAAACAACGGATTTGATTTGGGTGTGGTGTTTGAGTAGTAGTGTTGAGTGTGAGCAAGTGATGAGTGATTTGGATTGTGCAAAAGAAAAAAATTTGGTTCTTGAAGTTATGGATCAGAAAGGAATATGTGCAGTTTTATAAGCTATAAGGAGAAGATGGGAGGAAGATGGCATGGAGCCCTGTTGATGTCATCATTTGGATATGTTTATCCCCTAGTTGATGTACTGATTATTGCCATAGGGTCACCCTGAATTGTTAATTAGAGCAGTTGCTGCTGTCAAAAAAAAAACATCTCCTCTCTTGGGTTGTGGGAAAAAACATGTAATTGTCTCGGTAATCCAACTTTTATACATTGTTAAGTACGGTATTCTAGTGCCTGTGAAAGTTTGTTTTTTTGTATTGCTTTGGTTCAGGATGGTCAGAAGTTAACAGCGTCTGCTGCTGGTGTTTGTTTACTGTATTGCTTTGACATGCTCTCTCCTCTGAGTATTACCTTCTGAAATGTTTCTGCTGCTCTGCAGAGGTTCAGACCATCTTGCGAAATAAATACTCCAAATTTGTTTTACTGCAGAATTGTAATTAAAATATTCCTATTACTAGATAGTAATTTGGCAATTATGTCAAACTTGTAGCTGAACTAAGCTTTGTCAAGCCTACCCTCCAGTAGTCCGGTACATTGAGTAGTACTTTTTGAGAAATTAAACTCCTTAACTATGCTCAACTCACTGTGTTTTGTTTCGTTTTGTTACTGCATGGCTTTACATCTTGGCAATGGAAGATTCAGAAGTCTGACTTTCTAGAAAAGCTAACAATTTAACATCATACAGATACAGCAGTGATGAAGGTGAAACATGCTCTGTGCTCTTGGTAATCCAACCTTGTTGGGACTGATGACCTGCTAATGATTTCCTTCAGAATATCCTTCTTTTATTTACCCTACACAATCATCTTCACCTGATTTTATCAGATCTGCAAAAATTTACAGTAGCAGACTGCCACAGATAACTGCACATATACTATCCCTGTTGTCATGTTCCTCTCTGTGCTGTATATGATGCATCATTTCATCTAGCAAACCATTAAACATTTCCCTGCTAGTAGTATTTAGCGTATTACTGAGTACAACAGCGATCCGACAAGATATTGTGCTGCTGCACATGGACAAAGAAACAAATTTTTAGGCAGGTCTATGTAGGGGGTGTAGCCTGAAGCACTGTACAAGGCACTGCGCTAACTTCCTCCACAGTAATTCACAGTAGATTAGTAGAGTACTAAACAATTGCAAGGTGGGTCACGTTGTGAACACTAATCAGGACATTAGAAAAGAAGACCCTACTGGGGAAAATACAGCTGTAGAAGCAATCAGTGAATTAACCAGTATTGTCAAGATTTAGATTACTGTACAGTTTTGCTAAGTTGAAAAGAGCATGTTCACATCACATGCCTAACTTTCTGAAGAAACCATAAAAATAGTAATAAAATACAAGAGCCGGCAAACTCTTATTACTGCTTGTGAACTCATCATATGCATCAGGGAAGTTTTTTTTGTTTAAGGAAACTAGCAAGTGAGGTAGAATAAGATAGGAATCTTAGGGTGCACATGGCAGTAAAGGGGTAAAGGTTGGTATATTAGCCATGATAAAATACTGCCAACTTACCCATGCAAAAGGGTGGCAAAATCGCTGGAAAGTAACCGAAAAGAATATATGCTAGTGAAAAATCATCACTTTTGGGCAAGAACATGTACATGTCTTTGAGTAGAAGGGACTATTTGGGATAACATGTTAAGATAACATTCAGTGCTAATGCGGTATGCTAGTTAAATCTATCCATAGGTTGTCCAAGCTAGTCATCCTTCTCAAGAATCACCCTACTGTTCCAAGTTGAATGAATTGATCTCAGATTAGACGTGTTAGTTCTAACATTTATGCAGTCAATGCTATATACCAAGTATAGATAACACCACAAGAACATGAATAAATCACTTTAGGTTAAAAATGCAACCACATGAGCAATGACAGACAGGTTAGGAGACATGTTAGGTGTCTCACATGGTTAACAATGTTAGTGTAATGGGGATGGAAGCATCATTGGAATATAGAGAGAGGGCTATGTATGGATTTAGATCCCATCAAGGGGGGTTGTGGTGTGGTGAATGGTGGCCTGAAGTCTGCACTCTGAAGACAACATGGAGCACATGGTTAAGTTTAAGCAGACTTATCGCGGGGGTTTAATTAAGATGAAACCTGTACCTTGTTCTAGCTGTAATGCATGTTCTTTTACATCTCATTCTTCCGTTGGTTCTCTGACACCAAAGAGCATTTTTCAGACCTAGTAGCAGGTTGCAGCCAAGATCTGATCCTTTTTTGTACTTTAAAATCTTTTACAGAACATGGTCTGGACTTCACGTAGTACTTGGATAGATCCAACCCAAGAATTCCTGCAGAGTACATTGTCAAAAGCTAGTTATGATTGTCGCTATTACATTTTACCGAATGTGACTTCTGTCAGTTCAGAACATTCTGCTGCTAAGAAACTGCAGGGAGTAGTTAAATGAGGTGCACAGAGGATAAAAGTTTTTATCTTCCCGGTCATTAGACACTTCTTGCAACGTGCTGTCCCCATATAGATGCTCACAATCACAGTAACAGTGCTGTCAAATGGTTAAATATTTCACACTTGCCACTTTGCCAGCATCTCCTCATCACCAAGCTCAGTGACCTTTAGATAGCAACGTTTCACCATCTAAGAAATGAAACAGTAAGCTATTGCAGAAAGACACACACACGCACACTTACTTCTGGCTTGCAAGATGCTATACCTAACACTCTAGAGCTAGACTTTAAAAATTTCTGCTACCTACCTGGATTAGCTACAATGTCAAAATGCAAATGTTCTAATGCATTGAGCGTAGCATTTACCTTGTTACCTATAGTAACCTTTGGAAAGATGGGAGAACATTCTATCGACAGCGAAAATGCAACAGCTAAAGATAGCTGCAGAAAGGTAAAAGTCACATATAGTTAGTTCTTGCTTCCAAAGTGCAATGCCTAAAGTACTAGCAGGGGTAGACGTCCAAGCTTCTAGCCTGACCACTGCTGAACCCAAATTACCGAGTTTGGGGGCATCTGTCTGCTCCACAGATTCAGAGTCTATCCGATGATAGTTTCCATGATTTTGCAGCCTTCTAAAATTTGGCCAGGATATGATACGATTAAGTTCAGATTAATCAAACTCTAATGCAGCTTTGTGCCTTTGGAGATTTGGGAAGCTCCATGGCGTGACAAAGCAGGAGGTCATGTTGGGCCACACAGGATTTGTGTGAAAGCCAAAGTTTTAGGATCAAATGGCATCCTAACGAATCCTTGCAACTCCTTTGAGTTTCTCCACGTGTTATGTCATCGAGTAGCCGCAAAGAGGATTAGGAGGCCATCATACTCACTTCATTACCCTAATTAATTAGTTCTCTTGTGCAATCTCATAATGCAAAATTCTCTGTTCAGACATAAGCCAAACAAATTGAACAGCACACTAGAATGGCACAGGCACAAAATTTTGGCCCCTTGCTGCCAATCCAAAAAGACCTTGTATTCTCTTATGGTCACAATTGAGAAGGCCATGTAGAATTGCAGATCATCAGCAGTGCACTGGAACATCTGTTCATCAGCAAGATGTGACTATCACCATGGGTCTATGGCAGTTAGTTCACCCGGCACTACTCCATGTTTTCTTTCCCTATAAAACTTGGCAAAAAAGACTGTCTATCTTGTCCAGCTCTTCAAAGCACAAGAAGGGTCACCATCCATATCTCTGCCTGCCCTTTTCATTTGTGTATTGAAAAATGAAAACTCACTCACTGCGATTGTTAAGATATACTAGCAGGAAATGTGTTAGAATACAGTGTGATGTGTTCATGCTGATGCATGGGGTCATTTCAGTGTTCCCTATGAACAAGACCTAGTGGTTGGAGATGATATTGTCATCCCCTAATTTCAGGATTTTGTTGTCTTTAGCACCCACATCACTGTCCTCATCTTTATGCCTCTGGGCATTTTTGTATATAGTGAGTGGGTTACAAAGACTAATTAGATTGCAATTAATTATAGATTGTGCACGGCCATTCTCTATTGCTTTCATTAGTTTAGGGCAAAAGGAAAATTTTGGGAGGTCCACTGAAACGAACAACAGCCAACAGGCCAATACAACTGTGTGAATGGAAGGTTTCGGCAACTATTTGACAAGAAACAAGATTGCATAGTGCTTTGACTAAGCGTGCATGCTTTGTATTATGAGTTGGTTGATTAGATTACCAACTCTATGATTGAGTCATCGGCCATGGATGTTCCTGCAATAATGGATATTTTTGGGTTTTGTCATCCATCATCAAGAATCGAAGAATATAGTTGCGCCTGCAGTTACCTCTGCATAAAATGCATTTTCTGCAGGCGTGTTTTGGTTTGCATTCTGGCCTCCCAGCACCCGTGCAAAACTTGATCTTGTTTGCATGATGTGACATTCTTTTAGGTTTGCCTTTTCCACAATTATTAGATTCCTCGCAAATAATGCGAAAGATTTTGTTGCCTTTTACAACTAGAGGTTCCCATTCCTAAACCTGAAAACTGAAGATACCAATTGTTCAGAGCAAGGCAGGTTCTGTTCTTCAGGCTTGAAAATAACATTATCAAAATGTTCATAACCAAAACAAACACAAACAGAGGGTCCCTCTTCCTTTCCTTGCCTTCCGAAGAAAAACAGATTCTGTTCTTCAGGCTTGAAGAGAACAGCAGCAAAGTGTGCTTAGCAAAACTAACATGATGAACTGCTACAGAAATACTCTTCCCGTCCTTGCCTTCAGAAGAAAACGTATGAGCACATGAGGTCCCAGGCTCTGAGCAAGCACTGGCTAATACTGATCAGTAATTCTTGAAATGATGAACACTGCTTCAGAAATGCAGAATGATGCACGCTGTTCTGGCCTCTGCGCCCTGGGAACTCTCATGGTTACCTGAAAAAGTCTGCAGCACGGCGCTCGTCGGCGTCGCACAACGGCGGTGCAGACTGCAGAGTGAACCGCAAAATTTTCTGGACCGCCCGTAAGATGCAGGAAACTGACCTGTCAAAAAAAAACCAGGAAATTGATAATTTCTTTCTCTATAACCAAATACCTTTGGGCTTTCGCCTATATGATCCAACTAAAATGTAATCCCACTGTTTCATATTATAATACGTTTGGATGTTTTTCCTAGTCACATTTTTTTAAGCTTAATTAAATTTATATAAAAATTTAGCAACATCTACAATACCATATTAGTTTTAGTATTAAAGCTAATACTGAATATATTTTTATTGTATGTCTCTTTTGTGTTCAAATTAAATCTAATATTGAATATATTTTGAGTGTATGTTTGTTTTCTGTTCGAAATGTTGCTATGCTTTTTTAAAACTTGGTCAAATTTAAAAAAGTTTGATTAGAAAAAGAGCCACAACGTATTATATATAATGAAACGACAGAGTATATGCTTGTAGTATAAATCAGCTGTGTGTATACAGCCATAAAACTTGGCCAGATTTTCTCGGTGCTCTTAAGCATGAGGCATGTCACTATGTGTAATATGTCAGTATGAAATGCTTTATAGTATAGTTACATGGGCCAACGTATCTTCCGCATTGGCTTAGTGGGCCGCCAAACGTCTTAGCTCCTTCATTTCCTATTATAAGTTATTTTGAATCTTTCTTAAACAATTTCTGATCAAATTTGTAGAAAAAATTAACATCTACAACACTGGAATTTGTTTCACCAAAACTAACATTTAATATAGTTTAGCAATATGTTTGCTTTGGGTTAGAAATATTCTCATAATTTTCTATAAACTTAATTAAATTTAAAAAAATAGTAAACAAAAATTAAAATTAAAATGACTTATAATACGAAGAGAGCCCGCCGTCGTCCTCCTCTTGCGTCATGACGAGCTCCGCCTCCTCCTGCGGGCGCGCTAGCTGTCGCCGGCGACTCTCCTCGCCGCTCACCACCGCGATGTCGCTCGCCTTGCGCCGTTACAGGCGCGCCCGATCCCTGGACGTGCTCGCCGTGCGCCAGGTGCGGCGACGTGATCCAGAGCCCCTCTCCACGCTCTCCCGCGGCCGCGTCGTCCTCTCGCCTCGAGCACCCACACGTCCATCCTCGCCGGTGCCCCGGCCTCACCGCGACGACCAGCCGCGCGTGCACGTTCTGACGTTCGTCACCCCGGCACACACGGTGTTCGCCGGGAAACTGGGACACCGCGCGCGCGGCCGGCGGCGCACGGAACTAGTACGTCGAGCCGTCGACGCTGACGATGCCGCTGGAAGATTTGTGGCAAACGCCCGCCACCTCCCCGCCACGACGCGTCGCGCAGTGTGAACACCCGCGGCAACGCGCGAGCGCCATTCGTGAGGCGGCGTACGAGCACGATCTTGGGGAAAGTAAATTCATTCCTTGAGGGGATATCCTCTCGTTTTGTACATATCATCTAAATAGTTAAAAAAAATATAAAAAAAATTGGCAACGTAGATTGATATGAAATATATCACTCTACAAACATGCAAATTTAAATTCAACTTCTACAAGTTATAAAAAAATAACAAATCTACGTTGAATTTGGTAGATTCAAAATATAACAAAAAAATAACAAAAAATAACACAAGTACTATTCAAAATACCAAAATATTGGTAGGGCATGTTTTTGGTAGCAATCCAAATAGGCCCTAGGTGCGAATGTGCGATAACTACTTTCACTTTAATTTGTTATTTTTGTTGCAACTTATAAAAGTTGAATTTGGTCTTGCATGTTTGTGGAGTGATATATTTCATATTAATCTATGTTGTTAATTTTTTTTAATTTTTTTATAACTATTTAGGTTACATGCAAACAGGCCACTCGAGGGATGAAAATCTACATCCCGATCTTTGTACTACTCTGAATCGAATACTAATCAATAAAAAAAAACTCAAACAAAGCAAATTAAATTCGTGATACGTGAGACTAAATTGCAGCCGATCTGATCAACCGGCCGAAATTTCTTTCCCGATGTGTCTGCAGCCATGGCCACTGTACACGTTCAGCGGCTCGGTGGTCTCGACGAAGGCGAACGTCCGGAGATTGCGGTAGGTGCGGCGGTCGTACTTGCCGACGGCCTTCCCGGGCGACTTGCCGTTGATCCGGGCCTCCCGGCACTGCAGGCCCTTCCCGCCGCTCAGCCTGTGCACGTACAGCAACTCGTGGCTTCTGGAATACTGCCACGTCGACGCCGTCATGGCGTGGTCGCCGTGGGCGAAGTGCGGCCACACCATCTGCCGGTCCGGCCCGTGCAGCTGCACGCTGTACCGCCGGATCCACCTCCGGCCGCCCGCGCCGCCCTCCAGCACCCACACCTGCGTGGAGAAACAGAGGAGAGTCAAGGAATGACACGGATAAGAACATGCACTTAGTTAGAGCACCGTTCATTACAAGTGCAACTGACGATGGTTAAGCAAAGAAGATGGTGGAAGCATTCGAAAAGATGGTGAAACAGAGGATTTTAGATCTCTAGGATTCTCTCTCTATAATGTTTTCTTCGACCCAAATTATTTGTTTTAAAGAAAATTAAACTCAGTAATTTTTTTATAATTAATGACTAATAATTACACTAACAATATAATGTTATATTGTTATTTTTGTACTTTAAAATACTTTCAAGTGACTAATTTTATAGTTATTGATAACATATATAATATAAAATAAATTTGTGTTTAAAGTCTGTTATTGAAAACTGTGTAAAAAATTTATATACCTTATAAGTATTCCCTTATTCTAGATTGTTATATTCTAGGATGTAGGTAGTAGTAAAGTTCTTTAAAAAAAAATAAAACCAATCTAGAAAGGACTAGATTAATTTTGAATTAAAGAGGGGGTGAGGCTCAAACCCGGACCAGCTAGCTGGCACCTTGTGTTGCTAGCCGGGAAGACTAGTAAAGTTCTCTAACCATACATGTAGTTATAGCACAGGAGACATCAGATCAGACATTAATGGAGGAGCAGACTGTAGACTGCTGTGATCAGCAGGTGCTTAGAATCCTAAGATTTGCCGAGCGTCCAAGCAAAAAATCCTACAGACCGTCAAGAAAATTTAGGTGGCCGACCGTTTAAAATTTTAATGAGGGTAGTTACGAGAACATTCGGCTATTTAGCATGTGGCCGATGGGATATATCAGTGAGTGAGAGTTATAAGATACCACTCGGAAATGGTTATAAGTGGCCGACGGGGTATATTAGTAATCGAGAGGTTTAATTTAACTCTCGGAAATTATTATTAGTGGCCGACAGGGTATATTAATAACCGAGGGGTTTAATTTAACTCTCGGAAATTATTATTAGTGGCCGATAGGGTATATTAGTAACCGAGGGGTTTAATTTAACTATCAGAAATGATTATAAGTGGCCGACGGGGTAGATTAGTAACCGAGGGGTTTAATATAACTCTCGAAAATTATTATTAGTGACCGACGGGGTATATTAGTAACCGAGGGGTATATTAATGGACTCTCTAGTCTTTACCATATTAACCACATAGTAGTTATCTTCAATTTGATTGGTTTCATATATAAGACATCTTGTGCTTAGCATCAAAGATAGTATATATGCTTATCCATTTTATTCTCATATATCCTCTTCGTGCGAGTTATTATCATAGCCAATTTTCTCCTTTTTAATTTCATTCTTCTCGGCCCCCTGCCCACTGTATGTACCCGCTTCATGGCACAACGTCCCAATCTCATAAATTATTATCTCGTTTCTTTACAAATGCAATGTATAAGATTATTTTTCACATGATTAAACCATGTATGCTCATGTATGTTTGCATTAAAAGAGTTTATAACTTTGACCAGATGAGTAGTTTATGAAATGGCATGCATATACGTCAAACTGAAGAGAACATTATTCAATAGTATTAAAATTGTGTCAAAAAGCATAAAAATGTGGCCATATTTTATTAATATTATCTACTATTTTGTAAGCATGATGTATATATACAATCCAAAATTTTAAAAAATATATGTCAAATGTTGGGTTTGAACTCAAGACCTCCAACATAAATAATAGTTCCAAATCAGCTGAGCTCAGCCTTGTACACTGAACAAAGAGGCACCAAAATATTAAAGTACGTGTTAGTGACCTAAAAATTTCCAATTTGCAGTGTGGCCGACAGTTTCCTTATTCGCGCCCACTTCCGATCTCCTAAAATAATACGCGCGCAA
This sequence comes from Oryza glaberrima, assembly GCF_000147395.1. Lineage (NCBI taxonomy): Eukaryota > Viridiplantae > Streptophyta > Magnoliopsida > Poales > Poaceae > Oryza > Oryza glaberrima. The sequence continues at coordinate 21,531,051 of NC_068333.1, read as the reverse complement.
ATTAGCCGCCCACGCGATAAGTATATACTCCTACTCTTGCGCCTTTTCTCCTTCGAAATAGTTGGAAGCAAAACTGATTCATTAGATTGAATCTATGAATTCCCTTCCTCTCCGTATGTCATCTCCCCCACGGGCGGAATTTGTTCGCCGGGCACACGCGAGGGCACCACTCCACGTCAAGGTATGGTCATCCCTCCCTCCTGCTCTCCCTCCCTCAAAGTTTTCTTCCTGCAATGGCCTTATTCTCTACGTTAATCTGATTTTCGATTTTTGTTGAGTGCATTTTCCTAGCAACGATCTGTAGTGGATGAACAACTATGTGTTAAATTAAGATAATTAGCAAAGATCTGTAGTGGATGCTGCTGTCCTGTGGACTCTGCCCTTCGCCTAGGTGCCCCAGTGCTGGCTCTATCCTAAAAATTCCTAATTTACTCCTCTTCTCAAATCTCCCAATCCACTTCTCCCTTTTATCTAGGGATATAGCGAACTTCCTCTTCACTTCACAGTATCCCCATATTACTTGCACACTGGCTGGCACACTGTAGAATTCTTCAAGACATGTACTTTTTTCATTTAGTTTACTTCCCCTGCAGATTGTCCATTTTTTTCTGTTCGGAATCTATACACTGTCATTCTTCGCTGCACAATCATGCCCATGGCTGTTGAATCTAGAAAACTCCCATATGTACTCATTTTTTAACTTCTGGAATATAGTATATAAAATTTTGAATGACACTCTTAGGCAACCTGCTAATGGAGGAGGCTGATCGTCCTAGAATAGTCCCAGCTGGCGAGTAAGTTTTAAATAAATTTCATTTTGACTTCTTCAAGTGTATACTTAACAAAAAGCTTTATTACAAAACAGAGCCAATATATATGGATGAACGAATTTGTGGATATACTAATAATTTACTTTTCTGTTTGTAGCGCTTTTGAAGTGTATCCTCATATCTCATCTCGTAGACCATCAACAGTGCAAGGTGCACTGTTGCGTATGTTCTATCCTGGTGCTATTGGTCTCCCAGAATTCAAGACACCTGCACTTACTTGGAGGGACTACAAGAGGTCTACAAATGAAAGAATAATGTCACCAGCTAACCGAGTTCTTAAAGAATTTTGGGTAAGATTTCCTCAGATTTGTGATAGTCTCAACAGTGTGGAAAAATAATATTATTCTTGCTTGATTTGGCAGTATAAATGTGATCCCACTGACAAAGTGGAAGCTGATAAAGTCTTGGAGCAAAATTTCAAGAAGAAAGTGCCACAAATGCTGTTTGAAGAGAAGAAAAGAGCTACTAAGTTATATAAAAAAGGCAAAGTACCAGCAGAGGATGTTGATGAGGATGGTAACCATTGGCCTACTGTGCAAGCTTTGGTTTCTGCTAAACCAAAGGATTTTTCAGTTACTGAAGAGGGTTGGCGTTTACTTTGTGAGCACTAGAGTACACCTGAATTTAGGAAGAAATCTTTAAATGGGAAGAGAAACAGGTTAGCTGGAGGTGATACTGTATACCAATGCAACGGGTCGTGAGGCTTGTTGCCACGAAGGAGTCCCTGGTACTTTGTTAATTTGTAGCAATCCATAGAGCTTGTTCCTATATTAAAAAAGTTGCATATACTAATTTATTTGTAATGTAGCAACATAAAAAAGGTGGGCAACAAGGACTTGCTACTGCTTGGCAGCACACACACGAGATGCAACAAGGAAATAATGAACAGCTATGCAACCAGAGGACAGAAGAAGCTTGGGTAAGCTCTGTAATTTTACTTTTTAAAGACTGCTGCTTAATAATTATGAGAACCAAATCCTCGGTAATGTTGAACCTCTAATGATCAATTACTAGCTTAAGTTTGGACTTAGACACAGATGCTACTTGCCTCCTAGATTTGGAAATTTTCATCAGGAACTCCCCCATGTGTGCCAATGTAGAAACCCTCCAAAATAAGTTTCTTTCAAAGTATTCTTGTGATAGCGAATACAAGTTTTCTCTAGTGCAGTACCTAACATTATCTAAATATAGTACAGTATCTAATGTTTAAGATACAATCATATCTGCAGAGTGATTTTGATCAAGAGGGAGGAAATGAGATTGATGATGATGAGGGCAATGATTTTGATCTTGAGGAAGGAAATGAGATTCCTGAAGAAGAGGGCAATAGAAGACGGACCACCCTTGTAGCTTAGAGATTTTTCCTCTCAATCTATCTTATTTTAAATGTTACAGACTTGTTTCAATTAAAGTCTTTCATGCAAGACATGTCATGTATTACTTAGTTTTGCTATGGTGATGGATGATAAATATTTTAGAACAATTTGGTTATATATCTATGGTTGAACTTCCCGTGGATCTGTTTATGGATTAATTAAGCTGAAATTTATTTTGATGTGACTATGCGCAGTAAGTTACTTTTATAAGATTAATTAAAAATGGGTACAATTTAAATTTGCTTTTTTTTTAGAAAATATCAAATTACCGAGGGTTAGATTTACTTTTCCAAGTAACCTAAATAACCTCTCAGTTATACTATTTCCGAGGGTAATGAATGGATGACGGTATAAAAAAACCTATGGCAAATACTATTTCCGAAGGCCTACAGAACCATCGGTCACTAAATAGCCGAGGGTTCTCAATTTGACGGGAAAATAAACCTCTCGGTGAGAATAAGAATAACCGACGGTATACACTCGGGAAATGTGGTCAGTAAGAAAGAACCATGCGTGGTCTCTGAAAAAATGACCGACCGTAAACCCTCGGGACGAAACCCTCGGGTACATGGTTACCGAGGGTACCCTCGGCAATATGATCAATTACCGACCACATGTTGCTGAGGGGAAGTTGCCGACGGTACCCACTCAGTAATAAGTATGGCCGACAGTTTTAATAGGTGGCCGACGGTTTAAACCCCCTTGGTAAAAGTTTGGAATCTTGTAGTAATTACCTCTGTCTTGGTGTTCGTCGGCTGGGTGACGATGGCGGCGACGGCGAGCCTCCCGTGTGCCTCGGTCAGGCGGCACTGGCGGCCAGGCTCCGACGCGGGCGCCGGCAGCGTGATCACGACGGCGATGCGCTCGTCCTTGAGGTCCAGCGACATGACCTTCTCGGTGTCCATGGCGACCCAGTAGGTGAAGCCGTCGACGCTGACGAGCCCGCAGCTCTTGCGGCGGCTCGATCCGGCGGGCGCCGGCACGTCCCGCCACGACGCGGCCTCCCCGAGCGTGTACACCTGCACCGCGTCGAACGACCCCGTCCACCGGTCGTCGACGGGGAAGGGCACGATCTTGTACAGCCCCGTCGTCGGGTGGTGCGCGAAGCTGTAGTACTCGTTGTGCTCCCATCTTCTCCACGGCGCGCCGATTCTGGTCGGCAGCGGGACGTGCAGCGCCTCGCCGGTGACGGGGTTGGACAAGACGAAGCCGCCGGTGGTGAACCCGGCGCCGGTGCCGACGACGCAGAGCAGGCCGTTGCACGTGCCGACGATGTCGGCGAGAGGGCAGGGGGACGGGATCTCCCTGCTGCTCCCTCCCGGCACGTCGTCGAACACGTACCCTGCGCCGTGCGCGACGACGAGCGTCTTGGCGGGGCCCGGCCTCGCCGGCGCGCGCGAGTCCACGGCGTCGCGCCACTGCCTGCAGACGATGCGGGAGCGCCGCCGGTCGAGCGGCGGGAGGCGGCGCAGGATCTCGCCGAGGGGATCCGAGGGCATGTCCCAGCCGTTGTCGTCGCCGTCGCCGTCGCCGTCGTCCTGCATTATTGCCGCTGGTGTAGCGCCGCCTTGGCCCGTCGCCGTCGCCACGATCTCGAGTCGTTGAAGGGCCCCGCGAGATGCGCTCGCCGTTCGGTACGGTATTCAAAATCTTCCCGGGTTTGATTCAAATAGATAGATCTCTCTCCTGCTGGTAGTATTGTTTAGTTACGTAGTGGTCAAGCTAATATTGCCTAGAATTGTGTTCGGTTTTGGATTTTAGAGTTTTGAGTCTAGCATTCAAAACGCTACCACTACCAGTAGAATTTATGAATGTAGTAACAGGAGGAAGACTACGATATAACTTCCATATTCAAAACCGAAAATGTAAATCCAAAGTTAGAATATCTAACTAAAACACAAAGCATATGTTTTTGATCTCCAGAAAAGTGTTCTTTTGGCACATGTCAAAAACTTAAACTTATAATTGTGAATCAAACAAACTCAAAACGAACCACAATCCCGTGACAATTTGCAGCCTTGCAATCTCACATTCTCACACGGTCACACCATCAGCCACGTGTCTACCAAGCCTGTATACACCCAACGGCTCAGATGTCTCCACCTAGGCGAATACCCGGATGTCCTGGCAGTGGCGGCCGATCTAGTATCGATTATCGAATGCAGTGGTACGCCTCGAGTCGAGTATGGTTCGAGCCATCTAGTATCGACTATGTTAATTAGTACTCTCTCTCCTTTCCTAAATGTTTGACGCCGTTGATTTTTTTAAACATGTTTGATCATTCGTCTTATTCAAAAACTTTTGTGAAATATATAAAACTATATGTATACATAAAAGTATATTTAACAATGAATCAAATGATAGAAAAAGAATTAACAATTACTTAAATTTTTTTAATAAGAGAAACAGTTAAACATATTTAAAAGAGTTAACAACGTCAAACATTTAGGGATAGAGAGAGTACTATGTTTGTACCTCGGTCAGCGGCGACGGCGAGCCGCCCGCGCACCTCCGTCGGCATCACCGAACGCGCCGGCAGCTCGGCTTGACAGCGGCGACGCGCTCGTACTTGAGGTCGAACGACATGGCCATCTCGGTGCCGTACGTTGGCGATCCAGTAGATGACGCCGTCGACGCTGGCGACGCCGCAGCCGCCGCGGCGGCTCGATCCGGCGCCATTCACCGCCACGTCTCGCCACGACGCGTCATCCCCCAACATGAACACCCGCACCACGTCGAACACCCTTGACGGGGAAGTGCACGATCTTGTACCGCCCCGTCGACGCCGCCGGCAGGTAGCCGATCGATCGAAGCTGAACTTGCTGTGATCCCTCGCTATATATCCAGGGTAGACACCCGGGGCGGGGCACGGCGGCGGCGGGATGTCCAGCGTCGCGTCTCGCCGGTGACCGGGTTGCCCAAGACGGACGATGCCTCTAGTCTAGCTGTACCAGTGCCACGTGCAGAGCACGCCGTTGCACGTACGTGCCGACGGTGACGCCTGTGTTCTACTGTTCTGGCAGTCGTGCAGCACCTCCCTGCTGATCCCTCTCGTTAGGTCGTCGAAGAGGTAGATCCCTATCATCATCAACGACGAAGAGCGTCTTGGCGCGGCACTTCGCCGCCGGCCGGCGCGCCGCTCGTCGATGGCGTCGCGCCATTGCCGGCAGACGAGGCGGAAGCGGCGGGACGCGCTGCAGGATCTCCACGTGGGCGTCCGCGGGTAGGTCGCCCCGGCTGACGGCGTCGTCCATTGAAACCGGTGTAGCGGCCTTGCCGCCGCCGTCGCCGTCGCGAAACTCCCGATCGATCTTCAGTTGTTGACGAGCTCGCGAGATGCACTCGCCGTTCGATACGGATTTGTAGTTGCAATTAGTTGACATGTAATTATCTGATATTAATTTGTTAGATACATATCGATCTTTTTATATTTCAGTTCGAAATAGCGTTTTTGAAATTAGGGCTGTTAATAATTCAAGCCTTCAAAACACGAGAATTTACATATTGTATTTGTACAACAGTATTGCAGATGATGGCTATTGTTTTGTTGTTATAAACACCAATGGCGAGCTTTTTGATGCATCAGGGCTCCAGAAAGACGATAGTAGGCGGCCGGAATACTATAAATTCAAAGTCAAAACCCAAAAATTAAACTAAGGTCCAAATTTGAATCTAAAACCGAAACACATCTCTCAGGTATGCCTACAAGTGGTAACATAAATTTGGCACACCGAACCAAAAAATTTTAAATTCGGTTTTGATTTTGAGCAATTTCTGTTGGCATTATGAGAAGAATCATTTTTTAGAAGGGGGAAAGTTCATTTTAAAATCTAGATCTTCTATGTGTCTGGAAATCAATCTTAAATTTTCAAAGGCAGGCATTGAGTGTAACTTATGCAAATGGTTTTTATTGAGTTTGTGCATTGAGAAATTCAGATGTAGGAAAAAACGAAAAAGAGGTTAAAATCCTTGTTCGATTCGAGCAACGGAAACAGGGATAAAGAGAAAAGTCATCTATACTAATTTAAAAGGTAGTAGTGCTGTCGGTGATATGGGCCCGGGGTACGCACAGTAGAGGGAAGCTGCCTTCTCGACAGGCCACGTGGCTGAGCGGCCTGGCTTTCCCCCACCTCCTCGGGGGAGGGGGGGCAGTCAGGTAGCACTGACGCGGCCAGGGGGCCTCGGGGGGCCACATCATGACCCTCGGGCCTTCAGCGTGCGCCACCCCGAGGCCCTCGCCCGGTCACCACGTGGCGGGGAGAGCAGGCGGAGCAAGAGACACTACTCCACGCGCCTTCAATGCACGGCGCCACATTTAATGCGGTGTGGGGCGGGCGTGCGGCGCCGCTCGATTGACCGGTCTGTGACGACCGGTCTGTGACTGGTCGCAGACGATGGGACGGGTGGCAGTGCCCCCACGTTCCGCTCTGTGTCAGATGGAGTGGGGGCAGATATGCCCCGTCCCATCAGCACGTTCCCAGGAGTGCCCTCCACGCGTGGTGAGCCACCAAAGTCTCTATGTGTTTAATGGCGAATGACAGGGATCTCCCTCGTGTCAGGCGGGGGACGGCGTTAGGCCCCACCCAAGGACGCACGACCACCTTGCTTCCGGTTGAAGGCATGTACGGTCGTCTGACCCAGGCAAGGTGGTTCCCCCTTCCACGGAGGGGTAGGTATAGACGGCGCATGTGGTATCCCCTTGAACTATAAAAGGAGGACCTCGCCCACTGAAAAAAGAGACGACTCTCAGACAACTTGAGCTCAGGAGGAAGAACAGCTGGGTTTCCCTTAGAGCCCAAAACATCTTGTAAAAGTTAACCATAATCCGACCTTTAGTCTTTTGATTAGAGTAGAGGTCGCGAGAGAGCAGAGGCACATGAGTAAGGTATTACGCTCGATAGCGGCCCGAACCTGTATAATCCCTTGTCTTTCACAGATACTAGTTAGCGATCTAGTGGCTAGACTGCAAGTGGAAGTGCGCTTTTGATCATCGTGCCATCTCCCCCGGCCGAACTCACAAGGAGGGTCTCACGACCACCCGCTAGAGAGGATCTCTCCTCGACAAGTGCCGTGACAATGAATTTGCCACTATCACTAATGTGTGGCAAACTCCTTGTCGGTGAAAACCACGTACTCACTAAATTCAAACATCCCAAAAGAACCATATCTAAGCAAAATAACGACAAAATTTTTTTTGGGTAAGATCTGATAAATATGTAAGAAATTAATTCATATAGTTAAAGGGATTGGAAAATGCCAATATGTATATTCTTCAAAGGATGAGCGTGCACACCATAACTTTTTTTTAACCGTTGCAATGCAGGCAATTTGCTAGTTAAAATAAATCAGCTTAAACATAAAACATCCATAGACATACACACACAGCTCTGCATAGCAATATAGCATATGAGGCCATGAGGGTGAATTCATCGTCGTCATCGGTCATCCCCGGAGCCTGAACACGCTGACCGGCTCGGTGGTCTCGACGTAGGCGAAGGTCCGGAGATCCCGGCGGTAACAAGCGCCGAACGAGCCCACCACCTTCCCCGGCCGCCGCTCGTTGATCCTCACCGCGCTGCACTGCAGCCGCCGCCTCCCGTCGTCGCTCAGCCGGTGCGCGTACAAGAACCCCCGGATGCTACAGTGCGTCGACGTCGTCAGGACGTGCTCGCCGTGGGCGAAGTGCGGCCACGCCAGCTGCTGCTCCACGCCGTGCACCCGCACGCTGTACCGCCGGCTCCACCGCCGCTCGCCGCCGCCGCCTCCTCCTCCTTCGAGCACCCACACGTCGGTGTCGGTGCTCGTCGCCATGCTGACGCTGACGGCGACGCCGAGCCTGCCGCGCACGTCCGTCAGCTTGCAGGTGCAGCCCGGCCCCGCCGTGCGCGCCGGGAGCAGCGGCGTGACGGCGGCGACGCGCTCGTCGTCGCCGAGGTCCAGCGACATGACCCTCTCGGTGTCCCTGGTGATCCAGTACGTGGAGCCGTCGACGCTGACGACGCCGCAGCTGCCGCGGCGGCTCGATCCGCCGGCGGGCATCGGCACGTCTCGCCACGACGTCGACGCGTCCTCCTCCGCCCCGAGCGTGAGCACGCGCACCGCGTCGAACGTCTCGGTCCGTCTGTCCTGGATGGGGAAGTGCACGATCTTGTACCTCCCCGTCGTCGGGTGGTAGCCGAAGGCGTACGCCGCGTGCGTCGGCTGGTAGAAGGGTGGCTCCTCGCCGCGCGGACACGGCGGCGGCGGGACGCCGGCGCCGTCCAGCCTCTCGCCGGTGAACGGGTTCACCAGGGCGAAGCCCCTGGACCACTCGCACAGGAATACCAGCCCGTTGCACGTGCCGACGATGTCGACGCCGCGGCAGTTGGGCAGCAGCTGCCGGCGCCGCCCCTCCGGCAGGTCGTCGAACACGTGCGCGACGGCGTGGACCAGGACGAGCGCCTTGGCGCGGCTCCGCATCTCCGGCGTGCGGTCGTCGACGAGGTCGCGCCAGTGCCGGCACACGAGGCGGCACCGCCGCCGCGAGCTCGGCGGGAGGCGCACCAGGATCTCCACGACGGCGTCCGAGGGGATGTGCCCGATGCCTGCGGCCGCCATTGCGCGCCGTGCGGCTGAGGCTTCGCTGCTGCGTTACACTGGAATTGTGAAATCATCCGGTTTATTTGTAAGTTATAAACGTGTGGTTGGATTTCAACGATTACTTCTCTACTTGGTATTCAAGTTTGCTAGGATCCCATGAATCCGCCACACAAATCTCGGTTATTAACAGCAGCTAATTTCTTCAGACCCTGTCAGGTTATTGTTTTAAGGAAAAAGTCCGAATTACACCACTGAACTATAAAACCCGAGATGTAAAACCAAGCAGATAACCCTCTAATTCGATCCATAATAGTTTTGGTACAGCGAGACAATCCAATCAACATAAAAAAAATAGAAAATTCGGAGAGCACATATGTCAAAGAGGCCGCCTTCCTCAATCCCTTCTCTTCTTCTATCTTCCCTGACGTGCCTGAAATGTGTGTCGACAGTCAGCCCGTCGAGCTCGCCAGCCAGGACGCCTCCTCATCCTCGATACAACAACCGCACTATCACTTTCCCGCCACATGTACTCGCCCGACCACATCTCCCCCGTCAACCTTTAGGCTGTTGGCTCCAATTTCCCCCAAATTATTATGTAACACCCAAATCTTTGTCAAAGTTTGGCATCCGCCGATGAGGCGCACCATGGCCTCGGGAGTCCAAGACTGAATTAGAGTGCGATGCTGTCCTCGTGTGAGCGCATGCAGGATGGCTGCGAGCAAGCTCATTTGTGAGGAAGTCATTGCTTGGGACCTCATCACCGAAGGGGGAGGGGAGGAATGGAAAGGGGGCAAGGAGATTGCGGGATCGATGAGGAGGCAGTCCAAGCGAAGGAGATCTAGCATGTGGAGGTGATCGAGGCAATGGCCTTAGTGTGGACACCAGAGGGAGGCGGGGGCCGACCAGTGCATTGCGGGCTGTGCGTAGAGGGCCACCGTGTGGTTGTCCTACTGCGGTAGGTGGCCCAAAGGAATAGGGGAGCTTGTCTAGGAGGAGGCATGTGGAGGTGACGGTCAGCGGCGTGCTTGCTGTGTAGATTTCAAACGTGACAACAGACGATGTGCGATTCAACCATGGTAGGGAGAACATAGGGGTTAGGGAGAAGGGCTATATGAAATATGGGCCCTTTATTTTCATTTTTTTAGTGCTGATTAGGCTACCACGCATGCGCCACTTAGGACTAAAACCACTCCAAATTTTGTTAGGGGTGTTATTCGTCCGATTTAAAGAGTTTGAGGGTGTCAAATATCCAATTTTATGTGTAGGGTGTAATTTGTACCATCATGATAGTTTAGGAAGGTCATTATTCGGACTTTTTTCTTGTTTAAACTAGATGAAAACCTGTAATTTTTGCAAACCAACCTGTATTTTTTTCAAACCAGGCCAAGTCATTGCTTCATTAAACTGGATGAAACCTCTATTCTATGAGTGTTACTAAAAAAGTGCATGAAAAAAAATACTAAACGTGAAGATATAACTAGTGGGTTCGTTTCGGTGGTTTTTTTATATATATTACATAATGGATAAAACGACCTTTGCTTATAAGGAATACAAGCCTACATCCCTATTAAACTATTAAACCTAATATAAAGCATATTCTCATACTTTCTGGTTTGTGAGTTAGCACTCAGTACCAATGAGCCAACTCCTAAATAATTGTGAGAAATTATTTGGGAGAAATAGGTAGGTGGCTCAGCTACGTGGTTTTATACAATTATACTATTATACAAAGGCTCGTCACATAATAGAAGTAGTAGTAGTAGTAACAAACTGGATTATTTAGTTGCTTAGTAGGTGAAATTGTATAAAAGTTTCAATTGATACTTATATAAGCTCTCTCTAAAATAGAAAAAACATATAAAAGAATTAATAAACTATAGTTCTTTAAGCAGGTTAAATGGTACTCCCTCCATCCTCAAAGGTTACACCTATTTTACATTTTAGTATTTCCAAATAAGTTATTCTTATTTGTAGTCTTTATGCATTCAAGATTTAAATAAAGAGATAAATTAAATGTTTGATTAGAACTCAAGGAGTCATCTAAATACTCATTGGTTGCATGCTTCCATTCACTCCTTGATTTTGTAACATCTAAGATGATTTAATTTCTCCTTGGTCTGGTGACAAAAGTAATAGGTGTAACTTTTATGGATGGAGAGAGTATAAACATATAAAATACATGTTTTTATTAATACCTAAATGCGCTCTCTAAAATAGAAAATTACAACAAAGAATAATATATATATATATATATATATATATATATATATATATATATATATATATATATATATATATATATTAGACAAAGAGGATGTAAACAATAATATCTTATCCCATAACAAGGGTTACACAGTATCCCTTCTTGTTCGGACATACCGAAAGTACTCCGGTAGACAATCCGTCACTTAAAACGATTGGTTCGCCGTTTTCTTCGCCTGGCAACCTGGCGCTTGGGGTGAGGACTTGGGAGGTCATTGAACATGGAGGTTAGCATTTGCCCTAGAGATGTCGTCTTACCTGCATAAACAAAAAATTGTCCACATCACTATATCACACAAACCAAGAAGAACTGATAACAGATGGAAAATAAAGCACATCTAAATTAGGTGAGAAGGGTGAATATCTCATCCCTCATGTTTATTTAACAACTCTCATTTTATGCTTTTCTTCCTAAACTCTGTCTCATAAACTTATTCTTGTAACTTTCTTACAGGACAATCCGCCTACCATTGTCAATTAATGTTTCTAATATGTAATCCTTCCGACTCTATAATTCTTCGACCTTTTTCAAAATAAAGCTAAGATCAAACAATTAAAACTTTAACTATTAATACTTTTTAAATATTTAGCTTGAAGACACTAGAACAGGACATGCACACTAGTCTTAAAAAGCATTACAATAAACTTAAACATTTAGTTTTTTTAAAAAAAATATATATTATAATAAAGGAAAAATTTGCTACGTGACACTTAAAAAATGTGTAATTAGTTGTGGGACACCGCAAAGATGTAAATTTGCCGAAGGACACTTCAAAAGTGTGGTAATTAGCTACAGTACACTGGAAGCATGAAATATAATATCCACACAATTGATAAGAGAGAAACACACAAAATGACAGTTTTGCCCTTATTATCTTACCCCACCCATGGTGGGTGGGTGAGAGGGTAGGGTAATATAACAAAGGTAAAACTGTCATTTTATATAGTTTGTTTGTCATCAATTGTGTGGATATTATATTTTAATGCTTTCAGTGTCCTGCAGTAAATTACCACACTTTTAAAGTGTCCTCCAGCAAATTCACATCTTTGCAGTGTCCTACAGTTAATTACACATTTTTTGAGTGTCCCGTAGCAAATTTTGTCTATAATAAAAACCCACAGTAAAATACATGTTTGAATATTATGTTGTTGTCTAAAACGTAAAAACTTATAGAACCAAAGAGACATAGGTCATACCTGTAGCCATCTCCTCGTCGTTATTAACCACACTTCCAATCTTAGATCCACCATTGCATTGGTATACGTTCAATGGCTCCGTAGTCTCGATGTAGGAGAAGGCCCGAATATTACTTGCATGACCACACGTGAACATGGGTTCATGGTAAGGCCAGTGCTCGTGCATCTGCGCTACGCTGCACTGTGGCCTTGTCGCACTGCTCATGCACCGATGCACATACAAGGATCCATGGCGATGGGCCAAGATATGTTCGCCCTGGGTAAAGTGCGGCCCTACAACTTGTTGCACCTCCATGCACAGTCGCGTAGTCAAGTAGAACCGGCAATACCACCTCTCCAAGCTTTCACATCCATCACGCTCCAGGAACCACATCTCCTGCTCCAACGTATGTAATGAAACATAGGTTAAAATGGAAAAAAAAGTTGGTTTTATATATATATATATATATATATATATATATATATATATATATATATATATATATATATATATATATATATATATATATATATATATATATATATATATATATATATATACTCCCTTCGTCCATAAAAGAGTGTTTTTTTAGCCTTTGAATATATCCAACAGAAAATATATTTTTAGCTATGGGATTCATTAAATCTCTTAATATTTTTCTTTTTGTTTTAGCCATCCAATGATCCAACCATTGTTACTCCCTTCTCCTCCTTTTTTCCCCCTCTCGTTTTCTTTCCACATTAATGGATGGTATAGTACTCCCTCCATTTTCTTTGCACTATTGTTACTCCCTCCGTTTCATATTACATGGATGGTATAGGAAAAAAGTCAAACGACTTATAATATGAAACTAATATGAAACGGAGGGAGTAGGTTTTTATCCTCTTTCTTCATATGCCTTTAACTTTCTAAAACAACAGTCTTTTTGAATGGAGGGAGTACATGCACGAGTGATTTGGTATACATGAGCCGGGGAATTATGAGTATTTAAGGATATATTTTGGTCAAAGTTATTAATGTTGGAAGGGAATCTTGTCCATGCATCAATATTTTGGTCCCAAAATAAATTCATATTCTAACCATCTCACGCATACCAATAATATAAAATAAAAAGACTACAATATATTTATTTATCATATGATCATATCCCAATGCAAAAGTCTCACACTCTCTCTATTTTCAACGCAATTATTTCTCATTTTCTCTACTCTCAATACATTTATCTTCTCCTTCCACAAACACCAATACAAAAACTGTTTAAAAATAAACTTATTTTGGGATAAATAAGAGGGGATAAAAATGATCTTAGACCCTATTTAGTTCGTGAAAAGAAAATTTTTGGGTGTCACATCGGATGTTTGATCGGATGTCGGAAGTGGTTTTCAGGCACGAATAGAAAAACTAATTTCATAACACACCTAGAAACCGCGAGACGAAGCTTTTGAGCCTAATTAAGCCGTCATTGGCACATGTAAGTTACTGTAGCACTTATGGTTAATCATGGACTAATTAGGCTTAAAAGATTCATCCCGCAACAATTATGACTAATTATGGATTACTTAGGCTCAAAAGATTCATCTCGCGATTTCCATACAAACTGTATAATTATTAGTTTTTATTTCTATATTTAATGCTCAATATAAGTGTTCCAAAATTCGATGTGATGTTTTTAGAAAAAAAAAGATTTGAGAACTAAACCAGACCTTATTTTAAAACGAAGAGAAGTAATTTATGATAGGAGAGAGAGTAATATACATACATCGATTTCGGTGTTGTTTTGATAGTCGTGATGGATACGGTTGCCGACGCACAGCCTCCCACGCGCCTTCCTCAAGCAACCGGCGTTCAAGTTCTTGGCCGCCACCGGCAGCGACGTGATCGTCGCGACACGCTCATCCGTGAGGTCAAACGACATGAGCCTGTCGCCGCCGCCGTGGTTGATCCAGTACGTGGCTTGGCCGTCGCTGACGACGCCGGCCGGCAGCCAGCAGCTCGATCCGGCGGGCGCCGCCACCCTCCGCCACGACGGCGACGGCGCGCCGTCCACGAGCGTGAGCACCTCCACCGCCTCCAGCCGCCCGTCGCTGACGGCGAGGTGCACGATCTTGTACCTCTCCGTCGCCTCGTGGTACGTGAAGCTGAACGCCTCGCCGTACGGGACGTGGCCGTACGGCTCCTGGCGCCTGAGCCGGTGGCCCGGCGGCCCGGCGACGTCCAGCGTCTCGCCGGTGACCGGGTTGAGCAGCGCGATGTCGCCGGTGACCCCCTCGTCGTACAGGCAGAGCAGGCCGTTGCAGCTGCCGATCATCCTCAGGCGGGAGTAGATGGCCGGAAGACTCGGGTCGGCGGCGGCGTCCCATAGCTTCCGGTAGCACCCTTCGTCGTCCTCCTCCAGGCCGTCGATGGCGTACGCGGCGGTGGCTGGACCGGGGCGATGGTAGACGAAGGCGAGCGTCTTCGCGTGGCCCCGCCACGCCGGCGCGCGGGAGTTGATGACGTTGCGCCAGCGCCGGCAGACGAGGCGGAGGCGGCGGCGCGCGCTCGGCGCGACGCGCCGCAGGATCTCCACGAAGGCATCCGTGTGCAGGTCCCCGATACTGGTCTCCTGCTCCTCCATCTCGTCGACGCCTTCGCCCTTGGGTGATTTGCAGTGGGAAAAATCACGTACTTAATTATGCCTGGATCATCTGGGGGGTCAGGAGGATACCTATGCGTATGGATCTAGGATCCCCAATTAACGGGGTTGAGAAGAGTGAAAAAACGACTCTCGACCCTTGTTCTGGATGTGTAGTAACGATGACGGTTACATGGAACGAAAAGCTCGTAGTACGTTGCAACGTGTGTGAGGTCTTTATTTAGGATTCAATATTTGGATACCCGTGAGTACGAAAAGATCTTACTAGCAAAAATACCCAGTAGGTTGCAACAGGAAAAGATTATTAGGACTCAATATTTGGATATGGGTTATTTGAGAAAACATAAAAGTTTAGGGAGTCAACAAAAATATCTATTAATGTATTTTTCCGTGCACATATGAGGCAAAAATAATCATAAAGTGCAACACAAGCTAAAAGAGATCGTTGCAACTATATGAATTTTGAAATCACGAGGAAAATAAAACTAAGGTTGAAAAAAAAGGGTTGTGCCACTTGGGGTTCTCACCATGTCAGTATAAAATATAGATAGTCTCGGAAGATATCGTGCAAGTATCATTTTCGATTGGTTCCAGTTGATACTCGTTGGTATTAAACCTAATACCTCATCAGGCATCAGTATCAGATCTGAAACCCGTCGGCACCAACTGCTAACCATAGGTACCAGCCGATACCCATCAGTAACAAACTGATACCCTCGGTACCAAATCCCCTTTTCTGGCGAACTCTGAGCACCGGTCACCGAGAAGGTACTTAGCAAGTGGTTGTGGTGTTTGTTGTTTCTTTTCCTGGTTATAACCTCCCAGGGTTATAATCATATAATTTTCTCTGGTTACATCAATATGAAACTTCACACAGTCTCATGCTAGTCGTTTTTTTTAAAAAAAACAAAGAATACTTTGATAAAAAACCACAAAAAATAGAAACCAGAGCATGGGCTGCTTTATCCACCGTGTGTTGCTAAGCTAGGATGAATCTTCGACAAAGAAGAATTTTGAATTTATACGCGAGAAATGAAACTTTAGATTGGAGCGAAACTCTAAGATAAATAGATCGGTAAATAGTTTTTCTTAATTATATCATATTATATATTGTTGCTACATTGTTGAATTTATAATATGTGCGAAATTACCACTATTAATTGCTCATTCAGATCCCCGACGATAGAACGTGAAAAATAAATTCAAAATTAGTGGAAAAAATTGAAATGGCATGAAATCATCATAGGCGAATAACAATTATGTTTGTTAGCTACATGTGAAAATCATCTTTATAGGCAAGCCACACAAAGCAACCGTATTAGAAGATTCATTTTTCACAGGCAGCTAGCTTGTTCGTCACATATGTACTCCGGTTATCCGGTATGATTCGCCTCCTCCTCGGTGCAAGATCAGGGAGGCGGGGTTCCAGAAACGGTTTGATTCAGAGTTTGTATATGTTTCTCTCATGGTGAGTAAAGCCGTGTAACACAATGAGTAACAAGCCAATTGATTCAAGTTTATAGAAAAAATAGTAACATTTTCAACCCAAAATAAATTTATTATGAAAATATATTCAATTATTGATTTGATGAAACTAATTTAGTATTATAAATATTACTATATTTGTCTATAAACTTAGTCAAATTTAGAGTAGTTTAATTTTAACTAAAGTCAAAACGTCTTATAAAGTGAGTACTATTTAGATGCATGCAGATGGTTAATTTGGTTACACATGCAGCCTTTGTCGTTTTGACAGATCGTGGATATTCAACTGCTCCGTGGTCTCGACGTAGGAGAACGTCTGTACACGACGTACCCGTCGACAGCGAGGCGTCTGTGGTGACTTCGTCAATCTCAAGATATGCCGGCCCAATCTTTCGGAGGTTCTCATAGGGGTAGGGTGTGCGTGTGTGTGTTTATAGGGGTGAGTTTGCGCACGTTTTGAGCGGGCGTTTGTACTGTGTTTCTAATAAAAAAAAAACGATGCACACCACGCTGCACTGGCACTGCGCCCTCCTCGCGCCGCCGCCGCTTACGCACCACGGGGGCGAGTCCCCGAATAGCTTGCTCACGACGTGCTCGCCGTGGCCATGGCCATGGCCAAAGCGTAGCCCCACGAGATCATGCGGCCCCACCCGGCGAGGCACGCTGAACCGGCGGCGCCATCGCCATCTCGTCTTCTACCTGCCGCCGCCGCGCTCCAGCACCCACATCTCAAGCCCACACCAGCCGGAGGCGTACGCGACGATCCCCACCATCCCGCCGCCGCCGCTCACCTCCTTCAGGCAGTTGACGCGAGCCAGTCCGGCGCCGGCGACGGTAGTGGCGTGGCGCGTCCGAATCGCTCGTCCGTAAGGTCGAACGACATGAGCATGTTCGTGTCCTTGGAGATCAGTACGTGGCGCCGCCGACGTTGGCGATGCCTGAGTAGAGGCTACAGCTCGTTCCGGCGGGGGCCGGCACGTTCCGCCATGAAGTTAAAGGATAACTTTGGGCCGATCAAGCGAGTATAAGTCGATTTTTTTTTATTTTTAATTTTTTTAAAAAAAATAATTTTAAAAAATCCGTTTTAAAAATTTGCAAATCTAGAGGCCTACGCCTTTCTAACAAAGAGGATTAAGGGATCTAAATATAAATTTTCCAGGATAACTTATTAATCCTACGATTTTGTGGATTAAAAATAATATTAAGTCAAATGAAATCAAACTTTATATAAAAATGATAAAGCTCGAGGAGATATACAACATTGTACTCCCTCCATTTCAAAATAAGTGCAGCCGTGTAGTTCACCTAATTTGGGACGGAGGAAGTAATTATTAATTTTTCATTTAAGATTGTTTAGATGTCCAAATATTCGTTACAAAATATAAACCTACTTTAACAAAATCTCACATATTCATCTCAAACAACGTTGGATGAAAATAAACTTTATATGAAAGTTATAGATCTCATCGAGGCCTAAAACTTTGTGGTTTATCCGTTCAAAATCATTTAGATTGTCAAATAAGCATTACTAATTTTTTAAACAATTAAAACCGACGAAAATGATTTGAATACAAATAAAAAATTAACATTTAGGTCCCTTAACACTCTTTGGAGGGGCGAGTTTAAAAAAAATCCTAGCGTGAGGTGTCTGGATTCGTAAATTTTAGGAAAAAAAACTTTTTAAAATATTTTAATAAAAATATGAAATAAAAAAATCGTATAAGTCGATTTAAATCGGCCCTAACAATTTGAGTATCCGAATTGATCCGCAAAACGCAAACTGAAATTGTTCACGAGCTATTTCTTATTAGGCCTGGAAGACAACAAATCTGCTCCAATCTCCACACAAAATTTTAAACCGGCCTACCAAAATATATAGAGAATTCTTCAGTAGGCCTACCATAGCTTGGGCGATTTGGCCTGCTTCTTGGAGATAATAAGAGCCTATGTTCGCCATAGGATCTCTCAACCTCAGCCCATTAAACTTTGGACCTTGCAGATTGGTTCACGGCGAATTTCCACGAAGAAAGAAGTCCACTTTACTTCAACTATGTTTCAGGTTTCATTCTAATCCTAATAAAACTAGATATTAAAGTCTCTTGGCAATATTAAGAACAATTTCGGCTCACGTGACGTCAAAGTGACTTGTTGGCTTGATATTCATCCCATGTGATGCCTACATGATAGTAGAAGCAAAAAAAATTGTAGAAAACAATAATAACACCAATAGGACCCATATGTCAGCGGCGTCCCATGTGTCCGTGGATATATAGTTTTTATTTTAATAAGTAAAAAAAATCTCCCATCTTCTCTCCCCTAGAAGAGAAAAAAATTGTGAACCAAGTAGTACTATCGTCATGTATCATGTATGTCATGAAACCATGGTTATATATACGTATGCTTTCGAAAGAGAGGTGGCCCCATATCAAAATATGCCATAGGGAAGGGCGGAAGGCTATTGGAAGATCTAGAATACAGTGTTGTCCTTAGTTAACTTTGGATGATTAGATTTGGATTCGACCTTTGTGTGGGAGAAATTAAATGTATCTTCGTTTGTTTCTTCCATTGTACTTACTCGACAACGAAAATTTTCCATTCTACCAGACAAGAAAAGGCTTTGTTTGCCCATGGTTACCAACCGAAACATTCTCTTAACTCTTAAGCCTATTACTATGTCCCAAAAAGACAACTCCTAACTATATGTCTAAATTTAGATTTATAGTTAGAATTAGGTATATTTAGAAATAGGCATTTTTTGACGGGTACGATATACTGTAACATGAAAAAAAAAAGTCAAGAGAGCCCCACACTGATCCACGTGCAGGGACGGATTCAACATGGGTGCAAGGGGACTTACTCAAGTCCCCCCTACACCCACCAAACCCATGGATAACCCCCTAGTCCCCCCTTCATTTTTTTTCTATGTTGATAAGAAAAAAAACTGTTAAAGATCTCTTAATAGTATTTTAGCATAGTTTAATCCTAAAATGATGTGTTTATATCGATGTACTCGGTATATTGAGTCCCCCAATTACTTGTTCCTGGATCCAATCCGCCCGTCTACGTGCTCGGCCTTCTGTTCCTCGCGCTACAGTGTCATCGGTGACAGCAGGCACGGCGAAACGCCGAGCTGTCCGCCCCGGACGCTGCTCCAGCCTCCAGCTATCGGACACACCAGGCAGCCCACACGTAGCTCGCCACGCGGCGGGCGGTGGCACTCCACCCAGGCACCCAGCCCCACCACTCCGTGCCAGTTCATCGCCCGCGCACCTGCGCGCGCGGCTGCACCCGCACCACGCCGTACGTCCCCCGCGGCGTCCGCGCGCGCTCCCCGATGCAGGTGCAGGCATCACGCGCGGTGCGGCGCGACGCGGCCGACGTCCGCCAGCCGCTCACGGCCCACAAGTTTTTTCACAGCCGCAGCGCAGCGGGATCCATCCACCGAGGGCTAGTGGCGCACGAGACGCGCACATCGCTGTACCGCCTGGGCGGTGTCACGCTCACGCGCGCCCACGCCCACGCCGGCTTCACGTGACTTCGTCCGTATGCTACTGCAGTATAGGAGGAGGAGGAGTTGTATAGCGTCGCGTCTGTTTCTCGGTTGGCGCCTGGTGGCTCCAGCATGGCTGCTTCCGTGTCTTGGCTCCATCTGCCATTCGCACCAAAAATTTTGGTTTCTTACTTTCTATGCACGAACGAAAATTCTTTGGTTTCTAGTAGCTACTTCTACTTCTAAAGAATTTGGGGATCCGATGTTTCCGTGCCCACACGCCTTTATCATCGTGGCGTAGCATGTCAGGATGTGTGGGGGCGCAACCGGCGCTTGCTCAAAATGCCCTCGTGTTGAAATGCGTTATGCTTTATCTGGAGCTTTTGTCTCTGGACCGTACAGATCTTACCGACGATTTGCAACACTGGAATCCCGCCTTAATCTCCACACAATCCACGCGCGATAGAGGTTGCTGCTACCTTTTGCAGTTGGCATGCACACGAGTCACCATGGTTCTCGAGCCACCGAAGCGAAGGAGCCACCACGCAAGCACACGCACACGTAACGGAGTCTTGACTCCACCCGTACACGTACGTCCCCGCGGCCCCGTCTCGTCCCGTCCCAAGCGTTTGCGAGCAGCCAAAGGGTGGAAGCGTGGCCGCGAAGAAAGCGCGGCAAAGCAAAGCCGGCAAATGCGAGAGCAGCGTCCAGCGTGAGCTCCCCGCGACGGGAACGTGAAATCATTCATACGTGTCCCCGGGCTCCCAAGTGTCGCGCGCCGGGGCGCCGCGCGCATGGCCCCCTCGCGTGCTGCCGACGCCGGCCACTTACTACGTACTACTCCGTCCGTCCAAAAAAAAAAAAATAAACACTAGATCTCCGTGTCCAACTTTGACTGGAAGTCTTATATGAATTTTTTTTATAATTCGTATTTTTATTTTTGTTAGATGATAAAACATGATTAATATTTTATGCGTGACTTGTCTTTTTAATTTTTTTCATAATTTTTTCAAATAAAACGGACGGTTAAACGTTGGACACGAAAATCAGGATTTGTCTTTTTTTTTTTTTTTTTTTACGGAGGGCCGTAGCCCAGCGCCACCACCAAACCTGCAGCAGCCGCCAGGCATCCCGCGCCGTCCCATCGGCGGATCGGCCACGCATCCGCGTCCGCGTGGGCTCCTGCACCGCACAGGCCGGCGCACACCGCGTGCGCCGTAGCGGCGCCGCGCGGAAGGCGGTTTGGTGGGTTTGCCGCGCGCGCGCCTGCGCGGTCGCGGCGGCCGTCCCACCGGATCGATCGGTGCACGCACCATGTACTGGCCATGTCACGGCGTGGTCGCAGACTCGCAGTACTCCTCAGTCCCCCCTGTGTCATATTCGTCCAAAGTTAACGATCCGTACATAGCCAGGGTGCGTGCTGATGAAAAGATATAGGAATTCGCGTTTGATTGTTGGAGGGTACAAATGTGTAGATTAAATGAGTTATTTTAAAAAGTTGTAAAATACTTCCTCCATGTTAAAATGTGAACATTTTTTAGTTTGATACAGGTATTAAAAAGTAGTGATAATAATTAGAGGAAATGTGTGATTGGTTGAGAAGAAAAAATAGATAAAAGATAATGGTTGTGATTGGTTGAGATGAGGAAGTAGGTGGAGAAATAATTTTATTTGAAACAATGTATTGTGCTAGAAATAACTATGGGCTTGTTCGGATTTGTGCATCCATTTAGTTTCTTACCAAACTAGATCTAGTAAATAAATAAGAAATCCTGCTAAAATTTGGCAATATTGGCTATAATCTAAACAGGCCCTACATTTTGAACCGGAGGTAGCACCGATGAAACCCCTCTCACTTGGTTGACAACCAATGAACCCTTATGTACCTTCGAACCTCTTCAGGACCCTCGAATCGAAATTCGGACGACTTTCTTCTCTATAAAAGAAGCATTTTCAAGATTTTCGCTGAAGTCATCTTGTAGCTTGAGTTTATTGGCATCTTGATATCTCACTTTTTTGCGCTTAAGATTTTATCGATATATACCTTTAAAAGCTTGGAAGCGTGACATGATAACCCAAAATCCATTTGCGAAAAAGAATAAGCTTGGAAAACAGGACTAGATCAATACATAAGAGGTGAATTTACACGGTCCGATAGAATTAAGTACAATATGAATATATAATTGTGGCAGCTTTAAAGAGTACTCCTATACTTGTAATTTGGACTATCGCGATAAATAGTATTACGAAGTGCGACCAACTAAAAGTTAGACCCAAATAACACCCGTGTACAGTAGATGCATATGCAGACAGGCCAATCAGTACTGTGTAGGAAAAGAAATATAGAACTACAGCTAAAAATTGATTAGCTAAACGAAATATCTCAATGAGGTGGGGATAAATGATGCGCTTAATTTATGCAATGATTAGTGGATTATCCTATGTTGTTTTGGATGAAGCAGGCTATTTTATTGAGGTCCTTCATAAAAACCACAAATAAATTAGCATAAAACAATGATAATATAACGTCCACTAGAGGCACCTAATTTGATACAATGAATTGACCCTGCCCATGCATTATCGATTACCACCTCCACATGTGCCCATACCAGCAAATCTCTGAACAAAATCTTGCTTAACGAATAAATAATCAGTCGCGGCGGCCATTTATCGTAGTGAGCTGGTCTTCTTTGCCCAACCGTTTGGAACAAATTTAAGAAATACCAAAACAAATCCTAACTATATTACTATATATGTTCTTCTTGCAAAATAATGTCGAAGATAGTCCGTTTGGAACGTCCATATACGAGTTAGTACGTTAAGTTGTTTTTGAAGTTTTCATGAAACAATTTGGTTACCTTGCTCTTGCTAGAGATAGAAAAAATCAGGTGCATTAATTGAGCCGCTACATCTCAAAATAAACAAATAAATTTATAGTAGTTATAATTGTTAGAGTAGCTTGATTGCTTGAAGATTGTTGTGCCTCCTTTTGCATGTGACTATACAATACTATCTATTAACAATTACACTGGATCGGCACTAGTTCATGTTTTTAAGAATCTGCCCAACGCCGAGCCCAAGCACAAACCTTAATTAATCAGGTTTGTACATTTAAATCATGCAAACATATTCGCGATGTCGGAGGTTTCAACCGCAAGAACGGCCGCCCCCCTTGTCGCCAAGCAAAGTTTATCAGAGTTAACATTTGCAAGTGACACTTTTATATTGCCACTTTCACATGCAAACCTTGATTAGTTGTTAGATAACCTCCTCTACGCAGCTTAATTGGAAGTGCCCCGCACGTATCGCATACAAAACGGACCCGGTATATTTAGGTCTTTGACTCTTTGTTCTTTTCTAATTCTAGATTTTCAATTTTTGTTTGCACATTTTCAAAGCTTCCAAACGGTGTGTTTAATGTAAAAATGTCTACATAAATTTTTTAATAATTTTTAAAACCATCTTTTCAATTTTACAGTAGTTAACTTATTTGGTTTATACTCTCGAATCGATTTCACGAAAATCAAATTATCTATTAATCCATCAATTTTAGCTAGTGGCGAACCCATAACGAAAATTACCGAGGTCCTTATGCTCATAAGACTTATGTAGAAGCCTTCTTAGGTGTCCAATCTAATTTGGTTGGGGTGTCCCATATGGTATAAATACGTAGCTTATAACTGTAAAGAAAATTTTTACCGGTGTCTAAGGACCCTGTTGGCCCTTACTAGGTACGTCTCTGATTTTAGCTATCTCGGGCTTAATCCCAATAAATTGGCTTAATCCGTTCAAATTAACCCAAATTAGCTACAACTACTTAATGTCAACATCACAACAGGATTGATAACATGGAACCAAACTCCGCGTTCCACAGATTTTTCTACCCTGCATATCACATCAAGCCAAACAAATGATGCTTAGCTAGTCTTGTTCAACCAGGATTGGGGGTTTGAACGAGCCTGTGATGGAAAACGGCGGACAGGTGGCGCCATCCTGGAACAAGAGACGCGCGACGTGGCGAGCATCCGACGGCGCATGCACGGCCTGGGGTCCCGTCCTACTCGCGTGACAAAAGCCAGCGCCCCCCCCCCCCCCCCCCCACCCCCACCCCATTGACGGTCGCCGTGTGCAACCTGTGGCCATCAATCGCCGTCGTCCGCCCGTCTCATCGACGCAACACTCACAAGAGTGCAGAGACTGGTTGGTTGGTGCGTGCGTGCGTCGCAGGCGCAGGCGCAGGAGAAGCTTCCATGTAGTGGTCGATCGTGATGATTCAGCGTGACGGTCATGTCCGGGTACTCGTCGGTTTTTTTTTTCCTCTGGACAAAAGCTGGAAATAATGCGCCCAGCTGATCGAGGATCACAAGTGTTCGGATTCGTATCTGGAAACTGGAACTCACTGCTTGCACATATTGGCTGTGTTTAGTTCAGCGTAAAGTTTGCATTTTGGTTAAAATTAAAAATGATGACACTGAAAAATTGTAGGTGAATAATAGGTTGATGTGGTGAAAAGGACTGAAGTTTGGATCCAAACTTTAGATCTAAACACAGCCGTTTTATGCATGATTCATATATGTTGGGGGGTGATGGGATATGGCATCATCTTTGCGACAGGTCATTGTTGCTGTTTTTTTAAGCAAAAGGTAGGGTACGGTAAAACAGGACAAATTTTACCATTTATATATGTAATTTAATGTTTATCGGAATTTGGTAAAGAGGGATAAACATATGCTTACTTACTTCCCGTGTCCTATGTATAAAAAACTTAATCCTAAAGATGAATTTAGACATGATTATGTTCTATGCCACAGGTTAGAGATAAATTTTTACCACAGGTGAAACGAAAAATCTTATTAATGCATGATTAATAAGTATTAACAATTATAAACTTTAAAAATAAGATTTATTTGAATTTTTAAATTTCTATATAGATTTTTTTTTGAAAAAAGAATAATATAACAGTTTTAAAAACGTGCTAACGGAAAATGAAAAATGAGAAAGTTGAAGTTTGGAGTCATAGTGTGTGCTTAGGTTCATCTCTAGAACAGAGGATGTATGTTTCAACACCCTAATTCACATGGAGATACCCTCTCATACGGTCATACCTCATAAAAAAGTAAAAACAACCATACCTCCATCAATTTGAAACATATTTATGTTTCGAAGAATGGACCATCACTGTCTGCAGGAACAGAAACATTTTTGCACACTGTACGAGCAACGGCAACATCTCTTTAACCTTCTCAACTTTTTATCCAAGATACGAACTTATCAGTAGCTGATGCGAGTAGTGACATACAGTATATACTGACATGGTGTGCACTGTGCATAGTGGACCGATCTAACGGCCGGAAGTGCATTGTCATCTGCGTATGGTCATCGTACTAAAGTTGTCGTCTGCGTGACAACAACTACACATACACTTACAATTATCGATGGAGTAATCAACAATGCAAAGCACACCTAACAGGCTAACACATCACGGAGTACTGCTCTAAACAGTTTGGCAGTATTCTAGTCGGCTGTGTTTAGTTCCACGCTAAAATTAAAAGTTTGAAAAAATTAGAACGATGTGAAGTTAGAAGTTTGTTTATGTAGAAAAGTTTGATGTGACAGAAAAGTTGAAGGTTGGAAGAAAAAATTAGAATCTAAACAGCGCCATATCGGGTGTTTGGTCTCATCATCTGCCCTGCCATGATCTTATCCAATAAATTCAGTGCAGGTATTGACCAAATGACCATTTCAACCACAAACAACAGCTAGACAACCCGTACACTACACACCAACTTGCATGGTAGCAGAACAATAAATCCTGCACCAAAAACTGGAAGGTGGTACAAAGAAATAAATAACCGGTAAGTATTCTTGTCCTGTTGCTAACTAAACTCCCTCTGTCCTAAAGAGTACCCTTCGTCTTTAAATATTTAACACAGTTGATTTTTTAAAATCGTTCGTTTTATTCAAAAAAATTAAGTAATTATTAATTATTTTTCTATCATTTGATTTGTTGTTAAATATATTTTTGTGTATACATATAGTTTTACATATTTCACAAAGTTTTTAATAAAACGAACGGTCAAACATGTTTTAAAAAGTTAACAACATTAAATATTTAGGGATGGAAGGAGTATATTTCTAACCGTCAAAATGTGTCCGAAAATTATTAATGGAAAATGCATACATCACTAAAGGGGAAAATATATGCTTTAGCAATTCAGTTAAGGTCTATTTGGTTGGCTGCAAAAGGTTAGCATGCCAAACCTCAAAAGTACCAGCCGCCTCATCTTTCCGCTTATATTTATACTTTTTATTAGCTAAAATTTAAATTTTTAATCTTAAATCAGAGTTAATTTTGGGGTTTTTTTATTATAGTTCATTTTTCACCCTTTACTTTTAGATCATGAAGAACACGTATATAAAAGTTTTATTTACAAATTATTTTTCATTTGCAAATACGTCTGTTCACTTTTTACTTCGTTATGCCAAACGATGGGGGAACTGGAAACCTATTTGATCCTATTTGGTTTGTTATTATAGTTGTGACACGACTAACTTTTTTTTATCAGACAAAAAAAAAGCGTGATAAGACATACTTACTTAAATTAATTAGTTATGATAATGGGCCTGTTCGGCAAGCCGGCGGCTATGGCTATGGCTATGGCTATGGCTACATAACATACTTGATGCGAGTTACTGCGTAGTCACAAAACAAGCAGCCGAACAACATTAAACATGAACAAAACAACCTCTTTTTTTGGTCTAATAGGTAACCACTTCTGGCACTTTTGCCAGCTTATTGTAAGGGGGGAAAAAAATCTGTGGTTGCAGTAAAGATTGCCATCGGACGCAGTAAAACGTGTCACTACCCCACTGTTACAAAAAAAAAACATCACCATTTGCTGTATTTTTAACGTTAACCACATCACCACACTAGCGAGTAGCGATAGACCGGGAGGCCACTCCACCCCATCCCCACACTCTAGAAGCGTCTATAAATACCTCGACTCCTCCCACTGTATCCACTACCATCTCCCGTGTCCTCCTCCCACCTCGCTCCCCCGTAAAACCCGAAATTACAATCAGGTCCTCGGCGGACGCCACCCCCAAATCTGAAACCCTCGCCGCCGCCGCCGCCGCGCGATCCCCCCCGGAATTCCATCGGATCGGCCCCCGCCTCTCCGGCGAGATGGGCATCTCGAGCATGCCGGCGCCCAAGGACAGCGTGGTGGCGTACCTGCTGTACAACACGGCGGTGTCGATCGCCATCCTGGCGGACATGGTGCGGGCGGCGCTGGTGTTCCTCGGCCTCCCCGTGCCGCCCTCGGCGTGGGAGGACGGCGACGACCAGCTGGCGGCGATCGCGGCGGCCGCCGCGGCCGCGGCCGCGGCGGCGGGGGGCCCGAGCCTGGCGGACAGGTTCCGGAGCAGGTTCAGGCCGGCGAGGTTCGGGCGGCGGCGAGGCGGGGGCGCGGGCGCGGCCGACTGCCGCGTCTGCCTCGCGCGGTTCGAGCCGGAGTCGGTGGTGAACCGCCTCCCCTGCGGCCACCTCTTCCACCGCGCCTGCCTCGAGAAGTGGCTCGACTACGACCACGCCACCTGCCCGCTCTGCCGCCACCGCCTCCTCCCCGCCACCACCGAGTCCCCCTCGCCGTCGCCGGCGACGGCGACCCCCCATTTCGCCCGGATTTAGAGAGATCTCCCCCCTTCAATCCGCCACTGGGCCGTGTGCGCGTAGGAAAATTGAGAGGATCATTTAGCTCTAGTGCTAGCTCCATTTAGTGCTCCTTTTTCCCCCCACTTTCTTAATTTTTTTTTCACCTCTTTGCAGTGTTTTTTTTTTACCATCTTCGAGTGGCCTTTTCTTTTCTTTTCTTTCTTTTTTTACTTCTTTGTGTTGCTGCTGTACCATTGTAAATATTTGCAGAGTGCTCCGATCGATGGAGAGGTGTAGCACTTGTGTACAGGGCTTTTGGAAAGCGAAGAGATGAGAAGAAGAGAAAAAAAAAATCATTGCCCAAAAAAAAGCTCCTCCCCTTTTTACCTTTTTCTTCCTCTTTAAATACTTTTTCTATACCAGAATAACTAAAAAAAGAAACATAATTCCAAGATCAAAGTGAATTAATTAGTAGAGTGTAGACATAATTTGTACTACAATTTTTAATCGTGTTTTTGCTGCACATAAAAGAGGAGGGAGAGAAGAGTATAGAAGAAGAAGAGGAGGAGGAAGGAATGTTCTAGTGGTGTGAAGGAGGGATGATATGATATTTTGGGGGTTAGCAAGAGCAAAGGAAAGCAGGTTGGGGAGGAGGGATATCTCTAGAGGTTATGAGAGGAGAGGAGCAAAAAAAAAAAAAAATTGTGGGGGAAAAGCGGTGAAAGAGGCTTGTTGTTTACGTGGGTCACATGGGGGACGTGTGCTTGTCACCGCGGGGACCCACACGCCGTTGTCCGCATCGCCGTCGCCGGTGGTGGTGGTGGAAGCAACAGGCCAACCTCGCCATTAACTCCGTTCGTGCCTCATCGCAAATACTCCCTCGTTAAAAAAAAACTAACATCGGGATGTGACATATGATAATATCCCGACATATGATAATATAATAAATATTGTACTAGAATATGTCACATCTATATATGTCACATCTAATCATAGATTTTTTTTAACAGAGGAAGTATGCAGTAGTAATCTAATAATATAGCAATTTAAAATGAGTTAGAATTAGATTACGAATCTAAACATTGCCACATTTTTGGATTTGGGATAGGATCTATACACAATTATGATACCGGATCGAAATCTGCTCACGAACATATCGGCGGATTTCTCGAAATCCGTTGATAAATTTGACAAAATCCAGATAATTTTTGTTAGAATTTTAAAATCCAGTTTGACTTTCTTGAACTTGACCTATAAACAAAGAGGTTTGTGATTTTAATCCCGATTGGATTCCGTGAAACCCGAATCGGATTTAACTGAAATTGCGAACCTAATTCTACACCCTTAAAATATAAGCAATTTAAGATGGGTTATGATTAGATTATGAATATAAATAATTCTATCATTCATTGCTACTCCATCCGTTTCAGGTTATAAGACGTTTTGATCTTGGTTAAAATCAAACTGTTTCAAGTTTAACTAAGTTTATAGACAAATATAGTAATATTTATAATATTAAATTAATTTCATCAAATCAATAATTAAATATGATTTCATAATAAGTTTGTCTTGGGCTAAAAATATCTTTTTTTTTACAAATTTAGTCAAACCTAAAGTAGTTTGACTTTAACTAAAATTAAATCGTTAACCTGAAATGGAGAGTATATTTTAAGACGAAGGTTAGGAGGTATACGTTGGTCTATCTGCGTGTACCTTGCTGTCGACATGGATGGATGGACCATCGGGATGATCACTGATCAGGCTGGCTCTGTGTGTTATCTCATCTGGATGGCTCTGTGCGTTATCTCATCTGGATGGAATGGCTGGCTTGGCTGGTTGGCCCAAGGTTAGGCCGGTCCAGTGGCAGCTCGACACACGAAAGCAGGAAAAGGAAAAGGAATAAGTTCAACCCTCAAAAGTAATCGAAATCTAAACCATGACCCTAAACTACAAAACCGGATATCTCGACCCCCTAACTCCTAAATCCGGTGCAATTTGACTCCCTAGGCGGTTTTGGGAGGCGGTTTTGCTGACGTGACGCCTACGTGGCAATATTAACTGAGTCGTTGTTACACGTGGCGTTGACGTGGCACCTACGTGGCGGTAGAATAAAAAATATGCGTGGGACCCGTTTGTCATTCACACACATAAAAAATGTGGGGCCCAGTGACATGTGGGCCCTACATGTCATCCTCCTTCCTTCTTCCTCCTCCCTCTCTCCCTTCTCTCTCTCCCTTCTCTCTCTCTCCCTTGTTCACCCTCGGCCGGCGGCGGGGCATGGGCTGCGGTGTGGTGACGACCGATGGGAGCTGAAGCGCCGGCGGCAGCGGGAGCTAGCTGGAGCGGGTTCTGGAGCGCCGCCGGCGTGGTGGACGGAGGTGGCACAAGGAGCTCGTCCCCCGGGTCAACGGCGACGGACCTCGGCGCGACGAAGAGGCGGTCGCCCCCTCCGACGGTGGCGGCGGTCCCCCGAGTGGAGGAGTCGACGATGGCGAGGCTAGCGCTTGGCAAGATGGGGTCGGCGTCGTGGAGGAAGTCGACCGGCGGGGGTTGCCCTTGGCGTCGTCGATGGCCGAAGACGGAGGCGGAGGTTGAAGGCGGCGGTCCACGCGGTCGAAGCCAGCGGCGCAGCCGTGCCGGGGTGGAAGAGGGAGGCGGCCACTTGGGGCCGCTGCGAGACGAGCAGGACGGCGGCGGCGGCCACAAGTTCCGGCCCTCCGAGCTGGAGCAGGGCCGAGCCGCCCACCCGCCACCGCCGCCGCCGCCGCTCCGGCCTTCCACCACCCGCCGCTGCCGCTCCAGCCCACCGCCGCCGCCACTCCAGCTAGCTCCCGCTGCTGCCGCCGCCGGCCGAAGGGGAAGAAGGGGAGAGAGAGAGAAGGGAGAGAGGGAGGAGGAAGAAGGATGACATGTGGGGTCCACATGTCAGTGGGCCCCACAATTTTTTTATGTGTGTGAATGACAAATGGGTCCCACGCATATTTTTTTATTTCTACCGCCGCGTAGGTGCCACGTCAACGCCACGTGTAACAAAGACTCGGTCAATATTGCCACGTAGACGCCACATGGCACCACGTCAGCAAAACCGCCTCCCAAAACCGCCCAGGGAGTTAAATTGCACCGGTTTTAGGAGTTTGGGGGTCGAGATATCCGGTTTTGTAATTTAGGATAATGATTTAGATTTCGATCACTTTTGAGGGTCATGAAGTGAACTTATTCCAAAGGAAAAAACCTGCACTGTGATTAGTGCTTACCGGTAGTGGCCCTGCTTGTTTTTTTTTTTTTTTAGAAAAGCCGTTGATAGAACTTAATTTTATAATTGAGTTTAGCCTTTAAGTCGCTCTCGTCACTCAGCTTCGATGCTTGGACAGCGCGAGTAGGCAAAATTAGTTGTAAGCCGCAGGTATAAAAATTAGGAGTGCCGTAGTAGAGTGGACAATTCGGTTGTTAATCATATACCTGGTGGAGTAACGAAAATGGGTATTTTAATTGGATGCTAAATCAGTCGGCAGCCAATCTGATTAATGGTTTCTGTTTAGGGTGGGATCGCCCTGAATCTTTGATGCTTACAAATTTAAATTTGCAACGGAAAATGCATGTAAATCGACCCCAGAAATTACTGAAGTAGATGTTCTTCCAGCCGATATCCCCTTTTTATTCCCGTTTATGCTCCACTAGTAGTTTCAACTTCGCTTAGGATGAGAGGAAGTTTTTTTTTCCCCATTATCTTGAAAAAAAATATCTGATGCAACCGGTTTCTTGGAGATCACAGGTCGCATCAGCACCGTTTGAATCTTGACTGAAAAATGTTGTTGGAGACTTGGAGTCCAGTTTTGCTTTGCCCAGATTGGATAAGAATAGTGCTGGTCCTTTTCAGATTAAAAACAGCAGGTCTATTGTTTGGGTTCAGAAAATATCTGAGCCTTCGCCATCCTGATGCTTTTGTTAAGACCATACTCAATAGGAGAAAAGACAAGATATACGACAGATTAACACAAGCAATAGCGATTGGAGGTTTCGCCTTCTGTGTACCTCACAACTTTGTTGCATCATTCACTTATTATTTCTGCTTTTGTACAGATCAAAATGGTGCAAAGAAACGAGTTACAGAACATTGTCGCTCTATATAAATCATTGAGAAAAGTGTAAAAATACGGAGGACCAAAAAACTTCATGATCCAGTCAGATTATATTCCATCACTTCATGTTGACACAGTATAATGAATGGTATGGTATCTAAATCCTGCAATCTATGCAATTGCAACTATATATGGTCTACGACAACAAACTTTGGGTTGGCATCCTGATTGAAAGCAAAAAAAAATCGATCACAATGCCTAAGCTATTGCAGAATACGCAAAACCCACTCTTGAGGTCTAACAAATGAATCGGCCGTATCTTCAATCAAGCAATATATATACAGGGGGTCATACTGGTGGTCAGGAATGTTCAGTCGTTCAGTATTATGCACAGGGACTGTAGAGGTGAGAATTCTTATCTGGCATGTGGCAGCTGCTTCGATGCTAGAATGAACATCTCCTTCAAGCGAGCAGATGAACCGGAAAGAACACTCTTCTCGATTCTCTTACGGTGCCTAGTGGTCTTCGACCATTCAATCCCAAGAAAGACTTGTACACTACACGCCCTCTGTTTAGGAGCAAGGTCTTCGATCTGATACCGTATATGAATCTGCAAGAACAAGTCAGGTGAACAGATCATTTACAATGTTTGTTATGGTTCTATGCAGAAAGTAAGCATGATATGACTAATTGAATCACAGAAAATCATGTCTCAACAAATACTTTTTAAATTGGTTTAAACAAAAGTCTGTCTAAATAAATAATTGGACCTGACGACCTGTTTTCATTTTTCAACAGCATTTTTTTTTCTATACTTGTTTTCTGGAAGTGGTAGCATTTAGATTGTGCTAGTCTTAGTCAACTTGCCTGTTAGTATAAGCATGCACTATTTTGCTTAGTCAGGGTCAACTAAACTTCCCAGGTGATAAGTGGACAACAGCTAGCTTATCTTAATATGAAGCACCAAATAAGTAATAGTGGAGGGGTTGGCTTCAAATGTCAACGCGTAAAAGCAAACATTCGAGCTGAGTAGGGAGGCACCAACAGAAGCTTCAAGTATATGTACATACCGTGAAGAAGTCACCGAAAAGGATTCCTTGTAGTTCCATCACCTCTTCAATAATCCACCCTGCCTTGTTGGGCATAGGAGATTTCTGCTGGGTTCCAGTCACTTCACCTCCAATGGGAGACAACTTCCTGCTGAACTTGTAATGAATTTGTCTTTGATATTCATCAGGCTTATCTGATTCCCACTGTGTGGCTGAATAATTTAGGCATCCAACTTTATTCATGATTTTCATCTCAAATGAACCTCCTCCAAACACTTCCATTAGTGAGGCCATCTGGAAAGAGTCTATGTCAGTTCAGCTCTTCTGATAAAACTACATGATAAGTAGCTGACAAGATTATATAGGTGTAAGTTCAAATTGTCATGATCTGTAATAGTTCGGTGAACTTACATTGGCAGAAATCGAGGAGGAGAAAACCTCGTTCATCTGAAGGTTCTTTGCATCCTCGACTCCAACAAATATTCCACTGTCCTCACTCTGAAGAGTATCATTGTTTTGGGATTGTTCTTCAGCAATCTGCATTTTGTACTCGGAACTCAAAGATCTTGCTTTCCATAAGGCCATGATTGTCCTGTAAAGAACCAAATAATTATTTGTTCTGACAAGCTTAAACTGTCAAGAACAACATGTGCCATGCAACAGGAGATTTCAAGGTACTATATGGATCAATGCAGAGAAACTCTTTATTAAGGCGGTTTGTTTTAATGTAGCTCAAGGAAAGATTTAGTACTCCATGGTATTTTAAGAAAATAGATATTTACCTATTGGCCACACTAAATGATGCAAAAGACTGCAGACAAAACTTCAGCCTTCCATTGTCGACGCTCTTTGCACCATGCTTTGCATCCATGCCTCTACCTTTGTGAAGAGTTATTACAAGGGATGGACTCCATGATGATATTGATTGAGGTACTGCCTGTATCTCTTCAATATCTTCCCATAAAAAGAAAAACTTTGTTTTCCGGCCAAACATGCTTGAGTAAAATCCAATTGTTCTTGGAGATAAGAACAGATGGCCCTGCAATCAGAAGTAAAAAGAATCTTTCTCAGTTGACTGAACCCTTCATAAGAGAACCCATTACCCATGAGGATTGGAGATTCACAAATAATGACAAGTTAATCTAAGAATTTGATCACAAACAATCTAACTGATAGCACTCCTACATGGAAATGACTTGGCACTCGGACCTGATTCTCAAAAATTAGAGAAGACATTTACTGGCTTCATCTACTATTCGTTTACTACTTGAAATCACATATGTACTAGTTGCACCAAAAAGATTCTTGAACTTTAGCTTATATATTTCAATGCAGATGTTTATAGATGATAAAAGTGGTCCAGCCAAAGTCCCAAATTGCTGGCACCAAATTTTCATTCATAAAGAGTGATAGTGAAATAACAAGCTCAGCGATCATACATGCAATATGCAATTTGAGGAGTACCTGTGTGTGCAATTTTCGCTTCAAGCAGCAGGTAAAACTGCTGATGAGAAATTCTTCTGCTGGCAGAGAGAACAGCTCCTGGAATGCAGTATTAGTTCGAGGAGACCGCAGTGTCATCTGGCAGAAGTTAACCAAATCAGACTAGAGGAAACTTGCACTGTACCAGTATACCTCCTTAGAAACAGGAAGGAACCTGCTCACCTTTTTGCCAACCTCTTTCTCCATTTTGCTCAGATACTCAGTAACCATAGTGGATCCTTTTGAGTTGCTCAAAAAAATTCTCAGGTGCAACTTTGACTGCCAGGACTGAGCCAAGTTACCTTGAAGAGGAATCCATACATCCGCTAGCTCTGACAAGTTTGATTTTACAAAGTTAATTTCAGCATGTCCAAGTGAGGTAACTTCGTCAAATGGTCCATCAAAATCATATACATGTACATTCATCACTGATGGTGGATCATCCATGGCATCAAATTCAAAGATGTCTGCAATATTTAGGAACAAATTTTTAGTTGCTTGTGCCATGAACCTTTTTTCCATAATAAAATCCAGTACATGTAGTTATATACCTAAAAAAAGAGGGAAACATCTAAAAGGGAAAAAATTTGAACTGTAATGCCAAACACATACCATTCCACTGAGGTTCCAGTGTTTGGAACTTGATTGAGCTTGTTTTACTTTTACCGTTGCAAGTAAATACCACATAAGGATCAGAAAAACCAGTAGCATCAACTGGAGCCAGTTTGGTTCCCTCAATTAAGGCAACTGTTAACAACCATCCATCACCTTGTGCCTTGACACCATGATCACCAACTGCACACATTTGTGAGTGTAAGATTCAACAATGAAAAGCACTACATCAAGAAATGCAAATCACATTATTGTGGTACTTGTTCATATGTTTCTGAAGAAAATAAAATACATAAAAGCACCATGTGTCGATGCCAGGGAAGTGGAGTTAATTAATTTTTTTTCTTTACAAATTTAGTGCTAAACATCAACTGCATCTGAAATTATTGTTTGAAAATATAAGCATGAGCTTTAATCATGAATTCTTGCATTTCCAGAGAGATTTTTTTAGTTACAACACTTTAGAGATGAAATATGACGAAACTGAATGAGAGGGAAAATGCACCTTTTTGCTCTCTTGCCTGAATAAAGCATGAGATTTTTTTATAGATGTGTTGTAATTGAAGAAACAAAAGCCCACCCATGACAATTTCACTGAGAGAATCTGGCAGATCTAATCCAGGAAACTCGAGCCCCTTATGTGCACCTGAACTCCTTAGTTGAACATGCACAGCAATGTATATGGTTACAAAAAGAG
The DNA here is from genome assembly GCF_000147395.1 of Oryza glaberrima. Taxonomy (NCBI): domain Eukaryota; kingdom Viridiplantae; phylum Streptophyta; class Magnoliopsida; order Poales; family Poaceae; genus Oryza; species Oryza glaberrima. The sequence goes on along the minus strand of NC_068333.1, from coordinate 21,495,644 downwards.
AGCATAAAACACCAAAGTTGCAGAAGTACAGAAATGCTATCTTCCAATCAGACTCCTGCCCCCTCTGCAATGACGCTAAGACTTGTCCCTTGTCAGACCCAGCATCTACATCAATAGGCTTGATCTTCTGTGACAGCAAATCAGAAAACTGTGCATAATTTTGTTGCAACCCTTGTTTTGCTCCATTTTCTATCATACCTTTCATCATAGTACTCTGAAGAAAATTTATGCGCCATGAAATTACCAAATGTGACGTCAGTTGCTCAGAATCAAGTTCAGGACCTGGCAAAATACGGAAAAGAATTTCTGTCCGAAAATAAGTACCACAAGGAACATCAGGGGTGCTAACACTCAATAAAACTGAATATCCATTTCCATCAGCTTTCAAATAAGACTGTTCTTCTGTTGCTTTAACAGCTTTAACCAATTTGGATGGTGCAGTTGTATAAGTTATCACTCTCTTCAAGGACTCCCCATCACTATCAATTTTCCAGGATACCATTTTGACATCAGAACAACCTTGGAGTTCAACCACTGTTTGTCGAAAATTTGAATCTGGCGAGAAGAGAAAATTGTTCAGATCACTAGGCGATGTAATGTACGACTTGTCAACAAGAATTCCTTGTAAATCTACAGGCATTTCAACTTCTTGATGTTTTGATTCAAAGTACTTCAATAGTTCATCAAAAGGAGTGTCTGTAGATGCACTATAAGTTTGGCTTCCAGTTGCAGGAGCTTCATATCCTGTTGTTGCTTCTTGAACATCTTCTGATTTGTCAGTTGTTACCAAGGGGGTAGTTACCACATCATCGCTTTTCCTGACAAACATTTGACAGACACGATCAACAAACGATGGCTTATTGGACTTATCCATTTTAGAAACTTCAATCCCAGTGGAAGCTGCAGCAGGAATCCCATTAGATTTGTCCTCTGCAGTAGTTTGGTTTTTGTCAGTATCTTGACTACAGTTGTCCTCTTCAGTGAAACCAGCTCTGCCCAAATTCCCATTGACACTTTCTTCTTGACAAGCTTCACTTCCTTGATAAGATAATGCAACGGATGTTCCTGTGCCCTGACTTGATAGAGAATAATCTTTCTGTATGTCAGTTAGTTCACTAACAAGATCATCGGACCATGAGCGTGTGGCACCAGCTGTTTCCAAAGACATCGCGACACAAATTTCTCCTGCAAGATGAAATCAGGAAAGAAAGAAGAAAAGTGATTATCATATTTTTCGCACAATGAACCGACATATGATTCAGACATCTCAGATGTTTGTAGTGCTAACAATATGAACAACGCTATAACCTTAAAACACTCAATTCACATGAACAAAGCAAAAGATTCGTGTGCCAAATTAAGAAGTAGGGAAATTTCCATCAGTTACCACAGTCAATCGCCTTCTCGGTTTTGCCTTTCGGAAGAAGCTGAAACCACCGCGCGCCGAGCGAGTAGTTATCAGCAGCTAGAACATCCTCCAGTGGCACCTTGACTTGCCCCAGGAAGTCATCGATTCCAATCATGTCCTCATCGTAGACATACAGCTTGAGCACGTCCCGGACATCGCCGACGGAGAAACTGAACTCCTGATCCCAAGCCGGGTTCAGGTTCTTCTTCACCACCTTGGTCTTGAACCGCTGCTTCCCGAGCTGCAGCTTCACATACGGATCGCTGAACCCGTTGGAATCCATGGCCCGCAGGTTGCGGGCTTCGATCACACGAACATTCAGCCTCATCTCGACTCAAAACTCACCCCCCTCCAAGAACACAACCTTCACCTCCAACAAATCCCCCCCAATACGAAACAGCAAGAAATGGTGGGAACCAATCACAGCCCGCTCCTTCCCCCCAATCCGAAAACGAAATCAGGCCGGACAAATCCAAGATCGAAGTAGCAAAGAACTCTCGCGCAGCCAGATCAAACCCCCCCCACCTCTTCTTCTGTAACAAGAACAAAAAGCGCAGCGCCTACTTTCCACGGATCATTACAAACCCAATGACGCGGAGGCACAGCTAAACTAGATCAGACGCACACGCAACGACGACGACGACTCGAGCAGGAAGGAAGAAGGAGTAAGCGCGCGCGCACGCGAACGGAAAAAAAAAAAAAGAAAAATCTCAGCATTCGAGTTATATACTACTACTACTCCGTACAGCGCAAAGTCGCGCTCGTTCTTGGTTGGATCGAGTCAAAAGCCCAAACACCACATGGACTGCGAGATTTCGTCAACGCGCGCGCGCGCGCAAGCAAGCAAAGCGAGGTCGGAGGAGGAGGCACAAAGGGGATCGACTAGCATGGTGATGGTGGTGATGATGATGCTAACCCTAATATTAAATTCGGCGGCGCCGTCGCCCTTTTCGGCGCTCGTGATTCGGCTCCTCTCCTCTCCAGGTTCCGGGCTTCGTGTCGGCTTCTTCGTCGGTGCGGCGCCGCGTGTGGAGGGGAGGATGTCGCCGTCGCGTCGCCTTTGAAACTCCTCTCGTTTGTTTTAGGTCCCCGAATCTTGGCGAGAGTGGGGGGTTCCAAAACGGCCAAAGATGGTGGCCCTGATCAAGCAGTAATAACATGATAAGTACAGTTACTCGATTAAGCTATAGTCCAACAGTCTTCTTTTTTCTCCCTAGTCCAATGTGTTGCTACTATTTTTGTTTTAAGAAAAGAAGAACACCCTTTAAGTCATTTTTATTTGATTGACACTATGAATTACACCCTTTGTCTCAAAATGCAGTAATCAGCGGAGAGATTTTATCTAGATTTATACTATTAGTATGCGTGAACGTATCTAATCTAGTACTGAATGGATATATTATGAGAAGAGGGAGCAATGTCAAATAAAATTAACTGAGGGAGTATATCGCAGAAGGAAAACGAGCTCTCTATTTCTAAAGGATTGTCAGTGTTTAGAGGAGGTACAATAGCATACTATAAGCCAGCTATAAGCATATTTTAAAAGGGTTAATTAGATTTGTGCCATTACAAATTTCTAGATTTAGAAAAATACCATTACTATTCACGAAATTGGAAACATACCACTACAATTTAATAGGTATTTGAGATATGCCACTGCTTACCCTCTTCTTCTACCTCCATCTTATTATTTCTCCTTCCTATTTCTCTCTCTCTCTATTCCACTGGTCGATTCTTCGCCGACGAGCACCATTGGGAGCAGGGCACCGCCGGTGTCCCTCTCCGGCGAATCCCCTGAGGCGGTCCTCAGCCACAACATCGCTGTAGCCGCCGACCGCACCATCTCGCGCGTGCCAATGTCCTTCTGCCTCCTCGATGGTGGCGGGGAGGGGGAAGAAGAGGAGCCCAAGGTCGGCTTCGAGGTTGCCGGGAGGAACCCTGTGGTCGTGCGCTCAATGGGCGGTAGTGGCGGGAGTGTACCAGCGCGTTAGCTCGAGGAGCTCCGTGACGGGGACGGGCTTGCGTTGTCGCTGAGAGCACCGTCGTTGGTCTGGGCGGTGCGAAGGAGGAGCCACCGCCGACGAGAAGGCCGCCGCAGCCTCGCCGACATTTCCGCCGTGCTGCCCACATCCTGGCGGAAGAAAATGAAGAGGGAGAGGAAGAAAAAAGAGGATGTAGAAAGTGTCAGGGTTATGGATACCATATACATAATAGTAGTTGACTAAATATCGGCAGGACCCACCACATACCATGTCTTATACGGAAACAACCTTCGGATATAAGAGGAGTTCCGCATAAGAAAAGACAACTAGAGTTGTACATGGAAACGACAAGAACTACTCGGATTGTATCCATATTGGTTTCCCTAATTTTACTTGGATAAGGGGACACCTATGGGTATAAATACAAGACCCCTTAGGAGGAGAGAGGACACGGAACAATAGATCAAGACACAAGATCAACATACAAGCCAACATACGTCAAGACAAGACGCCGGATATCGACTTCAGAGATAAGCCTACGAAAACCCTATATGGTACCTACGGGAACCAAAGAGAGGAATCTAGCGCTATCTCTGATCTCGCCGGGCACAGATTCGAGGAGGAAGACTACCATGTTGCCGACTACGTGATGATACTTCAGTCCACTATATCGACAACAGTTAGATAGGCTACCCCAAATATTGTACTGGTGTATTATGGTGAATAAGAGCAACGACCAGCTTCGGCTAACAGGAGTAGGGTTATTACCTGACAATTCAAGGGCCCGAACCTGTATAAAAATCCTCGTCCCCATCTCTTTTACCTCAATCTCGCATATATCCTAGTACCAATGATTCCCATACTATGCAAATACCGGAATCGCAACATCAAACATCGACAAAAATCCTCGTCCCTATATCTTTTACCTCAATCTCGCATATATCCTAGTACCAACGATCCCTATACTATGCAAATACCATAATCGCGACATCAAACATCGACAGAAAGAAGACGGGGGCAATTTGGTCAGAAAAATCTAGAAATTTCAACGAAAGGGTAAGTAGTGGTGCATCTCGAAGGCATGTTAAATTGTAATGGCATACTTCCAATTTCGTGAATAATAATGGTATTTTTTCTAAACTTGTAAATTTATAATGGCATGGATCTAATTAACCCATTTTAAAAAGATAAAGGAAGAGAGAGAAGAGCAGCGGGCTACAGATCTGTAGCCAGCTGCAGCACGGATTCCAAGACATAATGTGTGTATGACATGTGGGACCAGGTATTAATAGTATAGTAAGCAACTATTGTATGAATTGGCTATTACATTGGCTATAGATGATTTAGATCTAGTAGTGGGCTATACTATTAAACTTGCTCTTAGTATACTCTTTAACCACTACTCCTTCCGTCCCAAAAAAAAACTCAACTTTTAGAGTTTGAATTTTGTCCCAAAAAACCAACTTCTACCATCCTACCTACTCCCACCACGTAAAACGAGAAGTTTTATTCCTTCAATACCCTCTAACTACCTATCACCATTATTACTTTTTTTTAAGAATGAGGGATATTTTGGTTATTTTTACTCTCTTATATTTTTGTATTGGGATACTAGAGTTTGATTTAATATGAGACAGAGGGAGTAGTCTTTAACCGATGGAGTGTTTCATAACAATAATACAATATGATGAAAAGTGTGATGGCAATAATGTTTCTTGATCCTACAAATTTAATACTTCGATTACCATAAAATATAATAACTTCTACGACTAGACCGACATTCTCTTCCTAACCAATCAACCATACTATTACCAGCTCTAATGGTATATGCGTTGCCCATAGCATTGAAAAACTCTACTTATCTCACGCATTTCTTATTTATTTTTGATAGTCATACATTTCTTATTGATTGATCTAACATAGAGGAATGGAGTCGATTAGAGCTCACCATTGTCTAAGAGACGAGGGAGGTCAGTAGTGTTATGACATCTCACCAAAAAAGAGATAAATGAGGTGCCACGGAGACCGACATATAAGATTTTCTTTTAGATAATAGGAATTTATAAGACTCGACTTCATCCACGGAGGTGTATACAATATAAGAGAGAGAAGCACATGTGACGGTGACTTTGACAAGTTAATCGTGTGAAAGTTATTAGCAAGAAGGTGGTGAAACGATGTGCAGATGCACGAGTGGAGAGTAGGAGGGTATGTAACAAGAGTAATATTTTTGCACCAAGAGAAATAATAGTCGGATGAACTACAGCTTCGTTGACCGCTGAAAAATAAGAGCGTGATTATATTTTTCAAACAGCCGGTGATTGATAGTAATAGGCAAAACCGTATAAATCGACAATGACAATACTCCAATCTTCTTATATGCAAATGTATATATATTTCTGTCACCGTTTGGTACCGTACAAAAAATGGACGCACCTTTTGACCTGCACAATGGCCTGCGAAAGCAAATATTTCCTCCGTTTCTAAATATTTAACGTCATTAATTTTTTTAAATATATTTAACCATTCGTTTTAATAAAAAAATTAAGTAATTATTAATTTTTTTTCTATCATTTGACTCATTGTTAAATATACTTTTATGCATACATATAGTTTTACATATTTCACAAAAGTTTTTTTAATAAGACGAACGATCATGCTAAAAGATCAACAGAGTTAAATATTTTGTAACGGAGGGATGGAGTATAGTTTTATTACTCTCGTGTCATCCCCGTCACTTTACTTGTCAGTAGTATCTTCTTATATGCAAATGTTGCTAATCATGCCGTCAACCAAAGGAAGCTTCCTCCGATCAGCACAAAAGCAAAACTGCAGACATAATTCAGCGTGTTTTGACTGCGAACCACGGACCGCAACCACTCCTCTCCTCGTGATTAATCACGCTGCTAATCCAAAAGCAGACAGACAATGTAATCACGGGCCCAAAATTGTGCCGACATCACGGGCCGTCACATGAGGCGGAATCCGATTCGTAATTGGGCTTCGTGTCCTGTAAAGTGTACCCCCATACCCACAGTAACTGCAAGCTTACCACTACTAGGGGTGTTTAGATACTAATAAAAATAATCTGTAAACCGCTAGATAAATTTATTAAGTCTAATTAATTTGTTATTAGCAAATGTTTACTATAGCTCCACGTTATCAAATCATAGAGCAATTAGCCTTAAAAGATTCAATTCACAAATTAGTCGTAATCTGTGCAATCAGTTATTTTTTAGCATATATTTAATACTTCATACAGGTGTTCAAATGTTCGATGTGACAGGGTGTAAAATTTTTAGGTGGGATCTATATAAGCCCTACAACAAAAAGCAATGGGACAACAAAAAAAAAATCTCTGCTACTGAGCACCTGGCACAGTGATTCGGACAAGAAGCAAAATAGTACTATACCTGAGTAATTCGGAATCTCCTTGTGTTTATCTCAGATTTATTTCTGGAATCAGACTTCCTTGAGAATAGTACTATCACGGTAGTATTATATCCAGTTTTGGCTGAGTCAGCAATAGGTCCCATATCAACCTCACATGTCAGGAGCTAGCGCTTTCTTCCACCTCTCTGCTGACTGGAGCTGTCGAAGGAGCAAACTGGGACGTTGAGGTCTGGGGTGACTGGACGTGTGTTGAGTAGGAGCACTCGATGTCACCGTCATCATCGTTGCAGTCATGGCGGCGGCCACCGGTGACTCGGTGAGGCTGCTCAGGCTACTGGAACTGCGGCCTAGCCCATTAAATACTACCTTGTTGGCGGGGACGCGGGGTTGAGGCGTGGGCTGCTGGCCGTGACGATGGGTGGTGGGGGAGGTGGTGGCGGTGGCACAATGGTCGCTTGTGCTTATGCCTGTGTTAACGAGAAGCAGATCTTGGGTGGAAGTTGCTGGGATGGAGATGGCGGCATAGACAAATGTCGGTGTGGTGGTGGTGTATGCGAGCGCCGGCATAGGCTTGCCGTGTTTGGTGGTGTCCGGCTTGTCGGTGGTAATGGACTCGTAGAGGAGTGGGAGGGTGAGCGATGGCTTCGGCTCTGGTGGCTTTGGCCCTTGACGGAGAAGGCGGAGGAGTGGCTTGGGCTCATATGACGTGGCCTACGATGAGGCCACCTTCGCCACACCCTTCACCGCCACCTTCACCCAAGGAGTCTTCACTTGCAACGACACCGAAACACAGTCTTGGCATCTTCACCTTCACCTAGAGGCACTGGAAACGGGGGCACCACTGTTGTTGTTGCCACCCCACCTTCTGCTATCCACCACCCCATCGCCATCGGCGCTGATATCACTCCGGGAAGTCAGAGCGAAATGAGGCATCCGCCGATGAGCTTGCCACGAGAGGCGCCAAGGAACGGGAGGCACCAGTAAGAATGAGAGAAGAGGAAGGGTCAAACCGTTGACGTCAAGCTTTTACTCGCCGGCCGCTACCATTCTCTTAACCAGTCCCTCATCTTGAGGCTGCCACGCCACTACCGCTGGTCCCTCATCTTGAGGCCGCCACGTTACCACTGGTCCCTTATTTTGAGGTTGGCACTCCGCGGCATCCATCACTTCTCATGTTCGCGATGAGGAACTAAGGAGAGATAGAGAGCAATGTTGGGGGATTGCAGATGGAGTTCGAAAGAGAGATGAATCAGAGATGGAGAGAGGGAGGGGGATAGCACTAACATTTAGGGCCTACCTAGGTCCCACTTGTCACATCAGCTAAAACTGGGGACTAGATTTCTTGGGTCCTTAGTTACACCGATTTTCAAGTTAAGAAACGGGTTGGTATTTTGGTTCGACAGCGTAATTCAAACTCAACGTCAAAAGAGGGACCTAATGTGAACCTATTCCTTCTCCTTTCCCCTTCGGAATAAGTTCACTTCATGACCCTCAAAAGTGATCGACTTCCCCGTCGTGGAGGAAGTCGACCGGCGGGGGTTGCGCTTGGCGTCGTCGATGGCCGAAGATGGAGGCGGAGGTCGAAGGCGGCGGTCCACGCGGTCGAAGCCGGCGGCGCAGCCGTGCCGGGGTGGAAGAGGGAGGCGGCCACTTGGGCCCGCTGCGAGACGAGCAGGACGGCGGCGGCGGCCACAAGTTCCGGCCCTCCGAGCTAGAGCAGGGCCGATCCACCCACCCGCCACCGCCGTCGCCGCCGCTCCGGCCTTTGAGCGCCCGCCGCCGCCGCCGCCACTCCAGCCTTCCACCGCCCGCCGCCGCCGCTCCAGCCCACCACCGCCGCCACTTCAGCTAGCTCCCGCTGCCGCCACCGGCCGAAGGGGAAGAAGGGGAGAGAGAGAGAAGGGAGAGAGGGAGGAGGAAGAAGGATGACATGTGGGGTCCACATGTCAGTGGGCCCCACAATTTTTTTATGTGTGAATGACAAATGGGTCCCACGCATATTTTTTTATTTCTACCGCCACGTAGGTGCCACGTCAACGCCACGTGTAACAAAGACTCGGTCAGTATTGCTACGTAGACGCCACGTCAGCAAAACCGCCTCCCAAAACTGCCCAAGGAGTCAAATTGCACCGGTTTTAGGAGTTTGGGGTCCGAGATATCCGGTTTTGTAGTTTAGGGTCATAGTTTAGATTTCGATCACATCTGAGGGTCATGGAGTGAACTTATTCCTTACCCTTGTCTCAAACACAGTGTAAGGCCACATAACGCATTTGGGCTGGAATTTGAACTGAAATTCCGGCCATAAGTTAAATGGGCTGTATTTGGGCCAAAAGTGGGCCTAGCCTTTCTTAGGCAGGAGTGGCCGAGTGGGTCCAAGAGCTCACGCGGCTTCTCTCCTTTGAAAAGTCAGCAATTGTCAACCGAGCGACCGAGCGAGAGAGGGGAAGTCACGAGGCGACGGAACCGGAACCCTAGCTAGCGCGCGGCGTCCATGGGGAAGGCGGAGGCGAGGTCCAGGGAGCACGGCGGGGGCGGAGGAGGAGGCAGCGGCAGCGCGGGGTAAGAGAATCCCCGCTTTGCCCTCCCGCACTTTCTCCCCCCGCGAGTTTCCGATCGATCTCGCCCTCATGGGGCGTTCTGATTTCGTGCGGTTTGGTTTGCGTTTGCGTTTGCGTTTGCAGGAAGATCTTCGTCGGTGGACTGCCCCGTGACACCACGGAAGGTAACTTGCTTGATTTCCTTCTCTAATTGTGTGAGCTGAGATTCTGCGATTTTTTTTGTGTGTGTCCCGTGCTGGATCTGGTGGGTCTCATCACGATTCGTTTACGGCGTTGGGGGTATTACGATCCGTTGTTGTAGGTAGTTTAATGTGTGTGCGTCCACAATGGATTGTCAATCTTGACCTGATTAATTAGGTATGCTGGTGAACCACGTTGTATTTTTGTAGATGTATGGGAATTTACCGTGTCGTGAACCTGATGAAGGTGGGATACTGGGACATGCGTCGGCAATTTTTATAATGTTATCATGTGGTCGTTGGTTGTTTTGATATCGTTAACTTAATGCATACAGTATTTGTTTTGAGTTTTGATCCGCTTTTGTCCATACCATTGATATCGCACTGTTCTAGGTATAATAATTTATTAGTAATATCCAACCAAAATGTTAGTTGATTCATAAGAGATAATTCCGATTATGTGATTTAATTTAAGATATGTTGCTTTTACTTAATGAGGTTCAAGGTTGCAATTGAGCAATGTAGAATAATTAATGAGGCATGATGGATTAGCTCTTGCTTGCACTAGAACGGTTATTATTTTCTCAATAACCAATCTGATTCCTGTAGTTATAATATTCATATTTGTCAATTGAGTGATTAATAGATTCTCGTGGTAGCTCTGTTTTTGTGATACTAATTTGGTTTTTGCTATTTTCAATAACAGCGGATTTTGTGAAGCATTTTGGCCAGTATGGAGAAATAGTTGATTCAGTGATAATGAGGGATAAGCACACATCTCAGCCAAGGGGCTTTGGCTTTATTACATATTCTAACCCTGCCGTTGTGGATAGAGTGATGGATGATATCCATGAATTCAATGGAAAGCAAGTAAGTTTTGCAGAGCATTGTTCATACCTGCACTGTTTGTATGTATGTACTAGTACTACATTTAGTGTTTGTACTTTCGTGTTACTGCTCTAGATAACTTGGCCCAACTATCAGTCTGTTGTGTATTCATTCAAAATCTTGATCTTTTAGTCAATTTTATTTGTCATTTCGATTACACCATTTAGCTTATTTTCTTTATAATTTGGCTGTCCTAAACGTCAATTAATTTTGTATGGGGTGAGGACAATAAAGACCTGTTATATGTCAGGACGAATTAATCTTATGCCATTAAACTTGTAGTTTTTCCTACATGGGCATTCATCATACTGTTTTTATTTTGTTGTTCATGAGGATTTCACAGTGCATAAGTTTCTTTTTTTCAATTACCTTGCTGTGAAGGTATGCTAATTGGTTACAAGGCTGTCTATCTTTATAGACATGTTGTCTCAATTAGCTCTAAGCATTTGACATAAGCTAGATTTTTGTAAACAATTAATAGTATGAGCTTCAATTTGTTTTGGTTTATCAATTTATTTGATTTCTCTGTGCACAAACAGGTTTTGCCTTAGCTATGCAGCTGTCGAAAGTTCCATTGTTGACATGCACTATTACGTGCTTGTTAGTTAGTTATTGCTTGATAATTTTCCTTGTTTGCTTTATCTTGTTCTCTGTGTGTTGTTGCTTGATGCCTTTGAATTGATTCCCTATAAGTGCTACAAGTTCCCTATTCCAGTGTTCCCACATGTTCACAGCTTAAAACTAAGCGGGTTTGCCTTTTCTCTTGTTTTTTCCAGGTTGAAATCAAGAGAACCATTCCAAAAGATTCTATGCAATCAAAGGATTTCAAAACTAAAAAGATATTTGTTGGTGGGCTTCCTCAAGCACTGACAGAAGGTATTTGTCAATATGAAATATAATTTTTTCCTGACATTTCTTTTATCTGATGGTCCTTCTACATGTATGATGTATCAGATGATTTCAAGCATTTCTTCCAGAAATATGGCCCTGTGGTGGACCATCAGATTATGCGTGATCATCAAACCAAGCGTTCACGAGGCTTTGGATTTATAGTTTTTAGTTCTGATCAGGTTGTAGATGATTTATTAGCAAATGGAAATATGATTGATCTTGCTGGTGCAAAGGTGAGTCTTGTGCACTTCATTACACAAATGTTATCTGTATTTTTATGGTGCAATGCAACTTGTGTAACCATTGTCAACTTGTCTGCCAAAAGAAGTTGCATTTTTCTGTTGAAATTGACAGCTGTGCTGTTGTTGTAGAATGTGATGCTCAACGGGTAATTGGTAGCAAGGACGTATAGGTTTATATTGATAGAACTTCGGTCATTTGCTTTGTAGGTGGAGATCAAGAAAGCAGAACCAAAGAAATCCTCAAATCCACCACCATCATCACATGGTAGTGCCTCTAGATCAGCATATGGTAGGGATTCTAGGGGTCATTCTTCTGGCAATGACTATGGTGGACTGGCCAATGCTTATAGCAACTACAACAGTGGTGGATTTGGGCCTTATAGGAACCATGGAGTTTATGGTGGTGGTAGTCTCAGTGGTTATGGTGGGATAGGTGAATATGGCGTTCAGTATGGCCGTTACTATCCAGGATTAGGAGGATCTGGAGGCATGCCTTCTTTTGGTTATGCTAGTCGTGTTGGGCCATATGGAGGAGGTTTTGAGGGACCTTACGCTGGTGGGAACTTAAGTGGATACAGGCGTGGTGGTGATGAGAGCTTTGGTGGCCTCAGTAGTTCTAGCTTTGGTGGCGCTATGTATGGCGGCGCAGCATATGATCCTGCACTAGGTGGTTATGCATCTGGTAGCACACCTGAAAGAAGCAGGGGAAATTTGGCTGGTGGTTCAGGCCGGTACAATCCATATGGACGATAGAGATGCCCTTGAAGGATTCGACCCATGATAATATTCTCAGCAATCTTACTTCCTCATTGCCTTCTTTTAGCTTCTTATATGGTGGGCATCTTAGCAATGCTAGTACCCTTATTAGATTGAGCGTGTGCACAAGTCATTTATTCTGTACATGTTTGCTAGTTCTCCTGAGCTTAAAGCTTTAATCGGTACCATGTAGTGATCAGACTAGATGTTGTAATGATGGTTTTGTTTGGGATGAACGGAATTCTGGTATTGTTAGTTTTATATCATCTACGAAGTAAGTTTAAGCTGCTCTGGTATTGTTCTGCTCTGCTTTGTGTGGGAGAAATGTTGGAAACCGTGTACTTTAGGGCTCCATAGCTGTCTCAACCTTCAACCGTGCATTTTTCCTTGGCTTTTGTCCTTGCATACTTATGCCCTATAGTTGGAACACACCAGTGTACTTTCTGGCTCTGGCATTTTTCCTTCTCTTGTAATTACGGGGTTCATCGGTGTAAAGTTTTGACGTGTCACATCGGATATACGGATACACATTTAAAGTATTAAACGTAGACTAATAACAAAACAAATTACAGATTCTATCTGTAAACTGCGAGATGAATTTATTAAGCCTAATTAGTACATCATTAGCAAATGTTTAATCTAGCAACATATTGTCAAATCATGGAGCAATTAGGCTTAAAAGATTCGTCTCGCAATTTACACGCAATCTGTGTAATTAGTTATTTTTTCGTTTATATTTAATACTCTATTTATGTCCAAACATTCGATGTGACATGAAAATTTTTGCCAAGGGATATAAATAGGCCCTACGTACTTCTGTTGTATGCAAACTTGTCATGAATCTGTGTGAATTCCTGCAGAACAAGCACATGCGTTTGACATATAATCAGACTATTCATCACTACATACATAGTTACATACGGCGCTTTTGTTTTACGCACAATTACACAGTAGTGCTGTGTGCTGATCTTTTCCAATGCCATTTTTGGTCAACGATCATTTATAAACTTGAGGAGCTATATAAACCTATAATCCTAACTGCCCTAAGTTTTCCCAGCTGATTGATGCCAATGGTCTGCTCTGCTCACTGCACCGGGCAGCCGGGGGCGCTGACCCCGGGCGCCGTGGGGCAACGAGCCAGGGCGCAGTGGTCGTCCACCTGCAGCCCCCACCAGTTGACGCCATTGATGCCCCTCGACTGCAGCACGGCGTACGAGAGGATCCCCATGAAGGCCACGCCGGCGTCCAGCCCGGCGGACAGCACGTAGTTGTGCCGCGCCCACCACCCCTTGTACCGGCGGTACACGACGTAGTTGAAGGCGAGCCCCACGGCGCCCCACATGAGGTAGTTCACCGACCTCGCCGGCGGCATCATCCCCGTGGCGCCGAGGAGCACCGGCATGTTGACGAGCCCGATCCACGCCCTGCCCGGGAACGCCCGCGACAGCGCCCACACCGGCACCGGCGCCAGCGCGCCGGCGAGGAAGAAGTAGTTCATCTTGGCGTACAGGCCGAGGCGGCCGAACATCCGCAGCGGGCCGACCACCCCCCAGATGATGGAGGCGTTGAAGAAGACGTCGTCGCCGGGGCACGTCCACGGGCTCCCCTGCGGCAGCTTCGCCGGGTCGCAGATGTTGCTCACGCTCTCCAGCAGCCACCACGACGTCCCGAAGTACACCGACGACGCCAGCACCGTCCCGACGAGCTGCATGAACAAAACCGGGCGAATTCGCTCACATTCTCCTCCGACGAATCGATGTCCGGATTCAGCCGATGGGGGCTCACCTGGACGATGAACATGGAGCGTGGTGGGATCTTCATGTAGTGGCCCAGCTTGAAATCCTGCAAGAACATGATCGCCTGGGACATGCTGATGTAGCCGTACGTCTTGAAGGCGACGTTGGCGAGCGGCCTCCCCGGGTACAGGTATCCGATGATCAGCTCGGTGATCACGTTCAGCCCAGGTTGCTGTCCAAGAAACCAAAAAGAACCATAAATTGATCACGAATTCACTATTCATGAGTTTAAGAACATCTCTGAGGGAGCTTTTGGTAGCTACTTCTTCTCCTAGAATCAAAGGCTCTTTCAAATAATCCCTTTCTTTTTTGGCCATACTAAAAAATTGTAATTGTAGAATTGAAAAAATAACGCCGCAGTGCCGGCGCTACGTCTCTAGAGCTAGGTCGTTTTTTAGGTCGCTTCTTCTGTTGTGAGAATAGGCTTTAGCTCTTCCTATCTAGTATTCCCGTCCCCTGCTGTTCTTAGTTTTGGGCTGTAAAAATATGTTTTATTCCTCTTAATGAAAAACACGCATCTAGCGTATTCCCGAATAAGTAGCCTTTTTCTTTAAATTTTGATAAATTGTAATTATATAATCTAGAAAATGAACTGAAGGCAACCGAATTCTGATAAATTGTTTAAATTATAATTCAGAAAATAAAGTAGAAAGCAACCAAATTCTGAAAATTTGTAATTGTAGAATTTAGAATATGAACTAGAAAGCAGGAGCTAAGAAACATAACTTTTTTCATACTCATAAACGGATTATTTCTTAGAATTTTAAGCTCTCTAAACATATCCTAATTATTACGGAGTTAGTCTGGAATGAATGAGTCACCTGATTGGTGGTGGCGGTGATGATGCCGATGGGGAGGGTGAAGAAGAAGGCGAGGCCGGCGGCGAGGAGGACGCCCCAGTACGGGAGCTGCAGCTGCTGGCCGAAGCCCTCGCAGGTGAACACGGAGAGGCCGAGCACGGCGACGAGCATCACCTGGAACCACCACTGCGGCACCGAGGCGTAGTTGCGCTTCATCAGCCTGGTGTGCACGTCGCCGCCCTGCCCGCTCACCGCCGCCTTGGTCTGCCGCCATATCGACCCGCCGTGGAAGAGCGCGACGTGCGACAGCGTCGCGGCGAGCGTGGCGAAGCTGAGGCCGTAGGTGAAGGCGAAGAAGATGCTCAGGTTGATCTTGCCCGCGGCGTCGTACCCGGCCTGGCTGAACTCGAACGTCGCCGTGTCGAGCACCTGGTTGACGTCGTACCGGCTGCCGTTGGCGGAGAACACGTGGGAGGAGATGATCGGGAACCGCTTGGCGCCGTACGCGTCGGCCCAGTACGCCGCCGGCACGATCACGTAGACGATGAGGAAGAAGCCGGCCATGATGTTGACGATGGCGAACGCCGGCGTCGACAGCGGCGTGCCGAGGAAGCCGGCCACCGTCGCCCAGTCCAGGCCGAACGAGCCGACGCCCAGGCCGTACACGCCGGAGCCGATCTGCTGCGCCGTCACCGACTTCTTCCACACCAGGCACACCACCGAGATGGTGGAGATGGTCGGGAACAGGTAGTTCGGCACAATGTAGTAGGCGAAGCTGGTGATGAGCACGGTCAGGAAGAACTGCAGCCTCGTCGTCCCTCCCTTTGGCCTCTTCTCCTTCTCATGCAGAGCTCTGCATTTTTTTTTGTCATAGCCACCAATCAAAAATCTCAACACACATATTACTACTTCAATTACAGAATTATTATTATTACAGCTTAAGAACAGGTTAGTTTTCAGAGAAATGAGAATGTAATTACAGAATTACAGACCTGAAGAGTGAAACCTGTACCAAGTTTGAAGGCCACCACATGTAAGGTGAGTCCACAAGAAACTTTCTGAAGAGGCCAGCCCAACCATATCCCATCAGCTGCCCACAAACACAGAAAGATTAGAGCCAAAAGAAAAAAGAGATTAAGACAGCAAACCAGCAACACAGAAAGATTATGAACCTGAAAATCAGTACTTCCAACTAGAACATGGAAACAATTTTCAGGACACAATTTGTCAGGTGTCAGTCGAAGTCACATGTATGTACCTGGGTTGTCTGGGTGAGCAGCATGGCAGCAAGAGGATGAATCTCCCGGCGGTAGAAGGCCTTAACAATGGTGATAATGCCGACGGCGTAGACGGAGTTGGATCCGGTGTTGGCGAAGATGGTGATGAGCACATGCTCCTTGAGGTTGAACGGCCCCGGGTTGAGCGAGAACGACCATGGCGTGCCCTTCACCCTGAACACCTTCTTGGGGAGGCAAGCAGCCATCAGCTTGCCCAGCGGCAAGACGACGATCTGCACGGACAGCGACGAGATATAGAGCGGATTCTGCCGGTAGCCGAAGAACTGGTTGGAGAAGGCCAGCATCGCGCAGGAGATGAGCCCCAGCAGCCATGTCCTGAACGTCAGCGCCGGCAATGCCGGGTCGTCGGTGATCGGCACCGTCAGCCGCACCTCCTCGATCGGGCAGTCGTCTACCTCCTCTTCTGCACCACAAGAACATCGAACACTCTCATATCTTTGAGCATAAAAAGGAATTTCTGAACATCAAACAATGCCATGTTTTCTGAACAGCAAGAAAGAAGAAGAATCTTGGGTGGAGAACTGAACGAACTCACCGGTTTTCTCATCTCTGCTCTCTGGATTTTCGCTACTCCGGTGACCTTCCAGGCTGCTGAGCTCAAGCCGTGGTTGCTCCATTGGTACTGGTCCTCGCCAACCTTTCACCTAAGTTTGGAAGCTTATATATCTCCCAAAAAAAAAGGTTCTTTGCAGAGTGTACTATGGAATTAGAGGCCCAGTTGGTAGCTGGTAGTTCCTGCCAAATGACAAGGAGAAAGGTTAGGGGTTGTTTTCTCACCCTCTTGTGCTGCAAATGAATGTGCTTGGTGCACTTCAGAGTTCTCACCCAACAGAGCTGCTTCTTCTCCAGTTCTTTTGGTCCCCTTTCACTCCCATCTTTTTACATTGCCAATTCACTGTTATGAATGATAGGCCAAGTCATTTATGTGGGGAGATAAAGATTGGCAAATGTAGCTTGTGGGGCATCTGCAAAAAACTTTATTTTTTATCTGTTCTTTTTACATTTCCAGTTCAAAGTTGTGAATGATTGGCCAGTCATTTATGATGGGGAAGATTGGCAAATATAGCTGGTGGGGCATCTGCAAAATCTTTATTTTTTCTCTGTTAAAAGAAGAACTTATTTGTTGATTTATGGTGAAAGTGAATACATAAACAACTAGCTACTTACTGTATGAAATACTTGAAGATTGTGACTGGTTTCCAATGTTTCCATGATTTTCATCTAAATAGTGGTTTCCACCATGTATCTACCCCCACTAAGGTAAACAAGCCTCTGCTGCAAAAGTATGCTCTTAGCAAATCTATCTAGAGCTCACTTTTAGAAGAGTGTGAAAATGAACGAGGATAATATTAACAATATCATGGAGCATTACATTTTCCTTTTCTAAAAAAGGCACCAACTTTTTTTTGCTGTAACTTCCTTTCTGTAAGAAACACCTTTTGACTGAATTAATCACCTGGTGGAACTTTTATCAAGATAACCAAGGATTGAGAAAGAGAAATATATATCTCCACACACAAAAAGCCAAGATTGAATTGCTTATCACCCCTGCAATATCCAGTGGTGGTCTGACAAAAAGAAATTGCCCTCTCAGCACGCTGATTTACACACGTATGGTCCCTATGTAATGTAGCCACTTCCATCGATCGTGCTCGTGTCAGTATACCGTCTTATTCCAACGTAGACGTATATACCTCAACCAAGATTTTGCATTTTCGCTACAAAATATAAGCTTCCAAGTGCCAACAAAGTGGGTGTCAGCATCGAATTCAATAGATTCATAGACTAGGGGCCTCTTGTGGTATTGCGCTTTCATACCAGCGAAAAATAAGTAGAATTATTTTAAAGAACTTTTAGGATCAGTATAGTATACACTACTAGTATAAATAATTTAATGGTACATATTGATTTAATCGTTTACTTAATTAGCTTGCAGTATAAAATCTATAAGGGTAGATTTGTCTTTCTATGTGGCGGTTTGGGTCTAGCCTCTCCTCGCTGGTGGCCTCATTCTCCGCATCATTACTGTCGGGTGCGCTATGTGCACACGGGTAGAGATGCAAGCGGACCGACCCACAAACCCGCTTATAAGCAAAATTATTTACTGTGTAACTGATGGGGTTGACTCGCTGCTTACCTACTAATTTGACTTATAAATGGATTTATAGGTTGACACATTTGCATAACCCATAGGTTATCATTTATTTGATTTATAAGTAGACTTACGGGTCATCCAGCTTGTATCCCTACACACGGGTGCATGAGGTTCTGTGGCCACATCAAAGCTAGACAGTGATGCATGCCAGCCTCTGGACGGCTGGGTGAAAACTAAAATGTGTTTGCATGGACAACAAGCTATAGCACTGACAAATGAGAATGATTTAGGTATTGTGGTGTATGTTAGTAGTCCAAACTGAAATGAGATAATGAGTTTCTTTTTTACGTGCACCACAGAAAGTGAAAAAATAAATGCATTTATCAGGTTCGCCGTCATCTCTCGCGAGTGTAGGGCAGGATGACGGGGCAGCCTAGCGGCGACGAGTCCAGTGGCGTATGTAGGATTTAGCGTATGGGCGGTCCGAGTCACACAACAATTTTATAAACGCCGTAAATGTAACGACGCTAATATATAACAATGCAATTATAGATAATAAAATAGACAAAAATATATCATGATATATTAATAAAGCATCTTAAAGACTTTAAATTATGAGATTGGAAAAAGAAGTCTAATTATTAGAGACTTATAGACTAAAAATATGATATATTAGTAAGGCATCTTATTAATTAGATGCCTTATTAATTAAGTCTCCTAAGTCTACGTACTGGGGAAAAGAAGTTTACATATCAGAGCAAAGAAGATCATATGGCTTATCTAAGTTTACGTATAAAATTAGTAGTTAAGTTTACTCTAAAGCGGTGAAATCTGAACTGAAGGTCTGAAGCGGCGTCGGCGCTGTCGCTCGTCTGTAGACGATGATGATATGACGAGAAGTAGTCCAGCTCGCCACCTCGTCAATCGCGCCGGCCATCAGCGCCGTCAAGCGGTCGCGCCCCGGCCTCGCGGAGTCGCGGTCATGGGGACGCTGCTCGCTGCGAGCGCTGTGCCTGGCCGCCTGCGTCTGCCGTCTACGCACGCACGTATGATTCGTGAACTCAAATTGGTACCAGCGAAACGGAATTGTGGAATCGCGAACTCCAACCAACGCGCGTCGCGCTCGCTTCGGCTTTGATCGCGTGCGCCGCGAATCCGCGATGTCGCGACTCATCCCCTAAACCCTACGGACCGGCGCGCCACTTCGATTTTCTTTTTTTTTTCTTCTTAATTTCAGGGCTCGGTAGCGATTTTTTCGATCCGCCCCTGGACGAGTCATGCCATCATCACACGCTCGCCTTCGAGCAAGTACAATAGGGTGATTCAACATTGCTTTAAAAAAAATTATATTGTTCTAATCCTAGTTAGAGGAGAGTGAACTGAAGAGAGAGGAAAGTGTGAGCGCTTATTCTCTCGTGAGCCTAACTTACACTTGACGTCACAAATATATAGGGATTCAACATATAAGGATTAATTGAGCGTATCAAATTTCTAGTTTACCCTTGTAAATACATGCAATATACAGTACAATGTACCATAAAATTTCTCTTATACTATGGTGGTCCCTACTAGTAAGTGAAGTAGAGCAGTCTTGGCAGAGAATTCACTACACCAGATCCTCATATCTCTGACGGGATACCTGTGACGGGCAATCGAAATGGTCACTGATGACCGTCACCTCTAACGGGTCATACAGGATGCCGTCATCGGTGAGGCATCCGGCTGCGACCCGTCACAGGTAACTAGTCACCTGTGACGGGTTAAAAATAGAACCCGTCACAGGTGAGGTTACCTCACCTCAAACGGGTTTAAGTCCTAACACGTCACAGGTGACTAGTTACCTGTGACGGGTCGCAGCCGGACAGCCCGTCAGAGGTGAGGTTTACTCACCTCAAACGGCTTTTAAGTCCCAGCCCGTTTGAGATGACTTCTGCCACTGTATATATATGTCTCCTCTCCCAGCGGGGCCCACATGAGGAGATAAGGCTGGCCGGCTCCCTCTTCTCCACTTCTCCTCTATCTCTTCCACTTCTTCTCTCTATCTCTCCTCTCTTTCTCTGTGCCGTGGCGAGGGGAGGCGCGGCGGCGCCGGGCCGGCTAGGGCGGCGGCGGCCCAGCCGCCAGATCCGGCAGGGGCGGGAGGGGAGGTGCGGCGGCGCCAAGCCGGCGGGGGCGGCAGCGGCGGCCCGGCAGCCAGATCCGGCAGGGGCGAGGGGAGGCGCGGTGGTGGATGATGGATCTAGAGCCGTGGCGCGGTGGCGGCCGACGGCGGGAGGGGAGGCGGCCGAGGCCCGACGGCGGCAGCGGTCTCCACCTCCGCCGCCTCTGCCGGCGACGCCTCCAGCCGCGCCTCCGCCTCCGCCCTCTGCCAGCAAGTCCTCTTTCACCCATGTATTTTGTCTTGTGTTGTTCATATTGTTCCAATTGTTGCTACTGTGATTGATGATTCTGAGTCCTATGGTGATTGAGATTCTTGTGATTTTGTTTTGTGATTGGGACAACTGCGATGGAACAAAGAAGAATTGTGACGATTTTTTTGATTTGTGAATGCCAAATGCAATCGGTCGAAATGAATGTGATGGTAACCTAGGAGGATGGTGTTTCTCTTTTTTTCCCCCTTTTTTTCACACCAGTGACGGCCCCAATTAGTTGGGCCGTTTGAGGTGACTCTCACCTGTGACGGGTTTTGGTTGGGACCAGTTAGAGGTAACTCTCACCTGTGACGGGTTTTAGTTGGGGGCCGTTTGAGGTGGCTCTTACTTCTGACGGGTCTTCACCCGTCACAGGTGACTCAAGTCATCAGTGACCACTAATCTCTGACCGGGAGCTGAACCCGTCAAAGTTGAGGGTTTGAGCCCGTCAGTGTTGACCTGATCCAGTGTAGTGATTGGAGTTTTTTTTTTCTTAAGCAGTTGCAAACTTCATTAGCTAGAATCACGGTCTAGCATCAGACTCTCCTCAGTGAACCACGTACTGGAAGAGAAGTCACAACTGCTAATTTATGCTAACTTATGCACTACTGTATTTGTCGTCCGTCGAACCAAAAAGAACTACAATTCCAGGATTGAGTAGAATCTCTCCTTATTTCTTGTGCCAAAGATCTGTAACATGATCTGTTACTCTCTTCATCTTAAAATATAGTAATCTTTGAATGGATGGGATACATCCTATCGTACTACTATGATATATATCTGTCCAGATTAGTAGTACTGTTCAGTACTATTAGGATATGTTTCATTCACTAAAAAAGTATTATATTTTAGGACAAAATTAGTAGTAAATGGAGTCTGAGCTCGAGTTCACGTTCTAGATCATTTCTACTACCATTAGAAACTACAGTAAAAATCGTACCTTAATTTGACCTGGAGCATATACATGGTCTCTTTCTGGCTCCGCCCTGTTTGTGGTCAATTGCCCGTCTTCTCGCTTATACAGTTATACTCTGAAAAATAAATTTTTGATAGTCATATTTCAATCCAACAACTTATCATCTTAATAACTTTATCGGATTTAATACGTGACTCTCCATTCTTCTACACATGATTAGCTACATGGGTATTGAGAAACGTAAATATTAATGAATCGCTTATCTACGAGAAATGACTAGTAGCATGTTTAAATAGATAATAAGTAGAATTACTTATCTTTAATCTGTGTGGCAAGATGAAATAGAACTATTAAAAGTATATGGAGGGAGTACTTCAAGGTTATCATCTTATCAACATTCCTCGTAATTTCACGAGAACGATTGGCACTACAGATCACCTCATCATGAGCTTTTGCTTTTTGCTCGTGCCGTCCCCAATACAGCGACATTGTTGCATACTTCCTCCGTTCCAAAATATAGGTATTTTTAAGGTTGGCATGGGTATTAAGAAATTATGTGAGAATAATTAGAAAAAGTGTGTGATTGATTGAAAAGAGAAGGTAGGCGAAAAATAATGGTTGTGAAGGTATAAAAATAGCTTCATTTTAAAACAATGTACTATACTAAAAATAACTATATTTTAGGACGGAGGTAGTACTTCATTGCGTGGTAACGGCTGGTTCGTCGTCGTCTGATCCATGAATCCATCATCGACGGCTGCCTGAATTTTCCACGACCACTCTTCCAAGTGGAATCTTGGATTTCTTGCATGTTTTTTCTCTCTTTATTTTGATGGGGATTTAGCAGGCATCAGATGGCCGGGAGAAGACAGACTAGCGTCATTCTCTGACCAAGATTTTGGATTTCAGCGTCGTTTCTTCTCTTGGAGACTGTCGATGTGACTGTTCTTTGATGTGGTGGTCAACGTCAGGTAGGAAAGGATTTGCAGTAGATTACTAGATTTGTCATTTGCACACGAAAACCTGTGGGGGTAAGGACGGCAACGAGACAATTTGCAATCTTCTAGGTGTGCTAGCGCTGGCTGTGTGGAGGAAGCGGTGTTTTAGTGGCCTTTTTTTTTGGTGAATTGCTGGCTATCGTGGATGTGTGGTGAATCCACCATGGGAGGTCGAAGCTGCTTGATCATCTTGATAACGAGCTTGGCAACGATGTCACATCCGTGGTGAAGTCAGAGCTGCTGTCTTGCGAGGGCATGTGGCAAACTTAGCAACGATGACACGTGTTTGGGAAGTCGGAGTTACTATGTTGTGTAGCGAGCTTGGTAACGATACCCTGTGTTGGTTTCCGTCTTTGTGCAGTTTTTTAGCGAGCTGGTGTTGTTCCGGCCGGCCGCTTTTGAAGTGTCCGGCGAGGCTTTTCTCATTGTGGGGTTGTTTTTTTTTTTTTCATATGATCCGTCTAGGTTTTTACTCCTGCTTATTGAAATATAATTGGCAGTTGTTAGTTTAATAAAAAAAAAGTGACAACCTATAGAATCAAACCCAATTCGAATCTTCTCAATAGTGATCGAGCTGGTCTTGAAGTACAGATTTCTGGACAAATTCAGAATCTTGGATAAGAAAATAGCACATATTGTAGTAATATAGTAGTATGAAATGCATATATAGCGCTTGACAGTATCAGTACACCTACCGGGCGTGCCTGATTCGCAACATCACTGCATATATGTGCGTGATGGATAGAGAATATACAAAAAAAAATACAGGTCAACTAGCCAAGCCAAGCATACTCTACTTGGCACCGAGCCATTAAATTCTGGGTATCTAGTGTGTGGTCCAATGGTCACTGTAACGTAGTACTCAACACTTCAGGATCACATGCTATGTGGAATGGATATACAATTACACTAAGTAGGGATGCTTTCTACTCTGAACTCAAGCTTAGCTAGTAGGAGTACTAGCATACTAGCATGATGCATCTGCATTGTACTAGATATTGTAATTGGTTGCTTGATGCAACTATGAACAGATTCCTGAATTTAGGGCGTGTTTAGTTGGGGAAAAGAAAATTTTTGGGTGTCACATAGGACGTTTGACCAGATGTCGGAAGGAGTTTTCGGATATAAATGAAAAAACTAATTTCAGAACTCGCCGGGAAACCGCGAGACGAATCTTTTGAGCCTAATTAAGCCGTCATTAGCACACGTGGATTACTGTAGCACTTATGGCTAATCACGGACTAATTAGGCTCAAAAGATTCGTCTCGCTATTTCCCCCATAACTATGCAATTAGTTTTTCTTTTTATCTATATTTAATACTCCATGCATGTGTCTAAAGATTCGATGTGATGTTTTTGGGAAAAACTTTCTGGGAACTAAATGGGCCCTTATTGAAGGACACTAACAAGCTAGATATAATTTGCAAGATGCCATGGGACTATCATATGACAGCTAGCACCATTTTATGAACAGATTACCAAATTTTTCTCCCAATTTGCATGCCATTTTGTGGTCGAATAATCTGCGTGATGCCATAACGCTATGTCGCTACGACAGCTACCAGTCCAAATGACACGCCAAGTCCATGGTCAAGTCAGCCTCAAGATGGACACTGCCACTGAATACATACTGAATCGGATGGGTTTTTCTCTATTGGATTGGCCCCTCTTAGCTCGCTGTCAGCTACAGCAATGTCAGCTGCAAGTGCATCTTTTTTCTTAGCGACACCACGGCACTATGCACCGGATCCGAAGTAACGGAAAAGATAGTTTTGGGTTGGCAAGTTGAGAGAGGTCACATGAACTGTATAACACTTCTGAAGAAACAACAATAATTGCTATAGAGCAATGTGTGCAAGCATTGCAAAAAGAGCAGTGTACTGTTATCACGGCAGCACATAACTTCCAAGGACAAGAGCTAGGGACAGCAGCATTTGATATCCTTCCAGCAGCAAGGTGCATGATGCATGCTGCTATGTCCTACCCGTGTAGTAGCATGTGACGAGCTTGAACAGATCATTTTCAGAATTAAAGACGAACTGTCCCATATTGTTCAACATGTGACATATTACTATGTCCCAAAAGAATCAATTTCTAGCTACGAACTTGATCAACTTTATTTACGGGAGTAGTAGTACGTACTAAATTTTTCTGAAACCAGAAGGCCCTTGCAGTTGCAGGCATACATCAATGTGCACCACCTGTGTGTATATCAAATGCACCGATTCAGTTCAGCCCACTTTGTCACAGAAAAAGCATGCTTGGCAATTATGCAAGTGCAGCAGTAGACAGCTAGATAACCCTGTGTTTTTGAAGTTGATGGCATTGGATGATGAAATGTTTAGTGCCATTTCAGACCAGAGAACCTGCAGGACTGAGCATAATAGTATATAACCAAATGACACAAAAAAAAATCACTGCAACTCGCATGCTTACATTGTACTGGGCGTGTAACCATTAACCAAATGCAGATCTCTGACGAGGCAAGTACTATCCATCAGGAACCGAACAAAGATTTCAACAGGCAACTGGTCTTAAAGAAAACCAGAATCTCTAGCCAAGCACATGCGCTCCTGTCTCTGAAGTGCCCGTGCTTCACTGCAGATTCGGCGCAACCACAGTGCTCACGGCATCGAAATGTTCAGACTATCAGTTTCTAAAGAAGAAAGGCTTCATAATGCGTGTAATTTCAAAATACAGAGCAACGTGAATGTTTACTGGCGGCGCCAACCAGCGTACACCCAGTGCAAACACCAACTTCTAGCTACGAATCTAAATATAGAACGGAAAGAGATTAGATCTGCATGCATCGATGCATCACCATCAGACATCAGTGGAGTTGTGGATTTGATCGCCATTTACTGAAGATGATGTTGTCACTGTCAACCACCAAGGCAGACACCAACCACGAAAGGGCATGTAGCCTAGTGGTTATAGTGACCTAAGTAGTACCCCAAGGTCCTTAGTTCAAATATTTTATGGAGCGAATTTCAGATTGGGTTGTTTGTGGGGTTAAGTTCTCTATTTCAATGGCCGTATATATCCGGTTGGATGTAGAGACCGGGTAAAAAAAAAAAACCCTTCTCTAGAAAAAAAAAAAAAACAGGCAACAGCCTTGCGTTATTCGGAGAAGGAGATCATAAATCTTCCTGGGCTCAGGGTCCAATACGTTCGCCCGAATTGCCATTCCGTCCCAAGAAATGGTGGGAAGCCCTTTCCTGCTAAATGCATCACGGCCCACGTTGGAGATGCTCCCGTCTTGGGCTAACACATTACGGCCTGTACCTTAGGGCTGATTTGCTTTACAATCTAAATTGACCTTACAATTTTTTGTCAATGTCAAATTTTGGTAAATTTTGTCTTGCCTAATTTTGGAAAGGTAAAGTTATGTTTAGATTGAAAATTGACCTTACAAATTTTATCAATGTCAAATTTTAGTAATTTTTGGCATGGTTAATCTTGGCAAGGTAAAGTTGTGTTCGGATTGAAGCCAAAGCAACCTAATTTCACTATTGAAATGGTCTATTTCTTTAGGTATGCCAAATTTAGCTTCAAACCAAAAATACACCAAACACTGTTGAAATTGTCAAATATTGGCGATGCCAATTTAGACCACAAACCAAACCAGCCCTTATAAAAAACAACCGATAAACTTTCTTACATCATGTTGCCTAAGTTACACAAATTACAAGGACAAACTAGAAACCGGAGAGAGGAACACATGGAGAAACATGTGATTCACGAATTGTTTATTCGATTAAGACTATTCTCTATCTCTTCTCTACTATTATAAAATTGAAGATTTTTTATCAAAATTTTAGTACGTCACCCGTGTTTGAATCATTTTTAAATTTTTATACAACTGTTTTTGTCGTTACAGCTAACATACCGACCTGAAAAAAGAATAGGAAATAAAAAAAAATTCACATGTGGCCGATTTGAAGGCACACGAAGCAGCCACCCAATGAACGTGACCGATTCCCATGCGCGTCAATCTGATTTTCCAAAAATAAACTTCATAAATACTACCTAAACCAAAATAAGTGCAGCCGTGGGTATCCGTGTCTAATACAACATCTTTCCTTTCTCTCATTTCATTCTACGTTTAACCGTTTGTCTTATCTCTACTATTATAAAAATTAAAGATTTACTACTCGCCTCGTCGTTCGTTTCAATTTCATGTGCGTGTTCATCGTCGCCCGTGTGGGAGACTGGGAGCCCCGTTTGTATTTTCGGCGTTGTTCGTGTGTGATGGAGTCCTGTAGGGACGCGGCATGCAGGCACATGACATGCAAGCCTTGACTGCATATGCCATCCAGAGATCAAGCCACTCACCTTCTACTGACTTTGCATGCGTACGACTTTACACCTACCCAAAGGTTCAAAAAAAAAAGTTCAAAATTGAAATAGGCCAAAGCTAAAAATATATGGATATTCATGATGGATCTAAAATAAAAAAATAACTAAATCACTATAAAACTGTAATAAAATAATTATATGAAAAAAATATTATGCAACCTAGCAAAGACATAATTTTGATTACAAATTTAGTACTCGTAGTACGCACAACATAATTTAACTTTTTTCTTCCCTGTTGTAACGCACGGGTCTTTTTCTAGTTTGAAAAATTTATGAATTTTTTTTTAAAAAATAGTCACACATAAAGTACTATTTATGTTTTATCATCTAATGGTCTGTTTGGCAAGAGAAGGAAAGAGGAATGAGAGTTTTAAGGAGGGAGTTGATGGTGGGATTGGTCATGGGAGTTATATTTGTAGTCTCCATCCCTTGTTTGGTTTCACATCGAATTCCCTCTAAGTCTCACGAATTAACAGGCCTCCCCCAGGTAAGAGATTGGTGGGAATTCAACCTTTTAATTCCCCATCTCAAGCCCTCTCGAATTTCCAAGTCTTCCAACCAAACTACAGACTTAAACTCCCATATATCATAAACTCCCATTCCCCATCACCAACTCCCTCCAACCAAACAGGCCGTAATAACAATAAAAATACTAACCATAAATTTACTAACCATAATTTTTTAAAATAAGATAAACGATCAAATGTTAGACATAAATAATGTAAAACTGAATTTATTTTGGGATGGAGGGAGTAGATCAGAATAGGTGGTATAATACGGCATCGCACGACCCTACTCACCCTACCAGGTTTTTACTCCTGCGAAAACACGGATACAAAAGCTCCAAAAAAAAAAAAAGTAGATCGAGAACCCTATAGCCCCCTAGTTCGCCATGAACTTTCGACCACGGAAGCCGCCGAAAGACGGCAGGGTGTTCGTCCGCGGTCTCGCCGCGGGCACCGGCGAGGCGGACCTCCTCCGCCACTTCGATCGTTACGGGGTGGTGGACGAAGTCTCCATCCCGGGGGTCGAGGCCGACACCCTCACCGGCCTCCCGGCCCTCCGCTTCGCCATCGTCAAGTTCGGCCACCCGGAGTTCGCCGGCCTCGCCCTCGCCGATCGAGAGCAGGTCATCGACGGCCAGACGGTATGGTCGGCGTCTCCGATCGACTTGACGCAATTAATCTCTCTTTCTGAATATAAGCAGAATAATGCGTGTCAAATTAATTTTCTTGCTTTATATTATTGCGCCATATGTAGTTGTGCTCACAAATCATGTTTTACATTGCTGGATTTGAATTTTCGGAGTGTTTTTGCACAGATGCCAGTTGCAGCACAAACGAATAGATTTAGAACCATATCACTAATTGATTTATTACACTACTTCCTAATGATCATATATAATATGTGTGTGTTAGCCAATGATTTGGTATCTTCTGCTGGAGATTACTTGACTACAGGAATAGCTTTTCTTTAAGAGAAATTTTTTTGTTCCTGAGAAAAATCTAGGTACCAAATTTTATACTAGAAAAATTTTGGTACCTTAAGATACATAATAACTAGAAGTACCAAATTTTACGTGAGAAAAAATAATACATTCTGATACCTTTTAAAAATAGTAAAATTTATTAGAAAAAATGGTACCTTCTTGGCTTCCACCTCTATTGAGTAATGCCTAAGTCGTAGCATCAAGGTCTGACCCAAATTGAGCGAAGGCTGCCACTTCACGATATTGTGCCAGTTCTAGTTTTGTACTATCGCAGATTTATTTCATAGCTTCCAACTGAGCGGCAATACCTTTTTAAAAATAGTAAAATTCTTTAGAGAGAGGCTAACAATATAATCAGTGTGATGAACCATTCTATGGCTAACAAATTTGTGTCTCATATATGTATATGCATAGGTTCATGTTGGAAGAGAAGACCCAAGACAATCGGGATGCCATAGTTCAGGATACAAGCCTCTCAAGCAGAGCACTCGTCAGATTGGTGAAAGAAAACGCCGTGTTGGGGATATGATTAAGGTAGTAATTGGCCCATTGCCAGAGGATTCTTTAGAAAGAGGGCTTTTGAAGTACCTAAAACAATTTGGATCCGTGGATGCTGGAATGCTGATCATTGATTGTATCATCAAATATATCTCCAGAGATGGGCAAGAGTTAACTGTGAAGATTGACAAGTCCAAAAATGCAGCTTGGTCAACCTGTGAAGACACTTTCCACTTTTCTGATAGACGCAAGAACAGTGATGGCAGAATCAACCCCAATATCTACCGTGGATTAATAAATAAAACTCCTCCTCCTGCTGCTGCATGTGCTTACTCCTACAACCGAACTGGAGGCATTGCCGGAAAAAAATGCAACATCCCCAATGGTTCTTGCAACTATCCTACATGCCCCAAGTCCTATCATGGATCAATTGTGAATCAAACACATTTTCCTCATCCGGCTGCATATGCTTACTCCTGCAACCGAACTGGAGGCATTGCGGAACAAATGTGCAACATTCCCAATGGTTTTTGCAACTATCCTACATACAAGTTGAATCCCAATTTCTATCGTGGATCATCAATTGTGAATCAAATTCCATTTCCTTATCCTGCTGCCTATAGTTATTTCTGCAACCCAACTGGAAGCTTTGCTGGACAAATATTTGATGATGATTTTGCTTATCAGTGTGGCGGAATGAATTGGAACGCCACTATGCTAAATTAAACTCCCAACGAGTTTCATGGTATGTGTTTTATTGTAAATTTTTTTTTATCCTTTTTGTATTAGCTATTTAGATTTCGTTTGCCAATTTTACCGTGGCTGTACATCACTACTACTCCCACTTAAGATTTTGCCTTAAGCTTTAAAGTATTATATCTACTCGCATGTAAGATTTTTCTGTAAGCTCAAAGAATTAAAATCCAAGCTGGTTTCCATTGCAAGCAGTTGAACCATGCAGTTATGTCGAGCTAATTTGTTTCCTTGTTTTAACTATATCTTGAAAATGTGCAGCACCTTTATTTTTTATCGTTTCTTAGACCAAATCACTCTTCACTAAAATGATTTTGTGTATTAACTGGTATATATGGTCGATAGACTACTCTACTACTTTATTTGTACATTTGCCATTGTTGTTCAACACTCTTGTTTTCTGGAAAAAAAAAAAACTACAGGCGAATAACCTACCTTCATCAAATCCCTATAAGTGAAAGGTTAATCTTGAAAAGCCACCTCATTAGTCCACGTAGGAAAGAAAACCTGGGCCATCCGATGGAGATGAAAAAGAAAGAGAGCCGTACAATCTGATCGGTAAAAAAATATTCCAGAGAATTCTAGCGCGTGGGCCGTCTCCCGGACGAGATGAATGAGTGACGGAGAGAGATGACCACGATCGAACTGGCCTAGGGACCAGATATCAATACAATTTTATGTTTTGATCCTCTATACAATTTATGTTACAAAGAAGTCCATTTAATAGGCAGGCATTGTAAAACTTACATATCTATGATATACTTTGGCTAAGACTTGATAGTTAGCAGTGTTTTAAAACTTATATAGTTTAAATTATATAGACTTACAAAAATATATATACTAAAAACTATTATAAAATATAATACAATGCATGACATCAAAATTTTAAGAATTAATTAAGTAACTGTTATAAATTATCATTTTATATATAAATAGGTTATAAAATTATTATAAACAAAGTCTTACAGTTAGAATTTAAAAAGTGCTATAAGAAAAATCCGACAACATAACATGCATATAGTAAAAATATATAAATTGGTGTTTCATAATAAATTATACTCCTAGTGCGTGCCAGCGTCAAGAATTATGGGACTTTTGCTTGGGAGCAGAACGTCCTCCTTTCTGGGACAGAGGGAGTACAAGTTTAGTATAGTCATACTAAATCTGAATACCTATTCATATAAAACAAAATCAAATTGGCTAATATCACACACGTTGGATAAATAGAATATATATATATGAGAGGAGAACAAAGAGGTAGGTGGTGGCCAAAATTCCACCTATGATGTTCTTAACGTATTTTCATTGCAACTCCTATTATTATTTTTTATCATATGCTCCACCTTTTATTAAAATATTTATAAAACTATCATTCTGTTTATATTCAGATCTTACAATTTTTAATTACTTTACACTATTAGCTGAACTTATAGCATTATACACACACACTATGCTTCATATAGTAAATTTTTTTTTTCAAAACCTCTTAATGCTTTACAATTTTTGTAATAAGTTATATTTTCATTTTTACAATAAATTATATTTTCATATACATAACATATAATAGGATGGTTAGAGTTGCACTGTGACTACATAACCTAGTATAGATATAAATCACAAAAAAATGTCATGGAACAGTCAGGCCTGAGTAGGAGTGTTCATTATTATTCAGAAATTAGCCGAATTTTCTGTACGATTGTGTGGCACGCGGCACGCCAACACTAAATATTTTTTTAAGTATAATTGTGTTTACTATATTTGTCATGTGTTTTTTCCCTAAAAATACAATGCGTTTCTCATACCGTTCATCTCTCTAATATGGATCTAATCAATCTGTTCCATTACAATCTAAACGACCTAAAAAACAACAACGTATACGCTTTTATTTTTAATTAATACTTTGATTTGAGGTTTTTGATAGTGGACATGTAAGGCTTCCTTTACAGATTTTTTAAGAAATAAATGATAGTTTTTTTTTTGTTTTTGTGTGGTGTTTTAATTTTTATTTGCAAAGATGTCATCCATTTAGGCTGTGCCTAGGAGGAGAGGGTGTGAACCTCTCCCCCGTGCATGGAAAATGAAATTGCTTATCAGCATATAATTAATTAAGTAAAACTTAAAAAATAGATTAATATAATTTTCATAGCAACTTTCCAGTGGATATTTTTTTGCAAAAACACATCGTTTAGCAGTTCGGAAAACATGCACTTGAAAAATGAAGGAGTGAAGTTGGGAAGTTACACATTAGAATAGCACCTTAATGTTCGTTGCATACTGCAAAACAAGCAAGACTGCTGTTTGTTGACCTGATGACGAATTGTTTTTTTTTTTCAAAATGCTGACAATATAAATTGCAGCTTGCGTTGGATCTCGGAGCTCCGAGATCAGCAGGAATTTTCAATGGCCCACTATTTTGGAAGAAACTTTTCTTTTGGTTATCTTTTTTTATTAGGATGAATATTTTGTTCTGAGCATTTTATTAGATGAATCATCTTGTCTACTATTGGTATATTCTATAATCAATCTTGCCTACTACTCCCTCCGTTCTACGTTTTGGTCTCTCTATCCTTTATCTAGATTTATTTACATTAACACATATTTGAAGCACATGTATGGATTAAGGGGTATGAAACTCTTTTTGCGTGTGCGTGTGAAATCAGAAGGGTAGAAACCTACACACTCACACTCTTGCTTTCTTTTCACCGGAATGGCGTGTGTGAGAGGGAGATCAATAGGAGATGAACACGAGCGATGCCCTCCGCGGAAGCAGAGTATATATACTTCAATCCAAGCTACCAAGACAATCCCTTCTTACCACACTCCTCTCCAAGCAAACATTTCAACCGACACACAGCATTGCAAAATCTTCAGACTAGAAAACTTTCGGCTAGATCACCGATGCCAGACTTCAAAAACTTGATAGTATCAGAGAGTTGGACAAAACGAAGTTGGAACATGACAGCCCATACAGTCATCAAAAAGAAACTGAGGGCAAACATTCGCTTTTGGTGCAAGCAGAGAAGCAGCATTACCGGTCTAATCAGCAACGACTGGACTGAAGGTCTCGAAGGTTAAAACTTCACGCTGTACAAGGCTGGATCTGTTGCAGAGTGCAATGCTGTATCATCTATGTCAGACTAGATCGACCACAACTCCTGCATATATACTTGTGCAGATCAGATTATGTCTAAAAAAACTTTCCAAACCAGTCAGCCCACCAAATATTGTGAGCATTATGGGCACAATAAAAGAACATGACCAATTTATTCGGTTTCACAGCAAAACAAACAAGACATATCTCTACACAGCAGAAAATGTCATATAATGATAACGAGAAATGATTTATAGATTTCTTGGTTATTTTCTAGTGCCTACAAATCATTCTGGACATTCCCATTAGCTGAATTAGTATTTTGTTCTATTTGCATCTTCACACAATTGCAAATATTTATAGTGGGTGCAAACGCATTTCTACTACTACATAGTACTATATATAGAAGGCCGTCATGGTTCAAGATTTTTTTAATCACACAAAAGATAATGAGAGGTGTCTATGTCTTATTTCTCAATTCATGACCTGATGTCACATGGAATGATCATCATCACTCATTATTAATCTAGCCAATTCCCTATAGTAATGTCGATCCAGCCTCTACTCCAATGCAGAACAACTACTGTAACTCTGTAGTGGACTGGAAATATATGCAGTGTAAAAATTATCCGTGATCAACACTTCAATAGAGCTATGGATTTACCATAAAAGTAGGCAATGCAAAAAAATGGATCCCAACTAGTACTGTAAGGTGGACAATATT
The DNA here is from genome assembly GCF_000147395.1 of Oryza glaberrima. Taxonomy (NCBI): domain Eukaryota; kingdom Viridiplantae; phylum Streptophyta; class Magnoliopsida; order Poales; family Poaceae; genus Oryza; species Oryza glaberrima. Next base: position 21,462,119 of record NC_068333.1, on the reverse strand, counting down.
CAGCTAGATAAGAAACAAAATCTTGCAAACATGTACTTCTGAATACACAGATGACCCTGACCGGCCAAAATTTTCTACAGGTTGCAGAAAGGGTGGATGTTCACCTAAGTGATTAGAAGTGTTTCCCGTTGCTAAAATGTGAGACCAGAACATGACAATTAATCAGCAAATCTATCATATGTAGTACCTGTCAAGAATGGATCGACATACAGTGGCTCCCGAGCTAATCGGTGCTATGCTTGTACCGGCATTTGTCCCCATACCAGCACCCTTTCCCAGCTAGCCAGTAACGGCACGGCTCTGTTCTGTACTTGGGGCCGGCGTCGATTACCCGCAGTTCGTCTTGACTGTGAGCATATTCGCACCCGTCACCAGAGGAGCAATGTCCGGTTCTGCACCAGTCCGGGCACATGACAGTTTTTGGTTCCCGCATCTTCTGCTTCCCCTTGGCCTGCTAACATGCACAATGTAATGTGGCACTCACTCTCAATCCGTTGCTGGTTGCACTTGCGTGTACGTACCGTGACGCAAGTTCACTGGATATATATGGCTCACCTGAATAGCGCCCTTCTCGCTCGGAACATGCCCATGGTGATAGTGCTGCGGCTTCTGGAACAGGACTCCCCCGTCGCCGTCGTAAGGAGCCTAAGAACATGCACAACAAGCACGAACGTGTCTGTCACTGATCCATTACCGGCCGGTTGCCGATCGATCGACTTGCCATGCCATTCACCGTGAGCAAGTTGATCGAATAGCTCACCTGCATGTTCATGAAGCTGGGGTCACCGGGCAGCGGCTGCTCGGACAGGAAACCTTGGCCGTAGCCACCTTGATGCTGAGCCTGCGGAAACATGAAGCCTTGTCCGTAACCACCCTGCTGCCACTGCCAGTGCTGGAACGGGACATCCTGGAGGTAGCCACCTCGCTGAAACATGATGCCCTGGCCGTGGCCGTAGTAGCCACCTTGCTGCGGTTGCTGGAACGGGACGCCCGGCTGCTGGTAGCCATCGTGCTGCGGCTGCTGTTGAAATGGGAAGCCCTGCGGCGGCTGCAACGGCAAGTCCTGGTGCGAAGCCTGATCAGTGAACCGGTGGAGCTTGGTGTTCTCCAGAAACAGAGCATGCGCAAGAGAGATGACGTCCTCCAGATACTGCCACAAGGTTCCTCGAGGAGAGTAGATTCCTTCCATGTCTTTTACCAGGTTCTTGAGAGCAAGACATGCCATATGAATCCGGTCCTCGGCGTTGTCGCAGTTGCTTGGGTAGGGAAGCATCCTTTCGCAGGGGACGTAGATCTGGTCGGGCGTGTTTGGCGAGTGTGCTGGTTCCGGACCTCGCATGTCGTGCTCGTAGATTTGATCGGGCCCGCTGTAGACGGCGCCGAGCTGGCGACACAGGTAGTCCTCGTACTCATCTCTGACCTCGCCGTCGCCGCCCTGCTGCTCTGCCTCTGCATCCGCGCGGCGTCGGCGCGCATCATCCTGCAACAACTCGTGGCTGGTGTCGCGGTGGCGCATCAGGATCAGGCCCTCGTACTCGCCTTCTCTGACCTCGCGGCCGTGCTGCTCTGCGTCGTCCGCATCGTTCTGCGACTCGTGGCCGGTGTGGCGGCGGCGCAGCAGGTCCTCGTAGCCGAACTCGTCTATGACGACCTTGTTGCGGCCGTGCCGCTCGAAGTCGTCCGAACTTACAGCGGCCTCGGCCAACGCCATGGGAGAGACGTCACAGCCCACTGGCTCCTGCAAAAAAACCATTCACAAACTCAGGATCGATTCAGCCTCGCGCGTCGCAGTTGCGAGAATACCTGAAGGAGAAGTCGGCGGAGCGCCACGTTCTGGGCGAGGAGGCGGCGCGCGATGACCAGCAGCTGGTGCAGCTTCGGGAGACACACCTTGTGGAACACGCGGGGCATTTGCACGACCATTCTGGGTTGGAGGCCGCGGACGTCGCGGTAAGCTGTCTCTGCATCCTCCACCAGACGGTGAAGCTCCGGCGACGACGCATCGATCGGCTCGCCGGCGCCGGCGCGCGCTCCCCATGTCGCGGCCGCGCTTCCTTTGAGGAAGTCGAGCAACGCCTCTATGTTGCCAATTCTCTTCGTGCGGAACGCCACGTCCTGGCCAAACATGTCGATCTGCTGCAGCGTGATCGGAATCCTATCCAGGAGGCAGACGATCGCTTCGAACCGCAGCTTCGTCACAGGATCGCACACAGCACCGACACCGGGATCCACGGCTAGCTCATCCTCCTCTTGCTTCATGTCTGCCTGCAAGAGAGGGGAAAAAATCCATCAAGCAAAACGCGCAGGAAACAACATTAAACACAACGATTTCTCCGGAGAAAATTAAAAAAAAAACTCGATCAGAATCTGGACAGAGCGAGGTGCTGGTGCTGCTGCATAAGATCGAACAGTTCGCATGCACATCCGACCGATCCAAACGCGCAGGAATTAAACACCATCAAACACGTCAATTTCTCAGGAGAAAAAACTCGATCAGAATCTAGAGAGAGTGAGGTGTCGCATAAGATCGAACAGTCCGCATGCACATCGCACTGATCCGTCCAGAAAAAAAACCACGAACTACTCCAAAATCCAAATCCAAGCGAGATCGAGGGAAAAAAAACATCCAAATCAACGTGTCTAAGACTAGCACTAACACAACACCCACAAATCGAATCCGAGTTCATGATCAACAAGCAAAAACTCTGCTCACCATGGTACGGGAAAGCGGAGAGGGGGAGGGGAGAGGAGAGAAGTTTGGCGTTCGAAATGGGGGAGGTGACGTCTCTGCTCGGAACCAGAGCCTTGTGTGCTGTGTGGGTTTATATAGAGAGACTCGAAGAACAGCTGGCTGGAATGCGGCGTGCTCAGCAAGCTACTACCTGCTTGGGCGGGCGCCTTCTATTCGTTGTAGAATATTCTAGAAGCTACTTGCCCGGGCACAAAAAGCACATGAGATGCACACCCGTACGGATGAAAGGATCTAATGAAACCGTGAAACGGCATGGATATGATGGGTTGTAGCCAAATGATTGGCTGCGTTCGCTTGGGCTAGATGGGAACCAATCCCCTTCGCTCGAAAAACGGAACGATATATTAGCACGTGTTTAATTAAGGATTAGCTTTTTTTTTCAAAAAGGGTCAATATGATTTTTTTAAGCAACTTTCATATAGAAACTTTTTGCAAAAAACAGACCATTTAGCGGTTTGAAAAGCGTGCGCGTGGAACACGGAGAGGAGATAGGAACTTGCTGTGCCGAACACAGCCTAAATCTCCGTCCTAAAAATATAAGAAAATTTAAAATTGGATATGGACATTAAGAAAATAGATAAACCTACACGACATAAGTTATGATTTGTTGAGAAGAGAAATTAAAAGGTGTAACGTTGTGATTAGTTAAGAAAAAAAATGTAGGTGGGATAAGTTGTTATATTTCGAGATAAATTTTAAATGCTAAAAATTGTTATATTTTATAACGGATAGAGTAGCACGTTAGTTGAAAAAAAAATCGCCCATTAGTTTGAAAGAGGCTTATCTTAATTCTTCCTCAGATCATCTCAAGCATCCTCTCTATCCCACTCATTAAGCTAAATTTTTACAATCCTAAGCAAAAAAAAATACACTCCAACAATCTGGTCATCTGACTTGCCAAAAAATAACACTAACCAAACATGGGCTCAAGCTGGCCAAATTTGGTCAGCTGCGACCACTGCCCACCTATGGGACCCGCAGTCTCTCTCTCGCACACTAAACATCATCACCTCTGTACGTGCCAGCCGCCACCACCAGTCATGGAGCACCTAATCAAGAGTTGTCCCCAAGCCCACCACCACTCTTGCACCCCTACCGCCTCGATCGATGCCCTCCTTCACTACTCCGAATGCTCGGGAATAAGGCGTGCCTGCACCGTCGATGGCCACCGTGCCTATATGCCTCCCCATTGCACGAGCTCACCTCCACTGTTGGCCGAGGTCGCCACAACGTTGCCAACCGAGTTCGGCACTCCTTCTATACCACCGGCCATCGTGCCTCTACCTCTCCCGCAGTGCAAGCTCACCACCACCGTTGCTGCAATGTCGCCAGCCGAGGTCAGCGCTCCTTCCGCCGCGCGGATATCGTCGTGTCTCACCTCCCTCACCGCAACCTCCTAGGCCATGTGTTGTTGTTGTCACTGTCGCCCGGGTGCTGGTGCTGCTACGGGCACCAGTGGCTTCTTCCCCTCTCGTCACCTACCGCTGCTGTTGTTGGCTCTCTCCCCCTCTTGTCACCGCTATTGCTGCTAGTGGGTGGTGGAGAGTTGGAGGATGGAGGATTGAAGGTAGTGGATTGGAGAAAGAAGCGAGAGACTAACATATGGGTTTCACTATCATGTACTCAAAATGGAGAGTCTGTTCGAGTGAGCAACAAGTCGGACTTGCCAAATCAATTGAAGAGCTGATTATATGGGTGTTTGGAGAGACTGGTTTGGATAGTCTTGTAGAGTTGTAGAGTTACTCTCAGGCTCCTCTACTCTTCTTTATCCTCCCCTCTCTCCTTCTCTCCATGGCTCTACCCATATTGAATCTGCCCCTGTCCATGTATAATGGTTAACATTCTGTAATGTCGAGCTAATTTATTCCCTTGTTTTAACTATATCGGGTCACTTTTAAGGGAGTCAAAGTGAACTTATTCCTTTCCTGCCTAATGCATCACAGCCCAACACCCTGGCCGTGATCGATAGTGTTCTGGCCCCCAACACGTTAGAGATGCTCACGTTCCGGGCTAACACATTACGGCCCACCTTTTTCAAGGAATCCCGATGTGGCCCAAGCACGTGGTGAGAACCTGTTCCACCTTATCTATCTATCTCGGTCAGGGCATGCGTTTTTTCTAGAAAATGATACTTTTTACAAGCTTCTACATCTAACCGGATATATGCAGCTATTTAAATTGGAAACTTAGCCACACAAACAACCCGATCTGAAATTCTTTTCTATGAAGATGTTACTGTTTAGATTTTCTCTCTGAGAAAGATTTCTTTTAATGGATCTCCTCTTGTTCCTCGATTTGAATTCAGGACTTTAGAGTGCTACTCAGATTATTGTAATCACTGTGCTTATGTTTATAAGTTAACTAGAAAAAATGCCCGTGCATTACAACATGTAAATGCTATTTAAATTTTATTATTGCTATACAGTTTAGTTAGAATATTTATTAGGAGTCCGTATTTCATCTCAGGTTAGCATGCAAATTTCTTTTAAAAGATTTCTTATATGACTCCGTTTATACTTTCAAAAGGAACAAGCTTAAAATCTATCTCAGACACGGATTTGTATTTTCAAAAACGAACGAACTTAAAAGCCGACTCAAATACGCATGACGTTTTAAAATACCAATAAAAGCATCTTTAATTTTTATAATAGTAAAGAAGAGAATGAGATTAAGTGAAACATAGTCGTACTCGTACACACGCATGATCACACGGCTAGTCGGTGATATATAATATCACAATCGATCAGCGCCGCTTAGTACGGCGCGTGGGCACTGGGCAACGATGAAGAGGAAAAGAGAGGACGCCGCGGCGGATGGAGAGATCACGGCTGCCGTGTCGCGCGCGGGCACGTCGTCGTCGTCGTTCGGCGGCGCCGCCATCTGCGACGACGTCGTCCGCAACATCTTCGCCCGCCTGCCGGCCCGCGACGCCATCGCGTCCATGGCGCTGTCGAGGCACCACCGCCGCCTGATCACCAGCCCGGACTTCGTCCGCCTCCACTGCCGCCACGGCGCGCCCCTGCCGCGCCCGCACATCGCCTACGTCGCCACGGCGCCCGTCGTCACCCACCGCGACATGCTAGCCCGCATCAACTCCCTCCAAGAACGTGGCAGGCAACGAGAACGTTACGCGACGACCCAGAGCCGGACCGCTTCTCGTCGACGTCGAGGTACGATGGCTTCAACGTCGCCGGCGCCGCCGATCGTCGGCACCAACCCGATGCGCGCGCTCGCCGGGAAGAAGTACAGCGACCAGAAGTACGTTGGCACGTGCAACGGCGTCATTCTCCTCGCCGGCAGAGGGGAGGATGACGAGCATTTTTCCGGCCTCCTGAACCCCGCCGTCGCCGATGGCGAGAGAGAGGTCTCCGTCGTCGTCCCTCCCTCGCCGGACGACTACCACGCATCGGGATTCGGCTACGGCCCGATGACCAGAACATACAAGCTACTGCTTTGCAAGCACAAGTGCGTGGCCAACTTCACAACATACTCCAATGGCCGCCGCAGGAGAAACGTTCCCGGTGAACCTCTCTATCTGTGGCGTGCTGACGAGCTGCATGTTTATGTTAGAAGTATAATATGTTAGTTAGAGATAAGAGTTAAAAATAAATTATAGAGATAAGATATATCCTACAGAAGTAGAGATAGAATCCTATAGATAAGATACAGTCATAGAGATAGAATCCTAGAGATAAATCTACTCTTATTTGTATTGTACTCTAAGTCTCTATCCCATATGTACTCCTATATATATCCCATGAGAGGATACGAGAAAATATCAGAATACAACAAATTAGATTTTTTCACATGGTATCAGATACTACCGTCGCTCCATTAGTCTTCCGCTCGCGCCGCCCCGGGGAGATGACATCTTTTTAGTCTCCCTGGGGCGCGCATCCATCAACCACCGTGCAAAAAATTCCTAGATTAAGTAATGATTAGCATTAGATTAGATCTTCATTAGCTAGCCACATAAAAGCCATGATCCTCATGAGCAGAAGCAGCAAGCCAACAACCACGACCATTGTCATGCGCATGCATGCATGGATCGTGTGGCACATCCTCGGGAAGGCACGAGAAGGTCAAACTTCGGTGCACAGGCGCACGGACCTCCCCGCGCACGACTTCATCTACACCGACAGTACTGATCATCATCAGCCGTACGACTGCGCAATTGTCTTCGCCGATGCAACATCGCCGATGGTCTTTATCAACAAGATGGTCTTCATCAACAAGGGAAACACGCCGCCGCCACTTGTCCATAAGGATGGACATCCCGCGTCCTCTGACAGATTAATCTGCAAGACGCTTCATCGATGACATCGACCGCGTTCTTTACGATGGCAACGACCGCGTCACCGACGACGGCATCGATCACGTCATCTACGACTACAACGACTGTATCAACCCGGCATCACTATTGTGATGACCGCTACACGGCGCAGAAGGACCAACCAAAGTGGTGGCCTCATCGCCAACGATGTCCTCTGACATATGCAAGACGTTTCCAATGGCATCCTCTGACATCTACAAGGTGCAAGGTGCTAACAATTGCAGTTTCGTCTTCACACCATGGCGTAAATATTTTTTTTTCGCCTTCGGCTATATGCGGCTACAACAACTACCACGACTACGGCTACTACATGATCGGCTACATCGACAAACGTCTACAACAAAAATCATTGACGGAAACTCCAGTCAAAGTGTCCGTGTCATCGCTATCGTCCATGACACTCCTGCTATGACTGCGGGAGGGAATAGAGGAGAGTCAAGGGACGACACATATGGAGACGCAGGAACCAGGTGGAGGACCATCCATCAGAGATGCAATCGATGATGGTGAGTCGATGGAGATGAAATAGAAGATTTCAAATACAGTCGCAATCGTTCGCTTCGCTCCCGTTACGACTGAGGGGAATGTTAGAAGTATAATATGTTAGTTAGAGATAAGAGTCAAAAACAAATTATAGAGATAAGATATATCCTAGAGAAGTAGAGATAGAATCCTATAGATGAGATACAGTCCTAGAGATAGAATTCTAGAGATAAATCTACTCTTACTTGTATTGTACTCTAAGTCTCTATCCCATATGTACTCCTATATATATCCCATGAGAGGATCGATGTAATATATGAGAAAACATCAGAATACAACAAATTAGATTTTTCCACAGTTTACTCGCTCGGCGGCGGCGCGGCGGAGCAGCCGCGAACGGTGCTCGCCGGGCTGGACGGCGACATGATCCACCGCCGCTCGCTTTACATGGACGGCACGGTGTACCTCCTCAACGCCGACAAGGAGACGGTCCTCGCCTTCGACGTTGACGACGAGACCATCACCTCCATCGCCTTGCCCGGCGAGCGCGTCGCCGGTGGCAAGCCGCGGTCGCACCTCAAATCGGATCTCATGGAGATGTCCGGGCGTGTGTGCTATTGGGAATAGTCCCACATTGCTTATCTAGGGGGAGTTGAACCAACTTAAAAATGGGGGAGCCCCTCACCTCTTGAGCTAGCTTTTGGTGTGTGCTGTTGGGAATAGTCCCACATTGCTTATCTAGGGGGAGTTGAACCAACTTAAAAATGGGGGAGCCCCTCACCTCTTGAGCTAGCTTTTGGGGTGTAGTAAGGCTTTCTCTTGGTTGGGCCAATGTTTCGGTTTTGGGACCACGGGTGTGAGTCCCGTATGTGCCTGTGTGTGAGGCCGGTCAAGGCTAAGGGGCGCCAATGTGTGACCAAAAATTCATCGCCGTGTGGCTGCTCACGACCGAACGCCGGTGGGAGCGGCGGTGCGCGTTCCGCAACGACTGGTGCTGGCCGGCGACTGTCGCCGGCGTCTGGGACTGCGGCGGCGCGCTGCTCATTGTCATCCAGGCCGACGACGAGAGCTCCATCTTCATGTACGACGACGCGACGGGCGAGGTGTCCCGGCTGAACCCGCCGCCCGACGCGTCGCCGGAGAAGAGTGACTACCGGATCTGCTGGGGTTACAAGCCGACGCTCGTGACGCCGGCGAGCATCGTCGGCGAGTTCGACCAGGAAAAGCAGCGGTGCCGCGACATCGCGGCGGATGTGCTCGCCGCCGTGACGCCCCTGAACGAGATGCACAAGCGGAAAGGGCAGGAAGCGGCGCTGCACACCGTCTGCTTCATGGAGTTCTTGGTCGGTGTCATGCGGAAGCTCCCCGGCAATTTGCGACGTGTTATCGCGGGTTTAGATCAGTTTTACCAGTCTGCTGCATAAACTGAAATCAATTAATACTTGATTTAAGTTGTTTAATTTTCAAAGGAATTGGAAAAATCTACCTCGTTCTGAATTGCATTGTTTCATTTGAAGCAGGCATGATATATAACACTCAATGTGCACATGTACAGTTTTATGAATTTTGCAGGGTATAATGTATATGCGTTAATTGGAAGTTATACTCTTCCTTTTCTTTCATGTATAATCAAAATTGAGTATCATGCTAATACACACGGTCTATAAATTGCTGGCGTGCCAATCGGCATGCTGGTTTTTTAGTGTATACAGGTTCAGACTGCTTGGAAGCATCATACCATACTCCCGTGTTCTTGACCAGATGATGATGAAGTTTACATTGTGTTTCTTAGAGGTTGTTTGGGGTTACTATAGGATTCAGCGGTTGATCCGGCCATGGTTCGAGTCTTCAATAGATTTTTTTAGGTTGATCGGCCATGCTGATCCATCTTGAAGATAGAAATTGCTAAAGAAATTGTCGTAAATTTTTTAGACGAAAAACTTTAAATTGTATCTTATAGTGTAATTACACCAAAATTATATTGTTTTTAATCTCACTTATTATTATATAAGTTATTATATAAAAGTTAGAACGTAGTTATAGTAGTTACATTAAATTGCACTACTATTATTATATTACAATATGCTTTTCAAAAAATAACTTGAGGCATTATTTTACGGAATTGCTAAAAATATGTCGCCAGTTTTTTGGGCTGATTTTAGTCGGTGTCGCTGGCCGTACGATTGCTCCGTGAGTATTTGCTGGTCGTTGGATGTTTTCACGCACGGCGGCATTGCAGCAAGCCCTAATCTTGTTTGTTGATCAGCGTTGATCGTTGCACTGATACCTTCTCTTATACAAGTTACACCACACTTACACACCACTTACATATGTAATTAGTATGTAATTTTAGTATTTACATATGTAATTCTAGGACTTACATTATAAATACACTAAAATTACATATGTAATTTAGGGACTTACAATGTAAATACATGCCGACTATTTTTTGGTGAAAAATATGGCACCATAAATATAGCTAATCCCTTATTTTAAGATAATCCTAGGTTAAATATGGGCCCACAAGAAAACTGGAATAAAATCCAGCAATGACTAGCCACACCTTACTATCTTACATAATTCTATAATTGGCCCAATTTATTCTCAAACATAAATCGTTTTGTACATAACTTTACATGCACTGACTCAGCTTTGCCCAAAATTCCTTTCCTAGTTTTCATACATGAGAAGATCCATGCTTGAGGTCAGAGACAATTTGGCGCTCCCTGTTGAGCGTCCTCTGCTTCTCCACCTTCTTCTTGTGATCCATGGCCATGTCGTCCTCCTTGACGACGAACACCTGCCCTATCAGCGGCGCCTCCTCCCCCATCAGCACCTTCCCCTGGAGGTGCGGCAGGAACCCGCCGCCGAGGAATCGCCGGAGGAAGTTGAGCCGGACAATGTCCGTCCATGTCGACGCCGTCAGCCGCCCGTGGTGGGACGACGACGCGCGCACCGAGCTCGCCGGTGCCTTGCCGCCGGCGAGGAACGTCGTGATGCTCTTGAAGAGCTCCTTCTGCTCGACAAAGTTGGCCTTGCCGACGCCCGCTCCGGCGGCTTCGTTGGCGAGCTCGGACGCTCTGGCCGCCACGCCGGAGATGAGGGCGCCGTTGCTGTCCCGGGTCAGGAGCTTCATCTCGATGGTGACGGCGAGAGCCTCGCCGGCGGCCATTCGGACGGCGCGGCTGTCGGAGTGGAGGAGCGAGGCGAGGTGCGCCGCCGTGTCGCGCCACGCGGCGGGAGAGGACGCCGCCGCCTTCTTCTTCTTCCAGCCGTCGGTGGTGGTCAGCACGAGCGTCCACGCCGACACGGCGGCGGCCAGGACATGAGGGCTCGTCTTCCACGCCACGCCGGCGACCTTGGGCCCCGTGCTTGGGCGGATCAGCCCCCACAGCGCCTTCACGCACGCCTCCGTGTCGTCCATGTTCTCCGCGGCGACGTCGACGAACGCGACGACGGCGAGGGACTCGAGCGCGGCGATCACCAGGGGCGCGTCGGTTGACACCTCGAGGATCCGGGAGACGAGCGGGAACGTCTCCGCCATGATCTTCTTCGAGCCAGGGCCGGGTTCGAGCGGGTTGTACGTCTCCGCCGGCAAGATCCTCCTCTTGGAGCCCGGGCCGAGCGTGACGGCGAGCAGCGCGACGGCGCGGAGCGCGAGGCGGGCCTCCTTGGCGGCGGCTCCCTTCTTGATGGAGGCGCAGCAGCCGCGAACGATCTCACCGCGTAGGTGCCACCCGATGAAGTGGGCGGGGACGAAGCCCTCGAGCGCGCCGACGAGCGACGCCAGCGCCGCCTCCCGCGTGGACGCCCGGCTCTCGTGCACGGAGACGGCGACCTTCTCGAGAACGGCGACTCTCTGATTAATCTTCTGGTAGTAGATGCTCATGCCGCCACCGCTAGCGCTGCTGGTGTCATCGCCGTCCAGTATGGACGACGACGACGAGGCGTGGCCGTTAGAGCGGCGAATGGATTTCCCCAGCACCATGGTGAGTGGTGGTTGACTGGTCTAGGCAAGTGATCGAACAGGTCGCCTGCGCAGTGAGCGGGTGGTTGAGGCAATCGATCGAACACTTTGGGAGGCGCAGTGAGTGGAGGAGAGGAGGGGCAGGGGATATGTAGGCAAGCGGAGAACCGACTCCGAATCGGAGTCGGAGTTTGCACGTACGGCGGCGGTGCTGATTCCGAGTCGGTTAGGTGTCATGCTTGTTGGCTGAAATTTATAATAAGCAAGTAAAAGCCCCAAATTTCCACCTAGCATGCATTGGTGAGGTGTCATGCTTTGCTGAAGCCAACCAGTTCCAAGTATGTGAGTCCAGTCACTAGTAACTTCTTATTGACAGTACAAGTGCTATGAACACGGCACAAAGTAACTTCTTATTCGGTCTCGGTCTTAACCGAAATCAGTACCAGTTTCATATATGCAAAGAAATCATATAGAATTTCAACAAAAAGAAAATCGCAAGCACGTTTGAGTAAAGAACTTTATTGTGTTACATGCCTAGAAGGAAGGAGTGGGAACGTAAAAATTACAATTTAATCCTATTGAATTTAATGGATTATACGTTGTATTTAGATTTTTTTTTATTAATCCAGTTTTCATTTTTACCGAGGAGACTAACCGAATTGTCCAAAGAATTCACTGCCTAGGACTGAATTACTTGGTCTCAGTCTTTTCGGTTTGCTGTTTTTCTGCCTACCTCCATCCGTGCCTACGTCTTTCGCGTGCTCCTTTTTTTTTCTCGCGATCGGATTTCATTGCCCACCTGTACGTGCAACAGACCCACACCCGGAGATGGATTCTAATAGCTCGAGTGGACGTCCACCCGTTTATTGCATGTCAACTAGATGGTTACGAAATTTTTTTTAAAAAAATTTGACAAGATAGATCAATATGTAATATATCACTTCACAATCATGCAAGTTCAAATTCAACTTCTATAAGTTGTAACAAAAATAACAAATTTAATTGTAAATATACATATAGTAATTTGGGTTTTGTTTGTTACAATTTGTACAAATTGAATTTTAATGATGACGCTCTCTCTCGTGGCTCGATCTTCTGGTGAGGGGATAACTCTCGCTTTGATCGAGTGCGACGTTTGCGACGTGGCTACCAACTAGAACAAGTCCAGGATGCCGTGCAATCGCTACACCACAAACAATGTCGTACCAACCGTGACGCGCGGTTGATGATACCTACAATGCAAACGAGAGAACACTGCAAGAACAAGATAAGATGCAATCTAAATATTGCGAATAAGTGATTAAGCACAAAGGAATAGTTGCGATTGAAGTGGTAGATCTAATCGACCTGGCAAATCAACACACAAACTATTGGGGGCTCTGAATGAATAGTTGCTGACTAATCGAGTGAGGACTAGAGACAAGGTGAATAGCACTTGGCAAAATTCAACTAAACAAAACTCAATTGTTTTTTAGGATGTACAAAGCTATTTATAGACGAAAATAAAGCTAGGGTTAAGTGCTAATTCGTGGAGGTGGAGGGAGACACTTCCGAGATGGGCCTAGTCTATTACAAGGCCCAAGGCCCAAGTTCGATTTCAGCAACAGCACTGTCTTATTTTAGCGATTCCCATTGACTCGAGATGAATTTGGACATAAGACCAGATGCGTTTGAAAGGTAGCGAGATAAGCTTTCCACGAAGTCCAAGATCACCCAAATTGAAGTTGGCATGAAGGCGCTAGGTCCGTTTGAAGTTAATGCTATCTCCGGAGGTCGAACTGGATTCTAAAACTTATTGGACTTTGATATCTTGTAAATCATCCATTCATCCGATGTATTCTTTGACAATGTTTTATATTTCTCATGTTTAGTTATATGCATATATTTGATGGTCACATCATTTAACTTGTATGTTTATAGATTGATATATTACATATCCTCTATCTTGTTTATATATTTTTTAAATTTTTTTATAAGATGACATGTTAAAATAGTTTCCGCCCGCGCCCTCGTTAATCCACGCGCGCGGCTTCGTCCGATCGTCCTCCCGTGCAAGGCGTTGCCTCCGATCGATCGTACGCGGCGTGTTGGTTCAGGATTACGCTTTCGTCCGCGTTCCGCTCGGCCTTACGGACAGAGGTGGCCATTGAGTCACCGACATGTGGGCCCAATATCAACGCGGGGTCCACATGTCAGCGTCTCAACGGCATCGGCCGTTACGCATCGATCCCGATCCGGACCTATATACGTACCTGGCCGGTTTTACGTCTCCTCACAAAATCAGCGCCGCTCATCCCGGCGCGTGGGCAGCGATGAAGAGGAAGAGAGAAGCCGCCGCCGCCGCCGTCGCCGTCGCGGATGGAGAGACCACGACCGCCGCGGCGCGCGCGGACTCGTCGTCGTCGTCGGAGGGCGGCAGCGTCTGCGACGACGTCGTCCGCAACATCTTCGCCCGCCTGCCGGCCCGCGACGCCGTCGCGTCCATGGCGCTGTCGAGGCGCCATCGCCGCCTGATCACCGGCGAGGAGTTCCGCCGCCTCCACTGCCGCCACGGCGCGCCCCTGCCGCGCCCGCACGTCGCCTACGTCGCCACCGCGGACGTCGTCGCCCACCGCGACACCGCCGGCCGCGTCGACTCCCTCGAGAGATGGGCGCACCAGCGAGCCGCCCGCGGCTTCTCGACCGGAGCCTTCGCCTCGCAGTCGAGCTACGACGCGGCGCCGCACCGCTCGTTGAGTTACCATGGCTTCCACGTCGCCGGCGCCGCCGCCGCCGCCGGCCGTCGAGGCGGTACCAACCCGATGCGAGCGCTCGCCGGCCAGAAGTACGACAACCACAAGTACGTCGGCACGTGCAACGGCGTCGTACTCCTCGCCGACAAGGAGCCCTCCGTCGGCTTCCTCCTGAACCCGGCTATCGCCGACGGCGAGAGGAAAGTCTCCGTCGTCCCTTCCTCGCCGGACAATGACACGAAGTATCACATCTCGGGCTTCGGCTACGGCCCAAGGACAAGAACCTACAAGCTACTGCTTTGCAAGCACAAGAGCGTCGCCAACTTCAAAAGACTCAGCAATGGCGGCATAGCACGCGTTCCCGGTGCACCTTACTACCTATGGCGAGCTGACGAGTTGGTTGTTTACTCGCTCGGCGGCGGCGCGGCGGAGCAGCCGCGAACGGTGCTCGCCGGGCTGGACGGCGACATGATCCACCGCCGCTCGCTTTACATGGACGGCACGGTGTACCTCCTCAACGCCGACAAGGAGACGGTCCTCGCCTTCGACGTCGACGACGAGACCATCGCCTTGCCCGGCGAGCGCGTCGCCGGTGGCAAGCCGCGGTCGCACCTCAAATCGTATCTCATGGAGATGTCCGGGCGCGTGTGCGTGGCGACGGTCGACGACGGCGACAGGGAAACCAACGCCGTGTGGCTGCTCATCACGACCGAACGCCGGTGGGAGCGGCGGTGCGCGTTCCGCAACGACTGGTACTGGCCGGCGACGGTCGCCGGCGTCTGGGACTGCGGCGGCGCGCTGCTCATCGCCCTGCAGGCCCACGACGAGAGCTCCATCTTCCTCTACGACGACGCGACGGGGAAGGTGTTCCACCTGAACTCGCCGCCTCACGCGTCGCCGGAGAAGAGCGACTACCGGATCTGCTGGGGCTACAAGCCGACGCTCGTGTCGCCGGCGAGCATCGCGGGCGAGGCGAGCCAGGACGAGCGGCGGCGCCGCGACGTGGCGGCGGATGTGCTTGCCGCCGTGAAGCCCGTGAGCGAGGCGCACGAGCGGAAAGGTCAGAAAGCGACCCTGCACACCGTCTGCCTCATGGAGTTCTTGGTCGGCGTCATGCGGAAGCTCCCGAGCGAGTTGCACCACGGTATCGCGGATTTAGATCAGTTTTACTGATCCCTTTTACTGTGTTTGCAATCCTGAGTTACCAACCCCTCTTCATCATATTCCGCGCGCATGCTTTTCAAACTGCTAAACGGTGCGTTTTTCGTAAAAAGTTTCTATATGAAAGTTACTTAAAAAAATCATGTTGATCCATTTTTTTAAAAAAAATAGTTAATACTTAATTAATCACGCGCTAATGGACCGTTCTGTTTTCCATACGCGCTATGCACATTGGGAACTTAGGATTGCAAACACACCTACATGTTTTGCTGCAAAATTTGAAGTTGATACTTGATTCGGGCTCCTTTTGGAAATGTTTGGAATTCAGTAGGGATCACATGTACTCCCTCTGTCCCAAAAAAAGGCAAACCCTGGGTTTCCGTGTCCAACTTTAACTGTCCGTCTTATATAAAATTTTTTTATAATTCGTATTTTCATTGTTGTTAGATGATAAAACATGATTAGTATTTTATGCGTGACTTGTCTTTTTAATATTTTTTATAATTTTTTTAAATAAGACGGACGGTAAAACTCTAGACACGGAAACCAGGGTTTGTCTTTTTTCAGGATGGAGGGAGTAATAAAGTAGAGTTCAGTTCCTGTAGGAACCAGAGAAATTCTCTGGTTCTGAATTAGTACCCCTTAAATTCCCTGTTCTGAATTACCTTTATTGTTCATTTGAACCTTAGCAGGCATAATAAAACCGAATATGCACATCTAGTATCAGTTGTGTATTGGAAGTTCTTTTTCTCCTCTTGTGTGTGATCAAATTTGGAGTTTGAATTTTGCGAGATGGCACGTGGTATCATTATACATTGGTTGATTTTTCATGCCTGATTTGAGTAATCTTCATGGTCTATATTTGATATACTCACTTCTACATACCTTTCATCATTTGCAATGAAGCTGTGCTAAGAGTGTTGCAACATTGTACCAGTTTCAGTTAAAATCTGCAATAAGCCAACCTGCTAGTACATGCAATTCACTCACAAAAGTGCTATTGCATAGTTACATGTTTTTCATTCACAAATTCTATTCACATGGATGGTTTTTCGTTCATAAATTCTATTCACAAAAGTGCTGCAAAATTTGAAGTTGATACCTGATTCGGTCTTCTTTAGAAACGTTTGGAATTCAGTAGGAATTTCATGTAATAAAACATAGTTCAGGTGCTATAGGAACCAGAAAAATTCCCTGTTCTGAATTACCTTTATAGTTCAATTGAAGCCAGCAGGCAAAATAATACTGAATATGCACATGTACACTTCTACTATCAGTGCATGGTTTGATGCATTGAAAGTTCTCTCTCTCTTATTCGTGATTAAATTTGTCGTTTGAATTTTGCGAGATGGCACTTGGATCATGCAGTGCTTGATTTTTCATGCCTGATTTGAGTAACCTTCATGGTCTATACATTTGATATACTCACTTTTACATATCCTTCGCATGGGCAAATGAAGCTGTGCTAAGGAGAGTGCTGCAACACTGTACCAATTTGGAGTTAAAATCTGCAATAAGCTAACTTGCTAGTACATGTAATTCGCTCGCAAAATTTATAGTGCACAGTTACAGGTTTTTCATTCACAAATTCTATTCACATGGGCAAAAATAATCATTGTGTTCACAATTGTGTAGTTCTACGGCAGTACCCCTCTACCACACATGATACAGCAAAGAAGCTTCAGTTGCAAACATGCAATTATTCTGAAGCAAAACTGGAATTAATAGTGCCAGGTGAAACAGGGTACCACATCCTTTCAAGCATCATCACTAGATTTAATTAAAAATTACAACATGCGAAGGACGGATTAGATCATAAGCAGTTCAATGAAAAATAAAGGTTGCTCGGAATACATCTAATAACCTAAACATAATATTTCTAAGCCATCCTTTCATACATCAGCTTGCATGCACCAACCCTGTTCAGAAACACAAAGGAAAGCAAACCTAGAAGAACTCGAACTCTAGATAATTGTCTGAGCCCTTCTGGTTGGCAGCCGGCGCAACCTTCTCAGTAGCTGGTGCTGGCTTTGGTGGGCGCTCGAGCTCAACTGGCTTGGGTATCTCAGGAGGGCTTGCACATCGTATGAGCGCCCAATTCACGCCCTCAAAGAATGGATGCTGCTTTATCTCCGTCGCCCCACGCTTGTAGGCAAGACGGTGCTGCGGGTCCTTGACCAGCAATCCTCTTATCAGGTCCCTGGCTGAGAAGCTCACCATTGGGGATTCCGGGAACCGCAGGGGCTGGCCAACAACATTGAAGAGTGTAGCCCGGTTTCCTGATCCCTTGAAAGGGGTCTTACCGAACAAGAGTTCATACAGGAATATGCCAAAGGTCCACCAATCCACAGCACTGCCGTGACCCTCTCCCTTGATGATTTCTGGTGCCAAGTACTCATGAGTGCCAACAAAGGACATGGACCGAGCATCAGTCGGCTCAGCGATGAGCTCCGGCAGTGGGCTAATTTGGTTGACAACCTCAGGCTTTGATTTCTTCTCCTTCTTGGACTTGGACTTAGACTTGGAGGAGAAAAAACGGGGACCAAAGCAGGTTGTTGGAGCTACACATGATGGCTGGATGCAGGATGGCTGAATACAGGCAGGCTGGACACAATAAGCTTGATTGTTCCTCTGCAACGCATCTAGTCCAGGATTCGCGGACTTGACAACAGTAGGGCTTACAGCACAACGAAGGGAGAGATCAAAATCAGACAGCATTATGTGCCCATCCTCCCGGACAAGGACATTTTCTGGTTTCAGATCACGGTATATAATCCCAAGCATATGCAGGTATTCTAATGCAAGAAGAACCTCTGCCACATAGAACCTGAAATACCAAGAGATCACCAAAAGTTTCAATGAGAAGAGTCATCCATGCCTTTCAAGACGCCAAAAAGAATTAATGAGTTAGCAAACAACAATTGATCATGAGCACTTACAAAGTTCTAAACTATATTAAAGCAGTGGTTGTAGATTACAGGATTCTAGTCACATAGTACAATAGAAGTTATGGGCCTTATGACTGGTATTTAAAGGGGATTCATGCAAAAGAATGTATAAATGCAGTGATACCACAAAATGGAAATGATGGGAACATAAATTATATGTATGATCATACTTGTAAACCTCAAAGACAAAATGGTATGTGTTATATCTGATAATGAATGGAATTTGAGTAGTTGTCACATACTTTGCTGCTTGCTCTGAGAAATGCTTTCCAGGCTGCCTTTGTCGAAGAGTGTGCAGGTCCCCTCCTGGGCAGAACTCCATAACCAAGCATGAGAACTTATCTGTCTCGAAGTGGGTATACAGTGTTGGCAGAAATGGATGATCCAGAGATTGCAGGATCTCCCGCTCTGTTTGCGCTCGAAGCAGCTTCTTCCGACTTGCTAGAGACCCCTTGTCCATGACCTTCATTGCAAAGTAACTCCTTGTACCACTCAATTCAGAGAGGTAGACGCTACCAATATCACCACAGCCCAATTTCTTGAGCAATCTAAAATGGCTCAAACCTAGAATACCATCCTTGGACCTGATCATCCGGATTGCTTCCCACCTTGAATCACTCCCTTTGTGCGGCTTCGTTGTGCTGCTGCTCAGGCTGCTGCACGAGCTCTCATCACTGACGTTGCTGCTCGTGCTCGGACGGCACATGCTGCTCTTCCCACTCTCAGTAGAATCAGCTGTATCACTGACCTTGCCACTTCCACATGTCTTCCTCAGACCATTCGTCCCGTCGCTAACTTTAGCAGAAGCAAAGCTCTCGCTAGTGCTGCTCTTTTGCGACGTCTTCTTCTCCTGATTCCCGTTGCAATCCAAGCCTTGGATTTCTTTCAGCTCCCCAGAGTCTCCTTTTGGGGTTAGTGGCACATCCAAGACACCAGAGTCTGAACCAACGTTAGAAGGACCCTTGTCCAATATAGATTCAGAAGACTCTTGCCGCCGATGAGCCGGCTTTTGCTCCTCTAAAATCTCCTTAGCAATAAGGTCTGACCTGCCATCTTTTCCGGCCTTGCTCGCCTTTGCATGAACAGGATCAACAGCAGGTTTAACCTGGTGTGCAGGCACAATCTGCTTCACCGCCTCAACAGACATGATGGTCAATATTGCTTGTACAACTGCAAATCTAGAGAAAAGCTCACTCCACTTTCTTTAAGCATCCAAGGAAGTTCACTGATTTAACATCCAGGCTGGTCAAAAGAGTCCGTGCCTAACTCCGCATCTGAAATCCATCACAAAAAGAGATGCATTAGCATATCAAATGAACGTACCAGACATGAAAACAAAAGAACTAAGAACTAGCCAAGAAATGCAACTGAGAAGAAATTAACATGATCAGAGAAAACCTCAAACTGCGAAACCACCTCTTCCCAGGGAGAGGGGATGAGGGCCAATACCAGGGAACGAAAACAAAAGGGGATCTTCTAAATACCCACAAAAACAAGAAAAATACCGACGGAAAATGGTGCAAACCTGGAAAAAGCTAGCGGCAAGATCACAAGCCCCATCTTTATCACTCCATCGAAGAAAAAGAAAACGGTGCGCATGATAAAGCGCATAAAAATCATATGAGCACTAACTCCCGGAGCAACTGGATGAACAAAAAGCGAGGGAAACAAAACAGACCAGGTCTAGAAAGTGACGGGCGACGACATTGCATAAGCAGATCAAGAAAGAAAAGCCGGCAAACGAGGAGGCAGTGGCAATCACAGTCAGTCAGTCAGTCAAACCATCACAGAGCATTGAAAACCAAGGAACCAAGGTAGCACCTTCGTCTAGGTAGGCCTAGGAAGCCATGGCTGCTCTGCTCCAGCTGCTGGCTTGACACAACGATTTGAGGAAAGCAAGAAGAGAGCAAAGGCTTTCTGCAACGGATTAGGGGTGGATTAGTAGTATATGTGCTCACAGGATGGAGCCATGGAGAAGGCAAAAGGCAAAGCTAGTTAAGCTCCCCCATGCCTTGTGCTGACCTGTGTGGGGTTGGACAGTTGGAGGGTGGTGGTGGTGGTGGCTGCAAAACAAACAAGTTCCTGTAAAGAAGAGAAGTGCATAAACAAGTAAGCAAGTGAGCTCAGAGAGTGGTACTGGAGTACTACTACTGTGGCGTGGTGGTCTCCCAGCCCTAGCCCTAAGATAGTTTCTTGTTTTTTTCCCTTGCACTTGTTCACTTCCATCAAGGCCACCACCCTCACAAATTTAATCCCAGTTTTGACCCACCCAATGTCCACTTTTGTGTGCAGCTGCAGCACCCTAGGGACCCTCTGTTCCTCTCCTTCCCTCCTCATGTGACCCCAATTAAAAGAGCAGAGCCCATCTTTGTAGCTTTGTTAGTAGCACTAATTACTTTACTGTTCACTAGTACTGGGGTAGTATTCCTATTGTTGTCATTGCAAATGGTTTCAGATTTTCTTTACAATATGGAGAAAAACGAATTTACTCCCTTCTCTTCAGATTATTTGTCTAGATTTCACACGGAACAAGTACTTTTGTAAAAAAAAAAGCTAAAATAACGAGTAATCTGAAACGAAGGAAACAAAAATAAGTTCAGGATTTAACCAATTCCAGCAAAAACTCTGTAAATAGAGCAGATACAGAAAAAAGAGATGATGTTTGCGTGCCGTTGATTTCGCCAAGGGCAGATTGGGAATCCAAGTAGGAGTCTGAGAGAGAGAGAGAGAGAGAGAGGCAGGAAACAACCTTCGCAGCCTTCAATCACTCCCTGTCCCCCGGCCCGCGCCCCCGATGCAGCTTTGGCTCCGGATAATTCCGCCGCTAATCTCGAGGCGCGCAAAGCACCACGGCGAGGGCATCGGAATTCGGGCCAGCTCCATGTGTGAGACGGACGGTTGGTGGTGGGTTGATCTCGAGCTGGGCGCACCAATCTTGAAGCGCGGTTAAAATGAGATCAAAACCCACGAGGACCGAGAAGTTTGAAACAGCCTGCCGCTTCGTCCGAGATATGGACTTCACTTCACCCTAGCAGCAAAGCATTTGACTGTACTAGAAAGCCGCTTTCATGCAATGGAAACGGCTTTCGGCGAAAGAAAACAGCCTTGTGCTGAGAGCCTTGTTTGAGAGCTCTAAATTCTGAGAAATAACTGCTAGTAACATAATAGTCAGATAGTAAGAATAATATGAAAACGCTAGATTTTTCAGCTTATAATTTCTATTAGAGTAAGTTTAATAGTATAGTCAGCTACTAGTCTCAAAAATTGAAACATCATCTATATATAATCTACTCACTCTGTCCTTAAAAAAAGCGCAGTCATGAGTTTCCGTGTTAAACTTTAATCGTTCGTCCTATTTAATTTTTTTAAAAAAAACTAAAAATAAAAGCCATACATAAAATACTATTCATGTTTTATAATCTAATAATAATAAAATTACTAATCATAAAAAAAATCAAATAAAAGAACGATCAAAGTTAGACATAGAAACTCATGGCTACGCTTATTTTGGAAACGAAGGGCCTCGTTTTTCTTCTCTTCTCCACATAAGCACACAAATGTGATTTGGTAATATTATTTAAGGGAATTAGAAATTGTAGCTACGAAAAACTCTCCTAAACAGGGTGAGCAGTTATTAAGCAGTA
Organism: Oryza glaberrima; assembly: GCF_000147395.1. NCBI lineage: Eukaryota > Viridiplantae > Streptophyta > Magnoliopsida > Poales > Poaceae > Oryza > Oryza glaberrima. The sequence goes on along the minus strand of NC_068333.1, from coordinate 21,440,099 downwards.
ATCACTATATGGTGAGCAGTTATTAAGCAGTATCATAATTTTCTTGCCTGTTTGATGCTTCCTGGTTGCTCCTGCCATATTTCAACACCATGAAATGGACCAGCTTTTAGCCAAATAAAATCTATATGTAATTAAAATTCAGATATGTATATCAATGTACATGTACTGAGACAATAACAGTTGCGACAGCCAGATCTATGGGGGGCCAGGTTTGCAGAATCTTTGTAGCTGCCATGTTGCCTCATCAGCAAACAGCACAGAGCAGCCCTGCTCATCCCATCACCATCCAAATCTCCGAAAGCTCCTATTCATGCGTACTATACTACCACCACCACTACTACCAAAGATCTGTTCATAGTGCTCATCACTCACAACAGTTTTGCAGAACCAAAACGGGAGCTCGTAAGAAGCAGGAATGGGAAGTTGAGTTCTGATTTTCTGAAACAAGCAGTAACACGGCTAATTGTTTCTGTTCAGTTTCTAGGGCACCGATTGGCAGGCTACGAGGAGCGCGCGCGCACAGACACACTCAACGAGTAAAAGGCTCAATGCTAGGCTACACTGTTATGTCACCTTTTCCTGGTCCGTCATCGCTATCATCAGAGAGAAAATGGCTATTCTACTCTACGTGGTCCATGGATCTACATCAAGGCGAGCTGAGCAAGTGCAACTCGAAAGGAATCTTTCAAGGGTTGTTAGGTCATTCAGGTCCATGCTAGGTTTGCAGCATGCTTGACTGGCCATTCAAACTTAGCCATTTAAGCCACAGCAGGTAGGCATATATACAAGAGCTAATAGCCATTATGTACAGTCAAATGAGTTATAATTAATGGCCAAATAAGATGGTTTAGAGCAGGCGAAAACAGATAGTGGTTAGTTTAAGCTTGATACAACAAAGCCTATCTAGGTTTGGAGCCATGAGCCCCAGCACATGGAGCCCCTCAATGTACAAAGGCATCTATTGGAGATGCCTTCCAAGTACTTGTTCTAATCTTTGGAGGCTACATGTGCAGTGTCAGGGGATAATGAGATATGGCAGAATCCTAAGTGCAAAACGTGCTTGCTAAACCAGTCAAAATGGTATTGAGTAGGATGGGTCCAATGAAACATGTTTGGCTTGTTCTATGAATGGTTTCTCCTAAACAAAAGAATCAGAATGGTATGACGGTTATACTAGACGTTACCTGGAATTGACAGTGGCAGGTGAGTACTCCCAATTAGATGCAAAACAAGCTGAGGGACAAAACCGGCAGCCTTTTATCAGTCACCTGCAAAGTGAAAAAGGTTTCATTAGTATAAAGGACTTGCAGGACTAGTACGCACCAACAGTAGATGCAGAATCACAGGCCACAAGATGTAATGTAATAGGAAAATGTGTTAACAACTTACAACTCAGATCGATAGTAGCAATATGGAGCCCACCAGAATGTGATGCGCTATGTTAGGCAACTGCAAGTTTAAACAGCAATTAGGTATAAAAGGCAAGATTATAGTTGACCTAAAAACAGGATTGGAATCAGGACATGTAGTAAACAAGATATTCTGCCAGCAGCTTTGTTCTTCAGATATGTCCCTTTCCTTTTCTCTTTTTAAATCTCCATACACATCACATGGTGCTGACAAGGTTGCAACTTGCAACCCCAGATCGGAAAGATGGTCTGCCCACTGGGCATCAGTGACAGAACATGATTTGTTGATTAACAGAAAAAGGAAATAAAACACTTCAACAAGCCTTACAGAAGTTTTTGGATAATGTCACAAGCCCCAGATCCAAGCGAGCTGCATAGGCAGAAACTTATACCCAACAATTGTTTCTCCTGGTTGAGCTTAGTCCAGACATATAGGCAGGGCAATGTGCAGATAACCAGATATATTGTGATGAAGAATCCTGCAAACATAATGAAGCCACTATCGCTTCAACAGTAGTAGCTGTGAAATCTTACTAGTGTATAGCAGCAGGGCGCCATTTTGGCATACAATATGGATGCTTTGCTTGCACGAGCATCAAAGAAGGTCAATCATTTATTGTGAAAGAAGCAAAATTATGTACAGATATGATCATTCCGAAGATCTTCAGCCTAAAGAAAGGTGATACAGCCATCTTAAAATGACTTCTACCATCTGCATAACTAAGATACACACAGGCCACAAAAGGCAAAAGCCACTTGAGTAACATGTATCACTACCAGTAGGAATGTTGAGATTTGCCTGTACATTTTGTTACTAAACAAGGAGCTCAGCGATGTTGTAGAATATCACTTTCACAAGGTTGTGAAATATCCAACTAATTTAATCGCCGTTGTGGAATGGGGGGTGCAAGAACTGCAGAGAAGGTAGGAACCTACAGATTTAATCACAACAATACCTAAAATAAATATGTGCACATACTAATAAACATCATGCCAAAGCTTACCGTCAGATAAACTGAAAGAGCACTTTCGTTCAAAAATTTCTCTAGGGTCTAAGGTCCGATTGGATAGAAGTATTTCATCCAAGATTTCTTTCCTGAAAATAAGGGGAAAAAATCAGGGGTGGAACATTAGTGGACAATTCTTTCTAATAAGCACAGCATAATATTCTTGGTTTCATCAGCAACATAAATTACGGGTTTGTTAGTCTATTGTGTCCTCAACAGGAAATCATCAGCAACGTAACATTCACAAACCTAAGTCCTTTTCAATGAATGAAAAGGGGGAGCATATTTTTTTAGAAAGGTTAAAAAATTTAAACATGTTTAACATTGAAATGCAAAGGCAAAACAGATGCAACAAGAACTAGAGAACTGCTGACCCATGACCAGGATTTCCCTTACTGCCAGTTACCGCAGTAACCGGTCTCACCACGGAGGCGCAGTAACGATAAGTGCCCGGTAATCAAAATAAATTTAAACAAAATTTTGAATTTTTCATAAATGTCGTCCAGCTTTCCCACTGTTCACTGTAATAACCGCACAGTTACCTTAGTTACCAGACTTATCACCACAGGGTGTGGTAACCACTCCTCTCCAGTAAGGTTAACCCTGCCCATGACAAGTTTGGCACAATGTGTCGTGTCCTATTAAAAGTACTTCTCCATCCGGTTCCACAATTCTTAACGTTTTGGACAATGACAGACTACAAAATATATATTTGGCTATGTTTTTCTATTATAATATATACAATAAATAAATACATTTTTTACTTTTATTATAGTACTTTGTAAGACAAATCTATATGTGTTGTTCTAGTATCTTTAAACTAATAGTTTAAAAATTATTGATAGTCAAAGTCATAAATGTTTAAACTCAATCTTGTCCAAAACGTCAAGAATTATGGAGCCGGAGAGAGTACTAGTTTAGAGAGGATTGCTTCGACTATAAATCTACTCTCTCCATCCCAAAATAAAGTTCATCTTTCACTCATCCACACATACCAATACAAAACCAAAAAGACTAGAATACCCCTACTTTATCAAATCCCAATACAACTATTCCTCACTTTATCTACTCTCAATACAATATTTCCTACTTTCACAAACTCCGATGCAATGATTACTCTAAAAATAAACTTATTTTGGGATAAATGGAATGAACTAAAAATGAGCTTATTACGGGACGAAGGTAGTAGAACACTGACCGAGTCCATGGTGGAATATGTTTCTGTCTGCGCCTTACTTTCTCTTTGTGCTCCAAGTCACCACCATCCTCTTCATCAGAATCTTCATAAGGAGACATTTCATAGGACTGCAGCAGATGTGCACCAAAAATGTGAAGTATTGTTTTCAATATGTTATGATATCTGACAACATATGATATTTAAAAGCAAATAAAGCAGCCCATATTGCAGTTGTGTGTAGTTTTGGCCAGCAGTTGTTAAGAAACTGATGGATATACCCAAACATTACTCCAAGTAACCAAAACACAGACTACAGGGGAGTAGGGGACAATATCCAGATTCAGTAATCAGTACTTGCTTTGTTCTTTCACTTTTATAAGTTTTTTTAGTTTTATGGTCTCCGAGATGCGATTTTGACCATTAATTCTCGTAACTCTACATCACTAGTAATGATATAAGCTGCTACAGCACAGAAACACTTTTACTGACAATGATTTTGAATATCCAACTTTAAAAAAAATAAACATATTAATATTCAAAGCTTCAAACATTTGATAGTTCAAAGTTTACGAAATTACTCAGCATTCAAACTGTTGCAACAACTGCTCAAAGTTCAGAAGTGTATAGTACCAAGTCATCAATTCAATATTAATGATCAGCATTACTATATGCAACCACAAAATAGGTCCCTGCCATTAACTTACAAAACTTAATGTAAGCATGCACCTTATCGGCATCATCAGATAATCTTCCATGAATCTGATGACCAGAACTTCCAGAATTCCCATCTGCAACCACAGCTTTTACATTGTTGCTTCCAGATGTTACTAATATAGGAAAAGATTCTGTCTTTTCATCAGATAATAATTGGTTTATCACTACTCTGACAGTATTCTTCCTGATTTCTGTGTCATCCTGCAATGATTAAGCCAATTGAAAAACAATGTAGATTTCAAGGTATTGTAAAAAAGACAATATGAATTATGGTGTTTACTCACAGGATCCTTCTGACTAGCATCTTCCCGACTGTTCCCAGCATGCATTCTTTCTCCCAGCTGTTTTTGCTGTTTACGTGGTTCTTCAATGCATTTCTTTTTCTTCTCCTTTTCCTTCCTTCCATCATCTTCCCACTGCCTCTTTCTAGCATCCGTTTTCTTCTTCTGCTCCATCTGTTTAAGTTTTTGCTCCCTCTCTTGCTTTACTCTCTCGCGCTCTAGTTCAGCAGCTGCTTTGCGCATCTCACGCTCATTTTGTTTCTTCTGTTCACGATGCTTTACAGCTTCAGCCACCTCGAGCGCCTTTACTCTAACATCTCTTTTCACTACAACAAGTTAAATGTTTTGAGATATATGCGACATTCATAATATGTGAACAGAGGAAATGTAGTGATGTTGAATGCCATTGTGCTTATGATCCTAGCTTATCGCAAGATTGCATTAGCATAATGATTCAACATACATTTTAGCTAAAAATGATTTCACACACATAAGACTTACCACATACTGTTGTAGGCCGTTGCTTTTGTTTTACAAGTGGTATAAATGATGTCATGCTAGTGACAATATTACTAGGTTTCCATCCTTTGTCAAGATTTGCTTCACTTTTGTGACTTTCATTTTGATTACCCAGAATTCTTCCCTTGCTTTCTCTGTCATGGAGGGACTGTGTCACTTTAACTTCTTTCCTAATTGAAGGAGCACGGTTCTCCTTTGGGTTTTGCATGGCTTGATCAATTATGAGGTGTGCTTGATGATCAGACTCCCTACTGGAAGCTGTAGTGGTTGGCAAATCTAGCCTCCCTACATCCATATATTTTCTGGAAGCTTCTGAAGTACTGCTATCTTCATCAATTTGGAAGCAAGCAAGATCTGTTATGGAACCTGTACAGTTGGAAGTATAACAGACTCCTGATGGCTTCTGCAGGCTATACTTTCCAAATGATGGTGTCAAAGGAATTTCACAATCCTCTTGATTACCAAAAACCCCCATCATTTTGGTGTCATAACTTGGATAATGCCATTTAGGTTCCACCTCCACGAGGGAGGCTGGGCCCAAAAGTTTCTCAAACCTAGCTGTCAATGATTCATACTTACTCCTCAGCGGGGATGTTATCTTACTGTTAATCTTACACTTCGAGGAGAGATTGGAGCTCAGGTTGACCCACTTTGTGGAATCATGATATGCCTCAAGTACCCTTTCTTTGATGGTTGGACTGTTAGCTGGAATAGGAATGCCACAGCTTTGGTGCACTTCAACGGTTTCATCGAAGTCAGCACAATTATCACCATTTTGCAATGGAATATGACCATCTGAGACAGGCTGTCCAGGATCATCATGAATACATTTCTCGCCAAGTTCTTTGTTGGAACAGTTTGAAGCACAGGCTTGCTGACTTTGCTGATCTGAAGAAGCATAGCTTGGAAATGTACTTGGTGGAGTGGAGCTGGGATGATTTTCTGGATTCAACACTTCACACCCAGATGAAACATAATCCGTATGATTCAATATCTGGTCGTCTACTGCCACATATTTTACATCTGCACCAGGATATACAGAGCAGTTGTTTGTCTGTAAACAAAGAACGAAAGTTGTTTAGAGTTCTTGTCAATAAAAATAACAATGCACAGCCCCATGTAACACAGGAAAAGAAACAAACAAACACGACCAAAACATATGAATGCTTCAAAACAGAATTTAATAACTGAAAACAGTTTAAAGTATTCATGTTAAGTACTGAGAATTCTAGAATATAACTCTGAACAGGTTAAACTTGTTTTCCAATGGAAAGAATTTTTTAATAAAAAGGTACTTTTTATATACAAATGTACCTTCCTTGTGTACTCTCCATCACCATCTGATAAGATATCAGAGCAGTTAGGTAAAGAATCTTGGGGAACAGTTGCTACATTACCACTTAGACTACTGCTGCTACTGGACAAAGATTTCATCCTCAGTGAATTAAAGTGGATGATATCTGATAGGCTAGACATAGTTCTTTGAGAGGAAGAATCTACACTGGTATGAACTTTATATGACACGGAACTCTTCCAGTTACTTGTAACGATCCTTCGTTCTAAATCAAGCGAAATGCACTCACTAGATCCCAGGCGATCTAAGTGGTGAACTGGATGTTGTGGCTTCCCTGACATGTCTGCTCTATTTTCCATCTTGTCAAGAATGTCAGGTTGACAATCCATAGATGTACTCATTGTGCTACACAAGCTGTACAAGGCATGATCTGATTGGCAGTTAATCTCTATCCCTTCAAAAGATGAATTCCCTTGTACTTGGATTACATCTGCAACTGATCTTCCCTGGTGACTATTGTTGCTTTGAGCATCTGATTTCTTTGATGTAATCTCCCCACATCTAGAACTATGTAAAAGGTGCTGAGCAGAAGGTTGCGTAGCCAGGGCTTGCTTATCGCTCACTGTTTCACATGAATCGGAATCTATTTCCATGGCAATATCAAAAGAAAATATCTTACATTCTGTCCCTGCAGAATTAAAAGTTTGGTAAGAAAACAAGAAGCATGGCATTCAATGAGGATGAGATGTTTAATCCAAACATTAGTAAACATTACCGTCATGGCTTCTTAAGAGTTTCTCTGCTGATTCTGTACTAAACCTTTCTGGTATCACAGATCCATTCATGTCATTTCTAACATAAACATCATAAGCTTCACTCTGAGCTTCAAAACATTTTTCCTGTAGCGTTGACAACATTTTTGGAACTTCACAAACAGTACTGGCCAGATAATCAGGTTGCAGAGAAGATCCATCACATGGAGGAGACAGCACATGACATTCTGAGCCCTGCTGTTCGTCACTCAGCATATTCTCCTGTGACGTTGACAACATTTTTGGAGCTTCACAAATAGCATTGGCCAGATAATCAGGTCGCAGAGAAGATCCATCACATGGAGGAGACCGCACATGACATTCTGAGCTCTGATGTTCAAGAATCTTCAAGTTTTCATCAACTCTCTTATCAGGAAAACTGTATTCTCTAGGTGTATCAGTATCTTCTTCTTGGTCCAGGATTTCAACAGAATCAGTTTCAGCAGTATGTCTTGCATCTGCTTGAGACAGTGAAGTTGGCACTGAATCAGGTCCTTCCAGCAAATTAGTTTGCAATCGATCATTGTCAAACTGTGGGCTAGCCATAGAAATCAGCCCTGCAACAGATTCTGTTTTAGCAATCGGCTCCATAAGAGAAACAGTATCACCCGCATCCGCTATTTCCTTTTGAGACAGTGGAGTGAACACAGAATCAGGTCCTTCAAGAGCAATAGATTTAAGAGACAGCAAGGAAACATTTTCAGGAAGTTGGCTAGCCATACAAGTCATCCCTGTAAGAGAGTTAGTTTCGGAAACACCCATTGTTATCTGTTCAGGCAATGGACTGGAGACAGAATGAGGTATTCCTTGTAAATTAGATTCAACAGGTTGCGATGTATCCTCTTGAAGCAGCGAACTCATGACAGAGTGCGGTACTTCAACAGGACTGGTAGAAGGAAGTCCTTCATTTAGTGAATGTGCGATGTTAAACTCCTGGACAACAGACTGAGACACACATATCTGTGACTGATCAATTTCTCCGGCATAATTTACAATATGCAAGCCACCTGGTTTGCAACCACCAAATTCATGTGTTTTTGGCTTGACCCGTTGATAGGTTTGAGACTGAGCATGATGCAGACTGTTTTCATTTCTCATATGAGCAAGATCTATAGATGACATTTTTGTATTATTTCCTGCAGAAAAAAAATCCCTGCACTGTTATTTTTTTGTTTCGAAAGCCACAAATGGGTAAAGGCCTATAATGGGGAGGATTAGATTAGAGGCACTGATAAGAGAATGAAAATCATAGCACATTACCATGTTTACAAAAAACCATTCAACTGGCAGTTTAAATTCCCGTTCGGCCTAACCATTTTTCTTTTGCACTATCATGTAAATACGATCCTTCACAATTTCTCATGATATTCAGTAAACTGAAGCAGGTTAACCATACCCAAGTCAAACAAGCTAATACAACTACAATTTGAGCTCCCAAGCCGCTTAAAATCTTGCAAGTTACTACACGCAATTCAGAGCGTTAGTACTACCACTCTGTGTCATTTCCCTTGTTACTTTGTTAGTGAATCCATGATGGTGCGAAGTTCTATCGATTCGCCTTAAACACGAATACCCACAAAGCATATCAGCACATAAATCGAAATGGGGCCAACAGATGCTCCGCCCAAAATCGAAATGGGACTCGCACAAACTCCCCGCGAATACGGGTGCGCTACGGAATCGAGGCCCCAAAAAAAAAACACAGCGACCTAACAGGCGGCAACCCGCGGCGAAAAGGAGACTGGCTTACCGCGCGCGGGGACGGAGTCGAGTGCCGGGAGGAGCCACGGCGGCGGGCGGCGGCCGGCAGCGAGGATGGCGCAGGCGAGGGACTCGGAGTAGGACACCACCTGCTCCTGCACCTGCGCCTTCACCCAGTCCCGGCGCTCGAAGACCTGCATGAAGAGCTCCTCCATCGCGGTCGCGGGCGAAGGTCGGGGCGATCGGGGGGCTAGGGTTTGGTCATGGAGGGGAGGGGAGGCCCCCCGCGGGGAGGCGTTTGAAATTGTTTGTTCGATTGGCAAAGGGGAGGAGACGAGTAGGCGATAAGCGGTGGGGAGTGGGATAATGGGCCTAAGCCCGTGCTTCCGATGCAATGATGGGGCGGAAATAGTAAAATTTGAGGCCCATGTTAAAAGTCAAGTTTAGTCCTCAAACTTCCGGCAGACTTAATAACGCTTTTAAATTGCTTCTAAAATGGATTGTAGTTAAATGAATTTAATCGCTTGTTTCTTCTTGTAAAAGTTACTTTGGTTAATTTTGTGAGATGATAAATGGCGTCATAAGCTTGTTTTACAGAATATTCTAAATTCATTTGGAGTAATCTCAAACCAGTTCAAACCTCCAAGGTGCGATTGACATGCAATTAGTCCTGGGAGGTTTTCTAAAAGAATGGTAATGCGGATGATGCAATCCACCAACCAACTTCGACTTGAATCATTTTTTCTCTGACATACTACAAGTTTGTTTTTTATTAATGGAAATACTGCCAGGAGTATCACTTATTTTTGTTGAAATTTCAGGACTATCACTTATCGGTCCGACCAAACTCAAAATCAAAACCAGATGGCGCCAATCCTCAGGTTTGAAGTTCCAACCTCAATTTTTCAAGTTCAGTTCGCGAAATGTAAACAAGTTCCCCGAAATTTAAACTCCCGCCAAAAGCAAACAACGCAATTACTCTTCGAACCTTCAATTTTCAAGCGCCTCCTCAGTACCGCCAAATATCTGAAGCTCCCGACCACGAGCCCCTGGAATCGAATACCGAGTTCAAAATTATCAGAGCCCGCCAAAACTACAAAGCGCCTAACCCCGCAGCAACAATTCGAATTAAAGCAAACTCAACCGACCGAATCGAATCTGCTCTTGGTTGAACACATTGAGCTGGAAATTTCGCACTGAGCAGGATGTTCTCTCCAAAAATCGGCAAATCTCCATAAAGAATTTCTTCAAACAGAACCAGATGCCACGAAGGGAACAATTCATATTCAGCAGCAAACATTCAAAACGTGAAACCGTAGCACTGAAACAAATTTGTCCAACTAAACAGCATCCACAATTCCACACAAAAATGACGCGAAGAATGATAGTAACAATTTAGCAACCAGAGGTTGCAACCATCACCATTAATTTTAAGATCAGAACTCAACGGGCACAACCACGAGATTCTTACAGTAATCAGCAAGCACTAGACAGGAACACTAGACACAAGAGAAAGAAATCAGAGATCGACAGGGCAACTACCACCGCTGCCATGGACTCGCTACGACGAAGACGAAGAGAAAATCACCAAACACCTACTACACTAGAGCGCCTAAGAGCTGGTGAACTTGGTGACGGCCTTGGTGCCCTCGGAGACGGCGTGCTTGGCGAGCTCGCCGGGGAGGACGAGGCGGACGGAGGTCTGGATCTCCCTGGAGGTGATGGTGGGCTTCTTGTTGTACCTGGCGAGCTTGGCGGCCTCGCCGGCGAGCTTCTCGAAGATGTCGTTGATGAACGAGTTCATGATTGACATGGCCTTGGAGGAGATCCCGATGTCCGGGTGCACCTGCTTGAGCACCTTGAAGATGTATATCTTGTAGGTCTCGACGCTCTTCTTGGCCTTCTTCCTGCCGCGCTCCTTCTTGCCCTCGCCGCCCTTCTCCCCCTTGGACGCCGGCAGCCGCTTCTCGGCCTTGGGCTTCTTCCCGGCCGCGGGCGCCTTCTCCGCCTTCTCGCCGGCCTTCTCCTCCGCCGGCTTCTTCTCCGCGGGCTTCTTCTCGGCCTTGGGCGCCATCGAGATCGGTGGTGGTGGTGGTGGTGTTCGACGAAACGAGCGAAAGGAGGCGAGGCGAGTGTGTTTCTGATTTGGAGATTGGATTGTGTTGTGCGGAGAAGACGAGTTGGCGATTTTATAGCGGTGGAGAGGTGGTGCGCGATTGGTGGGAGGCGGGGTGCCGCGGATCGATGACGTGGAACACATCGGGAGCGTCCGATGGGTTCGGAACCGACGGGACGGATGCGTTGGGCGCGGATCGGTGACGTGGCGAGGGTGTGGGGCGGGGAGGACCAGGTTTTCTGCCCGGAACGGTGACGTTGCTTTGTAATGGGCCACAGCCCATGCTTCCGATGCAATTATGGGCCATGTTAAAAGTCAAGTTTACTCCTCGAACTTCCGGCAGACTTAATAACGATTAAAATTGCTTCTAAAATGAATTTTGTAGTTAAATGAATTTAATCTCTTGTTTCTCCTTGTATGAGTTACTTTAGTTGAATTTTGTGAGATGATAAATGGCATCATAAGCTTGTTTTACAGAATATTCTCATAATTCATTCGGAGCAATCTCAAACCAGTTCAAAGCACAAACCTCCAAGGTGAGATTGCCATGTCATTAGTCCCGGAAGGTTTTCTAAAAGAATGGTACTTACTCTATTTCACAATGTAAGTTATTCTAACATTTTTTACATTTATATTAATATTAATGAATCTAGATAGATATATATGTATAGATTCATTAACATCAATATGAATTTGGAAAATGCTAGAATGACTTACATTGTGAAACGGAGAGAGTAATATTAGGGCCGAGTTTAGTTCCTAACTTTTTTTTCAAACTTTCAACTTTTCCATCACATCAAAACTTTCCTACACACGTAAACTTCTAACTTTTTTCTTTAAACTTCTAATTTTAGCACGGAACTAAACACAGCCTAGGATGGTGGAATCAATCAACCAATTTCGACTTTCGGTCATTTGTGTAAGCTGGACTTTAGTAAGCCAATTCAAGAGGCATAGCTTGCATTTTGGAATCTGAAATTAAATGGCCAAGATGAATACTAATATATGCTTATTTTATTCCAGCAAATTTAACAGGATATTGTCATGGTTATCAGAAAATAAGATCAAGGAAGACAGCTGCGAATTCGTTGGTCCCTCGCTCATCGGTGTCCTGATAATATTTCCAGTGATTTTTTTTCTGACATTCTCCTACAGTCATATTCCCTCCGTCTAAAAAAAGATAAACCCTGATTTTCGTGTCCAACGTTTGACCGTCTATCTTATTTAAAAAATATATATAAAAAAATTAAAAAGATAAGTCACGCATAAAGTATTAATCATGTTTTATCATCTAACAACAATGAAAATATTAATTATAAAAAGAATTCATATAAGACGGACAGTCAAACGTTACACGGAAACCTAGGGTTTGTCTGTTTTTTTGGACGGAGGGAGTACTAGTACAATGTAGTAGACCAGGAGTATCACTTCTTTTCTTGAAATTTCAGGAGTATCACTTGTCAATCCGCCCAAACTCAAAATCAAAACAAGATCCCACCAAACCTCAGTTTTCAAGCTCCAACCTCAATTTTTCAAGTTCAGTTTGCGAAACGTAAACAAGTTCCCCAAAATTTAGGCTCCCGCCAAAAGCAAACAACGTGATCACGCTTCGACCCTTCAATTTTCAAGCGGCTTTTCTCAGTCCCACCAAATTTCTGAAGCTCCCGCCCACACGATCCCGTGGAATCGAATACCCAATTGAAAATTTTCAAAGCCCGCCAAAACTACAAAGCGCCTATCCCCGCAGCCACAATTCGAATTAAACCAAACTCAAGCCACCGAGTATGATCTCTCTGCTCTTGGTTTGAACAGTTTAGCTGATGATGAGCGGTGCCCAATCTCAGTATTGTTCCCAAGATAAAAATTTCGAAACTGTGCAAGTGGCTGTATCCAAATACCAGTAAAACTCCATAAAAATAAAATAAAAATCTTCAAACCAAAAAAAAAAATGTAAGAACTGAATAATTCAGATTCAGTAACTTTACAAGACGTGAAACGAGCACTGAAGCAAATCCAGAACAACAAAAACTGAACATATGTTCAATACCACCGCATCTGAAATTCCACACAAAAATGACACGATACATGACAACAGTTCGGCAACCAGAGGTTGCAAACCGTCAACATTGATATTCAAGATCGGAATTTAACAGGCATAACCACGAGCTTCTTAGGGCATCAGCAATACGTATCCCCAGTCCGTCCCCCCGCCCTGCTCCATCCGCTCGCCGTTAGCCTTTCCGCCAGAGCCGGCTCCCCACAACGCTACGCGACCCCCACCTAGGCGACGCGTCTCCTCTTCCTTTTCGGACAAGGGACGGGCTCGAGCCACGCGCTGCGGCAACGGGTTATCCACCTCCATATTCCCCTTCCATCCTCTCCCCTCTCTTTCTCTCTCGTTCCCCTTGAACCGGAGGAGCAGGAGGAGGCGCCGGCGGCTAGCGCGGTGATGCCGAAGGCAGGGAGGACGAGGATGGAGGTGGGACGAAGAGGGAGAGAGAGGCGGTGCACTAGATCTGGCGACGACCCTGCAACTTCCGGCAATGGAGATGACTCGGTGACAACCCCGCGACAGCAACGGGCGGAGGGAGCGTCGCACCGTCCTCCCCGCCCTCCTCCACCGGCGCCGTGCCCGCCACCGAGCCTCGAGACAGGAGAGAGAGGGTGAGAGGCGTCGAGCCGGCGGAGGCGTCGAGGCGTCGCGTGTCTCCTCCTTGGTGGCGAGCACGCGAGAGTAAATGAGGGGAAGAGAGAGAGAGGGAGAAGAGGGGTGGTATAGTAAAATACCTACATGGGCTTTTTTGGGTTAGAGACATTTGTTGGGCTACTAGGGGTATCCTCCTTTGAGGGAGTTTCCCAGAGAGTGTCCTCAGTTAGTAAGGATGAGTGTCCTTGATTGTACATACCCTAGAATTCAGCCAGCACTAGACACAAACACTAAACACCCGAGATAGAAATCAGAGATAGGCAGGGCAACTACCATCGCTGCCAGAAACTCGCTACAACGAAAGAGAATCGCCAAGAACTATTAGACCCTAGAGCGCCTAAGAGCTAGTGAACTTGGTGACGGCCTTGGCACCCTCGGAGACGGCATGCTTGGCGAGCTCACCGAGGAGGACGAGGCGGACAGAGGTCTGGATCTCCCTGGAGGTGATGGTGGGCTTCTTGTTGTACCGGGCGAGCTTGGTGGCCTCACCGACAAGCTTCTCAAACATGCCGTCGATCTCCTCGTGGTGGGTGACCACGTCACGTCGCTCGCCAGTCCTGCTACCACTTGCCGCTTGTCACTCATCGATCCAAGATCATTGGCTCGCCTCACCACCTTCCAAATATGAGGGAGGAAGAGGGAGAGAGCTAGCAGAATTGGATGAAAAACGTTAATTATACAAAATTTCAGTGGCACTAAGTTAATATCGTAAATAGTAATGATATTTTTCTTAATTCGGCACAATATAATGATATTGATCATATTAACCCTAACGTTTACAGTGACTTATTATAAAGTTCTTTTAAATTGGACTATAAGTTTCGTAATTTACCACTCCGTCATTATTAGCTAACATAGCGCTTGAGTCAGCTCATTTTAACTAGGCAACATATTCTATGCACACATGCCCTCACGTGTACACACGTGCACACAAACTAAAAAATGTCACCAAAAAATCTATAAAAAATCATACACATACTTTCAATTGTATTACACCTAGGGTTAAAATCTTAACGTCAAATTCATTATATTTTAGCCGTAACAAAAAAACAAAAAATCTGACAGATTCTACATTAACGTCAATTGAAAGTATTACATTATTATTAGCCAATTGTCTTTATTTATACCCAGTGTCAGATTCTACATCAACCATATAGCCGATAGCTGAAAATCTTATTGCTATTGGTTAGTACTAGCATGGGCTGAAATTACTCCATTAGCTTGTCAGTCGATCGACTAATTAATTTGCTATTTGTATATATCTTGTCAGTTGCATGATCAAACTGACTGGCACGTCCACATCTTATCAACCTTTGGACCTGCACTAGAGTTAAGTGGATCTCCCAGGTCGTTGTGTTCGTCGACTTAGTTCGTTCCAACACAGTTCCATCGCCATCGGCCGAGCGCAAACTTTCCGTCAACACTTGTATTATCATAATATACAATTTTTTGTTCTAACTATTTATATCATATTTGTATGAGCAAACCATATGGGTAGGTGTTAAAGAATACTTTCTCCAAGCACAACCCTCTTTATATTCCTTTACAACCCCTTCTGTTGGTTTGCTTCGAAAACTGTATGAAACGAGCACTTGATTTGCCCAAGTTGGGCGCCACAAAACTCAAATGTGGCAAATGTACAAAATCAAATACAAACGCAGTACACATCAAAATCAAATCAATCGTACATTGGGGATTTAGGGTTGTTAGTGCATCATCTGGCCGTCGGGCGTCGGATCGATAGGAAGGCCATCGGCACGGTCACTCGATTTTTCCTTGGCTTTGACTGGATTCTTTATGACGAAATTGACGTATTGGTAGCCTCCACTGGTAGGGCCGGCCGCCGCTGCGTCGGCCTTGTTTGTTGGGGATTCCTTTGCCGCGGCGGATGCCTCGGCCTTACCTGCCGCGGATTTCTCAGCCATGGCGGGTGCATCGCCTTTGCCGGCTGTAGATTCCTTGACCGCGGCCGTCGCGTCGGTCTTGCCGGGCGCTGTAGATTCTTTTGCCGCGGTTTCTGTGTCGGTCTTGCCGGATGCCGTGGATTCCTTTGCTGCGGTCTCCATGCCGGTCTTGCTAGCAGTGGATTTCTTTGCTGCGGCCTCCATGCTGGTCTTGTGGGACGCCGTGGATTCCTTTGCCACAACCATCTTGCCGGTCTTGCCAGCTGTGGATTCCTTTGTCACCGTAGCCGTGTCGGCCTTGGCAACGACAGACTCCTTACCCGTCTTATCGGCTGGAGATTTCTTAGCCACCGTGGCTGCGTCGGCCTTGGTAACGGCGTATTTCTTACCCGTGGCAGGCGTGCCAGCCTTAACGGCTAGGGATTTCTTAGCCACCGTGGCCGCGTCGGCCTCAGTGTTGGTCTTGCCGGACGCCGTGGATTCCTTTGCCGCAGCCTTCTTGCCGGTCTTGCCGGCGGTGGATTCCTTAGCCACCGTGGCCGCGTCGACCTTGGCAATGGATTCCTTACCCGTGGCAGGCATGTCAGCCTTGGCGGCTGGTGATTTCTTAGCCACCGTGACCGCGTCGGCCTTGGCAGCGGCGTATTCCTTACCTGTGGCAGTGGCCGACGTGTCTGCCTTATCAGCTGGAGATTTCTTAGCCACCGTGGCCGCGTTGGCCTTGCCAGCGGCAGATTCCTTACCCGTGGTAGGCGTGTCAGCCTTGGCGGCTGGGGATTTCTTAGTCACCGTGACCGCGTCGGCCTTTGCAGCGGCGTATTCCTTACATGTGGCAGACGTGTCTGCCTTACCAGCTGGAGATTTCTTAGCCACCGTGACCACGTCGGTCTTGCCAGCGACGGATTCTTTACCCGTGGTAGGCGTGTCAGCCTTATCGGCTGGGGATTTCTTAGCCACCGCCGACGCGTCGGCCGGGTAATCCTTCACTGCCAGGGCGAGCGGCGGCCGTGCTACCACGGCGAGGGCGACCAGCAGCAGCGACGCAACGGCGAGGCCACGAGCCATCGTTGTTGTCCGTTGGTCCTGCGCCTAAAAGATCCGTGGCGAGAGAGGCACGATGCGTGGATTGTGATCAATCGTTTGCTACGGATCCGGCATAAATAACAGTCCGGCGATATGCGCGGAGAAATTGGCGGCCGCGCGCGCGGCGCGGCGCGGCTATTCTTGGCGGTTGCGCTCGCTTCGGTGTTTTTGCATGATGCATGCGACGTTGGTGGTAGGGGTAGGAGGGAGTAGGTAACGTACGTACGTAAAACGCGACTACGCGAGAGCCGCGAGGTGGTGGCGGCGCAGCCACCCGCGCGCGCTGCACGGCCGGTTCGACCGACCGACCGACGTGTGCGCGTGGGGAATTTTCTCGTGGGTGACGGATGATGGGCCAGGAAACGAGAGGAGCGCCCGGTGCCCGGTCCGGTCTCGGTCGCGTGCACGGTTGCAAAGCGATGCGTATCGTCCCGCGCCGAGGAAAGAGATTGTAATAAGGTGTTGGTTAAATCTGGGGGAGAGGAGGCCCGTCACGACTATGGATGGAGTCTGGAGTCTGGACCATTATTACACGGTGGTCCTGCCATTCCGTGCATAACTGGGTTAACTGCATGCAATACAACTAGGCTAGCCTTGGATTCGGGTGTGTTGTGTTGCTCTCCTTCTGAATTGGGCAGCGAATTCTCTTCGGATACTCTCTTTTAAAACGGAACAGCATTCTGCGGTAGTAAAATTTATCGCTAGTATAGTACAGGGAGATGTTTACAGAACAGTAGACATTTTCTCCCTCGTAGATCATCCAGTGGTCTCAGGAGCAATCACTGAAGGAGTGCAGAAATGGAGCTTTACACCCACCGACAACTCAAGCAGCAGGTAGTACGTTCCTAGAGCGGCAAGTGCCATTTAGTAATTCCGATTTATTTAATCATGCGACACCCGTTCGGCTTTTTCACGCCTTTGTTTCTTGGCCTCTGCAGCTACAGAACGCTCCAGCCAGCCCTGCATCAGGCTCAGCTCAACAAACCCATTTTAAATATCGGACAAAATTAGGTGAGCGCCACCAACACAGCAGCATTCCAGTTCCCATAGGAGTATTTGCGTGAGTGCGTGACAAGTATAATCCCTACATTATGTAGTAATTCAGTAGTAGTAGCTGTGAAAATGTACATGAACATTTGGGATATTTGAGTTTCCCAAATTCTGATCAAACTGTTCGAATATCCATGCCACATCAATATTTGATTTTTCTTTTTCATGCTAACAACATCAATGGAGGAGTAAGAAAGAACAAAGAAGAAAAACAAACAAATTTTTATGCAGTTTCCATCCAAGAAAAAAAAACACAAGTCTCACACGCACACGCCACTAGAACACGCACTGACACCGCCCACCGACACTCCGCGCGCCGCCGCCACCCTCTCCTGCAGATCCACCTCGAAATGTGAGCGCCGCTAAGCCAAGGCGGCGGCCACGGCGACGGCGACGGGCAGGGCGGCGAGCCACCGCAGGCACGAGGCGCCGGCGGCGGCGTCGTTCTTCTTGGAGCTCTTCCTCTGGTCGGCGGGCGGCGCGTCGTCGCCGGCCGGCCCGGGCGCGTCCGCCACGTGCCGGTGGGACGCCTTCTTGGACTTGGAGGCCTTGGGCGCGTCGGCGACCGGGGCGGGCGCCGGCGCCGGGGACTCGGCGGGCTCGAAGAGCTCCACCGGCTCGAGCACCGTGTCCACCGCGTAGATGGCGATGGGGTCCTTGTCGTACACCGTGTCCTTGATCCGCGCGACGCCGTCGGAGGCGTCCGTCTTGATGGTCACCTTGTCGCCCTCGTTCTGCACCGTGAAGTTGAAGTTCTTGGCGGAGCCGTCGGTGGCGAGGGTGTTCATGACGCCGTTGTTGGACTTGAGGCTCCGCAGCGAGTAGTAGACCGGGACGGCGTGGAAGAGCAGCAGCGACGCCTTGCCGTCGGCGGTGAGGTTCTTGTACGTGGGCACGAACGCCCTCATGGCGTCGTCGGTGGGGCAGAACGCCGTCATGCCGCCGTCGGCGGCCGACTGGAACGTGGACAGCGCGTCGGGCGAGGCCGCCACCAGCGCCGCGAACGCCTTGCAGCCGCCCTTCGCCATCGACGCCGTGATGTTCGGCGGGGCTGGCGGGGGCGCCGCGGGCGCTTTCGCCTTCGCCGGCGCCGCCGCCGCCTTGCCGTCGGCGGCGGAGACGGCGAGGGGGAGGAGGACGACGAGGAGGAGCGCGGCGGCGAGGCGGAGGTGGCGCATTGTGCCTAGCGTGTGGGATGTGTCTGCGTGGGAGTGAGGGAAGTGGGAGCCGTGTAGTGATGACTGATGATGAGTGTAAAACAGAGTGGGAGGTGAGCTGGCTTTGTAATGGAGGTACCCTTGGGGTTAAGCCGGAATATCGTGGATTGCCCTTCCATTTTCTCCCCTTTGCTTCTATTATAGATTCTGTCATGTAAAAAAATTGTGATTTGGTCATTCCTTGTTCTTTTGTTATATTTTAATTCAGGTCTTCGTGTCATTTTCTTATTCTCTTTTTTCCGACAGATTGATGTCCTCTTGTTATATTGTAATTGCTCATTTTTTTATTAGTTGATGGTGTTTGGGAATGATATTGAGAGTGGAGAGGGTCAGTGTGGTGATGTTCTTCGGTCTTTTGTGTTTTTTAAATGGAGGAGGTTGTCCCATGAGTTTTAAACTTATAAGGATCATTTTAAATCGTAAACAGAGAAATAAAAAAATAAAGGATTTTGACAGAAATGTAAGTGCAAAATATTATATTGCAAAACACATGAATGATCGTTTGATTGGACCGTAGAAAAAACAGATGAATTTATGACAGATAAAGAGACTAAAGAAACTTTCCATGAGGTTCTATTTCATATTAAATTTTCTCCAAAACTTGTATAAAATGTGGTATTCCATAGGATTTCATATGATGTATTCCTTTTATTCAAAAGGCTATATATGAAAAAAATCATATAATGAACGAAAATTCCAAAATTTCTATGATTTTTTCTTTAAATCGGAAAGGGCATAAATGTTTTTTTCCCACTTTTATGACATCCTATCCTATTCCTAGCGCAATTACTGTGATATAAACAGCTTATTATATTGGGTTTAAAAAAGTTTGCGCAAAGACCCCTCCACTTGAACCTTGAACCAATGATCAAATACCATTCCCCATTTCGGTATCTCCTAACAGTTGACTTGGACGAATATTGGGGTAGAAATTATACATTGCAAACTTACCCTCGCTTTAATTAGAGCGGGTACTATTTCAGAAAGCTATTTTCAGCAACAACTTTGGCTCATAGAGCTTCTTTGGTTTAAAGTTAAGTTTTGCAGTACCAAAATTTTAATAGTGTCAAAAATGTTTGGAACTACCTATAGTACAGAATTTGGACCAGTGTGGATAAATTTGGTAAAAAAAAAAGGCATTCGTTTGCTACTATAGAAGTTGTCGAAATTTTGATAGAGCAAAAAAAATGACTCCAAACCACCACGAACATCCCAAGTGATCACTTAATCTTGGGTCGTGTTCTTTTAAAAATGTTGGAAACTCTTTTCTCCTAGATATAAAACCATGTGGAGAATTAGCATATGATTAATTAGGTATTAGTTAAAAAATAAAAATTGATTAATATTTTTTGAAAAGCAATTTTCATAAGAAAAATACTTAAAAAAATTAATTGTATCGTTTAACCATGCGAAAAACGTGTACATGAAAAACAATAACGAAAAGTTAGGAAAAGAAACAAAAGAACACACTCTTGACTTGTTAATCATCGCAATTAAACAGCATAAAATTAGCGCTAGCTTGCCAACGAGTAAGGCAAAGAATCAATGGCCGACACTGGAATGGATTGTGGACGAAGAACCGGAGGTCCCCTGCACGGCAACTTGCAGGACGTAATGAATAGTGAGTCTAATTATGCTACGGATCGCCAACGTTTGTACCTATTCGCCCACATAATTGACGTGGGGACAATGGGCAAAACACACACCACCTAGCTAGTGCCCGAAGACACGCATTCACGACAATTGTACATTGCCTCGTCAGCTCCCCTGCTATTTTGTTTCTTAATTATATAGTAAGTACTATAGTTCCTCCCTTTTTTCTTTTGAACATATATGCAGTTGTAGAAATATTGTAATGCAACGTCGTTGTCCAGTCTGCCAGCTTCCATGGCCGTTGTGTTTAGCAGCAGCAGTAATAGCACGTTGCCGTTGCTCGCGACCCGTCCACGCGACGAGAAGCGTGGGTTGTGAAGCGAAATTCTTTTCAGGACGGCGACGGGTGTGGTGCGGCCACCGACAGCGGATGGAAGGGGCAGGGCATCCGGCCGAGACGCCGCGTTGGATTTCATCACGCGATGCGGGCGCGCGCGGGCTGAAGGAGACAAACTGCCCCCCGCTTGTGACAAACGCGTAGGTGCTCGCCGTGCAGATGCAACGCGCGGCCCCGGGCGTACCATGGATGGACTGTGGTGCCGAAGCGATCGGTGGAGGAGTCGCCGTCTAGCAAGGAACCGGGCGCGGTGACCGGTGACGCCTGTCTGCCTGTGAGATTAAAGCTTGGGCTTCGAGTAAAACTAGACCGGGATTACTGGGGCTGGGAGGTAAGTACTTCTTCCATATTTATAAGTCGTTTAGAACAATATTTAAGTCAAATCTTGATAATATAAATCATAAATAACTCTTAAGATCTTTAGTTTGAAAATATAAAAATTATATAAATAGATTTATCTTGAAAAATACTTCATAAAAGTATACATATATCACTTTTCAATAAATATTTTTATAGAAAAAAGAAGTCAAAGTTGTGTTTTGGAGACCGTGTCGCTGTCCTAAACGACTTCTTTTACGAGTACGGAAGGAGTACGCACTAACTTAATCAACCGTAGCTAATTTATAATGGGATTGCTAAATCACATTTGACAAAATGTTCTTTTTTCTTTCAGATTTCTACCCTTACGACTTGCTTTATGATCCGTGCTCTGACAACCCCAGTTCCTTCTTCTCCATCTGCGACGACCCTTTCCTTTCTAGTTTCGGTGACTATGAAGAACCTAATGGAATAGGGTTTAGATTCCCAGATTGGGATAGGGGGTATCATCGAGCTTAGAGGAATGGTCGTGAGAGACGGTCCGGCTGTGTGAATTGGATATGGGCAAGCGACGAGGCACTGACAGTGGTTGACAGTGGTGTTTGAGCCGCGCGGATGGTAAATCTTATGTGTAGAAATTTATACTGATCCAATAAGACAAATTGTCCTAGAAAGTTAATAATGGTAAATCTTATATGTAGAGATTTTTAGTATAGAAACTTTCTATATAAAAGTATTTGAATCCGAATTCGAATCAAAATCGAAACTGGATTCAGGATTGGACAAACTTTTGGTGTATAAGCTTACGGGAAAACAAAACCGTGTGGTAGGGAAAAAAAAAGGGAAAGCACAAGCGTTCGTGCCTTATCTCTTTCGGACTAATCAGCCCTTAACCCAATAAAAATTTGTCTTGGGTTGTTTGTCCCTTTTCTTCTCAACATCACTCGCTCCCCATCTTTGCCCTCTTTCTCTTCATTTTTCTCTCAAAATCATTGTTAAGAGCATCACCAAGAAATCACGTATAATCTCTCTCCAAAAATTTATTTTCGGGTTTCCTAAACTGAAAATAGGTAGTCGAAAAACATATCTTTCCAAGAGAAATCCTAAATTTTATCTCCAAAACTAAAAGTGGTCCCTTTTGTTAAACTAACACCAGCTTATTTATGTTTTCCTCCCTCTTGCGTGCGCTCCTGGCGTTCCCCCCAATGTGTGTCGCGCTCTCCCCTGAGAAAAATTTGGCGCTAATGAGAGATTGGGGATGACAGACACGCCGTTTCTCTCTCTCTCTCTCTCTCTCAAATGAAGAGAGCGAAGGATGCGGGGAAGGGGTTTCCAAAACATTAGGATCCAGATAGGAGATCTGTTAGAGGCATTTTTTTTTACCAAAATCCCAAAAAGTTAGGATGGGGGATGGAATAAGGGGACTGTTGGTGATCCTCTAGGGGCTTACTTGAAAGCCCTATAGTTAGGCAATATTAGTATAAATTATAGGCATGTAAACTTTTTCATCCCGAGCTCAAATTGATAAAAGAATTTAACTTATCCTATCATAAAAAAGGTGTGACCGTCCACAATTATTCTTGAAAGAAGTTGGGTTTAGACCCTCAAGTGCTTTGCAAATGCCTACGCTCCCTCTCCCCATGCCTTTTTATCACCGATATCACCTATTTCGCTCTTGTCCTTGCCTTCTTGCCTTCAGCTCTGTGCTCTTTACTGATATGCACCTCCACCACCAGGATTTGCAATCATCGCGACCATCGTCTCCACGGCCTCAATCCATGCCGGAGTTGCCGTCTACAGCTCTATTGCTATGATCCACATCGGAACTGCTACATTTCCACATTGAGACCGCTATAGTTCTACATCAAAACTGTCTATACCATCTATACTCCTTTAAAAGAAGACAATGGTGATGGCAATCGTCACCACCAACTCTCCATGAACTTCTAATATATAATTTTACCAACTAATCCATGTGCTCTTTTTTTTACAAAATTGTCCTATATCTTGTTTAATATCTTATTTCATTTCTATAACATAAGTTTATCATGAAAAAACATTTATAGGGTTGAAAATGTTTAAAAAATCCTCGCAATTAACCTGTTGCAAACAATATTAGGACATACCCCCTCTATTTTTTTAATAGATGACGTGTTGACTTTTAAATACATGTTTAACCATTCATTTTATTCAAATATTTTATGTAAATGTATGAGATATAAATCATACTTAAACAGTACTTTGAAATGTTACCAGTACCCAAAATTCCCACCGCTATCACTACAAGAGGCAATAGCAAGCCCGTGCCTACAAAAGTTCTTTGTTTTAGGGAATCCAAAAATTCAAAAGAACCTAATGAAATTTTGGGTATCAACTAGGAATCGTGCCTGCAAACAGCCAAATGAGGTAAAACACTGTTACACTAGCCAACGGAGATGTTGCAAATGAGGTAAAACACTACCCAATGGAGATGTTGTTGATAGTGTAGTAGCAAAAAGTATGGTTTCAATTCCGAGATCATATGTTCAATCCCAACACGTTTATATTTTTATCTTAAAAAATATTTGGAGAGACGATCTCCCTTTTTTTTAACAGTACCCAGTGTTCGCAAGTGCAGGATGGGAACCCATCCCTCCTACACGCAAAACGGAGTAGACTTTTAACACATGATTAATTAAGTATTAGCTATTTTTTTTAAAAAATGAATTAATTTGATTTTTAAGCAACTTTCGTATATAATCTATCTATTATATACTAAAAGTCCATTAAGTGTCCTATAAACGCTCCTAAGCCGCCAAGTGGCGCTCTAATAAATTAGATAAATTCTTAGAAATTCTAAGAAAAAAGCAAAACATCTAGTCCTTGGATTTCACTTAAACCGGTGGACCCGTTATTTTACACCATTAGATTAGATTTGTGAGAAAAAAAAGGTAATCAATCTGTGATCCTCCTTGCCTTCTAATCGCTTTAGATCTATAAAAAAGTAACACGCTCCACGATTCTTACGCGCGATGGGGCATGAGTTAATCACAAACCAACGCACTCCTCCAGGCAGCAGGGTTCTGCACGCACCATGAAACGTTGACTAGCAGGTACGTCAATCTCTTTCACCGGCGATCGGCCTGCCCAGCTGCCCTAGATGATCGGCGACAAGGGTAGCCATAACCATGAGTCCGTTGATGTCGACCAGACTCTCGCGTCCCACAGCTTCTACCACTCCGGCACTATTTTATCAATTAAGATTTGATCCAAACTGAAATTTGCAAACTATTGTTGCTGTTTTTTTCAAAGAAAATTTCCGTTCCAACTTCCAAGTTTTGTTTCTTTTCATGTTTCTGATATGAAACGACATCATGAACTTCTAAATTGTGTCTTTCCATGTTAATGATATGAAACGATCGACATCGTGGTCATTCAGTAACCTAACAAATTTGCACTACTGTATATAAGTAATAAATTGTGACACTTTCTATTATTTCTAATTTTGAAGTTTGCATCTATTTAAGTGGCACCAAATCATAATAACTTACTAATGGTTAATTTTAAAATAAGTTGTAAAGTTAAAAAATATTACTATTGAGAGTTACAGATGAGTACAATTTTATTTTTATATGTTGTACTCCCCAAACGATAAAATCATGAAAAATTGAAATTGTAACTCCAAGTAGAGCACATACTTTTTGAATTGTAAATTTATGAATTATTTTATCATTAGAAAAAAATCTAAAAATTATAACTCCATGCTAAGATGACTCCAGATGCATTAACTATTCAGGTCATAACTCTACATATACAACTTGATATTTACTACTCCCACCATCCTTCCTCCATGCCAGTTTGATCTCTTCCAAGTTTTTTATATCTCCCTTAAAATAATCATCATATAACAAATGACTTTTCGTTTATGGGCATAGTTGAATAAGCTCATGCATGCAACTAGCCAAAAGTAATTTCTATTGGTGTAAGCCTAAAAAAATTCTCTTGGTGTAACTCCACGAAATATTTACAGCGTGATGCAATTAACACCTTGATTGATGAAAATAATTTTAGAACCATGGAGGTTTTGTTGTTTTTGGTCTCAGCATCCTTTGCTTAGGTGATGATCAAATTGGAATAGAGGGAGTAATTTCTAAGTCAGAAATATGCTCTGTCTTATTTGTAAGAGACAAATTGCATCAATGTAAACTGGGCTAGGTTGATGCCAAATAAAACACAAGTGTTAGTAGAAAATAAACAGATTTGATAAAAAAAAAGTTAGCCCCTAAACATTTATTTTTTTTCAAAAAAACCTTATTTTTAATTTATATTTAATTTAGTAGATATGTTTTCTAAATAGACTAAGTCTACATTATCTTAAATGATGAAGAAGACTATAGATATCTGCTTATAGGGATGAATTAAATATTATACAGTATAAATCTATCAAATAGATTAAACAATTATTTAAGCAATGCAATCTACTATGCACCCCCGCGTAAATGCGCGGGCTACCATCCTTATTTTTAAAAAAAACACCGTTTAGTGGTTTGAAAAATGTGCACGCGGAAAAACAAGAGAGAGGGGTTAGGAACATGCGTTGCAAATACAGCCATATTCAGAGACACAACTGTGTATTAGTACATCGTTGTTCAAATTACAAACGGCCAAACGATCAACCGAGACCCAAGGTGCCTAATTTTTTCTAAGGAGAAATTAAGCAGCAAGCGGCCTAATTAAATCGCCGAACTCCTCAAGAATCACCGACCCTCCAAACTCCTCCCTAATATATAAGCCACCGAAACACCAACGCCATCTAAAGCGAGAGCACGGCGGCGGCGGCGGCGGCCACCACGGCCGCCGTGACGCCGGAGCTCATGCCCGCGCTGCCCGCCTCGTCGGCTGTGCCGGGGCCAGGCGAGTCTGCTGCCGGCGAGTCTGCTTCCGGCTCCGGCGGGCCGTCCGCCGCGGGGCCGGATGCTTCCTCCGCGGTCGGGGCCTCGGCGGCCGTCTCGTCCTCCATGTCGCCGCTGTCCGGCGACGACGCCTCCTCCTCCTCGGAAGAGCTCGACGAGGAGTCCTTGGGGGCGCTTGCCGGGGACTTCCCGGACTCCTCGCCGGCCTCCGGCGACTCCGCGCCGGACTCGGCGTCGGGCGCCTCGCTGGGCGCCTCTGACTTCCCGGAGGGGGCCTTGGCGGCGGCGGCCTTGGGCGGCGCCGCCGCGGGAGCCTTGCCGGACTTCTCGGGAGACTTGCTGGGACTGGGAGCCTTCGACGGCGAGGTATGTGAGCCGGAGGAGGAGTTGGAGGACGACGACGACTTCGGCGCGGCCGCCGGGGCCTGCGCCTCCGCGGCGAGCGCCACGGCGGCGCACGCGGCGAGGAGGACGGCGACGAGGGCGAGATCAGCGCGGGCCATGGTGCGTCGATCGACCGAGCACCTCGTCCGGCTATGGGCCCTGGGTTTCCCGTGTTGAGGTTTCGCCATGGCGCGCGGCGGAGCTATATAGGTGGCCGGCGGCGAGACAAGCACGGAGGAGACGGTGGCTATTCTTGGTGGCGCCTCGCGCCATGGGTGTCTCTTGCCATTGCGGGGATAGTGATGACGTCGCGGCGTCGCGCGCGCCAAGCGGCATCGAGCGTAGGGGCGCGCGTATTTTGGGCCGTTTGATTGCGGCCGTTGGATCTGCATCCTGCGACGCTTGTGTGGCTTGGATGTGAATGTGTTCTTGGCACAGTTGAACTAAGCTTGACTTTTCAAAAGCTGAGTTTATAGAGTCCTCAATGCTTCTGAGTTTATCTTCCTTGTATCTGAAAAAAAAGGCAAAATCCAAACTTTTAAATGGTAATAATGTCCCTAAACCATTTGCCAGAACTTTAAAATTATGGAGGAAACACGTGCTACGGCACTGTTAAAAAACTTGTAATAGAAGGTTGATTGCTAAATTTCAGTAATCACCAAGCTTCACCGCAACACAAATTTTGATAATTTAACACTTTGAAAAAACTAATTTTACAAATGAATTGTTGCCAAAACTTATTTCAAAAATGACCCTTTTATTCAGCGCCAAATCGTGTGACGCTGAACTTAGACACTCAACGCCAAATAGCACGGGCGCCGAATGTCCGTTGGCACGCTGACTCAGCCTTCCATCCGCGGTGACACGGTATTCAGTGCCAGTTGACGTGACGCTGAGGTGTCTAAGTTCAGCGCCACACGATTTGGCGCTAAACAAAAGGGTTACTTTTGAAATAAATTTTGGCGACGGTTCATTTGTAAAATTAGTTTTTTCAAAAGGTCAAATTGTTAAAATTTGTGTCACCACAAGGCATACAAGTTTTTGAAGTCGAGGCTTTGGTGCAGGGAACTCAACCTTCATTGGTTGCTCGGGCAGATGGCTCTAAAACTATATAGTCAGATAAATTTCATTAGTATTCTGATAAGCAAATGTTGTCAAGCTCTAGATGATTTTCAGCGTACAAATTAACCGGATCAACAGTACCGCACACAGATGGCAAAGCCAAAGAACAGGGCTGCCACACGGTAATAATGATGCTCGCCCCTGAATTTAAGTTGCTATGATGATATATTGTCTAATCTTATAAGTGTTTGTTCAATTAATCTCCAGTTGGAAATGATTAGAGGGGATTGAGGTCAAGGTGTGAAATCCCCTTTAATCCTCTTAGAGGAGGGATTAACTGAACAAGACGTAAATGATTCTATGACATGAGTTAGAATAAGAATATTAAGAAATTAGTTAAACCGTTATATAGTTGAGTATGGTAGGATATTTTCCCTCAGTACTGTCAGTCGACTTACCATGATAAATTTAGACAGCCAAGCTTTTCCATCAACCCAGAAAAACAGCTGAAGATCTAAGAGTCCAATTCAAACAAAAGCTGGAGCTCAGCCAAACAATTTCAGCTCCACTAAAACTAGAAGTAAAGTTGGGTGGAGCTCTCTCACAAAATGTATTAGAGTTCTGGAGCTGGGTTTAGGCAACTCCACAACTCTACTCCAGACTCAACTCCTGGAGTTAAATTTAGGAGTTGGAGCTGTACCAAACATGCCCGAAATTCATACTGACTTGCCAGTGCCAAAAAAAGATGCAGAGGTTGAATAAACCTGACTCCATGATTAAACCAAGCATATATTCCCTCCATTTCATAATGTAAGTCATTCTAGCATTTCCCACGTTCATATTGATGTCAATGAATCTGTCTAGATTCATTGACATCAATATGAACGTGGGAAATGCTAGAATGACTTACATTGTGAAACAGAGGGAGTATTTTTTTTCTGAGAGTATGACACCCTAGCATGATTAGCATCCAATACCGTGTTCTTCACTTTCTATGCTTGTTTAGGCTGTGTTTAGTTCCTTCCAAAGTTGGAAGTTTGGGTTGAAATTGGTACGATGTGACTGAAAAGTTGTGTGTGTATGACAGGTTGATGTGATGGAAAAAAATTGGAGGTTTGGATCCAAATTTTGGATCTAAACACAGCCTTACTGTAGTTTTCAGCTTCTGAATGTGCTTCCTCCAGCTTATTCAATCTTGTTCTGAACAAATGATCTCTCTTCAGAAACTTGTGCTGTAGTTTGAAGCCGGATGTATTTTCCATTTATTGCAGCTTAATTTTCACCACACAGTTCGTCGATTTTTTTTCAGCAATCTTTCAGCATGGTCTCTTGCCTACCTTAAGGGCCTGTTTAGTTCTCAAACAAAATTTTCTAGCTGTTACATCAAATATTTGGACACATACATAAAGCATTAAATGTAGAAAAAACCAAGAACAATTACACAGTTCGCCAGAAAATTATGAGACGAATCTTTTAAGCCTAATTGCACCATGATTTGATAATATGGTGCTACAGTAAACATTTGCTAATGACAGATTAATTAGGCTTAATAAATTCGTCTCGCAGTTTCCTGGCGGAATATGTAATTTGTTTTGTTATTCTACTACGTTTAATATTTCAAATGTGTGTCCGTATATCTGATGTGATATGTAGAGGCAAAATTTTTTGCCAACTAAACAGGCCCTAAGTCATATCTTCCTTCAGATAAATTTTCAAAAGAAAACAAAATATTCCTGGTTCAATTGTTCAAACCATTGTTTTAAAAGAAGAAGAAGAAGAAGAAGAAGAAATCCTGGGCTAAGATGGGCCGGCCCACGAAATGAAATCGTGCTCAGATTTCTGACACGGACCAGCTATTGACCTACCTCACTGACATATGGGTCCCACAGAACCGTATTGCGGGGCCCAGGTGCGTCCTCCCGAATCCTGATCCAAATCCCCCAAATCGGACTCGAATTCGCAGTTTTGTCCACCTCCCCGCCTCCACCCCCGGCCGCAAACCCTAGCTCGGGAAAAAACCCTAACCCTAGAGGCCTCGCCGACCACCCAGCCATGGAGCCCGACGGCGACGCCGCGTTCCACCGTAACGAGGCCATCTCCGCCGTCCAGGACGTGGACCAGTACTACGGCGACGACGACGACTTCGACGACCTCTACAACGACGTCAACGTCGGCGACGGCTTCCTCCACAACTCCTCCTCCTCCCAGCCCCCGCCTTCCCAGAAACTCCCGCCGCCGTCGCTGCCGCCGCCGCCGCCACAGAAGCAGCCACCGTCCCAGCAGCTCCCTCCGCCTCCCCAGCAGCAGCAGCCACCGCCCCAGCACTCGCTGCCCCCGCCGCCGCCGCTCCCGCAGGCGCCGCCTCCGCAGCAGCAGAAGGTGCACATCCCTGGCGTGGCCGCCCCGGCTCCGAATCACCCTCCATCTCAGCCCAATCTCCCGCCGCCGGCCGCCCCGGCGCCGCTGCCGCCTCAGCAACACCAGATCCAGCAAGGCGGTGGCGACGGATTCCACCGCCCGGGAGGCAATTATGGCGGTGGTCCCATCGTGGTCGGGAACGGCGGGCCAGCTGTTGTTGGGGGTGATGGTCCTGGCGGCACGACGCTGTTCGTCGGGGAGCTCCACTGGTGGACGACCGACGCCGATCTTGAGGCGGAGCTCATCAAGTATGGGCCGGTGAAGGAAGTGAGATTCTTTGATGAGAAGGCGAGTGGCAAGTCCAAGGGTTACTGCCAGGTTGACTTCTATGATCCTGCTGTTGCCACTGCCTGCAAGGAGGCAATGAACGGCCACCTGTTCAATGGTCGTCCGTGCGTTGTGGCCTTTGCCTCGCCGAATTCCGTCCGTCGAATGGGCGAGGCGCAGGTTAAGAACCAGCAATCCATGGCTGCACAGACATCGTCTATGCAGCCCA
Source organism: Oryza glaberrima (assembly GCF_000147395.1). NCBI lineage: Eukaryota > Viridiplantae > Streptophyta > Magnoliopsida > Poales > Poaceae > Oryza > Oryza glaberrima. The sequence continues at coordinate 21,409,548 of NC_068333.1, read as the reverse complement.
AGGGTGGGAGAGGCGGCGGCGGTGCTGGAAGCCCTCAGGTTGGTGGTAATTATGGTGGTGGCCGCGGAGGTGGACCTGGTGGTGGTGCAGGCGGAGGTGGCGGAAATTGGGGGAGAGGTGGTGGAGGGATGGGGAGAGGACCTGCTGGGAATATGAGGAATCGGATGGGAGGACCAGCAGGCGGCCGAGGGATCATGGGAAATGGTGGAATGGTTGCACCACCACCTCCAATGCTGCCTCCAGGCGGAATGATGGGGCAGGCTTTTGATCCTACTGGTTATGGCGCAATGGGAAGGATGGGTGCTGGGTTTGGTGGATTCCCTGGTGCACCAGGGGCAGGGCCATTCCCTGGGTTGATGCAGCCATTCCCACCTGTGGTTGCACCACATGTTAATCCTGCTTTCTTTGGAAGGGGTGGGATGGGTGCTGGCGGAGTTGGTATGTGGCCTGACCCCAACATGGGGGGATGGGGTGGGGAGGAACAATCAAGTTATGGGGATGATGCAGCGTCTGATCAGCAGTATGGGGAAGGGGGAAGCCATGGTAAGGAGAGGGCCGAGAGGCCACCTGATAGGGAGTGGTCTGGTGCATCGGAGAGGAGGCGGGAGAGGGAGAAGGATATACCCCCAGCACAGGAGTGGCCAGATAGGAAGCACCGGGATGAACGAGACATGGGCCGAGAGAGAGATCGTGACTATGACAGAGAGAGGGAGAGAGATCGTGATAGGGAGAGAGAAAGAGACCGTGACAGGGAGAGGGACAGAGAGAGGGACAGGGAAAGGGAGAGGGATAGGCACAGGGATGACAGAGACCGCTATGGCGATTATCATCGGCACAGGGACCGTGATTCAGAGCGTAATGAAGATTGGGACAGAGGAAGATCATCTGGTGTGCGCAGCAGGTCTAGGGAGGTTGATCATTCTAAGCGTAGGCGGATGACGCCTGAGTAGCATAGCTCGATGCACTACTTCTCATATAGAGGCAATACCAATCCAGGGCATCTTCTTCTTTTTGCTTACGAGCATGGACAATTACCAACTCTTTACTGCTTGTAGCTGTGGTGGTTCTTACTGCTTGTGTCTCTGGCGATCTGTTGTAGCATTATTTGAGATGTAAGTTAAGCTGATTCTGATCCCTTGCTTGTTTTCAATTGTAACTCTTCATATTTAATTGTACTTGCTAGGTAGTATGGTGGCATTCTATGGCATGTAACTCATCTTTTCTGTATTGATTTTAGTCATGTAACATATCCTGTACACTAGAATATTTTTTTCCTCTGGTTTATTCTTTTGGTAGCTACATGCAGCATGGCATTTTTTAAGCCAAGAACTGCATCATAGCACCATTGTCTATCACCATCGAATGTAACTTTGACTATTGTAGCAATTAGACCCCATTCTTGTAATCAGGTTCCCTCTGCCATCTTTTATGCAGGAAAGGTAGTTTGTAAAGGCTGTATACCAGTTCTTTGTAATGAACACCGTCTATCCTTTGTTAGTGGATGTAAGGGTGACAGTACTTTATTTATCTGTTCACTCGTTCACTCATGGAGTGGATGTTATGAGAAATTAATGATTTCATTCAATTCCATGATATAGAAACCAATACTAGCTTGCTTACATTGTGGCAATCTGTATTTATTCTTGTTGGATCACTGTATTTTTCTTAATAGTATGCATACTAACATGCATAGGAATAGTTCATGCACCTTTAAGAACACACACTAGCATTCTGAAGTATCATTCATATAAATAGGATTGTGGGAATATGACAGACGGCCTAATTAAGATGTGTATTACCACATAAATGGATTATAGGAGTGAACCCTAGGATAACATTTTCAGGAAGCTTGTTTGGCTGCATAAGAAAAACTTGGTGAATTTTCATCTTTATGCATCCTGAAAGTTTTGGTAACTTACTATATATTAGTTGGTGCAACTCCATAATTTTATTTCTGAAATCTTGTTCTGTTTTCTAAACAAGTGCAACTTATGTAAAAGAAAGATTCCTTTACAAATCTTGATTAATTGACTTGGCTTATGAATAATTCAACTGAGAATCATAAAAAGTGTTATATTTTTTATAATCCACCGCTGGAGAATATCAGGTACACCCACAAGCCACAATGAAATTGGATAACGGTTCTTTTCTCCCTGTTCCATACATGCTTATCAATTGGTTAGGGTGATATACTTTTATCATTTAAATATCTGTTGATATCATATATATATATACATATATATATATATATATATATATACATACATACATACATATATATATATAAATACATACATACATATATATATATATATATACATACATATATATATATATATATATATATATATATATATATATATATATACATATATACGATGTCTAATTTGTGCCTAATATGTGTAGTAAAAAATCTCATGCATTGCAACCCTGACATAGTGACATGTATGAGTATACACTAAAATTTATGGTTATAATTGTGAAAAATCTTGGCGAAGGGGACAATACCAGTTTTAGCTTGTCAATATATTATTTTTTGGTAGGGTTTGGAGAGTATTTGATTGAATGAGTTATTTTGCATTATGAACTCCTTTTTTGGCTACTTACGTGTGATGCAACATTATGCTTGCTGTCATAACTTTTTACATAAAATAACCTTCGTACATGATGCTTCGTTGCTACTACTTGTACTTTAAGACAAGCACTTCACTAATTACAACTGATACCACATTGATTGATTGTATCCTTGCATCGTTTTTTAATATGCATTTATCCTGTTTCATTTGCAGCTAAAAGCGGTTGGAGACTTTGGATCTGTTCTGCTACATGAAGATCGCCTAACCTGGATGATAGTTGTTTCTTGATGTATTTTGATGTGTCTGGGAGAGCATACAAACATAAGAATCTATAAATGTGTAAGATGCTTTGTAGTTTGGACCAATTTTTGGAAAACATTACTCTGAGGTGTACTATTTTGGTAGTAGGATGTTTGACTGCTTTGTATTATTAAAATTCTTTGTCATCTCTGTCATTCTGTTGGTGACCAAAATGATTTTTTTGCATTCCTGTGAATCATATTCCCTTTTTATAGTTCATTTTTGTTGTCACATTTCTGTTTATTATTTAGTAGCTAGCAGCTTGCTTGTTTAGTGTATATTAGTTTTCCTCGGTGGAACTTAGTTTGTGGAGTATCATATTACTGGAAGTTACAGGTTAATTGTCTTATGTACTTGTTATTTGTTAATGTATTCCTTGCAAAAGGAATGGCAGTTTCCTCTTCAAAAACGTTGTAGCTGCTTTCTGGAAATGATCCTCTCAGTTGCTGAGGGTGCAAATGGTCTATTAGGCCACTCCAAAGGGCGTTTCTTTCTTATTAAATTTTGGGGTATGGCGAGTAATCAATGAAATGAGAGGATGAAAATGAAATGGGTTTAATTTAGATGAAATCATGTCTACACTGTTTTCAATACAACCTGTACTGTGTATGAAACAACAAAAATAAAACAATGTATCATATGAGATATTTCAATTATAATTAGTATGTGGTACCCTTGAACATAAAAAGTAGGAATTGCCCTATATCTTCTGTGGACTGTAGTTTTATCACCTTTGCTGTGTGGATGTCTGCATCCGAAACATAGAACGTCAGGGTGGAATTTTTGCTCTCTTGGATGGTGGCGGTCAAGCAGTGGGTATGCCACTCAAGGCGTTGTGCGTCGCTCCAGTTTTTCATTGAAACATGATGCACTGCCGAGCTTATGGCGTACTGTATTTCGTACCATCTTTCGGGTAGACAATAGCTCGGTGATTGCTCAGTCGTACATGAGTATTTTTGTCTTTGGGGCACTCGAGTTCTAGAAATTTCCGCTCCGGTGATCAGCAAGCTCCTCCATCATGGCAGCTTTTGTATCTTGATCTTTTCCTGGGTTATGCCAGAACATGAACAATGTCGACTTGGAACATAGAAAGATGGGATGGCATGCCTGGGTTGCCTGATGAGGCTACGGAGCTTGGCTGCTGGTTGGTGAACCTCTGTACAAACCTGATCAATTATGGTACTTTCTCCGTTCCAAAATATAACAATTTTTATAGAACTATCCAGATTAATAATAGTACTAGCATACGTCCCATTCACTCAAAAGTTGTTATGTTTCGGGACGGAGGTAATAATAGAAATGGAGGGCATAGTACGTAGATATATACTCTCTCCGTCCCAAAATATATCACACTGTTAACTTTTCGCATAACGTTTGATCATTCGTGTAATAAAAAAAATTATAAATACAATTTATTTATTCGTGTAATAAAAAATATAAATACAATTTATTTTTTATGACTTATTTTATGATCAAATAAACTATAATCTTAACTTATATGTTTACATATTTATACTAAATTTTTAAATAAGATGAATAAAACAAATGACTAAACGTTATGTGAAAAATCAACGGCGCCATGCATTTTAAAACGAAGAGAGTAGTATAAAAAAGGATGGTAAATGGCTGGCGACATATTCTAGAGCCAAAATCATACGGATTACTGACCATGGGTTTTGTTTCGTGATTCATGCTCTAGTGACAATAGCTCCTAACGAAGACATTGGAGTTAGGGTTTAGGGTCGCAGGTTGGAGTGAGGTGGAGTAGGGCCAGAGGAGGGAGATCGCCAGGTTTAGAGGAATGACCATGGGAGATGGCGCCCTGGTGATGGATGGTGGACATGGGCAGGTGATGAGGCACCAACAACGATGCTGAAGCCGTGGGGATGGAGAAGGGTGGTAGGTCGGTGTTGGCGGCAAGGTAAAGCAAGCTTGTGGTTAGGAGACGATGGCTGGTGGTGACGAAGCTAACATTGAAGAGTTGTTAGAGATGGGGAAAATGGCAGGGGCCGGGGGCCTTGTTGCAGCCTATTTAGGGAAGAGAAGGTGGGGGTATAGATGAAGGGGGAGGAGATCGGCTAGGGGGCCTCACCGGCGTCGTTGATCCCTTTCAGCTAGCCGGTGAGGTTGGGCGGCAGTGGCGGAGGCAGTGCGGATCACGTGCTTGGTGAGCGGAAGCGGCGCGATGACGTGTTGGGAGGTGGAAGAAGGAAAAGGGTTTTAGAGATTTGTTAAGTAATCGGACGATCTAAAATTCGTAAAATTGCTAAAGGGGTTTACTGTCAAATTGCTAAAGGCTCTTCTATCTTCTTCGATGACGGTGAGGCCGGGGTTGGTGGCAGGATGGCGAGACCGCAAGAGGGCCAGTGCACGGAGCGACAGTCCAGACGAGAATTGGAGCGGTTAGACCATGGTTTAGACATTACAGAAGGATAAGATCGTTTGCATCTCGTGAAAAATGAAGGTGCTGTACCCATAGTCCATAGACATCTCCATTACTTCAAGACCCGTGGGCATCTGGAAGATGGCACGTTTTCTGAACTGCCCTGCGCCTGCACCACTGCACTGCTCGGCCTTAACCACACGCACTATGCGTCGCGTCAGCAGAGCAGCAGCCAGCAGGACACACCTTCTTCACCGCCTACCACATTGACTGTCGGCGCCTACAGTGCTCTTCGTTGGACGCCGTCCATTTGCCACCCCTGTACCGATGTACGTCCACTGTACCTCATCAATGTACTGGTACAACTGTTCATCGTCAGTGGAGAGTAGTATTGGCTGTGTATAGTTCCACGTTAAAATTAAAAGTTTGAATAATTTGGAATGATGTGATAAAAAGTTTAGAAGTTTGTTTGTATAAGAAAGTTATATGTAACGAAAAATTTAGAAATTTAAAAAAAAAGTTGGAATCTAAACAGGACCATTGCCTCCGTCGTCCCCACACGTACTCCTACCACTGCAGTAGCCGTCAATGGGCACGAAGCAGACGGCGCCGAAGTTAGGCCGATCGATTAGTGCGAAATGCATAATCTAATTTCCTATCGAAGCAGAGAACCTGTCAGCAAACCACCGTCGAGTACCTGTCGAATCGCATTGGCATCATTATAAAAACGCCTAATCCCATCGGGAACCCGAGTTCACCGACCCCTGCTCCAACCAGAGCCCCACAGCTCAAACTCCATCCCACGGCCACGTCGCCGTCGCGTCGCGAACCACTCCCGCCGGCAACACGCACGCATAGTACATCAGTTTTTTAAATAGATGATATTGTTAACACGTTTAATTATATATTTTATTTTCAAAATTATGTAATTATAATTTATTTTTGTTATGATGTTTTTATATCACTTAAAGTATTAAATGTGTTATATCTTATATTTTTAAATAATACGAATGGTTAAATATATGTTTAAAGTTAACAGAATCCTCTATTGAAAACGGAGGGATTACTACTCCTACCCGTCGCGTCACCGTCTCGTTCATAGTTAAAACCTTATATAATTATTATGCGGAGCGTGCGTGTGGTACCGACAGCGCGCACGACACGCCACGCTTCACGGCGCCTCGGCTCGGCGCGACACGGCTCGTTCGCTGGTGTGGTCGCATGCACTACTACTACTTGCAATAGCACCCCCCGCGCGCCTCGTCGCGGCGGCAACCCTCCGATTTTGACCCCGACGCGCACGCGGCCCCGTCGCGGTCGCCGCTGGGACTGGGACGGGAGGGGTCACGGGCGCGCGCCCGCAGGTGGGGGTCGGGGGCCTCCACCGATCGGGCACCCACCCATTTTAACCCCTCCGACCGCGACGCCCAACCGAACCAACGCCACCCCCCCCCCCCCCCCCCCCCCCGAGCGCGACACGTCCTCCTCACCTCACGCGCTCGCTCGCGTACGAGGCGGCAACGCAAGTGGTCTCGTACTCGGTGTACTCTCGTCGTCGTCTCATCACGCTCGCGTCGGCGGGGCGGCAAACGGCTTGGCTGGCTGCTGCACTGGACGCAATTATTCCCGGGGCCCCCGGGGCGGCCGCTGCCGCTACACGGTGGCTGGCGACCGATCGACCGATCCATCACGCGATGCCCGGGGAGATGCGCGCACGACAGCGATTCCGCCACGCCCCCCCGTGGAATCGGATGCCATTGCCCCGCCGCCCCAAACGCCACGCTCCGAATCACGCCCACTACTCGTACTCCACCCCACCCCATCCGCGGCTACATACCGCCGAGAATCACCCACGCATCAACAACTCGTCGGGGCTCGCACGGCTCAACGCCACACGGAAAACTGCCCTAACAAGTCCCCTCAGCCACATGAACATCTTGACGACTTCATCGTAACGCTCGAAAATTTCAAGAAAAGCACTTGTTTTCATCGTGTGACGAAGGATGGTACTACTGCGACTATGCAACAGGGATGACTTTTGAAGAGATTTTCTGAAACAATAATAAAAGCTGTAGAGAAATGGAGTAGAAAATAGCAGGACCATTGTATGAAAAAAAAAAGCCCAAGCCTTGATAGGAGTTATACACATGAAAAACAACCCAAACTTGGTTGAGTTAGCCCCTCTCGAGAGTAAAACACGGCCACTAATCTCAAAAAGCTAAGATTAACGTCATCATTTTCACCATATACCCCACGCGCAATTTACTAATTAATCGGAAACTGATGAAATCATCATCGGGTGTAGTTGGAAACCCCCACACCCACCTGAGCAGGCGCCGCCGCCGCCGCCGGGCGAGTGGGCTCATGGGAGGTTGAGGAACACGGCGGTCGGGTCCGGGTCGGCGAACCCGGCGCCGGCCGGCCAGTAGGACGCCATGTCGAACGCCGGCGGCGGCCACTCGAAGTGCAGGTCCGGGTCGGCCAGACTCTTGGTGATGGACGGGTAGTCGGAGAAGTCGAGGCCGAGGGTGACGGCGGCGGAGTCCGGCTGCAGGAGGTCCGTGAACGAGTCCTCCTCCACGGCCGGGACGACGACCTCCGTGGTGATCTCGCTCGTGGTGTCAGGCGCCGGCGGTGTCGTCGTCGTTGTGGAAGTCGTCGTCTTCTTCTCCGACGTAGCTTCGGTCGTCGTCTTGGCGGCGGAGTCAGCGGCGGCTTCGGTGAGGACGGGGGTGGTGGCGGCGAGGGGCTCGGGAGTCGTGACGCGGCGCTTCTTCGACGTCTTCTGGCGCTTGGCGGCGGGTGCTGCGGCGGCGGCGGATGACGAGGAAGACGACGACGACGAAGACGAGGACTTCTTGCGCGTGCCGCCGCCGACGGGGACGTTGCGGAGCGTGCCACCCTTGGTCCAGTAGCGGCGGCAACACTTGCAGAAGTGCCGGGGCTGGGAGGTGTTGTAGTTGTTGTAGTAGCAGAATTTGGTGTCCCGCGACTCGCACCGCGGGCACGGGTCACCCTCCCCCGCCGCCGCCGCTGCCGCCGTCGCAGCCGGGCCAGCGGTGGCAGCAGCAGTCGCAGCCGAACCAGGCTGTGGCGTCGCGGGAGCCGCCGCGTAGCCCTTGGGACGGCGCAGGTCGACGGTGGCGAACTGCTGCGCCGGCCGGCGGCCGGTCTCCGGCTGCTGCTCCTGCATGCGCGGCGGCGCCGTGGCTGCTCTGCTCCCTCCGCGCGCGCGCGCCGGTGGAGTCGGGAGGAACCGAGGAGCGGGGGCAAGCAAATGGTCGAACGGGTGGTGGGCGGTTGGCGGAAGCGGGAGTCTCTTATGGTCGCAGTCGCGGTGACGACGAAGGTGGTTACACGAGGTACACTCTCCGCACTCCTATACATACCGCCACCACCGCCCCCCAGGGGCCCACGGGTCAGCGGTCGGTTCGTCCTGTCCATGGGTCCCACCTGTCAGCGACGTCCACCGTGCGAGATCGGCCATGATTTTGTACAGTTAACCGCGATTAGCGCCGCCGTACGCCGGCGTGGCGCCTAGCGAAGGGGGGAGGACGACAGCGACCGACCTATGGGGCCCACCACCCACTTACCACCCCCCCTCCTCGCGTCGATGACGCGGGCGGCGGCAACCACCGTGGTGGCCCACGCGTCAGCGGGTGTGGGTTGGGTTCACGGCGGGTGAGGAGCCGTTCGGACGGATGGACTTATCGTCTCGGGCACGGAACTATGCGCCGTGTCGGCCACCGGCGCGGGTGGTCGCGGGTTGGCCACGTGGGCGGACGGCATTAGTTGGGCAGCCATGCTTCGTGAGGCAAGCAGCTGTCTGTCCAGTGGGGTCCACCTCGTACGCCGGTGTGCGGCCCCACCCCTGTTGACGCCTGCCTGCCCGCTCCCAGCGGCCAAACCCAACGACGCGAATCCACCGAAACCCAATCAAAAAACCAAACGAGCCGTTTCAACGCGACGGACCTATCAGCTCCCGCTGCCGCCGAGCAGTTCAAATCACCCGAGACTTCTTTGAGCCCCTCCTAACGTTTGAAATAATACGAAAAATTTAAACGTTTTGTTGCAACAAGTGCACTTCAAATTCAAAGTTTCACCGGCCCAGCTGTGGATGGGGGTGAGAGTGAGAGGATACCACCTCGTGTGAAAAAAACATGCGACGAATTCGAATCCGGCAAGGTGGTACAGTAGTAGTACACTGGCGCAGTAGCGAGACCGCGGCGCGTGGGGCCGAGCTGCCTGGATTTCACTGGATCAGAACGGGATGGGCCGTACGCCCGTGGGCCAACCCCTCCCCCGGCCGAGCACATGGCCCCCGCCCGGGCCATGGACGGTGGTCTCGGTCGCCGCACGCACGCGGCCCCCACACCCAACCCCACCCTTGCTGCTGTCCTCTGCCGCGCCGCATCACGCAACCGAACGAATCCCCCCCGCCTCTCGCCGCGCCGCGCCAATGCTGCCCGCGTCGCCGCCGCGCAACGCAATCCATCGGATCGTTTAGGACGAGCTTTACCTTCATCTAAACCATCTCACCGTTTAGCGGTTACCGTGAGATATATCGTGGTCTTAAAAATCAAGAAGATTATCGTACGATTTTGTAAACTCTGTGCGGCGTCCGCTGCGCGTCGGCGCACAAGGGCGAACGGCTCGGCGCGCAGACGACGCGGAGACCACCACCGATCTCGGCGACAGCGACGCGACGCGTCGGGAGTGGTGACCGGATCCGATTGGACTGGATCGGATTGGGTTCCTCTCATCTCTCTCCGCGATCGTCGTGGGGGGCTCACACGCACGCACGATGGATCGATCGATCGATCGTCGCTTGGTGCATGGCACATTGCCTCTCTCTCTCTCTCTCTGGCACATCTCATGATCCCATCGGCTGGGCAGTCATTGTTTGCTCCCCGACACAAACTGGATAACAACATCTCATGATCTCGGTCTCTCGGGAATGAAAGAGACGGCCTTAGAGCAAGTTTAATAGTATAGCCAACTATTGACTCTAAATCATCTATAGCCAATGTAATAGCTAATTTATACAATAGTTGTTTACTATACTATTAATATCTTGTACTACCTGTCATACACACAGTACGTCTTGAAATCCGTGCTGCAGCTGGCTACAGATCTGTAGCCCGCTGCTCTGCTCTCTCTTTTTTTATCTGTTTAAAATATGTTTATAGCTGGCTTATGGCCCTTTTGAATCGCAGGATTGAAAAACCGGAGGGATAGAAAAAACACAGGATTTTGATAGGAATGCAAGTGTAAAACAGAGGATTGGAAAACACAGGAAAAATATAGGAATGACCGTTTGATTAGACCACAGGAAAAATGCAGGAATCAGATGAAAGAGATAGACTCAAGGAAAGTTTTTCAAGAGGTTAGAGTGGATGTTAACTTTCCTACGTTTTTGCTCTAGAATTGTAGGATTATAAAAGTTTCCTACATTTTTCCTTTTCTCATTCCTACGAATCAAAGGCATGAATAGTGTAGGATTTCAATTCCTTTGTTTTTTTCTCTATTTTTCCTCCAATTCAAAGGGGGCCTTATAGCCTACTATTGTAAGTTCCCTCCCCGTCAGTAGTGGTAAAACCGATCGATGATGGATGCTACTCCAACACGAGCCGGAACAAGTTGCTAAATTAGCCGTACTCCTCCGCTACATGCCTGCATGTCGCGGCAAACGTGACGATGAGATATCGACAGATATAAATTGGGATCGAGCCTCGATTAGATCATTATCATCACAATATCCCCTTGTCGATCTGCAATTAGAGTTTAGTAGTAGTAGTTGAAAGCTGATGTTGTGAACCGTTCTTTTGACTCTGGGTGGGGGTGGCGTCTCGGCGACGTGGTGCGATGCCGTCCAAGAGACGGGAAGAGACATGGGTCGCCGTAGGATGGTCCTGGGAGATGCGAGTGATCTGCCATCTCGAAGGATTCGGATTTCTTTTCTGATCCGCCGTTTTCATTTCCAGTCATGGATTAGCCAAGTCCATGACCCGAATATATTTTCAGTATCCATCGTCTCAGCGCCGCTATCATAATATCATATGGTAGGGTCGGTCCAGAGCTATCATCCGCAAATTCGTGGGTCGCAGATTCGGTCGACACATGGGCCTGTTTAGCTCGCGAAATAAAAATTTTTAGGTGCCACATCGGACATTTGATCGGATGTCGGAACGGGTTTTCGGACACGAATGAAAAAACTAATTTCATAACTCGCCTGGAAACTGCGAGACGAATCTTTTGAGCCTAATTAATCCGCCATTAGCGCATGTAGGTTACTGTAGCACTTATGGCTAATCATGGACTAATTAGGCTCAAAAGATTTGTCTCACGATTTCCCCAACTGTACAATTAGTTTTTCTTTTAATCTATATTTAATGATTCAGGTATGTGTCTACAGATTCAATTAGTTTTTCTTTTAATCTATATTTAATGATTCAGGCATGTGTCTACAGATTTGATGTGATGTTTTTAGGAACTCAGGACTTTCCCTTGAGTTGGAAGCAACCCATCCGTCCGTCCTGCACGTTTTGATCAAATTCAGAGAACGTACAACAGTACAGAGCTTATTCTAATACAGTTTTAATGAGTTTGATTGATTCTGCTACAGCGTTGGCACGTCAGGTTCACTCGGCGTCGTGCTCAGCCGCAGGCCGGGTCGTGTTTGGCTTTCGGATGCGGCGGCCACTCGATCGACGGACGTGGGGCTCTGCAACTGGAAGCGTCAGGGGAGAATTTCGGCTACGTATGACGCAACGGCGGCGCCGGCTAAAGATGACAGTGCTCATCAGAACCTCAGATCACACGCTTTTCAACGTGTCACGTTTATTTTTTTTCTACTTGACTGCTAAACGTCAAATTCGTGGAATCAACGTGTCACGCATAGCTGCAGATTATGTGGTTGGCAGAATGGGATCCGTGTAAACATCCGGTGCAAAAGCAGCCTCATCGAGTCATCGTATCAGCCGTGAAATAGTGAACGAAGTAACCAGGATTACACGAAATAATCTACAGGTAAAACTTTTACATCTGTATCCTTCACGACTTAAAAACCAATGCTAGAATATAAACTATGTAAAAAAAAACACCCTCAAAATTAAGTTTTAGAATTCAGATTTTTGCTGTAACTGATAAGCCAATCGATGGATCACCCTTGTGATTTATTTATGGTGAAGGATACCGGGAGGTTTCGAGCAGTAGAAAATCGAATGGTGTGTCAGAGTATGCAGAAACACGAAATCATTTTCATGGCATGAACCAATGGACTGCAAATACACCATCATCAGATTACAGGTTGGTCTTGTGTAACTTCAATCTTCAGGGACAAATAACACATTACACATCACAAGGGGAACTGATGGAACTTTGGATAGCTCATTTCTGAATTATGTTACAAAAGACATTCTGTCAGAGGGTGGGAGAAACTTCTCATATGAATGGAAGCATATGGACAAAAGCAGCTTCACAATCTGCAATGGAAGCTTCCTTTCTTCCCTAGGGGCTAGAACGGCGAAGTGATTAAATGAAAGAATACATCAAGGCCTTGTTTTGTCGAGACGTCACAGGTAAACTTAATATACATAAAACCTTGGGGCTCCCCGTACACAGTTAGGAGCAAAAAATGGTTGAATATCTGGGGTTTTCAGGAGCAAACCATCAGCTGTTATCTGATTTGTGTCGCTTTGAGGCTTGTCGATGTTCTTCAGCGCCATCACCCAACCTAAGCTGACGGCCCATTGCTTGACTATTAGATGCCGGATCAGTGAGCTCCTATAACGTAAATAGCATATCAGATAACAATGTCAAAGGATTAAATTGTGCAGATTGTAAAAATGTTCTGATGCTGCCCAAGAATTGCCTCGGAGGTCCAAATTGTGTTATAACCAACGAAGTCAACATTGTAAAACAACTAAACCATGTATAACATCCATTGCCAGCTCCAATTTCAATTACCACAAACATAATGTAGTGGCTCTTAGTGTCAATACGAGACATAAATCCTACCTTAGAAGTGGAGGTTGCAGCAGGAGTAGATCTCTTCATAGCCCTCTTGCCAAGATTTATTTGCACGGAGATGCTGGCTTGGGACAAATCTATACCCGAGTTTTCCAGGGCATGATTCAACTTGTTAAGCAGCCTGTTATGGACGAAAAAAACAAAATCCAACTTCATCAAAAAATTCGTGGAAAAAAATGCATGTCAGGTGTTGCATATCAAAATTGGAAACAAGAGAAAAAAAAAGAAATGCGTAAACAATGGTGACACAGATGGGTAAAGCAGTTTTTACAGAAAAAAACGTTATTAGTACATACTCTTGGGAATATTGGCTTGATAGACTGATTGTTCCCTCATCGATGGCAAGGTCAGAATTATTTAACTTGTCGCAGTTTACTGTGTGGTTCTCTGCAGGTGATGGTCTCACCAGTTGAGCGTGTGGCTGAGATGTAACTTTGTCTACACATTAGCAAACAGGTTGAAACTTGAGAGAGTTTCTAACTCCAATGAAGGAGTGCAGAAGTCCTGCAAGTTATAAAGCTAGGTTGGACTAGAAATTGTACCTGCAACATTATTGGGACTGGGAGTGTCCACTGATCTGTAAGACACACGACTCATTGGATTAGTTTCTGCCTGATCCTGTGCACCTGAAGCAGCTGCAGTTTCAACTGCATTGTTATTATCAGAGTTCCCTGTAAAAGGGAACATATAGGGGGAACCATTTTTCAGAAGTTCTGGAGGGTCAGGTGAATGATCTGCAGGAACTTGGCCTTTGTTCTGCAAAGCAAACATGTGATGAAGGGAAGTCTTGTTAGTACCTCATAATAAGCCTCGACAAGTAAGATGTAAAGATTTGTTAGTAGCAAACTTACCTGCGCATTTTTCCAGGAAGAACGGAAATAGATGTTTGTCCATGGCACAACCTTTGCATTTTCTTGGTTCCACTCCGGGTATGAAACCTCATACTTTTGTACTTTCTCTTGTAAAAACCGTATGTATTCAATAACCTGAATTGAAATAAATATCGTTAGAGACAGTAAAGATAGTCGATAGAAAACAGATTACAACTAAAGCAATCAATAAACTTTCTTACCTCTAAGAGAAATGATGCTTTGTCTCTCTTTTGATCATTATGAGGCAATAAGTCTCTAAGAAGTTGAAATCTGCAAAATAATTGGACGTGCAAAATAAATTTAGATGGACCATTTAAACAATAATTATATGCACAACAGCAATGCTTTTTTTTTTTTGGCAAGAAATCTGAAAACCCAAACTAAGATGCATTTCACAGTGCAGTAGTTCATCTATTTGAGCATAACTATTCCAAACTCCAGCGCATTATTCTCAAACTCCGTAATAACAGGATATCCACGATCTATTATATTCACATCTTTCTAGCCTAACCAAACACCTACAGCTTCCAGCATCTCAGGCAATGGACAACTTTGCTGTAGAAAAGATGAGCACCGTCTCCACTGTTAGCCTTAGGAACTACCCTAAATGCTACAGCCTCTCCTCAAACCAACTCCTCAAAGGTTCAGATAATTGGCATTTATGTTGCAGAAAGATGAGCACTTTCTAGTGGCACCACAAGTTCACAACATTAGATTCATGCAGACTATTTTCCCAGCAAATAGCAGCGCAAACAGTTGAATGCAGCTTAAACTGTTGACACAAATTTAATTATAGATCGACAAAAGATCCTTTTACGCATATACAACGACAGATTAGTAACCGAGAGCTTATCAAACTAGACAAGTAGCACTCCGATTCTCCACTCACCTGTCGTTGATTTTGCTGCGCCTGCGCTGCTCGGTGGCGGAGTGCTTCGAGCGCGGCGTGTTCGGCATCTGATCCGTGCCAGCGCTGCCGCTGCAGCTCCCACCTTTCCCTTCCACCCTGACCGTGAGCTCTAAACCCAAAAAAAGAAAACAAAATTAACACAAAAATCTCGACAAAAACTCGTTCATTTTCACCACCCCCCACATCCAAAATGTCTCCAAAAGCGCGTATACCAAACTGATTCATCAGAAATGCAGAATTGAGGTACTCCACCTTTCAGCGAGGAGGAGACCTCGCGGCGCGCGGCATGGCCGTCGTCGTCGTCGAAGCCCGCGCCGCCACTGGATCTGGAGCCGGCGTCCATGAATCCACCGCCACCCTTCCTCTCCGGCGGCGGTGGCTGCTGCTGCTGCTGCTGCGGCCTGGAGGAGGCGACGGCGACGGCGCGCGCGGCGATGGGGAGCGACCACTGGTGACCTGCCGGGTGAACAAACAGCACAAAGCACACGCCGTTAGCTCCCTTTCCTCCGGTTTTTCTGAACTACTGTACAACTAGTAGGAGTGTGTTTGGATGAAGAGTTGGAACAGAGAAAGAATCATTAGATGTTTCCAAAGTCTATTGTCAGGATGATTATTGAATATATTTTCCACGTCTTAGGATACTACGGTTTGTTAAATATTTAATCTTCATGTACTCGCCTTTGGAGGTGCTGTTTGGACTTGGAATATTGTAATAGTACAAAAAAAAAAGTGTAATAAGCATGTGATGGAAAGAGGAGTTAGCTGAACGACAAAAGGACAACTATTACTTGTATATTCACAGAGAAAATCGTAAGGTAAACAGTGCTGTGAATCAAACCCGAATCCTTTTTTTAAATCCAAACCCGAATCTTTGCCCTAGCAAAAGTCTTGCCAGTTGAAACTCAAGGTAAAAAAATTGTTTACCCACGTTACATGGTTCAGGATTCATTCAAGGTACTTTAAATCGTATGATTAAAAAAAACAGAGGAATAGTAAAATTACATGATTTCTGAATGGAAGATTGTAAAATACAGGAAAAACACAAGAATGATTATTTGATTGGACCATGGGAAAAATACGGAAATTGAACGTGAGAGATAGGCTCAGAAGAATTTTTTCAAGAGGTTGAACCTCTTACTAAGTTTTCTCCAAAATTTATATGTAATGAACCATTCTATTACTCTATAGGAATTTTATTGGATTAGGAAAACTTCAATCTTTTTAATAAAAGGGCTACATATGAAAATTTTATATAGAAGAGTAAATTTCACAAAACTACATGTATTTTGATCAAATTATCATAAAACTACAGATTTAAGGAGTTGTATCATAAAACTACACATTTAGCACCAAATTTATCACAAAACTGCAGATTTTAGGTTAAGTATCACAAAAATGCATATTTAATATGAAACTTATCACAAAACTACAACTTTTGGAGTTTAAATCCCTAGCACCATTGTTATGGTGGAGTTATAAACATTATTACTTTGTGATCAAATTGGTTCTAAACCTGTAATTTTATGATAATTTAGTTACTAAACATGTAGTTTTGTGACACTTCATCTTAAATGTGTAGTTTTGTGATAAATTTGGTGTTAAATGTATAGTTTTGTGATACATTGAGTTAAATATGTAGTTTTGTAATAATTTTGTCATAGTATATGTAGTTTTGTGAAATTTACTCTATATAGAATTTTAATTTTATGAAATTCATCATAATTCCTTTGATTCAAAAGAAGCCCTTAGATGTAATGATTTTCACATTAGTCACATTGTTTCCTGTGAAAAATACTACAGAATCTATTAACACTTTTTTTAGTGGACTATGAACACTTTAATTAACTCTTATCGTAAAGCCCAAGCTTCACTTATAAAATCCTAATAATACAATAATATATAACAAATGGCAATATGATTTACTACCTCCTCCATTCTAAAATATAGAATAAAATTCATATACAAAATAAGCTTTTTTAAGTTTGAAAGTGGATTCATCTGCTTGTCCCAGTATTACTTGTGGTCCGGGTCTATCCAGAGCGCTCTAGTGCTCACGTCCCATGGCCCACAACCAGGCCCGTACCCGGGCCCATGCTGCTATCCACGTGCACCCAGCACGCAGCCTCTGGTCCACGTCCAGGCCCGTCCCCCACACGCATCCGGGCCCAGCGAGCCCACGTCCCCCGTGCGGCCGGCCAGGCCTACTCGCCTACTCCCTAGCCCCGCCCACCCTACCACCCCCCCTACCGCCTCCGCGTGTCAGCGGGTGGCCACCAGCTACGCGCGTCGCGCGCGTGCGTCGACGTGCTCGCCGCGCGGCGGCGACGCCGACGCCCCAACCACCGGAGGAGGAGGAAGGCGCCGCGCCGGGCACGTGGAGGAGGTGGCGCGCGGCGCGCCCAACCACCGGCGGGCACCGCCACGCGCGCGGCGCGGCTCACGACGATCGCGATCGAAGGCGCAAGCGACGAGAACACGGGCGTACCTCGGGGATCTACGGCGGCGACGGGCTGGCACCACGGCGCGAAGGGCGGCTCCTGCTTGACGGCGGTGGCGGCCGCGGCCACGGCGTGGCTGATGGTGAACGCGCCGGCGGCGGCCAACGCGTGCTGGTGGAGCAGCTGCTTCTCGGCGGTGACCGCGGCGTGGGGCGGCGGCGGCGGCGGTGGTGTCTGGTCGGCTCTCTTCTCTACCTGCGGCAGGAAGTCGTGTGTCTTGAGGAAGAAATCTGCAACGGAAATGATCACAACTTCAGCATCATCGAAAAAAAATCCATCAAAAATCCATCTCTCAATTACTTTTTTTTTTGTGCAATTTAGCATGCATAATATGGAGTGGATCGAGTGGTTTGGATGAAAACAGTTTAAACTTGTAGTAATAATAAGAATACGAATTCGAAAACCAACTTGCGGAGATCTGATCGACCGATAATGATCTGGCATGACAACCTGCAAGAATAATGATATGCCGACCACTTTTGCACACTAGCATTCGGAATTTTTGAAAAAGAAAATCGTAGACAGCAACAGAAAGGAAGTCGTGGACGTCTCTTTGCATCGTGCCCCCTCTCTCTCTCACACACACACAGCCTAGCTACACGTGATCATTTCCCTTCGTTAACTCGTCGTTTTCCTTGACCAAACATCGCAAAAAAGTTTATCTTTTTCCACAAGACATAAACCATAATGATATACTCCTAGTATTTAGTTTTTAAACCACTGCAAATAGTAGGATTATGATGGTAGCAATTCCTTAATCCGTTCTGGTTAATTCTGTGTGGTTTCACACGAGAACAAGAAAAGAAAAAAAAACTATGCCGAATTTGGCAAAGTATTTCGAGACGGGAGATCCACCTCACCATCCGGGAGAAAAAAAAAATTGCGTGAGCTAGCTCACCTTGAGCGGGCGGCGGCGCCGGCGCCGACGGCTTGGAGTCCGGGTGGCGCGGGAGCGGCGAGTAGTCCGTGGCGGTGGCGGCGGCGGCGTACAGCGAGAGGAAGTCGTGCGTCGCCTTATTCCCTGCGTATACATCAACCAAATCGATCTCAGGAGCAGAAAACCTCGGCGAAAACCCCCACTCCGGCGAGCGAACGAACGAACGAACAGGGAAGAGGAGAGAGAGAGCGCGCGTACCTTGCAGTCCCATGGCCGCGCATTACCCCGCGCAGCAAGGAAGGCGGCGGCGGCGGCGACGTGTTGGGGGGATGGGGAAGCGGATCTCCGCGGCGCGGCGAGGGCAAGCTCTCCGGGCTTTCTCCTCCTCTCTCGCTTCGCTTCGCTTCCTCAGTTCCTCTCTCTCGCCTGCGGTGGTGGGAGGGAGGCGATTCTTTATACGGCGTCGTTCTCTTGCTTTCTCGCGTCTCGCGTATAGCCGAGGCGAGTTTTTTTTTTTTTTTTTTTTGCTCTGTCCGTGACGGCGCTAGTGTGACGGCCGTTAGCGGCGGGGATGGAGGTCTGGGGTTGGAGGCGTTGGACTCGGGTGTGCGAGCACGTGCCTCGGCGTGAGTTGACCACGGTTGCATTAGGCGTTGACGTGACGTGAGGAGCCGTTTACTATAGCCGGTAACAACAAGGTAGTAGTAGGAGGAGTAAAAAATTACTCCTGATCACCATAAATTCCTCCTTTGTGGGAGGCTCCATGAGTAACACGTGCAACATATACCACGAGTTAAAAGAACCATGCAAAGAACTCAGCATGGAAAGAAAATTTGCTTCTTATACTCTGTTTCTTTCTAAGAGCAAATTACTCGTAGTTCGTAGTTTAGGCACAAATATTACCGGCACGATCAGACAACGAAAAGTCCACGAGCCTACCCGCTGGAAAAAGCAGGTAGAGGTAGTAGTAGACCTCACCTCCCGGTTGGACTACAGTGCATGCGCTGCCTGTACCCCTCCTACCCCCGTGCCACTATTCGCGTTTGTGATCGAGAGATAAACACAAGACTGAGCCTTCCACAGTGCGGAACAGCGGTTGCTGCCGCGCAGCGCGATGAGGCGGTCACGTACGTACTCACGTGACGGTTGGGGCTAGCCAGCGGCGGGGGCCCGGACGCGGGCGGCACATGAGGCCGAAAATTGCGGGCATCCCGTGGATAGAGATATTGATGTAGAGGGTGGGAGGCGTCGCCGGCTGGCGGGGTGGTCATGTGCCCCCAGATTCCACAGGGCCACCATCCCACTCACCTCCCAAATTATGCACTGCATCTGGTAAGTAGTGCTCCATCTCAAAATATAAAAACTTCTCAACCAATCACAGCTCTCTACCATTTAAATTTTTTACCTATCTTCACTTATCCAATCACAACCATCTATTATTTAATTCTAACTATTTTTTTAATAACTATATTCAACTTTAAAAATACTTCTGGAACGGAGGAAGTAATGGATTGCCCCGGTTGATGTCATGGCCTCATGGGAAGGAAGTGGATTGACGTCGTAAGCAGGGTGACCCTTGCATTTCATCACCTGTTCTTCACTTCTTCTACCACTCTCTCTTTTTTTTTACTACTACTACAGTACTACTCTCGGTGTAAATATCGAGGGGTGTTTTGCTCCCGGCAAGGGGAGCACGTCTTCACGTGCGGGAGGACGCGTCCCAGAGGCAAGCATGCGTCATGACTGGATTGGGCAGCGACGACGAAGAAGGGATCCAGATCCTCTGCATTGGAGAAGCTAACGCAGAGGGTGGCATTAGCTCCAATCCTATCCGTCCATCATCATCTAACGGCTGCAGCTTTTTTTTCCCTTCGATACTGGTACCAGAAACAAACAAGTCCTCCTCACCGGTGACCACAGCAACACAAGTGCAACAACGGCAATGAGTCCGCTTTGGCGATCTAAACCGCTGCGCCTCTTCCCTTGACCTATATTATCACCATCATGAGAAGCTGAGAGTAGCACCGAGCTCATGATTATCGAAAGAAAATGAAGCAATAGCGCATGCAACGTTCGGTTCTCTCGGTGCTTATCCGTAGTGCGGTTCGCGCCGCAGGCCAACCCTTTAATATCCAGCACAACGCCATGATTTTCGTTCATCCATAGCTTCTGCAGCGTCGGCGATGCAACATACTTCACGAGCCAGCGATTCGAGGAAATCGATACTCCCTCCATCCATAAATATTTGATGCCGTTAACTTTTTAAAATATATTTGATCATTCGTCTTATTTAAAAAATTTTATGAAATATGTAAAACTATATGTATATATAAAAGTATATATGTATATATAAAAGTACATTTAACAATGAATCAAACGATAGAAAAAAATTAATAATTACTTAATTTTTTTTAATAAGACGAACGGTCAAACATATTAGAAAAAGTCAACAGCGTCAAATATTTAGGGACGGAGGGAGTAAAATGGAATCAATAAGAAAAAGCAATCGCAGCCATTCCCTCTCAGATGGATGGCCAGGATTTGGTAGAGGATTTGTGGTCACCGGCGAGGACTTTTGTTTCTGGTACCAGTATCGAAGAGAAAAAGAAGCTGCTGCCGTTGGATGATGATGGACGGATAGGATTGGAGCTAATACCACCCTCTGCAATAGCTTCTCCAATGCAGAGGATCTGGATCCCGAAGAAGTGGGTTTAGATCTTCAGGCTTCACTTCAGAGTAGTACTCCAGTTGTGTTTAGTTAACGTTAAAATTGAAAGTTCGATTGAAATTTGGACCATATGACGAAAAAGTTGAAAGTTTGTGTATATGAAAATTTTGATATGATGAAAAAGTTGGAGGTTTGAAGAAAAAATTTGGATCTAAACACGGCCTTAATGGATATTCCCTCTGTACTAATATAAGAGATGTTAACATTTTACTTGCACTGTTTAACCATTTATCTTATTAAAAAAATTTGAAATTATTATTATTATTTACTTACTTTATTATCAAATTACTTTAAGCACAACTTTTCATTTTTTATATTTACATTGAATAGGACGAGTGGTCAAACAGTGCAAACAAAATGTCATAATCACTTATATTAAGGGACGGGGGAGTAGTAGTACTGGCTGTGTTTAGTACGTGTGCCAAAAAATTTTTAAGTATACGGACACATTTGAAGTATTAAACGCATACTAATAACAAAACAAATTACATATTTTGTCTTTAAACTGTGAGAGGAATCTATTAATCCTAATTAATCCGTTATTAGCAAATGTTTACTGTAACACCACATTGTCAAATTATGGCGTAATTAGGCTCAAAAGATTCGTCTTGCGATTTACATACAAACTGAGCAATTAATTTTTTCGTCCACATTTAATGCTCAATGCATATGTTCAATCATTTAACGTGATGAGAAATTTGAAGAAAAAAGTTTGAATGTAAACACGGCCCTACTCTATATCGATGTCTTTGCCTGCAAATCTTTTATTGACCTTGCTTGCCCGCATTCCCACACGGGCACACGCCCACACCAAAGTTGCACACGCCTGATACAAACAGACTTAGGGCATCATAGTGTAGTCTAAAACTAGTCCATAAAAAATAAAATATTTTATTCAGCTACCTCACCATATTGTGAAACTAGTCCATAGCAAGAAAATAGCAAAAGCTACCCATAAGCATATGGGTTGCCCATATAGAATAAAATATGTTATTTGTCTCTATTTCCTCTCTCCTTCTAATACTAGTTGCTATCTATATATATTGTGAAGATAACATTAGTTATAGTCCATATATGTGGATCCTATCTATATGGACTACTTTTGCTATATACATTATTATTATTATTATTGCCCTTACAGACCACACCAAAGTTGCACGCGCCTGATACAAACAGATCGACTGCCCTGTCCGGACGGCTAGCCTCATGGTCTGCAGATTTGGGGGTGTTTTGCTTTTATTTTACGTTTGGGAAACTTTTTATTAATTTCGTTAAGCATTATCAACCCGCAAAAAAATTAGTTCCACGCATTGGATGCGGCTGCGGCCACGGCTGCTTCTGTGGAACCATAGATAAATGGTTTTAATTGATATGATATATTTTAGTACCGTGAATCTAAAGTTTAAATTCGTGATTATATGATATGTCCTGTGTGATTAATGAGACAAACATTAATACTCTATTTTGATAATTTTTTAAGATAAATCTTAAATTCTAGAGAGAGACAACTATTTTAGAAATGGTGTGTATATATCTAATTCCTAAGGTTAATTGTTTCCTTATGAAATGGTGGCCCACGCAGACTGCGCTGCTAGCATCATTATATTTTCGCTCATATAATAGCATATATGTTTTCTCAATGTATTATTCAAATATATTAAATTAAAATATAATTTTCAATTTTGTACTAAATTTACGAAACTACTAATGTGTAATATTCATATTGTATTTTATATACTTATTAGTTATTAATTATTTTTAGTATCAAATTTTAGTTATTTGTAAATTATATTTCTATATGTACTCTAAATTCGTCTTTCAATATTTCTTTTTTTTAATTCCGAATTTTCGTTATCTGTAATTGTATTTCTATATAGACTCTAGGCTCTTCTTCCAATATTATTTATTTTTAATTCTAAATTTTTATTATTTCTAATTGTATTTTTATGTGGATTGTAAACCCATCTTTCAATATTTTTTTAATTTTTAATTTTGAACTTCAGTTATTTCTAAATTGTATTTCTATATTGACTCTAGACTCTTCTTCCTATGTCTTTTTAACAAATTCGAATTTTAGTTATTTGTAAATTGTATTTTTTTACGAACTCTAAACTCTACTTTTAGTTTTATTATGTTTATTCCGAATTTTAGTTAGTTTAAAATTCCTATATTGACTCTATACTCTACTTCTAATATTCATTATTTTTAATTCCAAATTTCTATTATTTCTTAATTGTATTTCTATATGGACTCTATATTGTATTTCTAATATTTCTTATTTTTAATTCCGAATTTCTATTATTTCTTAATTTTATTTCTATATGGACTCTGTACTCTTATTCTAATATTCTTTGTTTTTAATTTCGAATTTCAGTTATTTATAAATTGTATTTCTATATGTGAAGACACCCGATCGGCCCGACTTTCCCAAATGCCCACCACCGGCCCTTATCCTTTCCGGGTCTTGATTTGTCGCGTCGTTGGACTCTAGTCTACTCTTCCAATATTCCTTATTTTTTAATTCCGATTTTTTCTAAAAAAAATTCTAATGTTAGTTATTTGTAAATTGTATTTTTATACGAACTCTAAACTCTACTTATAACTTTTATGTTTATTCTGAATTTTAGTTAGTTTTAAATTCCTATATGGACCCTATACTCTACTTCTAATATTTCTTATTTTTAATTTCGAATTTCTATTATTTCTTAATCATTTTCTATGTGGACTCTATACTCTTCTTCTAATATTTTTTATTTTTTAATTCCAAATTTCAGTTATTTCTAAACTGTATTTATATATGGACTCTGTTTTATAAATTGTATTTCTATATGGACTCTGTTTTTCTTTTTCTCTGATTAATATGATAATTTCTAAGCCATGAGAGCGAACATGGAAACTCATTTTTCCATTCCTTTAATAAGTTAATAGATTAGACTCAAATGGTTAGAATAATTGTTGCCTTAGGTATCAGGCTCAAAGCTACTTCTAATTCATATGCGTGAATGGTACTCCCTCTGTTTCAGATTATAAAACGTTTTGACTTTGGTCAAAGTTAAAGTTAAACTTTTTTAAGTTTGACCAAGTTTGTAGAAAAAAATATTAATATTTTCAAATCAAGACAAATTTATTATGAATATATATTCAATTATTGATTTGATAAAACTAATTTGGTACTATATTTGTCTGTATACTTACTCAAACTTAAAATAATTTGACTTCGATCAAAGTCAAGACGTGTTGTAAACTGAAACGAATGGAGCAGTAATCTTGACTCCGCTGAAACATTGTTTAGCACGTGTAGTGCCTCAGTGCGTATCAGCATATGTACGACACGTACTCGTGGGCGTTTCCACGTCCATTGGTTAGGCCGTATCCGCATCTGGATCCATGCGATTGCGACGCCGATTTCGCATGAGCAAAAGCACCAAGCTTTGTGATGGATCATGGATGGCACGAAAGAAACATGCGTAGGTTTTTCGCGTTGCTCATGGTTGACTTGCGCGGTGTGTTGTGTAGCTGCCGTGCCGAATCCAAGGTTCCTTCGCTGATTCATGCACTTAATTAACACCGAGCTTTTACGAGAACACCCGTGCTCTCTTTAGCCATAACCACTTGTCCACTTCCTTTCAAGAAATGTAGGTTTCACGTCACATATTCTTTTTTGAAAATAACATAGCTAGTGCTTTGCTTGCATGCTTATGAGTTTATCAGCAGCAGAATTAAATCAAAATTTAATTCCGATGTTGATTTTGGTTTTTATTATAGTACATTTTTTATCATTAGCATTTAATTAAATAACCAATGACACAAATACTCCATCCGTTCTAATATAAAAGATTTTAGAGGGATGTGACACATACTAATACTAAGAATCTGATGGAGGGAGTATAAAACTTTTCACTAAAAATATTTGGGGAATTGCATGTTTCACTATTTTAAATCGTTATCACATTTTTACTAGACTAGCCAAAGGTCTGCGTTGCAACGTATATTATATAAGAGATAAAAAGAAAAGAAAAAAAATACAAATTTGTAGCATAGTTAGCTGATTAGGCATAGAATATCATATCCAAAACAAAAGCATCAAGAGTAGGAATGTTATGTCCCAATCTGTCAATGTGTGATATTATTAATGGCAAACTCGAACATCACCGTTAACATCATTTGAGGTAGTATAGAGAATTATAAAAATACAACCAAAATTGTCATTATAGCATTATCGTAGAATACTCCAATATGTTTTTTGATTGCTTTATTTGTTGTTGTTTTCGTAGTTTTATCAACCGTAGATCAAACACAATGAAACAAGAGGCTATGGGTCTGTTTAGTCCGCGAAAAGAAAATTTTTAGGTGTCACATCGGATGTTTGACTGGATGTCAGGAGTTTTCATACAGGAATGAAAAAACTAATTTCATAACTCGTCTAGAAACCGCGAGATGAATCTTTTGAGCCTAATTAATCCGTTATTAGCACATGTGTGTTACTGTAGCACTGATGGCTAATCATGGACTAATTAGGCTCAAAAGATTCGTCTCGTGATTTCCCTCTAACTATGTACTTCCTTCGTTTCACAATGCAAGTCATTCTAGCATTTTTCATATTCATATCGATATTAATGAATCTAAATAGATATATATGTCTAGATTTATTAACAACATTATAAATGTGGAAAATGCTAAAATAACTTATATTATATAATGGAGAAAATAATTAGTTTTTTTAATCTATATTTAATACAATGCATGTGTACGAAGGTTTCTTCAGCGACGAATCCTCCCCCCGTGCAGCAGCGCCGTCCAGCGACAACGGGAGGCTGCACAGCGCGCGTAGCGGCGCCCGAACCGAGAGCGATCGAGGAGCCGAGGAGTAGGGCCCTCCACGCCCCACGCCGAGCGCCGCGCGCGTCGATCGACAACGGCGACAAGCCCCCGTGCGCCGGCCTACGCACGCGCGCGTCGCACGGCACCCTGCTTGCGTCGCTGCTCCGATCTATGCCTCCAATGGCCACCACCCAACGTTGCCTTTCGCTTCGGCTGCGCGCTGGCCGGCCCCAACCCCAAGAGCTAAGCGCTGCAGCCTTCCGCAGCAGAGACCAGCGCCAGATGAGGCCACTAGCTCACGTGTCGCCGCCCAGAGCGTACGGGCAACATAGCCTGACGCCCTGACGCCCGCGCACGTGAGACCTATAGTAACCTCGTGGCAGCGTACTACTAGTACGTCCGTCCACCGCGGCCAGAATTTTTGTTCCGTTGCCGTCGGCGTAAAAGCGAAGAGAAGAAGCCCGTCACTAGCTCACAGCTGGGCTCCCACCGACGAGCTTGATCTGTATCTTGCCTAGCTAGTAGCAATAGCTTCTTTCCAGCTTGTGCACCGAATTGCATGTGACGCACCAACTCATCACCCCCTCGATCCTTTTCCTTAATTAACAAAATCCTTCCCTCGCTTGCACACACACCAGTTCTCTGTCATTAGCAGCTAACTCTATATAACGAAAGGCTGTGGCCGACAGCATGCCCTGTCGTTATAGGGAGACAAGCAACATTATTATTTTTTAGATGGCCGTGTTTAGCATAACCCGAATGTGCACCGCTTGGATTGGAGTATGCATCTGTCGATTGATTTATAGATCTGCAATTTCTGTATGCTGGAGCTAGGAATATCATGCTAGAATCCACTGGGACCTTCCTAGCTATGAGTAGAAAGGGGGGGTAAACTACTGCTGCCCAATTGTTTCCGTGACCAGTCCTGATTAACTTTCGCTATGTTGCAATCATTACTCTCTTAGTTATACTGTACTACTCCGTTGCTTAACTTGGATATATCAACCGACTCCATGAGTTCCAAGCATCGTACCATATCCAAATTACTAACTATCGAAGTATCGATTCGTGAGTCTAGAAAATGCGGTATAGTCCAGATTAACGATGAACAATGCACTGTACTATATACCTTGCCATGCATGCATGGGAAGGTACAAATTATCGATTTACACCTCCTTTTTCTCTTGATGAATTAACTAATGACAACTCTTTCTGACAGCAGTATCCCCATGTCAGAGAAAGTTCCTGGAGCTAATCATTTCTGCAAAGATCAAATCTAACCTACTCAAAGCGCAAGCACATGCTCAAAGGCCGCCCGTATGGTGTACGTACGTTGTCACAGACAAAACAGCCTGTTAGCTTGTTTTGCATTGCCATGTTATGTTAATTAAACCTTTTGTACCATGTACTGCCTTGCATGCTCCTTCCTCCCTCCGACCCTCCCTTTGGATCGATCTCCACCTCCCCATCATGCGCCTGCAGCATCCTCCCATGTGATCGAGAGCTTAGCCACACACTCCTCCATTTCTCCATTATATCCCAAATCATTAAACTAATCACATCAATAGATGTTACTACAATATCACTGACATGAAGTAGTAGTACACTGCTCTATCACATCCAATTAGACAAAAAAAAAAGAGAGAGAGAGAGTTCAGTACTAGCGCGTATCAGTTTCATATATTTTGGACCAAAAAAATGTCCAAAATTTAGAGTTTATCTGTGGGTCTGGGACTATTACCCGAAAATGCATATGTTTTTTTTTCTGCCGAGGCATAAACAAGATGTTTATAAATTCTCAAGAAATGAAAAAAAAGATCAATTGAAACTTCCTGAAATTTTGGTCCGCTAAATTTTTTTATTCTAAAATTGTGGACCTTCTTGTTACTATAGGTGACTACGACGCCCATAACAAATCATGGATCACCACATGACCCTAGACATCTCACCTGCTTTTGTTAATTACTCATCTTGTGGCTAAAAAACCCAGCAGAGGAACAAAGCACACTCGTCGCCACAACATGTCATCACGCGCTAAAGGCAGACAGAGCTCGCTGGCAAAAAAGAAAAGAAAAACAAAGCGCTATTAGCTTAGCCCCTATCACTAATTTAAACACACTCCAAATCGATTGATCGATCGGTGCGTGGCCTGCAGCTTCGTCGTCTTTTGCGTTGCCCCCCTAATTAAAAAAAGATCCGATTAGTAGTAGTAGTAGTAGTAGATTAATATTGGGCCGACACGATGCCAGAGGGGAAGATTCCAATGGAGGGATGGATGGATGAAAAAGTCTGCAGGTTAATTATAGACAGGCTAATTACCCATTTGATGGACATTCCCCTGCAGAGCTGAGGCCTAAGCTTTCGGCTCATGTGTTTCCTTGTCTGTACGTAGGATCATCTTAGGGATCAGTAAATTAATCGCAGATCAATCGGAGAGCCAAGAGGCAGTACACTAGTACTACTCCAGTTGATGCTGAATCGCGTCTGGTTGGGATTAGATTAGCGATAATTCTCCGCTAATCCGTGCGCGCATGTGAGGGGACGGGACGGGATTATTGTGCGACGCGCCGCGACGAGCGACACGCGCGCGGTGGGGGCGGATCACGTGACCGCGGGAGGGGAGCTCATCGGCCCCGCCCGGCGCGTCACGTGGCCAACTCATCCCGGCCGGTGGCCCTGCGGGTCCCACGGACAAAATATACAAACGAGAAAAAAAAAGTTCCTTTGTTATTAGTATTACAGTATTACTGCTCTATCTAAAACCTGATGCTTGTTTTCTATTTTGTGCCGTGTCGCTAGCACTATTGTACTCCGGTATATTCTTTATATCAGATTTCTCTGCCTTTTTTTTATCCTCAGTGTTACTGTGTGTAGAGAGATAAGAAAACTTTTGGTATTATAGCAAAGGGAAGCCAGGACCAGTTCAAGGTTCCTTCAACGAGTATATCAACTCTTCGCGCGAGATAGAATCAAATAGGCGAACACTTTTCCCTTATGTTTATCAGTCAAATTAAAATTTTAATCTTAAACTTGGTGTTGATTTTGAGGTCTTTTATCAAAATTTATTTTTCAGTATTCACTTTTAAATCACTAAATATAAATATATATATATATATATATAAATTTTAGTATTTTTCGTTTGTAAATATACCGTGGTCACCTTTGTACTGCTAGTACCACCGCCGTGATAAAAACGAATAAAAACAAAGTCGAAAATAGCTATGGTGCGCCCGCGCAGTCGCGATCACGGGACGGGACGCGAGGGGCCACGCCGCGCGCTGCTCCGCCCCCACGTGCGTGCGCACAGCTCGATTATTGTTTTTTTTTTCTTTTTCCCACTTCTCTTCCGCCGCGCGATTTTTTTTCTGCTCAGGCCGCGACAGGTGGCCCGTGGGCCGTCCTCCTCTTTTCAGCCCCACCCCCCGCGTGCGGCGGGCTCCGCCTCGACCGCTCTCTCTCCCGCCGTTTTGTCGCCGAGCGGTGACGGACGCCGTGAGGGAGGCGAGACGAGAGACGGCGCGTGGACGGCGCCGTGTAGTACGCGGGGGAGGGGGCGCGCACGTGGAGGCGTGGTTGCTGCGGCACACGGTCGTTTTCGTTTTTGAAATCTGTTTAAAAGCCTTTCGATGTCATGACGATGACGATTCCCCGCAGTAATCCCATCTACAGCCGTAGGGATGAAAACGGAGCGGATACGGGACGGATAATGCTTATACCATATTCGTTTTCATATTTTTTACTGGATACGAAAACGAATACGGATAGCTCGAATACTTAAACAAATACGGATTATCTCGAATACGAATAAGAATCGAATATGATCGGACACGAATACGGAAACAAATTTTTCTCGGAACACGAAAACCAACTTAACTTCTAATAGAAATAAATATCAACATATATAATTAGCTCATTTTATATAAAATGAGGTATAATTTATAAATATTTTTTAAAATTTAAATAATATTAATAGTATGGACTAGTGTTAAGAGATAAACTACTATTAAAATCTATAAAGGTATATTGAAGGTTATAGAGTTAGAAAGAAATGGGGTATGTCTCATGGGTCCTGCGGATATCCGAATAGCACTGTTCACCGGATATCCGAATTATTATCCGTATCCGACGGAAACCCTGATACCATATTCGTATTCGTATCCGGTAGAAAATATCCGTATTCGAAATATCCGAGAATTATCTGATCCGAAAGGTATCCGTATCCGTTTTTGTCCGGAGCGGACGGAAACTATCCGCTCCGTTTTCATCCCTATGTACAGGTGGTTTGACTTAGGGCCCTCTTTATTTAGGTTTATAAGCCAATTTACAAGTCGAAAAATCTAAGACAAAACAAACAAACAGCTTTTTTATTTGGCTTTTTTGAAGCCATAAGCCACTCTAACACTGTTAAGCCAAAAGGTAGGTTGGAGAAGTTTTTTTTGGCTTACATGAGATAGATGTATGACTCCACCACTAAACTTAGGACATTAAATCCATTGGCTTATAAATCATATAAGCCAATAAGCTGACTTAAAAGTCTAGGCCAATAAACCTAAGTTTAAACAAAGAGGGCCTTAGAAACGTGTCCGTTGGTGTAAAACCATGTGTCCTAGAACGGGAGTAGAGTTTTGCGAATCTTGCAAGCTAAACGACACGAGAATTGTTCTTTGGCCGTGTTTAGTTTCCCAAATTCCTAAATTTTCATCACATCACATCACGTTAAAAACTTTCCTACACATAAACTACCAACTTTTTCTTCCAACTATCAATTTTCTTCCAAATACCCTACTTTTTCACCATCTAGACCCAGCCTTCCGATGCGGTGAATGACAGGCTCACACAAAACACAACTGCTCCAGCCAACTACAACTAGGCGCAGAAAAAAAACCAAACCATCAAAATTACTCTAAGATACGATTTTTACATTATCTACTACTAGTACTACTAGCAAAAGTGAAGAAAAAAATATCTAGAATAATTTAGGATCAAAGTTTTAAAATTTCGAGTTAGCTTTAGCACGTGCCACAGGAAGCAAAAGGTAAGCGCCTACGCGCACGCGCAGAGACGTGTCAAGTGTGGCTCGATGGGCTCCACCCCGCACAGCCCAAAAGGCACCTTTTCCTTTCTTTCTCCGCAGAAGGCGGGACCCACTCGTTCGTTCGTGCGCGGTGCGGGTGAGGCCGACGGGGCGACGTTTCCAGGCCCGAGTGGGCCCAGCGCTCTCACGTGAGGAGGCCTGCCTGGGCTGGGCCAGGCCAGGCCAGGCCGGCTCTGACAACCCTGCCGCGCTGCCTCCTCCAGTCCAGGACAAGCCCTACCCAATGGTGCCAGTTCTGGAGATGCCACTGTTCCTTGTCCTTCCGTGACGTCTCCCTGTGTGCACTGGCTGCATTGTGTTGTCAGCACTGGAGCTCAGCTTTTTATTTAACGCCTTCTTAGAAAAACAGTACTACGTGTATAGTAGGAGTAATAGTATGGAGTGTACTGCTACTCCACCCTTAAAAAAAAAAAACCTTACCTATGAACTTAAATATGTATATGTCTAGGTTCATAATTTTTTTTTAGAAAGGTACTCCGTATGCGTCTAGTAGCACTGCATATACTATAGTGATTTTCTTTTTATTTTCGGATGGGAGATGTTACTACTACCACCTTCATAAAATCCTGGTACACCTTCTGTTTCATAATCAGTTCATTTTAACTTATTTCGTGCCTACGAATATTACGTACATGCATGTAAGGTTTCTCTATAATTTTAGTGAGATTAGAGATGCGTCAATGGTAATTTTAGTGAGATTAGAAATACGTCAATGGTGTCTGTCTATTTGAGTACTCCTTCTGTCCCATAAAAAAACAACTCCTAACTTCCCAATGCAAAATTAAAGAGGTGGATAAGTAGGTAAGGGGTACTGAAGTAATAAAATTTTTTAATTTACGAACCAAGAGTGGATGAAAAGGTAGAAGTTGATTTATTTTGGGACAAAGTTTGAATTCCAGAAGTTGATTTATTTTGAGACGGAGGAAGCATGTATTAGGGATGCATTTACATATGTGTGAGTGTGGTGTTATGGATGTGATGGTGTATGCGACATTTGTCGTGTAATCGCAAAAAGGGAAAGGATAAAGCATCCATGCGGTTTTTTTGCATGGAAAAAATGTCTTACGCCCCGTTTAGTTCCTAATTTTTTTTTCCAAAAACATCGCATCGAATCTTTGGACACATGTATGAAACATTAAATATAGATAAATAAAAAAACCAATTGCACAGTTAGGGAGGAAATCACGAGACGAATCTTTTAAGTCTAATTAGTCCATGATTAGTCATAAGTACTACAATAACCCACATGTGCTAATGACGGATTAATTAGGCTCAAAAGATTCGTCATGCGATTTCCAGATGAGTTATGAAATTAGTTTTTTCATTCGTATCCGAAAACTTCTTCCAATATCCGGTCAAACGTCCGATATGACACCTAAAAATTTTCATTTCACCAACCCTTAGAATAAAAGTTCAACATACTCGTGTTAATTTCTGATACTCTACCGCAATTTGCAAGTGTGCTTGAAACAGGACAGGCTGGCCCAACTCTGATCGTGCGGTGGCCTTGTTTTTTTTTTTTTTCTAGTAATTTAGGTTCCACAACAGATAATTTCTACATAGAGTACTAACTGTAGGATGTGTTTGGAAGATACTCGTAAACTCTTATGCATGGTCAACTCTTCGATCCCAAGCATGCTAAGAATAGTAAGTCTGGATAATCTTCTACGTAAACACTCTAACGAGATCTTACACCTGAACCACCTCAAAAACCACAAGTGAGACCTATTTTTAGGTACTGTAACTTCCTCGAGATTAGATTAGACGGGGTTATCTTGAAACAACTCATGCTGTTACCAGTGGCTGGCTATAAAACGCTCGTCGGTGTATGTTATTACCTTGCCTTACTCACGGTGATTAGTTTAACCCCATCTTTTGGTTGGGTCTCAAATATCTCAATCTAGGTGGGGGAAGTGGGGAGGTGTAGAGAGAGGGGGAAGAGAGTGTGTCAAATCGCGTCGCGCTATCACTGCCTCCTTCACCGTTAAATCTCACTATCGTCGTCGCCGTTCTCCGGTCCGGCCTGCCGGTGAATGAGTGAGTGAGGTTTGTTGGCTGCATTCTACCAGATTGATTGTTTGAGGGGAGTGTGGTGATTGTAATGAGATTTGATGAGAGAAGAAGAATGCCCACATTTTTAAGGTGAATCTACGATTATTTGGAGTGGTAAGTAGTTCATTTCCTTTTACCACGTATGATAATTTGGTCAATTTGTCGGTCGAATACAGTGTAGAGATGTTGTAGTGCACATGGTAACATCACTTGACTTGAATATATGTAATCCATTGAATCGTGCATAATATTATTACTGTTCTAAGTTCTAGCTCCAAATAGTACGTAGTTTTTACTATGTTTTTTTCTAATATTTGTCCTCTTGCCATTTACAATGTCTGAATAACCCATATACAACTATTCCTCTTTTTTACCATTTAACTTAATTGCCACGTGTCCTTGAAGCATTCATCAAACGGGCGCATGTACTGTCTCGCATCACCTGTTGTCTCGGTCAAACGCTCTTCCCCCAGCTCCCTGTGCTGGACGAGTCAGCTATGTGCTGAGCTCCCATGGTCACATTCAAGTGCCATGAGGTAAAATGATAAACCCATGCATGTGAGCACCGTAGCCTATAGTAGGCTTAGAATTAAAAAAATATATCTAAGCATATTTGTCTGATAAACAATTATTCGTGGCATTAAATTAGTATTTGTTTTATAGTCAATAAAAATATACTATGTAGGAGAATTAATTTTAGAAGCTAATACAACTTATATTTCTCATATGATATATGGTCTGCTACAGAATAAAGCAAAAAACAATACACACACACACGTAGATTTGGTTATAACATTCTATATATTACTTAAGAATTGTGAGATGGCATGTAGCTTAGTGGTTGCAGTGACCTAAGTAATATCTAAGGTGCTGAGTTCAAATCTTTATAGGAGCGAATTTCAGATTGGGTCATTTGAGCGCTAAGTTTCCTGGTTGATAGGCTAAGTTCCTAATTTAAAAAGGCTGCATATATCCGATTGGATGTATAGGCCGGATAAAAAAAACCCTTATCTATATATATATAAACAAATAATAATAATAATAATATATATATGTAATATATTAATTAAGAATAAGCCAACAAATAATAATATTTGCATAAAAAAGAATAAGTATAAAAAGTATAAAATTTGATAAAAAATTCTTCTACTAATTTTATAATTGTTCTACTGTACTATTTTAGGGAGAAATATCCCAATAAGGACATGAAAAAAAGTTCAGAGAGCGGTTGCGCATATAATATTACTACATCATATCTACACAAAATACAAATGATTCACATAATATATGTTGTCTACAGTATAATCAATAGTTTGGTTCTATAGGTTGTCTATCTAAAACTATCTAGCAATTAATAGACGCACCTCTTTTCTCCACATTTTAAAATATTATGTGTGGCATTCTCTCCTACACGGTGACAGAGTATAGTTCATGCCCTAAGTATGATATATGATAGGTTAAAGTTGAAAACATGTAACTTAACCATGTTAATATCCTATATTTCTAGAGAAGGTAAAATAGCTTTTTCTTGAAAAAATGATAAGGTAAAACAATTAATAGCAAGTATGAACATATAAAAATTATTTTCTTCTAAGTTTACTAATTCTAACAAATTATATGTAAAAAAAATTAAATTTACAAAAGTGAGGCGGAATTCACCAGTTTGTTTGCTTATATTACTGGCATGCTTTGATTCTTCCCCGCTATTCTACAAACATAAAACTAAATACACAATAAATAAGCATGCATATATTTGTAGGACTAGGTCGTGTCTAATCGTGTATTAGGGTTTTTATTTTTGACCTTGAAAATCGTGTATTAGATTGATATATTTTAGGACGGATGAAGTGCTTTTTAATATCTGCAATTTTTTGAAAGGAACTTTTTAATATATGCAATTTACGTATAAATTTTTTATAAGTCTGAAACTAATTAATTAAAAATAGCTGTCTTCTAACTTTAATATCTAAATAGTATACATATGCTTCAGGAAAAACAAAACCAATCACATGCTAAATTAGCAATTTCTATATGGAGAACTAAATATATGATGTGCTTGGAAGGTACTCGTAAAATCTTATGCATGGTCAATTCTTCGATCCCAAGCATGCTAAGAATAGTAAGTCTAGAATAATCTTTTGCATAAAGACTCTAACGAGATCTTACAGCTAAACCACCTCCAGAACCGCAAGTGAGACCTATTTTTGGATACTGTAACTTCCCCGAGATTTGATTAGACGGGGTTATCTTGGAACAACTCCAGTTGTTACTAGTGGTTGGCTATAAAGTGCTCGCCGATGTCTATTATTACCTCACCTTAACCACGGTGATTAGTTTAACCCCATCCTTCGGTTGGGTCTCGAATCTCTCGACCTGTGTTGGTGAAGTGGGGAGGTGCAGAGAGAGGGCGAAGAGAGCGTGTCCCATCGCGTCGCATCATCACCACCTTTTGTGCCATTAGATCTCACCACCACCGCCGTTCCCCGGTCCGGCCTACCGGTGAATAAGTGAGTGAGGTTTGTCGGGCTGCATTCTACCAGATTGATTGTTTGAGGGGAGTGTGGTGATTGTACTGAGAATTTGATGCGAGCAGAAGAATGTCCACATTTTTAGGGTGAATTTTCAATTGTTTATAGTGGTAAGCAGTTCATTTCCTTTACCATGTGCGATAATTTGTGTCAATTTGTCACTCAAGTGTGGTGTAGAGATGTTGTAGTGTACATGATAACATTACCTAACTCGAATATGTCTAATCCATTGAATCACGCATAATATTAATGTTGTTCTAAATTCTAGCACCAAATAGTAGTGTTTACTATGTTTTTGTTCTAATATTTGTCCTCATGCCATTTACGATTAGTTTGAATCATCCATATATAGCAATTGCGCTTAATGATAAAAAAATATATTTAAATATGAGCACACACAATGTTTTTCCATTGACGATTACTTAAAATAGACTAGATATATATGCATCTTCATGCTTTATAGAGAAGAAAAGAAAATGCACTTAAGTTCTTTTCAGTGCTTTAAGGTAATGCTAGCTTTGCAACACCTTTATGTAACACTAACAGTCCCTTCCACATATTTCTTTCATTTAATTTGCATTTTCTCCTTTTGGATTAGAATTACTTTTTTTTTCTTAATGTCTTACTTATATCCTTGTTTATGTGCACTCTTGTTTTCTTGAACAAGATAGTTGAAGCTTGCTCTTACGTTCTTTTTTATTTTTTTAGTAATATGTAATGATAATTTAATCATAAACCGTGCAATAACACGGGTTCTCAAATTCTCATGGTTTATCTCTGTTGGACCTATATAACTATTTGTGCACCTATCCATTTTAGACATGTAACTTTATCAATTTGTACCCTTGGAAAGCTAAGCCATGAGCAACTTGAGCATTGCCTATTCATTACACTGATGCTATAATTTGTTGGAAGATTGTTTACTCTCCTCTAATTTCTGATATAGTTGGTCTTGCCTCCTCTATGTAGCACAAGGAAGGAGGTAACCCCCACTGACGGTTCCTTTCAGACAGTCTATGCTTCCAAAGTCAGAACCTTGGTAATTCTGTTCAGTTAAAGATGGCTGTTGCAGTTCCGGATCACACATTCAACAATGGTTACTCCTCAAAGAATCAAATTGAGGGGAGATCACTTAGTTGGAAGCGTGTGTTTGTCCAAACTGACAAAGGCTCTGTCTTGGGCATTGAATTGGAGCGAGGAGAAAATGCACACACCGTAAAAAAGAAGCTGCAGTTAGCGCTTAATATTCCCACTGAAGAGAGTTCACTGACATGTGGTGATCAACTTTTGAACAATGATCTCAGCTACATTTGCAATGACTCTCCATTGCTTCTCACTAGGAATCACATGCACAGAAGTTGCTCCACACCTTGCCTCTCTCCAAATGGAAAGGATGTTCAACACTGTGATGATAGTAGAGTCATTGAAATCGTGGGGTGCACA
Organism: Oryza glaberrima; assembly: GCF_000147395.1. Taxonomy (NCBI): domain Eukaryota; kingdom Viridiplantae; phylum Streptophyta; class Magnoliopsida; order Poales; family Poaceae; genus Oryza; species Oryza glaberrima. The sequence continues at coordinate 21,372,434 of NC_068333.1, read as the reverse complement.
AGCCCTTCTGCAAGAATGAAGCAGTTAGTTGATGATATTGTTTGGGGAATTGAAAAAGGCATCGAACCAGTAGCTATCAGCAGTGGGATGGGTGGTGCCTACTATTTCCGAGACATGTGGGGTGAGCATGCTGCAATAGTTAAGCCAACTGATGAGGAACCATTTGGTCCAAACAATCCTAAAGGTTTTGTAGGGAAGTCTCTTGGACTACCAGGTCTTAAAAAATCAGTGCGTGTTGGTGAAACAGGGTCCCGAGAGGTTGCCGCATATCTTCTAGATCACAAGAATTTTGCAAATGTACCTCCCACTATGCTGGTAAAGATCACCCATAGCGTGTTCCATATGAATGAGGGTGTTGACTATAAAACAAAGTCTAGTGACAACAAAACACAAGCTTTTAGCAAGCTTGCGTCTTTGCAAGAGTTTATTCCTCATGACTATGATGCTAGTGACCATGGTACATCAAGCTTTCCTGTCTCTGCTGTTCATAGGATTGGTATACTTGATATTAGAATCTTCAACACAGACAGACATGCAGGAAATATACTTGTTAGGAAGCTTTATAATGATGCTAGCAGATTTGAAACACAAACAGAACTTATTCCTATTGATCATGGCCTTTGTCTTCCAGAAAGCTTAGAGGACCCTTACTTTGAGTGGATCCATTGGCCACAAGCATCTATTCCTTTCTCCGAGGAAGATCTTGAGTACATTACGAACCTAGACCCTATAAAAGATGCTGAAATGCTTCGCATGGAGCTGCATACGATCCATGAGGCAAGTCTTAGGGTGTTGGTTCTCTCAACAACATTTCTTAAGGAAGCTGCGGCTTGTGGCTTTTGCTTGTCTGAGATAGGAGAGATGATGAGCAGGCAATTCACTAGGAAAGAAGAGGAGCCAAGTGATCTTGAGGTTTTGTGCATGGAGGCAAGGAATTGGGTTGAGGAAAGAGAGTGGCTGCTTCCACACGCTGATTTTGAAGGAGAGGATGACAATGAGTCCACTCAGTTTGATCTCGATTCTGAGGATGATTCAACTACATTTGAAGCATCATTTTCCAACAATATCAGGCCTATCAAAGGTAATTCTAGGGATCCACCATCAAAATTAGCTGAAGTAAATGAATATGTGGATGAAGATGACAAAAATGAGTTCAACAAGGATGATGTGGGAACCTGCACAAGTCCAATTACTACTTGGACTCCTTCCACCTCAAACTTGTCCATTTCGTCCAATGAACTTAGCTTCAGTGGAAGACGCAAATCTCATAGTGGCGTCGCGAAGAACAAGGTTACTTCTAAAATTAACAGCAATAGTTATAGTGGCAATCATAGTGCCAAGGAGAAGCTCCCTCACAACTCCAGCTTCGCAAAGTTATCAGACTTGAGTGCCAACAAATGGAGCCCATTCCTTGAGAAGTTCCAGGATCTGCTCCAGAGCATGTTCCAAGATCGAAAGCAAACTGCAGGCCGCAACCCATGGCTGACGCAGAGGCTAGGCACTTCTTGCCAATTTTAAAATGGTAGAGAAGAAATAAAGTAATGTAGGCCAACCAAGCGGTATTCCTGAGCAGTTGTGTTCTACCGTGGTAGTAGTTGCATACGTGCAGTAGCCCTTCATTAGATAGTACAAGTAGAATAAAACCTTCTCTGATATATGTGCACAGTGGTCATAAGGTAGAGATATCCCTACAGAGATCTAAAATGTGAGTATGTATTCCAGCAGGACATTGTTGCGTCTTTACGTAGTTCTTTTACTTAATTATGTTTGTTGTTTTCGTTATGTATATATGTCCTGTAGTATCGAGATGAACCACCAGTGACTGACCATTGTATACACTGTAAATACTTATCTTGAGAAAACATTTAAATATTACTGCATGTACATATATAATTGTGTCTATCTGTGTTGCAGTTGCTACATATATTCGTCATTTATCCTTATGCAGGTTGGTCAAGCTCATCGATGGAAGAATAATCTCAAATGTAAACACTCAATCCAGCTTCTTTTTTTTTTTGAAAAAAAAATACATGCTTCAGAATATGTGGAAGAGGCCTGTCAGTGTTTTGATGTGCTTTGGTCATATGATCCTAGATGTAAATTTCATAGAACTACAAATATTTTAGCTAAACTATCGCAAAACTACATATTTAAATATGTGTATATTTAGTGCCAAATTTATTGTAGAACTATATATTTAAAGCACAATATCACAAAACTACAGATTTAAAGATGAAGTTACCAAACAACTACAAATTTTAGAGTATATACCCATAACACTATTGAGATTACAAAAATAATTGCTTTGTGATGACATTGATGTTAATCTGTAGTTTTCTATACGATACCTTAAATACAGTGGCGGAGCCAGGATAAAAACATAGTGGGGGCTAAACTAAAAGTGGCTAATAAAAGTCAAGACATGTGTCATGTAAATTGGCTATATGTCTAATACAAAGTATAAATATATAGAATTAACAAAAAATAAACATTATCCATACCAAAGCTTTTTGAAAGGATCTCCATTCACTACTTTGCCACTTACGAGGAAATGTGCAAATATCTGGTTAAGTTGGACCACTCAATGCATATGCCCTTTTAACTTGATCTCTAATTTCAGATGGATAATCAATTTGTTTCCGTTTCCCTGGATCACCAATGATATCCATATGACTAAACTCTTCTCTAGGCCTCTTTGACTGACTTGCAATCTCATTATTGAGTGGAGGATCGCTGATATTTGTGTTACTTGAACTAGAATAATATATGTGAGCAGTGTTCTTTTTGACATCTTCACAATCTAGCAATATAACAAAGTAGCAAACTAGGAATCACAAACAAAATTTTCAATTCAATATCTCTATGATTTCTTGAAGGCTTGAACTATTAATAACAACTGGACTTGACAATTGAAATTGATTTTAAATGACAAATCAGAAATTTTATGTACCTCAATTCCTCAAATCCTCGATCTGCTGTTCTGGGTGCTTGTTGCTGCCCTGCTGCAGTGCTGCTGCTAGCTGCTGCCGCGGTGCCGCCCTTTGCCCATTGCCCAGGCGCCGCGCCGCGCCGCCGCCGCGTCCCCCCTCCGGCCGCCGGCCGGCCTGCGCCCTGCTTGCTGCCGCCCGCCTGCGCCCTGCTTGATGCCGCGCGCCCGCGCCCCCCGACTCCCAGGTCCCCTTGCCGGCCGCCGCAACTCCACAAGCCGCCGCCCCATCGCGCGACTCGCGCTCATCTGCCGCCGCCACACGCGAACGCGAACAGGAGGAGGCCAAGAGCGACGCCTCTCTGTGCTGGAGGTAGGAGATTAGGGTTGGGTGGGGTCGTGGGGATTTTTGGCCCTTCTTAGCCTCTTGGGCCTTCTAAAAGTATCAGACAAAGTCTATTTAATAGTTCATTAGGGGGTTGTGGGGGGCTCAAGCCCCCACCACCCCCACGCTATCTCCGCCACTGCTTAAATATATAGTTTTGTGAAAAGTATGGTGTTAAATTTGTAGATATATAGTTTTGTGATAGATTGGTGAAAGTACTTGTAGCTTTATGAATTTTACTCAATTCTTTTAACCTTCGTCCACCAGCATGCTTTGCTCCTGTTAAGTTCCTTTCCCTCGTTCTATTACTAGGGAGTACACCAAGTATCTTCTCATAATCTGATTAAGCTAGAAATGAAAATACATAATATCTATTCTTGTTGATCAAATATTTGTGAGATTTTTTAAGGAGATACCATATTTCAATACCTCTCTAATGTTTAAGTACCAGGAGATATATCAAATTAGCACTAAAAAGAAAGTTGTGGCACCTCCTTGTTGAGGTGGTAAACGTAAACGCTTAATATTCATACAAAATGGGCTAATGTAAACCAAGAATCTTCGGAGAAATGCCACCCATTGACACATGGAGCAACCTATTCTGCTGAACATGTGAGTTCATTGTGGGCTCCATTCTCATGCAACACCCCAGTTAAGCCCAAACAGAAGGAAATCTTAACTTATTCTTACAAACCATCCACTAACAACTCACTACACCACTTTCCAAGTGGGAGTGAGCAACCAAAAAAAAAAAACCTAGCCCTACCCTACTACACAATACATCCAAGCATCGCCAATCCCCAGAGTGAAAAACCAAACAAAAAGAAATTTTCAAGTGGGGGAATTTGAATTTGAGGTTTGATTTGCCACACCAAAAGTCTTCGGCTTGTTCAACTGCACTACTGCATCTACGGTGCACCCGCCTCGCCCAATATTTTAGTATAGTGTAGCAGCTTTGCTGGCCGCTGCAACATGCAATGAACACAGCTAAGCTATTTGCAACACTGTCGAGCTCGCGAGCGGCAGAAAAGTTCAAGGTTTTTTTTTTTTTTGTGTCATTAGGCAGCGACGTTGGTAATGCCCCAGGAGCGGTCGGCGAGGTGGAGGCATTCAGGGAAGCGGAAGCAGTCGACGAGGTGGTCGATGACGATGCCGGAGGCCTGCATGAAGGAGTAGACGATGACGGGGCCAACGAGGCGGAAGCCGCGGCGGACGAGGTCCTTGCTCACCCCCTCTGACTTGGGCGTCCGGAACGGGATGTACTTGTGGTGCTTGTACCTCCCCACCGTCGGCCGGTGGTTCACGTGCCCCCATATGTATCCGCTGAACGACCCAAACTCCTTCGCCACCTATACTCATCCGCGTATGCGTAATATTTTTAGAGTCCATTTTCAAAAACTTTAAAATCTTGTGACATACACCATCTATCCAAGAAGATCAATTGCAGGCTATAGAAAATTAATTCTATCCCAAAAGACATATTTTTAGCTACAAATCTAGACAAATGTCTTTATAGGAAATTGATTCTTCGAGATTGATGGAGTATTTGTTTTCCCTTGTTTAATATATGTCATATTTGTTTTAACATTTTCTTTAATGTTTTGAAGTAAAACTTGGCAAGTTTTATGAACGATTCATCGTGGCCATGCTGTACTCGCCTTCTGAATGCATTTGGCGTTCTCGATGATGCACCGGACCCTGCACTCGGCCAGCTTGAGCTCCTTGTTGCCGCTGATCTCCGCGACGTCGTTCTCGTCCATCTTCGCCACCGTGCTGGGATCGAAGTCCGCGAACGCTTCCCTGAATCGAGATCACCCAACAGCCATGCATCAGCCATCGCCCAGTTTGGACAGAACAAAACCATGAAGAAATCACGTACAGGAATGTTCAGAAATTCAGATACCTGTACATGTCTCTTCTCTTGAGTATCTCAGTCCAGTTGTGGTCGATGAGCATGCCTGACAACGCAAGCAGCTCGAACAGACGGCTGCAAATTGCAATAGAGATAGATCAAGATACAGAAATTAAGTAGAAATGGACAGTAAATAATGGTATTTTATACGCACTACATACTTGTCGTTGTACACTGGGACACCCCAGCACTCGTCGTGGAACTGAACGTACGCCTCATCTGCACAATTGACGGGTTTCAGACTTTCAGTTAGTGATCAGTTTTCAGCTCTTGTACTTCTTTTCTCCCCTTTTGGATTTATGTTTGCTCAACAAACTGCAAGCAAGTGCCAAAAAGAAAAGCTACTACAAGAATATGGAGAGAAGTCCCTTTCTGATGAAATTGTCAACTGAATATTTTTCGTGAAGGCATCATCAAGTGATGACTGAAACTTAGTCAAAATCAGAGCTTCATCAGCCAGTGATGTCGATGTCGACTTTTGCTATATCCAAAGTCCCAAACTTGTGTTCGGCTGAGGGTAATGTTACCTACTTTTTTTTAAAAGAAGAATCATACTTAATTACTAATTGCACTCATAAGTTGGTCCAACACTAATTAACTAATTTGTTTTTTTATCTTGCATGTTCACTTATCCGACATCCTTCACTTTTCCTAACAATAAACTGATGCTTGCCTTAGGTGACAAGTACATATTCTTTTTAACTGCCTACTGTTGTTAAGTAGGCTGAGATGATTGTTCATCAGAATCTGTCCACCAAATGAAATACAAAACCAAAAAACATATCTGCATGACTGCATGAAGATTAGCACAGAAGAAAGAAAAACATATAGCAAGTAGTAGTAATAACCATTTCTTACCACTGTTCTTGGTGATCCAGCTGCACCTATGCAAGCTCCCAGGCTCACTGCAATCAAAATCCTCTTCTCCCCCCTCAACATCATGATCACTAACCTTGTCATCATCTTCTTCCCTCCTCCTCTCCAGGGACACAAGCACATCACCCCAGGGGCTAAATGTGCCACCATACAGCAGGGGCACCTTGGGCTCCCAGCTAGAGTTTGAGCTGCTGAGTGAAGAATCATTGGAGTTCTGTGACAGGGAGAGTGATGAGAGTGTGAGGTTGGAGCTGCTCCTCTGGATCCCCAGAGGGTAGATCCTCTGCATGTACTTGCTTGCTGCATGGTTCATGGCACTCTGAAGAAGATCATGCTTGTTCCTGTCTGCTATGTTCTTCATCATGCTGTGGTTGGGGCTCCTCTCAAATGCATGGTGGTGCCTGCTATGTGATGATGTGGTGAGCATTGTAAATGCTAAGTGGCAAGAGTTTTTGGAGGCAAGATTCAAGGAGAATGGGTGGTTTTGCAATGTGTGGTTGTGGGTTCTTGGGGTATTATAAGGTCTGAAGGTTGAGGTGTTGTGTCCTGGCCTTGGTTTGGTGGCATATGGGCTTCATGGTAGCTGGCTAGCTAGCTGCAAGTCTGCAAGACAGCTTCCACTGGATCTTATTGAAAATGTGATGGATGTGATGTTTTTAGTGAGTGGAAAGTGGTGGTGGTTTGAACTTGGGGGTACAGGAGACATTAGTTCCTGGGATTATACATGGTTGGTTTTCCCCTGCTACTCCCTGTCACTAATTAATTGCCTTTTCGGTAATTATTCAGAGGGGATAATTTATTGAGTGTTTTATCGGCAAGAGAACGGTTGTGATTCGGAGGTTGGTTTTGCTCACATTGGTAAACTTGATTACTCAGTTTGCAACTATGGTTAAATATTTGAAGTTTTATTTTACCCTCCTTTTCCACAATTCTATTGTCAGTCTATATATAGTGCCTTTTGGAGTGCCTCAGAAATAGTGATTGGATGGTAGTTATGCAAAAATTAGTGGAAATTTGTTAATAGCTTTGAGTCTAAGATATTCGTATTGATGCACATTGGATATGAGAAAGTGTTTAAAGGTAGGGACTCATATGTAACTTTATTGAACACTAAAGTGACAAGGCTCAAGGACGGCATTGTAATTCCCTATTTGCATTGTCTAAACATTATAGTACATCGTTTAACAGGGGGAGTATTTGTTTAATTTGTTGCTCTTGTACTATATGGTTAAATTTAGTGCCACAAAAGTCTCTAAGTCGTCCTTTTATCTCAGGTTTGGTAAAATCATCTGGATGATTCGAATTACATGTGGCTAACTTGATTCCACTACTCATTTTCATTGATCGCCTTTCCGGTAGTTCTACTTGGCTGAGAAATTCTGAGCTAACTGCAATTAATACCTTTTCCAACAGATGGTAACATTTTAATTTAGTAGCAGGAATTGCTGGTAGTTCAAGCATAGGACACATAAGGTACATTTGCCTTTTTCTTTCAGATTACATGGCTAATTTCATCCTGGTTTTCTCTTTCAGTGATCATCTTTTAGGTGGGTTTAATTCATTGACCTGATAAACAAGTACTTGCCTAGTTTCATGGATCATGTAAAACAATACCCTAAATATAGTTTAACTACTAGAAAACACTGATGGTTTAGACATCAACTGCTAGACGCATTGCTTCCTTGGACTTCAAAATGTGCTACAGTATCTGTTCACTTACATGGTCAGTTTTATCCCAGTTATCTTTGTCACAGATAGCTCATCCTTTTGTCAGTTTCTAGAAAGGTTGGCTAATTTCATCAAGTAATTAACTAAACCATTTATGGTAGTTTAAACTAAAAAATACTGTACATGTACTCTGTTGCAACCTACATTGTGACGCCTTGCTTGCATACATGCATGCCTAACTTCTACATGCCTCTCTCATCTGTCAATATTCACTAGTGTGTACCACCCATTGGTTTATGAGAAAATTGGGATTATACTATTGCAAAAGAGTGGTTTCGCTGGAATACTATCCCTTCAAACTGATTCACTAAAATGCTATTCTAAACTAGAGGTGCTCACCAAAATACTATTTTCGCTCTTTTGGATAAATAGAAATGTTTTTCCTCAATTTTAACTTTTTCCCGGACCAAAATACCCCTGATATGGGCCCACCTGTCATACTCTCTCCACTCTCTCCTCCTCTTCCTCTCTCTCTCGGGAGCGCCGGCCACTGCTCTCCTCCGGCCACCGGCGCTCCGCCTCCACTTCCACCGGCCACCGGCCACTGCTCTCCCCCTCCCCACTCGCCGCCCTCCGCCTGCCCCGCCCGGCCGCCTCCTTCGCTCCGCCGCGGCGCGCTACCGCCACCGTAGCCGTGCGCGCGGCCGTGGCATCCAACTCCCTGGTGGCCGCGTCCCCGAAGAAGAGGGCGGCGAAGGTAGGGTGGGCGTGGCGGCGCGGGGCCAGCAAGGGTGGGGCGGGCGTGGTGGCGCGGGACTAACCTCGTCACCGACGATGACGAATGCACCGTCGATTGCTCCTTGGTGGCGGCGATGCGGCGGTGATGCGGCGCGAAAAGGCGGGGATTTGGACCCCGCAACCGTGCGCACGGCTACGGTGGCGGCGGCGCGCCGTGGTGGTGCGGGCGGAGGGCGGCGAGCGGGGAGGGGGAGAGGGCCGCGCCGGCGGCTGTTACGGATGACTGGGGCGGCGGCGGCGTGAGCAGATAGGGGGAGGAGCACGTGGGGGAGCGTCGGGGGCCGGCGCCGGAGCCGGAGCCGAGGGCGACGGCGCGAGTAGACTGAGGCGGCGACGTGAGCAGAGAAAGGGAAGGGGGAAGGGGAGGAGTAGGTGAGGGAAGGGTATTTTGGTCAGAAGAAAAACTAAAATAGAGCAAAATCATTTGTATTAACAAAAAGACCAAAAATAATATTTTGGTGAACACCCCTCAGTTTAGGATAGCATTTCAATGAATCACTTTGAAGGGATAGCATTCCAGCGAAACCATCCGTTTGCGATAGCAAAATCACAATTTTCTCCTTGGTTTATAGTCTATCCTTCTTTGTTTTCTCCTTTAGGATATCAAGTTATCAACACAGTCCCTAGTACACATGCATTTAATCATATATGCATAATTTTTGTGAGAATATAACTAATGTTTTTTCATAAAAAATCTATTGATACCATTTCTATGTACCAAATCATTATATTTTTACATATATTAGTTTTAGACTAGCTTAATGCCCGTGCTTTTCTACTGGTAAAAGAAAATATCAACATGTTGCACATAGTTTTACAAGTGACCATCCATGTAGATTTGGTTGTATTTTTTAATATTAAGAAGATCGAAGGGTAAATTGCAGAATTTACAATGGGGTGGGTGGGCATCATTAGTCCATTACCATCTTAAGGAGTATGAATAAAAGAATAGCTTTATTTGGTCTTTGCATAAGACAATAAAAAAATCAAATTACATTTTTTTTAAAATGGATTAAATCGGTCTCTACATTCAAAATATATGTACACAACCCATGCATTCAAATTACATAAAATTAGTTTTATGTATACTAGTGATTTAAGATTTCGGTACTTGAGTACATGCATCGTAAAACGACACCAATTTGTGAATGGAGGAGGTAGCTTCATTAGCACATTCCAAACATTTTATGATTAATATAAGGGAAATGAATTCTAGTAGCTTTGAAGAAGTGCTACATGTTTTAATGACAGAAAAGAGGGAAAAAGTGCCGATACCTAGCTTAAACCTGACTTCATATGTTACATGTGTTTGTTTGGGTGCCATTAATATTCTAGTCTATTCCTGGATTAATACTTGACAACTTCATCGATTCGTTTTATTTCTTTCGGATTGGTCTTCCCAACGGTTAATTTCACAAATTCAGAAAGCAAAAGTATTCGGTATTGGTTCTTTTGGGCTTGGGGTAGGTATCATGGCTCACTTTTCCTTCTCTTCTTAATTACATATGACCTTCTTGTATATTAGCTCCCCTAGCTAATCAAGTCTACGTCTCACGGCTAACAAATTAGTGGAATGCTGCGTGCATTTTTCTTGATTTCTTGTTGGCAGTACAGACAGAATAGTAGAATGAGTTGCATCAATTATTTGCCAATTGTACCTTGAGTTATTCTTCCTATGTCGAATGCATAAGTACCAGAGTTTACAAATTTCGACGAAAACCGGTCGAATTCCGTGAAATTTCGAGGTTTCTACGAGGCTCGAAAGTAGAAGCCATCTGAGATTTCGATGAGTTTTATCCAAATTTAATTTTGAATTGATAAAAAAAGGAAAAAATCAAATAAAATCTTATAAATAGTATGATATTCATGTAACCTATTGGGATATAAATTTTAAAAATAAAATGATGTATTCCGTGTATTTACTGAAATTTACAGTAAAAAACAAAAGAATAACGAATTAAAAAAAGGAAAATAATTTCAGTTTACCTCTTTTTCTAGTTACCGATTGAAATTTCGATGATTTCGCTTGGAATATCACCAAAGCCGACCGGTTTTCGCGAGCTTAAAGGTAAATTCAGGAAATTTGTATTCAAATTTTGGTTTATGAAATTTGTTTGGAATCTACCGGCTTTCCACCCGATTTTGTGAAAACCGTTATTCCGCCAGAGCCCGAAAGGCCATCTCGGAATTGTAAACCCTGATAAGGACCATGTATATGTACATATAGTACGGATCAGGATTTGTTGTGGAGTATATCAAACAGTTGAATCATTTTTAGATGTGGAAGATATATAGTTGTGTCATGCAAAAGTGGATAAAATTTACTACATGGCATCTAAAAATCGTGTAATGATGAAGATAATGACAAGTTAGCCGTTTACGACGAGGAAGGTTGAGAGCCAGTTATCCATGTCATCAATTTAGATGCGGCTAGCAAACAGGGGCAATCTTGTCCTTTTAAAATTTCTTTCTCCACTTTTTCCCTATAAATGGTAAAACAATGCCCTCTAGTATCCTCCAACCAATTATATGTGATTTTTGTGGTGTCCCTTAGTAGTGAAACGATATTGGAATGCCTCTTAGGCTGTGTTCGTTATGAGATGTTGGGAACTTCTCACATACGCACGGAAAATAAAGTGGTGGATTACCACATGATTAATTAAGTGTTAGCTATAAAAAACTAAAAAAAGAATTAATATGATTTTTCAAAACAACTTTCCTATAGAATTGTTTTTTTGAAAAAAAACACCGTTTAGCAGTTTGGAAAAGCGTGCGTGTGAAAAATGAGGGAAGTGAGTTGAGAACCTCAACTAAAGAACACAACCTTAGCCAATTCTAAAAAAATTATATGTCCAGTAGCAAATTTGCCAAAGAAATATCAGAGAAAGAAAGGAAAGATAATTCTTCAAGAGAAAAATTGTGTATGGCAAAGCATTATTGAAGCTTATCAACCCAATACATGCTGAATGGAGCTGTTCAGCACCTGATCAGAATATATTATATGGTGCATGATAGGCCCAATGCTAAAGATGTAAACAACTCTGAACAAATCCAAGCTTGGAAACATGCTTTAGATCAGAATGATTCACAGATCAATCATCAAGAAAGAAGCAAAGGATATGCATTGACCCTTGCATCATCATATATTCATACATATATGAAGTTCTTCTTTTGCTTTAGTTGCGAGGTCACTAGGGTAACCAGTGACCCCTTGTCCATTTGGACAAGGAAGTATCATCTTTCAGTTCACATTCAAAGATGCTCAGCGTGCGCACATATCTCATATCTTCTGGTGGAACAGGCCTTTCCATCAAATTGTAAATTTGGACGCCAAGTTTGAAATGGCATATTGGCATTAGAGCTTTGGAGCTCTAGTTGCATTGGGTGGCAGCTGTGTATCAGCTGACCTCTGAAGAAATTAATCAATTCTCTGTTGCCAACCAAATTCTCTTATGCTGTATGAGCTTATCTACCTAGCCAACCAAACAGCATAAGAGAAATGAATCTAGTATAATTATCTACAACTACAAGTAATTAAGTTACTAAAAATTGCACTACTGAAAATGCCAATATGCACAAGCTCTCTTGCTCCAGCAAACTGTGAAGCTAGCTCGATCATGTATGTCACTTCCATCTTGTGATAAGGTGCAGGCTGATGAGTCATGTCAGGGCCTGCATTTGTTTAAGCCTCAGTGAAGCTGAGCATAACTTGCCTGCTCACCTAACGCAACTCATCAAATCCCACTTTATGATCGCGAGAGCTTGAGACTACCAAACCACCGTAGACTACATCAGATTACTACTACTACTAGTTAGCATGGATTGTGTGTATGATGTAGCTAGCCACTTGGAAATTAATGAAAACAAATTTAACTGGTATTTGCATGACTTGTTCTGCACAATCTGTGCTGATGAAGCCTGAAGCTTTCTCAAAAATCACCATCCATACATACATGGCGTGTGCATCCGGGCAACATGGCGTTTCTTGAGCCCACGCGTGAGAGCGTGTCTCGCTGTCAGACTGCATGGCATGGCAGAGTGTAAATCTCCAAATGATTTTAAGTGCGTGGTTTTGTACTGTAAATCTGTAATTTATCATGGAGAAAACTGAAGGTGATGGTGATCATGCAATGATTTAGCCACCCTATATTTGCAGGTAATATGGGCTGGCCATAGCAGTAAATAATTTGCCCGGGATTTTCTTGACAGTAATCACATTTGCGTCCAAATTACTGCATCTCTGAATTTGCTTGGCTTTGAGGTGTTTCTCTGAATTATTTTTCGTATGTTTCCATGCATGCCGAAAATGCTGCCGGTCTAAGAATTGTAGATGATTCATTTATTTTCTTGGACATCAGAACTACTGTATTCAGAAAGACAGAACAACTATTGCATTCAAAATCACAGAGCAGTTTCTGAATTAGAGTACTATAAAGTTTGTTTCTGTTCATCCATTCCCCCTTCTTTTATTTGCTATAATTAATACTTAGGCAGTTCAGTTTCTTCTGAATTGGGTACTAGCACTATCCAGTATCTAGTCTTGATACACCTATCTGTACTTCTACAGGTACCCATATTTTTATGCTTCATTAAACAATGCTATACTAGTTTCAGGTAGTTGAAACTTAAGACTTCCTTCCTCAGTGATGTTTCTAGTCTCTTCTTCCATGATTTGCATGGCTAATTTCATCTCTCTAATCTCTATCATTTTAACCTTTCCGGTAAGTTCAACAACACAAAACGACATGTACCCTTGTATTTTACCATGAAAGAAATAGCGGTGGTTTGAACTTTACATAGGACAATTCCTGGCTGTACACATGCATGGCTGATTTTGCCCAGCTTTTCTTTATCAGCAGTGACTTTTTGGCACATACATACATTTGCTGGTTCTTGTTTGCTTCTTGTTCGTTTAGTCTTAATTAGTAAATCAGGCTTCAAGAGCAATACTTGGAATTATTGAATGCAGCTTAAGAATTATAATGGCTCTGGTGAAGGGTCAGGTAGAAAGTGACACATATCAGATATGCATGCAATGCAAAGATGTCATTTCAGAGAAGGAGAAGGAGAGATAATACTATATACTAGTAGACATGCAAAGAAAGAGAATGACATTAACAGAGAGAAGAATTGCCTTACACCAAAAGGGACATTAGGAGTAATAATTAGGCATGTATGCATTGCATACATGTTGGATATTATTTATAAGCTGGAATAAATTTAGATATCTACGTCACTTCATTAGAGGAAAATGTGCATGAACTTGCACCATCGTCATCATGCACCGTGAACTCTTTTCCCTATTTAGTTGTGAGGTCAGTAGGGTTTTGCGAGTGACCTCCTGTCCATGAGGACAATGAAATGCCGTCTCTTTTGTTTTGTTAACCAAGACTCCAAAGAGGCAAAGATTCTCATTGTGGGCTGTACTTCACAGTTCACTGCATATTTTGCCGGTAGATCGAAGAAGCCTTTCTCGCAAATAGCAAGATTGGAAGCTAAGCTTGCAATGACATGCAAGTCCAAGTTGCACACTCTGGTAGAAGAAGCTATATAACACCCGTGTCATCTACTACCATGATAAGAGCAAGGAATTTAGAACTAGCTTGCCCCCAAGAAGAAAATGCTAGCTCTGAATATACTGTCATGAATTGATCATGTTTCAGATACTCCCAGTTTTGATCACAGTCATCGTTTTCCTTATGCTGATAAACCAAAGAATTAATAATTTTTAAATAAAAATTTTATATATATGTTCTTAGCGATTTAAAAGCAAAGATGAAAAATAAACTACAATTTAAAAAAATCAAAATCAACTCTAAAATTATGTTTTAAGATTTAAATTTTTAGCTACGACTTAAGATGCAGGGTAAACGACGGAAGTGATTATCTCAGTAAGTGAAAAAGCACAATGAATTTTAGTAGACTAGCTATAGGAGAGTTTTCTTGTGAAAGGTTTTCATCGATTTCGTTGAAATAAATCATCAGATATAAGGTGATAGGTCCATTACAAGTTCCGATCATCATCTAAACAAATACAAAGTTCAGATATCATTATAGCTCACCGCTGTAGGAGATCATTACATTTGTTTACGAGAAGTGCACAAACGCATGTACTCATCGTGCAAATCTTGCCAGCTCACCTACTGCAATAAGCAAAGCTCACAGAGATCGATCGATCATGATGTCCGAGAGAGATCACGCTCCAGTTCTTAGCTTTCGCGACGACTTGAGACCATGCACCGAACCACCGTATACTTCAAGCCTCTGACTGATCATTAGATCAGTATATTAGTAATCCATAGGCTTCTAGCTTAGCTACAATTGCATGACTTGTTGTACACATATCGCCGACAGCTGACATAGGGCGATGCCTAAAAGCAAGTATAATAGTAGGCTATAAGCCGACTAAATGCTGAGGTGGAGAAAAGAAGAGAGGAGAGTGAGGAGAAGCGGACAAACTTACCGCGGACACAAGAAGAAACTCTGTGAGAGAGACAAGTGGATTTTATATTAATTATAAAGAGCTAACTATTATATGAGTGGGCTGAGAGAAGGCTAAAAAAACCTTATAACCAATAAGTCGGCTGCATTATTAGCCTTACTCTAACTGAAATGCGCATTATGTACGTGTTAGCGGTGAACTTTCAGTGAGCGACGTCGTACGCTTAATTGAGTAGAATTGTTGGCATGCAGTGATGGAGTCACCGATCGAGATGAAGGTCTCGTGAGAGAGAGAGAGGGTGAGTCTCCATCTCGGTTAGGTCCAGGCGGCCGAGTCGGAGCGCACCACCCCCACTATCTTCCTCGACGGCGACGGCCGCCGGTGATTCGACTAGTTCTCGTCGTCTCCGTCCGTCGGCCCGGCTAGCTTAGCTTCAGTTGCAGTATATGCCTCTTCACGTGTCACATCGGTTAGGCCTAGACCGTGAAATCCCCGCGAGCGCCCAGGACCGAGCCGAGACGGACGTCGTCGAGCGTCCGGCCCGCGCACGGGAGAGTGGAGACGGGTGCGGAAAAGCGAGCCCAGGAGGGAGCGGCGCACGTACGATCTCAGGCGCGCGTGTCGGCCCACGAGAACGCCCCGAATTACGCAGCGGCGCGCGCTAGGGCCTCGCACCGTTGGAAATCCCCGCGAGTCCGCGAGCCCAAGGCCAGAAGCAACAGGCCGACGAGGCCGGAAATTGCACAGGCGCGCGCGTCCGGCGTCCCGCACGCGTCGCGGCCGAGTAGTTAGGGGAGGGTTCCGGCGGCTCTCGAACCACACCGATTGGAAGTATAATAGTTGGCCAAAAGGCCCGGGATCCGATGGCTCGGCCCATGGTCCAAGACCGGCACGACTGGTGTTATTCAAGAAATGGACACAGATCGCTATTCAACTTCCAGTACCTTTGCAATCACGGACAATTTTGCAATCAGTTAACACAAACTCACAAAGCACAAATACTTGAATGGAAAACTTTTTTTTAACGAAAATAATGGAGAAATGCTCCGAGTGCATCGAATGCGACCAGCAGGAGGCGGCTTGCCATCGCGGCGACCACCACAACATGGATTCGATCTATAGCTAGCGACGAACCACGCAGTGAGCAGAAGTACGGCCATGCCGGCGGTGAAGGACGGCATCGAAGCGGCTGCGGCCTGACCTGAGTGCTACCACACCGTTGCCTAATGCCTATAGGCCGGCCAGCCGTGCTATCACGCTGCTTGAGTTCTGCCCAGTTCAATGTCTACTCTCTTCGTCCTGAAAAAAAAGACAAACTCTAGGTTTCCGTGTCCAACTTTGACTGTCCGTCTTATATGAAATTTTTTTATAATTCGTATTTTTATTATTGTTAGATGATAAAACATGATTAATGCTTTGCGCGTGACTTGTCATTTTAGTTTTTTCATAATTTTTTTAAATAAGTCAGATGGTCAAACGTTGGGCACGGAAATCAGGGTTTGTCTTTTTTAAGGACGGAGGGGGTAGCTAGCTGCATGATTCAATGAACACTCTACAGGCGCCAGTGATGCGGCCTGCCATCCTAGACATGAGGATGGCCGATGGCGCGCGTGTCGACTTACTGCCGCATGGAGAGGGAGAAGGTTTGGGGATGGGGATCAATCTAGGAATGAGCATAGAGAAGAGGAAAGAAGGTAAGAGGTCATCTGCAAATTTGTATAGAGGTTGCGGGCGCTTTTCTGAAAAAAAACACCCCACCTAGATCGTGTCCGTCAGATCACAATCGAAGGGTATATAACAGCCGAGTGCACGAGGTTAGGTGTGTGCATAGGATATCTCTCTGCCGTGATTCTATCTCCCTCCACAAAACACAAGTTGTTTGCCTCTTTCTCCACCCAAAAGAACACAAGAAACCCAAAAGAACACAAGAAGATGATGCGTCTCTTCCCTGGGAATCCATGGGGCTGCCGAAATACTTAATCCGAAATGCTAATCAAGTGCCACACAAATTGGATCCACGCGTATGAGGGCGAGGCTACGGAGCCGAGCGTCACGCGCCGCGGGCCGGCCGAGCTCGCTGCTCAAGTGTGGATGCCGGACAGCAGGACGAGCAGCTCCAACCTTGCCAAGACCCGCATCCTCAAGCAACATGGCGTCCCTTGAGCGCCGCGCGCGGCCACAAGCGCCATCAACCGTGGCATATCCGAGCTTTACCGGCGTTGAGTTCCCATGAAGGAGGATAACGGCGGATCACCGGTGAGCTCCTGCGTTCCACGAAGTTGTCGAGCTGCACGACCATCTTTCGGTTCGTGATTGCAGCGACCGGTTCCTCTCGTGTGCTGCTAGCGGGTTCAGTTTATTGGGACTGGTGTATTTTGAAAAGCGTGCACGTGGAAAACGAGATGGTGAGTTGGGAACCCCTACCAACAAACACAGCATAAGAGCAGATACAATAGCATACTATTAGCTAGCTACAAACATATTTTAATAAGATAAAAAGTGAGAGAGAAGAGCAGCACGAACTCCAAGACACAGTGTGTATATGACAGGTGGGACCATATACAGTAAGCAATTATTGTATGAATTGGCTATTAGATTGGCTATAAATGAATTGGAGCTAGCAGTGGGCTATACTATTAAACTTGCTCTTAAGTGACAAAATTGAAAACCATAGCCTCAATTGATTCCATCTCTATTATTATAAAAAATAAGATATTTTTATCAAAATTTTGGTACGTTTTTCGTATATGAGTTAATTATATGTCGCACGTATTCAATTCAATATGAGTATATAATAACTACTCCATTCCAAATTGATCTACATATTTCATAGGTGCATCAAGACCAAGAAAAACTAATAACTCTCTCATACTATATTTACTCTAACAACAAACTCAGTGCATGTACCATCCCCAATATTTCCTAGCCAATAGCAAATCAAGATATTGTATGTGGGTTATAAATAATTGTGTGCATGTGCATGCATCAATGTCCATTTACTCCAATGCACAAGTAACGAATAGACTCAATAAATGAACACAAATATGTAGATCATTTAGGAATAACCTTAAAAAACTATATATAGATCAATTTGGAATGTAGGGAGTATTATACACCTCCTCCTCATAGTCCAACACAACCGGACCACACACCATCTTGCCACCCTATTGCAGGCCCCCTCCCTTGATTGTTGTTTTCTTTTGTAATCCCCTTTTTTTGTTTTTTTTTATTTATTCTCTCCTAATCATCATGATCCTCTTCCTCTCTTTCTAATCATCTCTCTTTTCTCCACCCTTTTTTCCTTCTAAAATTTTCTCCTCATAAATATTTTTCCTTTAAAATAATCATTGTTTAAAGTGTATATGGGACAAGTTTGTTACTTTGCAAACGCTTTTTATCGACAGTAAAAAAAACTTTCACTAATTGAATAATCAAAATTTGAATCTTTCATCGATGAGATATAGCAAAACACCAATGCATTAACTTATGGAATAGCCACTCGATCGATTCAATTTGTGAAGTTATGGAATGTTGTATATAAGAAATTCTTCGTATAATGATGCATGAAGCGAGCGCACCTGGAGTCAATACTATATATGATTCCTAATTTTGTTTTGTCAATGTTTTGTTTGTCTTATTTCGGTTTGTCTTTTAAATTGATAGAGTTTTTATTAATCGTGAATATTGACTTCACCTAATGCAATGCACATATATTGCTAGTTCGGTTAAAAGATGAAACCCGGTCAGGGCGACAATTAGGGAACTCGAACATGTAATCCGAGGATTGAGAAGGTTGTTCCTACTTGTTGTAGAATGATTACGCCAATGGATCGTCTAAATCCGCTCCCTTCCCTCCCTCAGAAGATGAGGCATGTCGAGAAGATGTAGAAGCCCATCGTCTAGATCCGCTCCCTTCCCTCCCTCAGAAGATGAGGCGCGTCGAGAAGATGTAGAAGCATGTATCCATTCCCAATCAATCACACCACAGGAGACAATGAACACAAGGTATAAGGGTGGAGCTCTCTCTTTATTACTCCCTCTATCCCAGAATTTAAGAAGTTTTATGGTTGGACATGTTTATTAAGAAAGTAGGTAGAAGTGAATGATGGAGGGTTGTGATTGGCTGAGTAGTGGAGGTAGGTGGGAAAAGTGAATGGTGGAGGGTTGTGATTTGTTGGGAAGAGAATGTTGGTGGAGAAGTTATTATATTTCGGGACAAATCCTGAGGGCTAAAAGTTGTTATATTTTGGGACAAGGGGAGTATCAATCATTGTGTGTACAATGATAGGCACCCAATACCTCTATTTTTAAGTAGAGGAAGTATTAGAGATAAGAACGGTTTTATCTCTAAAATCGATTCGGATTGGTCTACAAGTTAAAATTTTATCTCTATAGAGATAATATTTGTAACGCCTACTCCCTCTCTCTAGGGCTGTCAACGAGCCGAGCTCGAGCGAGCTTTCCTGCCTAGGCTCGAGCTCAATACAAACTCGAGCCGAGCCTATAAAATGTTCGAGCTTTCAAACATGCTCGATTCGAGCTCGATCAAGCTTGACTACCGAGCTTAATTTTTAAGTAAAATAATATATATTTCAAGGATATTTTTTTTAAAAAATAATTAATTTCTAGTTCATCATATTAATAGATAAGGAAAAAGGAATAAAATAAATATATGTTGCCAACAGAAGGCATACAAATAACATACTTGATTTCCTAATTTATGAAATAACAACAAAAAATCATATATTACTAGGCTTGATAGAAACTCGAGCTCGGCTCGATAAAGCTCGCGAGCTTTGGGGGAGGCTCGGGCTCGGCTCGTCTGAAGCTCGAGCCGAGCTCGAGCAGCTCGCGAGCCTCGAGCTTTTATGATAGCCCTATTTCTCTCCCTAAAAAAAACTCAAACCCTAGCGTCCCAAGGAGTTTTTAAGGAGAGAAACAAAAGACCATAATGCCCTTAATTAATGTGAATATTGTATTGAATGATGTGTAGATGAGGGGTATTGAAGTAATAAAATTTATCGTTTTGCGGATTGATGGTAGGTAAAAAAATATAAGTTGGTTTATTTTTGAGATAAATTTAAACTGTAAAGTTTATTTATTTTGAGACTGAGGGAGTATATTGACATGGGAATAAGTAGTAGTAAAAGACTTGACCGGAGTCCACTGTCAACCAAGAAAAAGACGCCACTTGACAGCAAGACACCCACTCACTCAAAGCCCGCTACAGCCTACGAGTTCCCACTTCTCCTGTCTCCACGGCCCACACACGCATCCCTGTCTCCCTCTTCCCGCCTTTTTCTCAGTCATGGCCGCCACCACCACCAACGGCGTGCCCTCCCGGCGGCGGCGGCCGCACGTCCTCGTCCTCCCCTTGCCGTCGCGGGGCCACCTCCTGCCGCTCCTCGACTTCGCCCACCGCCTCTCCACCCGCCACGGCGTCGCCCTCACCGTCGCCGTCACGGCCTCCGACCTCCCCCTCCTCTCCGCCTTCCTCGCATCCACCCCCCTCGCCGCTGCCCTCCCGTTCCATCTCCCCGACGCCTCCCTCCCGGAGAACTCCAACCACGCGCTCCTCGCCGTCCATCTCTTCGGCATCCGCGCGCCGCTCCTCTCCTGGGCGCGGTCTCGCCCGGACGATCCCCCCACCGTCGTCGTCTCCGACTTCTTCCTCGGGTGGGCGCAGCTCCTCGCCGACGACCTCGGCGTCCCGCGGGTCGTGTTCTACGCCAGCGGCGCGTTCGCCGTCGCCGCGCTCGAGCAGCTCTGGAATGGCGCGCTGCCGCTGGACCCCAAGAGCTCGGTCGTCCTCGACACGCTCCCCGGGTCGCCGGCTTTCCCGTACGAGCACGTGCCGTCGGTGGTGAGGAGCTACGTCGCCGGCGATCCGGATTGGGAGGTCGCGCTTGAAGGCTTCCGCCTCAACGCCAGAGCTTGGGGCGCCGTGGTGAATTCGTTCGACGAGATGGAGCGCGAGTTCTTGGAGTGGCTCAAACGGTTCTTCGGCCATGGCCGCGTGTGGGCGGTCGGCCCGGTCGCCGACTCCGGCTGCCGGGGAGAGGAGAGATTGCCGGAAGCAGAGCAGCTGTTCTCCTGGCTCGATACGTGTCCCGCGCGTTCGGTGGTGTATGTCTGCTTCGGGAGCATGTACAAGCCGCCGCCGGCCCAGGCGGCGGCGCTGGGCGCCGCGCTGGAGGCGAGCGGCGCGCGGTTCGTCTGGGCGGTGGGCGCCGACGCCGCCGTGCTGCCGGAGGGGCTGGAGGAGAGGACGGCCGCGCGTGGCCGCGTCGTGCACGGCTGGGCGCCGCAGGTGGAGATCCTCCGGCACGCCGCCGTGGGCGCGTTCCTGACGCACTGCGGCTGGAACTCGACGCTCGAGGGCGTCGCCGCCGGGGTGCCGCTCCTCGCCTGGCCGATGAAGGCCGACCAGTTCATCGACGCGCGGCTCGTGGTCGACCTGCGCGGCGCCGCGGTGCGCGTCGCGGAGGGCGCGGCCGCCGTGCCCGACGCGGCGACGCTGGCGCGCGCGCTCGCGGACGCCGTGGACGGGGCGAAGTGCGGCGACGTGAGGGCCAAGGCCGGCGCGCTCGCCGCGGCCGCCGCGGCGGCGGTGGAGGAAGGTGGCAGCTCGCGCGTCGCCTTCGAGAGCATGGCGAAGGAGCTGGAAACTGCGTGCATGTCTCCTTCGTTCGGTTGATCGGTGAGGTCACGCGACACGGCGGCGTTCTTGACTCATTTGTTGTTGTTGTCACATGCGTAGCAGTATGGCACGGCAGAGTGTACCTCCAATTAACTTGAGGGGGTCGTTTTGTGCTGTAATTTATCTCAGAGACATTTAGCTGAAGGCGATCAACTGATCATGCAACACTCTTAGCCATCATACAGGGGCTGTAATGAATTTTACCAAAAAAAACCAAAATTTTCCATATTATTTACTCCCTTCGTTCCATAGTGTTGTAAGGATGTGTCATATTCATTACTCCCTCCATCCCATAATATAATAGATTTTAGAGGAACGTAACTTATCATATTACTACAAATTTGGACAGGATCACATCCCTTCAAAATCCCTTATATTATAGAACGGATGGAATACTAGATTATTATATTTTAGGACGGAGATAGCACATGATCTGCTTACAATCCATTTCCAAAGACTCCTGTTGTGATTGGTCTATTTACAAGTTCACTAGTATATAAGAAAAATACAAGTTCTGAAGTTATTGCTGGTTTTTTAAAGTTTTTAGACGAAGCGCTAGAACATTAGGGCATCCACAATGTTACGTGCAAAACAACCTTAAAGAATAAAGTAGTATTTTTGTTCCACCTTTATGCATTGGGAGAGGAGAAAGTGAAAAAATGGCTATGGCCAACCTTAAGCTTAAGGCTAGACCATAAGAAATAAAAAATTAGTTCATACCTTTTGCACCATGCATGGTGCTCTTTCATTCATATTGAATATAATTTTTTAATGAGTGGGTCCCAGTTTAAGATTAAGAAAAAGCTATATATATTGTAGCATATGCTATATACAAATGAATATAAGAATGTGGATTTCATCTTATAGCCATAGTGACCTTAAATATTGAGGATGCCTTATTGCATTATTGCATATACCATTGCATTATTGCCATATGCTGACCGACCTGCTCTTATGCGCCGCGGCTCGTGGTGACCTGCTCTTGATTGTACCCGTACTGCAAATGGTGAAGACAGAGCTCAATTTTCCTGCTCACTTTCCGCAAAGACATGTAGATCAGTGTGCCCAATTTTTTTAAAGTTATACGCACACACATTTGAAGTATTAAATATAGACTAATAACAAAATAAATTATAGATTCTGCCTGTAAACTGCGAGACGAATTTATTAAGCCTAATTAATCTGTCATTAGCAAATGTTTACGTAGCATCACATTGTCAAATCATGGCGTAATTAGGCTTAAAAAGATTCGTCTCGTGATTTACATGTAAATTGTGTAATTGGTTTTTTCATCCATATTTAATGCTCTATGCACGTATCTAAATATTTTATGTAACGAAAAAGTTGAAAATTTTTGTAGAAAAAATTTTGAATAACACGGCCCAATTTTACTAACCTTTGCGACGACTTTGACGACGACCCGAGACCATGCACCGAACCACCGTGTACGGCAAGCCTCTGACTAGCAATCAGCCTATATCTTCTACTACCGCCATTTACTTTTACATAGCGTTTGATTGTTTTCGATTTTTACCAATCTAACTATATGGAAATGGTTACTGATGAAAACGAAAATAAAAATAGTAAAAATATAAAAGTAGAAATGGAAACAATGTAGTACTGCACAACGACCGTTTTGGCCCGTTCATTCGACGTGATTTCGTCTCCGGCAGTTCACTTCTGACACGTCACATCAGTTGGGCTTAGAGCCTAGATAATCAAGAGCACTCATCTTCATCGATAAGTCTATTATTGCTCCCTCCAAAATTGTCTCTGGTTGAATGGCATCCCTCAACCGCAAAACCGGATATAACCTGTCCCCCAACTTTGAAAACCGTTCCAAATCGACTCCCTGGGTGATTTTGTCCCACATGGCATCTTGGACCCTACTAACTGGCTGAATCAGATTGTAGGACATGTCAGTGTCAAGCGTAGAAATGAAAAACGTTGAGGCCCACTGTCAGCCACGCTTCTCCTCTTCTTCTCTAGGCCATTCTCTCAATCCTCCGGCCGACCGGCTCGCCGGTCACCTCCCGCACCCCGCCGTTAGCAGTTGAGCTTGCGCCCCACTCCCGATCGCTCCACTGCCTCATCCCCGCCCCCATCCCTACCCCTACCGCCTCCGAAACCGAAACCGCTCGGGAAGTCGATTTGTTACGGTTTTGGGAGTTGAGAGATGTGTTATACACAATTTTGCTATTAATGGATGTGATTCAACCAGGGACATAAGTCGAAGGAAGCAAAATAGACTTATTCCATCTTTTAATCTTTCCTCCTTGAGAAGCATCCGGCCCGCACGCTGGCTGCTAAAATGCGAGCCCACAAATGGCGTGGCGAATTGGCGATCCCGCGGCCTGTATTATGTGGCCATGTGGGGCGCATACGACCTCACGAGTTTCGTCCCACGAAAGTGCCACAGCCGCGTGAGCTGAATATGTTCACTTAACGTCTCTCAATTGTACGCCTAGTCTGTTTAAGATCCCCTAAACGCAATGCCAGAAATATGTACCTTTGAACTATGTAAAACTGTTCAAAGAAGGTCTCAAGGCAGCATAGATGTCTGGTTTCGCTGGTGTGACATCTAGTCAGTAAAAAAATAAAAAATAAAAATGTGAAGCCCACATGTAAGTGAGAATAAAAAAATATAGGACCCACGTGTCAGCATCATCTTCTTCCTTTCTCTTTTCTTTTTTCTCTTCTTATCTTTCGTTCTTCCTGCGGAGAGGGAGCGGCAGCGGGCGCCCAGAGCAGGCGAAGCGGTGACGTCGGCGGGCGAGTGTGGCTGCGGAATAGCGGCGGAGGCGGCAGGCGAGCGCGGCTGCGGATGAAGAAGAGCTGGAAGGAGGCGATGGCGAGCACCACCACGGCGTGCGCACGCGACGAGTGGTCCGACGACGTGTGCCAGTGTATGTGCGTGCTCGCCACGATCCCCAGCGCCACCCGCTTCACCGACTCCATGAACGTGAAGTAGATCCGTGTTGACGGTCCTTAAATCATAATATCTGACCGTCAATACCTGCATATAATGAAATAAAACATGGTATCCAAATTAGTGGTAAGTATTATTACTAATCATTTCCACTAGTGTTGGTGAAATATGTGTATGCAGGTATTTTGAGAAGAAAACACATCCGTCAAGCAACAAACTGCACCTCCGCGTATTCAGGACACATTTACACGGATTGGAGGCCCCATAAGTCAAGTAAACAACTCCAAATGGGCCAACTATCATGCCAATGGGTTGAGGGCCTCAAAATTAGTGTCCACGACGAAAAACGGGCCGAACGGAGCTGTCCTGGGTTCGGCCCGAACACTTTCTGTAGCCGTTGATCGTGAGATTCAACGTGGACGGCCCTGATCTCTTCCTGATGACGGTTGGAGGGTAGTTTGGTCGTTTCCCATACATGTAACCGTCATATGGAGGCTATAAATAGAGCTCCTCTCATTCATTCACAACACACAACTTTGAGCTGAATTATAAGAGGCTCTATTGTATCTTTTGTACATCAGAATAAGGTAGAGAGTGAGGGGAAGCTCTGGAGGAGTGCCTGGAAGTTTGGCGCTCATCCGACTTCTACCTCGACGAGTGTAGCTTCCTAGGAGGAATTCTGGAGGAGTACCGGAGCTGTCGGTACACTCTGTTCCTGATTCGGAGAACTTCTTCTATAAAGTAAGCATTCGTGTTCCTTTGTTGTGTTATTTAATTATTTTGTCTGAGTAAGATAGATTTCCATCTTTGCGGGTTCATTGTTTAGTATTTATACTAAGTGCTCTAGTACTAGGACTCCGGATAGAGAAGGAAGTTCCTGCGCGAGTATTAGAGTAGTAATTAATAACTTAGACGTGGTGTCTAGGTTAGATATTACCGTTGTTTGTTGTGTATCCCACAGATTTATCAGAGGTAGGCGGCAGGTGGTGACAGCTCTGAATCTCGTCCAAGTAATCCTCCACGTTCGGATACATCATAGAGCTATAGCCGGAACCACGCTGGCAAACTAGCAGGGGTCGGTGCCCAAAGCAACAGATAGGGAATTACCTTTAACTTAGCTTAGATAATTAAAACCCTTAGAAAGACCTTTCTAGCCTAGCCTACCTATCTTTAGTTGTTGTCCTCGGATTGTCTTAGCATTAGGTAGATTACACACGTTCCCTGAGTTCGATATCCTTTTGGGGTCACCCGAAGGTGAAGTGCTACAGCGGTATTCCATGTGCTTGCGGATTTATCTATGGTCGTAAGAAATACCAACAAGCATTTCTGGCGCCGTTGCCGGGGAACGGTTGCTAATTTATCCGAGTCTAGGTCATCCTCGTATCTTTATGTATATTTCTTCTTCTTTGATTCCTTTCCTTGATGGAGCAACCCACAATTCAAAACATTTCTGCTCCTCGGGCTGATCTTTGTGAGCCATCCTGTTCTTCAAAACCAATCTTTTCGGATGGCTACGAAATCAGTCCTAGCTTTATAGCCATGGTTTGAGAGAAAACCTTCTCTGGTAGTATCGGTGAACGCCCATACCTCCATCTTCGGGACTTTGAGCTAGTGTTTTCGTGCCTATCCATCGTAGGCATGACACATGAAACTCTAAAGTGGAAATTGTTTCCTTTTTCTCTTAGAGAAGAAGCGAAACAATGATACACTCTGTCTGTCAAGAAAGTAAGGCAGAAATTGCACTTAAGCTCCTCCCATTCACCGTGGAATTTCTTGACAAACAGAGTGTACCATTTATGGTATTGAAATACTTTCCGAGTATGTTAGTACCTACTTTATATTATGTTCATGTTATACTGAGTATACTGCTAGCTTATCTGGGAGATGCTTTGGTGCGGGTATAGTGTTTGCTTATGCAATTATTCTATGTCATGACGATGTTATTAGAGTAGTATCTGGTAGTTTAGACGTGGTGTCTAGGTTACGGGATATCATTATTTGGGGTTATATGTTGCGGATGAGAGGTGTGCCGCTGATGGTGACAGCTCAGTACGGGTATTCCTCCGCGCCTATATATAATCCTAAGTTAATTTCCTGAGGAGGGTATTCCTCCGTATTTAGCCCTGGTTGGATGGTCATGACGGGCTGTCGTAAGGAACTCGGCAGTCAGGGGTGGCTTCTCGAAGTACCAGGAGGGTATCAGATAGAGGTTATTAGCTAGTATACCAGTTAACTAGAATGTATGTATACTATATATATTAGAAGTATAGGAATAGATTCTCTTTCTCTTTTCTTTCCACCTAGCTTAGATTAATTATTATGAGGATGAGTAGTAATGCTTGTGTGTCACTGTACCTTTGGATTATCTTAACCCCTGCTTAGAATATGATTATTATAAGTAATATATAAGTTATTAGTTGAGTTCTCTCTACATGATCTTTCCACGGGATAAAATAAATACGATACCCTTGGAATACTCTCGGGTGAAATGCTACAATGGTGTATCCGTGCGCTTGCGGATAAACTCTGTAACCATAATATACCAGAAGTATTTCTGCGTCATTGCTGGAAATTATATTTCTAGTAATGTCGTTAAGAAATAGCAATAATAATTCATCTCAAAGTTGTGTGTTGTGAATAAATGAGATGAGCTCTATTTATAGCCTCCATATGACGGTTACAGGTATAGGAAACGACCAAACTACTCTCCAACCGTCATCACGAAGAGATCGGGCCGTCCATGTCGAATCTCATGATCAACGGCTACAAAAAGTATTCGGCCGAATTGGAGGTTCGGCCGAACCCGGGACGGCTCCGTTCGGCCCGTTTTTCGTCGTGGACACTAATTTTGAGGCCCTCAGCCCATTGGCATGATAGTTGGGCCCATTTAGAGTTGTTTACTTGACTTATGGGGCCTCCAATCTGTGTAAATGTGTCCTGAATACGCGGAGGTGCAGTTTGTTACTTGACGGATGTGTTTTTTTTCTCAAAATACCTGCATACACATATTTCACCAACACTAGTGGAAATGATTAGTAATAATATCTATCACTAAGTTGGATACCATATTTTATTTCATTATATGCAGGTATTGACGGTTAGATATTATATTATGATTTAAGAATCGTCGACAATCCGCTGTATGCCGAGCAACTTCTGCAGGAACGGCGCCTCGGCGTCCTCATTCTCGTCGTCGGACACGATGATCCGCTACGAGGCCGCTGCCTGCGATCTGCGAGAGCATGTACTTGGGCGAGACACGCAGGTCATCGAAGAGCGGACTGAGCTTGACGAGCCAGGCAGTGCGGGCGGGGTCCTTCCACGTCCACTGAGCACGCTTGCCGGGGCCGAGCGTCCGGCGAACAATCTCCTGGTGCACCTCCTTCTAGTGCAGCAGCCTCCCCGTGGTGACGCCCAGCGACAGGAACAGCAGCAGAGCAACCAGGAACGCCGTGAGCACGATCCCGACGGCCAGCCCGGTGCCAGCCCGGTCGTAGTGCCGCCTCGGATGAGCACCGCCGACGCCTGGGAGACGCAGGGCATGGCGAGGATGACGAGCATAAGCTCCAGCCTGGGGAACACGAGCGCGCCGTAATTGCGTCCCTGTGTGTGCCTGTGGCACAGCTTGAGGTAGAAGGGAAAAAAAAAAGAAAAGAGAAAGAAAGAAGATAATGCTGACACGTAGGCTCCGTATTTTTTCCTTCTCACTTGCATGTGGGCCACACTTTTTATTTTTTTATTTTTTGCTGGCTATAATGTCATATCAACGAAACCAGACATCTATACTATTTTGGGATTTTTTTTGAACGGTTTTACATAGTTTAGATATACACATTTTTGTTATTGTGGTTAGGGACCTTAGAAAGACTCGGCGTACAATTGAGGGACATCCGGTGAACTTATTCCGTGAGCTCTCGTGGTCCCCCAGGCTGCCCGCGAGCCCCCCGAAATCGAGATATTTAGGTGGTGTTTGAGAAGGAGGGACACAAAAGCATAAGTCCCTATGGGAGGGACTACAATTTTTGTGAGAGGGACTCCTTCCTAAACACCCTCTTAACTATTTGCCACATTTAGATGTAGCAATTAACTTTTTGCCACTGGACCCACATGTCATAGATATATGTGGACCCACATGTCATTGAGATAGGGGTGGCAAATAGTTATTTGCCAAGGTTATGTTTAGTTTTTTCAAAAGTTGAAAGTTTGGGTTGAAATTGATACGATATAACTGAAAAATTGTGTATGATAGGTTGATGTGATAAAAAAAGTTAAAAATTTGGATCTAAACCCAGCCCAAATATAAAAGTTGCGAACAGTTAAAAGCCCCGCCGAAATCCCTGCGAGCGTCGAGGCCCAGCCGAGTCGCCGTGTAATTTGACTTCACGAGCCTAGCACGCCCAGTGGCGGTCCGCATCCGGGTCGGTGGCGAGCACAAGCTGTTCATACTACTACCATTTCAACAACTAATTAAGTATATAAAGTCTTCTAATAAAATGCTTCCACCACCATATTATAAATATAGTCATGAGTTTACGTGTCCAATTTTAATCATTCATTTTATTTTAAAATTTTTTTAAAAAATAAAAAAATATAAGTAACGTATAAAGTATAAAGTAGTATTCATGTTTATTATCTAATAATAATAAAAATAAAAAAAATTAAATAAGATAAATGATTAAAATTGGACACGAAAGGATGTTTAAAACGAGACGGAGGAACTAATAATTGACTGATGTTGATTGTCATAGAGCAGCTAGAAATGCTACTGCTCGACAGCCTATCACCACTCACTCCAAGCCTCGGAGGTTCACTCATCTTCAGAGACTACTGGTCCTCGCGCGCAATCAAACTCTTCTCCGGCCGCCATGTCCACCAACGACGGCGTGCCCTCCCGGCGGCGGCCGCATGCCCTCGTCGTCCCCTTGCCGTCGCGGGGCCACCTCCTGCCGCTCCTCGACTTCGCCCACCGCCTCTCCACCCGCCACGGCGTCGCCCTCACCGTCGCCGTCACGGCCTCCGACCTCCCCCTCCTCTCCGCCTTCCTCGCATCCACCCCCCTCGCCGCCGCCCTCCCGATCCATCTCCCCGACGCCTCCCTCCACGAGAACTCACACCACGCGCTCCTCGCCGTCCATCTCTCCGGTATCCGCGCGCCGCTCCTCTCCTGGGCGCGGTCTCGCCCGGACGATGCCCCCACCGTCGTCGTCTCCGACTTCTTTCTTGGATGGGTGCAGCTCCTCGCCGACGACCTCCGTGTTCCGCGCGTCGCGTTCTACGGCGTCGGCGCGTTCACCGTCGCCGCGCTCGAGCACTTCTGGAATGGCAGCCTGCCGCTGGAACAGACCAGTCCGGTCGTTCTTGGCCCTCTTCCCGGGTCCCCGTCTTTCCCGTACGAGCATGTCCCGTCGGTGGTGAGGAGCTACGTCGCCGGCGATCCGGACTGGGAGCTCGTGCGGGAAGGCTTCTTGCTCAACTCCAGAGCTTGGGGCGCCGTGGTGAATTCGTTTGACGAGATCGAGGGCGAGTTCTTGGAGTACCTGAACAGGTTCTTCGGCCATGGCCGCGTGTGGGCCGTCGGCCCGGTCGCCGACTCCGGCTGCCGGGTAGAGGAGAGGTCATCGGAAGCAGAGCAGCTGTTCTCCTGGCTCGACACGTGTCCCTCGCGTTCGGTGGTCTATGTCTGCTTCGGGAGCATGTACAAGCCGCCGCCGGCCCAGGCGGCGGCGCTGGGCGCCGCGCTGGAGGCGAGCGGCGCGCGGTTCGTCTGGGCGGTGGGCGCGGACGCCGCCGTGGTGCCGGAGGGGCTGGAGGAGAGGACGGCCGCGCGTGGCCGCGTCGTGCGCGGCTGGGCGCCGCAGATGGAGATCCTCCGGCACGCCGCCGTGGGCGCGTTCCTGACGCACTGCGGCTGGAACTCGACGCTCGAGGGCGTCGCCGCCGGGGTGCCGCTCCTCGCCTGGCCGATGAAGGCCGACCAGTTCATCGACGCGCGGCTCGTGGTCGACCTGCACGGCGCCGGTGTGCGCGCCGCGGATGGCGCGGGCGCTGTGCCCGACCCGGGGGCGCTCGCGCGCGTGTTCGCCGACACCGCGGACGCCGGGAAGCTGGCGGATGTGAGGGCCAAGACCAGCGAGCTCGCCGCGGCCGCCGCGGCGGCGGTGGAGGAAGGTGGCAGCTCGTGGATCGCGATGGAGAAGATGGCGAATGAGCTGGAAACTGCATACCTCGAGTCGGTTGATCGGTGAAAGTTCTTGTGCTCGTGCGTGCCATTAAAAATTGTTAACTGCATGGCGCGGCAAGGATGTATCTCAAATCTCAAATTACAATAATTTATAACTAGAAGTGCGTTGTTTTGTACTGTCATTTACTCCAATCTTAGATAAATTAAACTGAAGGTGATCAACTGATCGTGCAATGGTTTTGCCATCCTACATGTGCAGAATGAATTTTGTGGATCAAACTGAAACTGCATTTGACAGTAACTGAATTTGCATCCTACTGTGTGTTGTTTCGATTAGATTCTTAGCCGAGTAATGCAGAATCGATCCTGAGTTTGTGAATGGTTTTTTTTGCAGGAGCCAGTGGGTTGTGATGTCTCTTCCATGGCGTTTGGCCGAGGCTGCTTAAAGTTCGGACTTCGAGCGGCACGGCGGCGAGATCGTCATAGACGAGTACGAGTACGACTACGAGAACCTGCTGCGCCACCGCCACACCGGCCACGAGTTGCAGAACGATGCGGACGCAGAGCAGCACGGCCGCGCGGTCAGAGATCCCGAAGGCCGAAGCTGCGGACCTGATCCTGATGCGCCAGCGCCACCGCGACACCAGCCACGAGTTGCAGAATGATGCGCTTGCCGAACACGACGTGCGAGGTTCGGAACCAGCGCCACTCGCCAAACTCGCCCGATCAAATCTACGGTCCCTGCGAAAGGATGCTTCCCTATACTACCCAACCAACTGCGAGAACGCTGAGGACTCCGAATCCATATGGGAAACTATTTTGATCCTTCGAAGGATGTCACATCGTTATTTGTATGTCACTTAAAATAGTTATGAAGAAAATTTGAGAAGATGTAACATGTAATATATTACTCCATAAACATACAAGTTCAAATTCAACTTCTACATCTCGCAACGAAAAAAAATTAAACTACAGCTAGTTAACATATATTCACAATCAAATTTGTTTTGCGAGATGTAGAAATTGAATTTTAATTTGCATTTTTGTGAAGCGATATATCATATGTTAATATATCTTCTCAATTTTTTTCGTAACTATTTTAGTGACACGCACGAGGGATTAAAATCCAATCCCGAATCCATATGGCAAGTCTTGCTCTCAAGAACTTGGGAAAAGACATGGAAGGAATCTACCCTCCACGAGGAACCTCGTGGCAGTATCTGGAGGACGTCATCTCTCTTGCGCATGCTCTGTTCCTGGAGAACACCAAGCTCCACCGGTTGACTGATCAGGCTTCGCACCAGGAGGACTTGCCGTTGCAGCCGCCGCAGCACGACGATGTCCACCTGCAGCAGGGCTTCCCATTTCAGCAGCAGCCGCAGCACGATGGCTACCTGCAGCCGGGCGTCCCGTTCCAGCAACAATTACATATTTAAAAATGATTTGTTTGTTTGAGCACAATTACATATGGCGCAATATAAACCAAGAAAATTTGACACGCCTTATTCTGCTTATATTCAGAAAGAGAGATTAACTGTGTCAAGTCGATCGGAGACGCCGACCATACCGTCTGGCCGTCGATGACCTGCTCCCGATCGTCGAGGGCGAGGCCGGCGAACTCGGGGTGGCCGAACTTGACGATGGCGAAGCGGAGGGCCGGGAGGCCGGTGAGGCTATCGACCTCGCCGACGACCCTCGGGATGGAGACTTCGTCCACCACTCCGTAACGATCGAAGTGGCGGAGGAGGTCCGCCTCGCCGGCGGTGCCCGCGGCGAGACCGCGGACGAACACCCTGCCGTCCTTCGGCGGCTTCCGTCGTCGAAAGTCCATGGCGAACTAGGGGGCTAGGGTTCTCGATCTAATACTGTTTTTTTTTTAAGCTTTTGTATCCGTGTTTTTGCAGGAGTAAAAACCTGGTAGGTTCGCGCGAGACCGTATTATACACTTCCTCCGTAAAAAAAAATATAACTACGTTATTATTATGCTTTTTTTTCAGTGTTTTCCCTGCATTTTTGTACTCCACGCTTCTAAAAAAAATATTTCTCAAAAGGAAACTTTCTTTGTTGCATGATTATACCACCTATTCTAAGCTATTTACGTAGTTTATTTTTTAAATATTGATTTATAGTCTTACCTGGATAAACAATCCGTGCCAATAATCGAAGGAAAAAAGAAACAGTAGTGCATTAAAAGAGTAAAATACATTGATGGTAATTAACATGTGAGTGGATGTATTGAATTTATAAACTAACTAAATATACCAACACCGATCCAAAATTCAACATGACATGGCATAGGATGCTGAAATAGCACCTTCACTAACCCTACCAAAATTGTACACTTTTAATAATTTGGGTTAATTTGATTCATGCCATTGCAAATATACCTATTCAGATAAATGACATTACAAATCGTCTATTTATAACCGTGCCACTCAAATTTTTAAAATTAGAACCATGCCATCGCCACCATATTTTCCATCTTCTCCCCTAATCTGCACGTGGGACCCGCCTATCAGATTTATTTTCTTCCTCCATCCTCCTCTTTTCTCTTTTTTTTTCCATCTCTCTCTACCACTTCTCAGCCTCCTCCTGTGAACGTGGCGGACGCCGCCTCTCTTCTCTGCCTCCTCCTCGCCATCTCGTGCTACTGCTTAGTGGCGCAGTCCGTCAAGACGAATGGCGGCGGTGGTAACATGTCGGCGGCTGGGGACCCTGACATGCAGCGGCAGGGCCGTCCCGTTAAATTCGAGGGCCCTGTGTAAAGTTGAAGGATAAAAACTTAATTGATGATATAATATGAAAATAATTATACTCTGTAATATATTTCATAGCAATCTAGAATGGCCTAAAATGATAATCCAAAATTAGGGATTACCGGATTAGAAATTACTAGAAAGAATTAGGTCAGGGGCGCGGCAGGCGTCAAGCGGCACGACCGCACGAGAGAAAGAAGTGAGGCGTCGTTTACTCCTCTCGTTCGTTGCGATTGGCAAGGTCCACAGTGGGAGGCGATTCAAGATTGCGAACCAGCGCAACTGTGCGAACCGGCAAAGGCGTAATCGAAGCCGAAACGACAAGAAAAATAACAAATTTTTAGGACTAGTTAGACTACCAATTTACTTATTGAGTTGTATATCTAGTGCGTTGAAGTTTTGGGTCTAGGGGGCCCCTGAAAATTGGGAACCCTGCGCAGGCGCGCTGGCCGCACGCCCCTAGGGATGCCCCTGTGCAGCGGGAAGGCTTCCACGTCGCCTCGGCCGGGAGGCCCCCGCCATGGACAGCCCCCACGACGCCGAGCCGTCGACTGCTTCGATCTTGGTTGGTCCATTCTTGTTAAATCCAATCGCTATCGGTAGATTTGATGAGTTCATTTGTTAAATTGACAGTGAGAAACGTTAAATCTTTGCAGAGAATGGCGTTGGCGAGCACGGCTAGCCAACGCACAAGGTGGTGCACAGCATGTCACGCTCAGAAATTCCCGAATAGAATTCCAAGCAGAATGTGCATTAAAATCCCCGTCCAGGACCGGCCGGGGTACACAAACGACAATGTTGACATTCAGATCCACGTCTTACAAACATCATAAAAGTCTTACATAAATGCAGCGGAAAAACGAAAGACAACAGGAGCTAAGCCTTGACTAGAACTGCAGCGGGAACACCACTCCACAGGCATCCTCGACGGCACGGACGAAGCCTACTCCTCGGAGAAACCTCCATCTGACACATACTCGTACTCTGGGGTTGGGAAAAATAGAGCAAGACTGAGTACTACCCACTGTACTCAGCAAGTCATACCGGAATAGGGGTATGATGCAGAGAATTATCAAAGGGGAGCTAGAGTGGTTCATTTGCATAAAGCGAGCATTTATAAACAGAAGTTGAAAGAATTAAACAGTTGCCATAATTAATTAATATTGATCATCCGCTATCCAACGCTATCCCACGTTGCAACAGGCCCAACCATCCACCTATACTATCCAATTTCATTAGACTAAACTACGGTAAAGATTAATCACGATGAATCTGGTTGACCGCCCATAACCGCGGGCACGGCTATTCGAATAATTTTACTCTGATCAGAGGTGTACAACTGTACCCACAAGACACAGCCCCACGACACGTCTCCGTGCGCCGACATGCCACCACGGCATACCGGAAAGAGGCCGTGACAGGACCCTTCGCATAACCCCCTCTAGTCAAGCACACCACACCTCAGGTTTCACCCCCGTCCCCAGCGGGTAACGGGCAGTCCCCTCTCGTGCCTAGGTGAATCCGGAAGCGACAGAGGCCGTCGCAGGGCCCGCCCCGCTCTATCATGCCCACCCTTGCCTGGATGCGTCGACTAGAGGAAAGCTACACTACAAGCCCAGCCGTTGCCCACGCTGGCTTGTGGTAAGTACGATAAGTTCTTCCAGGGCATCCCGCGAACCGGTCCTTAACTGCCATGGGTGCGACTAGCAAAACCATGCACCCACAACCCACCATGTGATTTATTTTAATTAACCAACACAAAAGCGGTGGCACTAATCCAACAATACCATTAGAACCAACAGTCTAAACATTAATAGGATTTTCCCCATTGTGTACTAGTTGAACTAAGCATGGCTAAGCAATCCCTAGTCCAAACTCTAGTCATGTTATAACCCAAGCTGACAAAGGGACATGGTACCACAATAGCATGGCTATGACAATAGGTAAACATCCCCTAGTAACATTATAAAACGATCCAGTATTTGAAGAAAAACAATAGAGCATTTGCAATATAGGATCAACATGTTCAAGTGGCAAGCATGACTTGCCTTGCTCTGCTGCTGGAGGAACCTCGGTGACTATTTCGAAGTACACCGGAGCATCGGAAGAACCGGAATCTAGCGACATACAAGGCAAACATTGCAAACAGGCTATAAGACTACTGAAACAGGGAACAAAACCATTTTTAATGGATTCTACACATTTTTCTTGATTTACTGAGACTTGAATGGGCTTAAACGGAGCTCGGATGAATTAGTTATGAATTTTAGAAGATTCACTGTGTTTATTACTATAACAAAAAGTCCTTAAATCATCTATTGCGCAATAAATCCCAGGGCTGACGTCATCAAGGAGGGGGCGCGGCGCCGACATGCGGGGCCCACCGGTCAGCGGCTCGGGGGAGAGGGAAAAGGGGCGCCGGCTAGCAGGCCCACTCGGCAGCGGCTCAAGGGGGGGCGGTTCACCATGTACCGGGACTACGCGGGTGGTCCACCGCCGGTCCACGGGACCGACGGCCCAGATCGCCCCCGGGGCTGATCGGACGGGCGGCGGCGACCCGGCTCGGCTCAGCTCAAGGCCGGTCGACCGGCCACGGCGATGGCGACGGCGCGCGCGCGCGCACGCGTTGCCGGCGACGGCAACCGGCGGCGGAGGCGGCGGCGCGAAGGCGACGCGAGGGCGGCGGCGCTAAGCGGCGGCTAGGAAGGAGAGGGAGGGGAATAGAGGGGAGAGGGATGCCTCACCGAGAGTGGCCGGCGCGGAGGAAGACGACGGCGAACGGCGACGGCGACCACGGGCAATCGGCGGCGACGGGCGGACGAGGTCCGGAATGCCCTAAGGGAGGAAAAGAGAGAGGTTAGAGGGAGAGAGATGAACCACGGCGATGGGAAACCATGGCCGAAGGCAGCGGACATGGCGGCTCTCACCGTCGCACGGTAGGAACGGCGCTCCGGCGGCGAACCTCGACGAAGGAGGGGTGGACGGGGTGGATCTCGGCCACACGAACCCGACGGCGGCGACGGCGCGGTGCGGCGGCGAGCCTAGCGGCGGCTAGCGGTGGCCGGAGTGGCGGGAAAGGCGGCGGCGGGTGGATGCACGGTGCGGGAGCGATGGAGAGCTCGGGAGTGTTCGGCGAAATGGGGAAAAAGAGAGAGGGGGTGACGGCGGAGCTTAAATAGGGAGAGAGGGGGCCGGACGTGGCCGAGAGAGGCGGGATTCGAAAATCGAATCCCGGCCATCTCGGGCGCGGGCGCGGCCGGGAGACGCGGGGAGAGGGGGCGGCGACGTGGCGTGGGCGCGGGCGACGTGGCGTGGGCGCGAGGAAAGCGGGGGAGGTGGGACGCGGCGGCGGCGGTTTCGGGGGTGGTGACCGGCGCGGGCGGCGGGAGGTTGGGGGAGGACCCGATAGGTGGGCCCCACCTGTCGGCGACCCTAGGAGAGGAGGGGGGGCGGGGCGGCCTGGCTGGGCCTCGGCCTGCGGCCCGCCCAGCGTGGAGGAGGGGGAGAAAAAGGAGAGAATGGGCCGGTGGCCCACTCGAAAAGAAAAAGGGGAAAAAGAAAAAGGAAGAAAAGGATTTTCCCTGGAATTAAAATATTGCATGCTCAATTTTAATTGGTTAAAATTATTTCTAGGGCTCTGAAAATTCCACTAAAAATCCTGTTAGTGAATTTCGACATGTAGAACTCAAGAAAAATTCCACATGCCAGATTCGGTTATTATTTGTATTACTTTATTAAGGTTTTCTCTTGATTTACACAAGTATATTCTTGAGACCATTTATAACTTCAATTTAGGCTTGGGAAAGAACTTTGGGGTGTGACAAACCTACCCCCCTTAAACGGAATCTCGGCCCCGAGATTCGGAGGAGCTGGCGAAGAGGTGCGGATGGGCGGCTTTCAACTCATTTTCCCTTTCCCAGGTTGCTTCCTCCTCTGAATGGTGACTCCACTGAACTCGGCAAAACCTGGTGACGTTGTTTCTGGTTCATCTTTCGCTGGTATCAAGTATACGAACCGGGTTCTCCACATATGTCAGGTCCTCCTGAATGTCAATATGCTCTGAATCAGCTTGTTCTTGGGTACTCTTAAGCACTTCTTTAATTGGGACACGTGGAACACGTCATGAATGCCGATCATATTGGATGGAAGTTCTAGCTGATAAGCAACTTCCCCCCTTCGTTCCAAGATTTTGTATGGTCCCACGAAGCGTGGTGCCAACTTGCCTTTCGTCTGAAAACGGTGTACTCCCCGGAGCAGAGTGACACGAAGATACACGTAATCCCCTGCTTCAAAAGTGAGCTCCCTTCGGCGGTTATCCGCGTAGCTCTTCTGTCGAGACTGGGCAATTCTCAACCTTTCCCTGATGGTTCTGACTTTCTCTTCTGCTTCTGCTAATACCTCTGTCCCGAACAATTGACGCTCGCCTGTCTGATCCCAGAAGAGAGGTGTGCGGCACTTCCGGCCGTATAAAGCTTCAAACGGTGCCATCTGTAGACTGGCCTGGTAGCTGTTGTTGTACGAGAATTCCGCATATGGCAAGCTTTTGTCCCAAGCTCCATCAAAATCAAGAGCGCAAGCTCTCAACATATCTTCCAAGATTTGATTGACTCGCTCGGTCTGACCATCAGTTTGCGGGTGATAGGCCGTGCTGAAATTTAAATGAGTCCCCAATTCTTCCTGCAGCTTCTGCCAGAATTTTGAGGTGAATTGACTCCCTCGATCAGATACAATCATTTTGGGTACTCCATGTAGACACATGATTCTCGAGAGGTAGAGCTCCACCAACCTTTTGCCCGTATACGTGGTATGTACTGGTATGAAGTGAGCAACCTTAGTGAGTCGATCCACGACTACCCAGATTGAATCATGACCCGATGATGTCCAGGGCAGTCCTGTTATAAAGTCCATTCCAATCTCCTCCCATTTCCATTCCGGGATTTGAAGAGGTTGGAGTAAACCTGCTGGTCTTTGGTGCTCTGCCTTCACTCGTTGGCAAACATCGCAGAGTGCGACGAATTCAGCTATTTCTCTCCTCATGCTGACCCACCAAAACTTTTCTTTGAGGTCTTGATACATTTTGGTGCTGCCTGGATGAATGGAATACTGGGTCTGATGAGCCTCGGTGAGTATCAGATCCTTCAGTTCCTTGTCGTTAGGTACACACAATCTTTCTCCCAACCAGATCGTGCCGTGTTCATCTTCATGGAAATCCCGAGCCTTTCCGACTCTCATGTTCTTTTTCAGCTCTGCTATTTCAAGATCATTTACTTGAGCGGCTCTAACTTGATCGACGAGCGTAGGCCGTGCTTCTAGAGCGGCTACGAACCCGTGTTCAACAATTCCCACGTTGAGATGCTCAAACTCCTGCCGCAATTCCTCACACATGCCCTCGATGCATAGGGCAGTGCAGTAACTTTTCCTGCTTAATGCGTCTGCCACCACATTGGCTTTACCCGGGTGGTAGTGAATGCTCATATCATAGTCTTTGATTAATTCCAACCATCTTCGTTGTCGGAGATTTAGGTCCGGTTGGGTGAAGATGTATTTTAGACTCTTATGGTCCGTATATACTTCGCAACGGTTGCCAATCAAATAGTGCCTCCAGATCTTCAAAGCATGAACCACTGCTGCCAATTCCAGGTCATGAGTTGGATAATTCCCTTCGTGTGGACGCAACTGCCGCGAGGCATACGCAACCACTCTTCCCTCTTGCATTAGGACACATCCAAGTCCGTGGCGGGATGCATCGCAATAGACTTGGAAGTCTTTCATCTGGTCGGGCAGAATCAAAACTGGTGCGGATACTAATTTCTTCTTGAGCTCCTCAAAACTCTTGTCGCACTCAGCTGTCCATTTAAACTTCTCATCTTTCTTAAGCAACTGAGTCATGGGTCGGGCGATCCTGGAGAAGTTTTCGATGAATCGGTGGTAATAACCTGCAAGTCCAAGAAAACTTCGGATCTGCGACACGGTCTTAGGTGGGGTCCATTTGGTAACTGACTCCACGTTCGATGGATCAACTACCACGCCCTGAGCTGTAATGATGTGACCCAGGAATTTGACTTCCGTCAACCAAAAGTCACACTTGCTGAACTTGGCGTATAGCTGGTGCTCCTTCAACTTCTCGAGTACCAGATGGAGATGTTGCTCATGTTCTTCTTCGGACTTTGAATAAATAAGTATGTCGTCGATGAATACCACAACAAACTTGTCCAGAAATTCCATGAACACTTTGTTCATCAGATTTATGAAGAATGCGGGTGCGTTGGTAAGTCCGAAAGACATAACCGTGCACTCATACAGCTCGTACCGAGTGGTGAAGGCCGTCTTTGGAATATCCTCTTCCCGAATTCTCAACTGGTGGTAGCCTGATCGCAGGTCTATCTTAGAAAACACTTTAGCTCCTTTCAGTTGATCAAACAAATCATCGATTCGCGGCAAAGGATATTTGTTCTTGATTGTGACCTCGTTGAGTGCGCGATAATCAACGCACATCCTCTTCGTCTTATCCTTTTTCTCCACAAAAATGACCGGAGCACCACAAGGTGAAGTACTTGGTCGAATGTACCCTTTCTGCAGCTGCTCATCAACCTGCTTCTTGACATCTGCTAGTTCGTTGGCCGCCATTCTGTACGGTCTCTTGTAAATTGGAGCGGTTCCCGGTGCCAAGTCAATCCGGAATTCAATCTCTCTCTTGGGTGGCATGGTAGTGAGGTCTTCGGGAAACACTTCTGGGTACTCGCAGACTATGGGAATCTCTTCCAATTTACTCGAATTCTTCTCCTCGGTGACCACTGGGATTTCCACCTCAATCTGATTCAAAGAGACCCCTTGCTTTGGTGAGTCTGGTGATTTGTACACTACTGTTTCCCCCTTCTCGTTGGTCAAGGTGACTGTGCGATTCGCACAATCGATGACTCCCTTGACCTTGGTCAGCCAATCCATCCCAAGAATGACATCTAGGTCTTTGGATTCGAGAAGAATGAGGTTGGCTAGAAATGGTGATCTTTGAATTTCTATTGTTATAGAAGGGCTGAATTGAACCGAAGTGGAGCTATTCCCTAGGGTATGAACCCGCATTGGTGTGCTAAGTTCCTCTCTTACTAACCCATGCATCCCGACAAACTTCTTTGAAATGAACGAATGCGTTGCACCAGAATCAAAAAGTACTGTTGCAGGGATTGAGTTAACAGGGAACGTACCCAGTACGACCTCTGGTGCTGTTTGTGCCTCCTCCGTAGATACGTGGTTGACATGAGCCTGGACAAACCTTGGCCCGGCACGCCTAGGCTTCGGGCATTTGTCAGCGAAATGGCCAAGCTCGCCACAGTTGAAGCAGGACCCAGGTTTTGTTCCAGTCTCCTTCTTGGCTTGCGCGGACGGGCCTGGCTGTGCCGGTGCCACTGGTGGGCGTGGAGCTGCACCGCGGTTGGGCTGACCTCCATGGTGGTTCTGACTGCCACTGGCGCCCTGGTGGAAGTTGCTAGGGTTGAACGGGCGGTACTGGCGGACGATCATGGTGGTAGGTCCACCCTGCTGCCCGGGAGTGAAGCGCGGCCTCTGGTGACTTCCTTGATGTGCCCTGAACTGAGCGGCCTTCCTCTTCCTGTCCATCTTGTTGCGTTGATCCTCCTGACGGATTGCCTTGTCAACCAACCTCTCAAAGTCAGCGTAGTCCCCAGATATCAGTTGGTTGGTCAGCTCGTCATCCAGACCTGCCATGAACTTTTCCTGCTTCTCGGTGTCGGTGCGGACATCCTCTGGTGCATATCGCGCGAGGCGATTGAACTCATGGAGATACTCTGTCACAGTCCTGTTGCCCTGATGGAGTGCCCGGAATTCCCTCTTCTTTTGTGCCACGACCCCATCTGGCACCTGCGCCTTCCTGAAGCTACGGCAGAACTCTGCCCAAGTGACTTCAGTACCTGGTGGGCGGGTGGCCATATGATTGTCCCACCAAGCTGACGCAGGACCTTGAAGTTGGTGTGTGGCGAAAGCAACCTTCTCCTGATCATTGCACTGCAGGAGATTCAGCTTCTTCTCTATGGCATGGAGCCAGTCATTCGCCTCCATGGGGTTAGTGGTGCTGGAGAAAATGGGTGGCCTGACACGTAGAAACTCTGGCAACTTGGACTGAGGGGGAGGGGGACCAAACTGCTGGTGCTGCTGTTCGGCGTGCTGCAGCATCCTCTGGTGCATCTGCTGGTGATGCTGCTGCATCTGCTGCATCATGGCTGCCATCATCTGAGTCTGATGTGCCATCACTTGGGCTAGCGTCGGATTCTCAGGAAGTGGTGGCGGACCATTGCCGGAATCGCTGTTGGGATGCACACCATCAGTGTGCTCTTCGCCGTTGCTGCCCTCGCCTGTTGTACGGCTACCATTCCTGGTGTAGACCATCTGGAGGAAGAGCAGACGGGGAAGAGAAGGAAAACAGACGCTCAGGAACTAAGCTTTATTATATAGGAATTTAAACTGCAATTGTTCTGGTCTGAATTAAAACACTTAAAAAAACAAGCAAAAATCCTTATTAAGACAGCCATATCATAGGCACATGATATCGACCGTCGACTGACCCCAAGCAAGCAACCTAAACACGCAAACTAACAAGCAGAAGCTAGACAATCGATAAACTAATGGAAAACGAGCCTAATGCTCCGAACGGCTCCTGTGATCGGTGGAGTCGAAGGCGTCCTCCTGCTCGTCACCAGGTCCCTCTGAGCGGCTCCTGGAGCCTGGCAGATAAGTCTCGCCGCTGCCCGGCTCTGAGCCACTGGAGCTACTACTGCTGCGGTCGCGGCTGCCACTGGGAGTCGCAGACAACCAACCTCCATTGCCACTGGCTGGACCCCTGGCGGCTGATGCTGGAGCAAAGGAGAGAGCGGACACGGGAGCTGCGGGAAGTGCTGGAGCTACGGGCGGAACTGGAGCTGCGGGAACTGCGGGCGGAGGTGGGTTCCTGGTCGCAAGCTGGATGAGCACGGGTGCAGTCGTCGTCTTGTGGGGCGTAGTGCGGATCCGGACTCCTCCTGGCATGGGAAGACCCTTTAACTGAGCATTCTCCCTCTTCAGGCGTGCTATCTCGTCCTTCAGAGCGACGATCCTCATGAGCCTCCCATCATTCAAGGCCTTGGACGCCTTGTGCAGGTCCGAGTGCATCCTATCCAATCCCCTCATCACAGCACACATGTGACCAAAGGTGGTGTCGTTCTCGCCGGCTGTCGAACGGAAAGTACTGACATCATCACCGCTGGCTCGACGAGGGTGAAATCGGTACGCCGTGTCGTGGAAGATGTAGTTGTGGCGCTCCCGTAGTCTGGCCATCATCAGGTATGCTACCTCCTGACAGGCGTGATCTGCTGTGCCTCCGGACGCCTCAACCACCATGTTAGCGAGGCAGGTGCCCACATAACCATGGACCTCCAGGCGGACACGGTGAGGAAGCTCGCCACTGAGCGGTGGAACAGTCGTGTACTCTGGCGCGTTGGGGTAGCCCACTACCAGCGTCATACGTGCTAATTCTGCCACAAAGTCGATCATGCCTTCTCCGCGGTGGTTGGGTGGGTGGCCGGCCATCTAGAGAAGACAAAGGAGTAGGATCAATGCAAGCTCAAATCCAAATTTAAATAAAGCAATAAAGGACTCAAATAAGAGAATCAAATAAGGGCGAAATTTTATGCATAGATCATTTTGCATGAGAGCGAATAAATAAGACAGACTTACATAACGATAAAATAATGGGGAAATTAGATACATACTAATAATAACAATAAAGGTAGAAATACCTTGCAACCCATATTCCTGAGCTAGGACCTAATGCATTTCACCCGTCAAATCCCAACTGACTGACGAATAAACCCCAAATAATTTTACTAAAACCCTAGACTGACTTGTTTTGACAAATCTCACTTAAACGAGCGACCAAAATTTTTCCCTTGAACCACAAGAACAGATCCCAATTTTCCCGGAACAAATCCAATTGTAAAGAACATATGCAATGAAAAGGATTCAGAGGGCTCTTAGGTTTTTCCATTTGGCTCGTCCTACGGTCAAGATCGGCTCTGATACCAACTTGTCACGCCCAGAAATTCCCGAATAGAATTCCAAGCAGAATGTGCATTAAAATCCCCGTCCAGGACCGGCCGGGGTACACAAACGACAATGTTGACATTCAGATCCACGTCTTACAAACATCATAAAAGTCTTACATAAATGCAGCGGAAAAACGAAAGACAACAGGAGCTAAGC
This sequence comes from Oryza glaberrima, assembly GCF_000147395.1. Classification (NCBI taxonomy): domain Eukaryota; kingdom Viridiplantae; phylum Streptophyta; class Magnoliopsida; order Poales; family Poaceae; genus Oryza; species Oryza glaberrima. Next base: position 21,328,613 of record NC_068333.1, on the reverse strand, counting down.
CTTGACTAGAACTGCAGCGGGAACACCACTCCACAGGCATCCTCGACGGCACGGACGAAGCCTACTCCTCGGAGAAACCTCCATCTGACACATACTCGTACTCTGGGGTTGGGAAAAATAGAGCAAGACTGAGTACTACCCACTGTACTCAGCAAGTCATACCGGAATAGGGGTATGATGCAGGGAATTATCAAAGGGGAGCTAGAGTGGTTCATTTGCATAAAGCGAGCATTTATAAACAGAAGTTGAAAGAATTAAACAGTTGCCATAATTAATTAATATTGATCATCCGCTGTCCAATGCTATCTCACGTTGCAACAGGCCCAACCATCCACCTATACTATCCAATTTCATTAGACTAAACTAGGGTAAGACTAATCACGATGAATCTGGTTGACCGCCCATAACCGCGGGCACGGCTATTCGAATAGTTTTACTCTGATCAGAGGTGTACAACTGTACCCACAAGACACAGCCCCACGACACGTCTCCGTGCGCCGACACCACACCTCAGGTTTCATCCCCGTCCCCAACGGGCAACGGGCAGTCCCCTCTCGTGCCTAGGTGAATCCGGAAGCGACAGAGGCCGTCGCAGGGCCCGCCCCGCTCCATCATGCCCACCCTTGCCTGGATGCGTCGACTAGAGGAAAGCTACACTACAAGCCCAGCCGTTGCCCACGCTGGCTTGTGGTAAGTACGATAAGTTCTTCCAGGGCATCCCGCGAACCGGTCCTTAACTGCCATGGATGCGACTAGCAAAACCATGCACCCACAGCCCACCATGTGATTTATTTTAATTAACCAACACCAAAGCGGTGGCACTAATCCAACAATACCATTAGAACCAACAGTCTAAACATTAATAGGATTTTCCCCATTGTGTACTAGTTGAACTAAGCATGGCTAAGCAATCCCTAGTCCAATCTCTAGTCATGTTGTAACCCTAGCTGACAAAGGGACATGGTACCACAATAGCATGGCTATGACAATAGGTAAACATCCCCTAGTAACATTATAAAACGATGCAGTATTTGAAGAAAAACAATAGAGCATTTGCAATATAGGATCAACATGTTCAAGTGGCAAGCATGACTTGCCTTGCTCTGCTGCTGGAGGAACCTCGGCGACTATTTCGAAGTACACCGGAGCATCGGAAGAACCGGCATCTAGCGACATACAAGGCAAACATTGCAAACAGGCTATAAGACTACTGAAACAGGGAACAAAACTATTTTTAATGGATTCTACACATTTTTCTTGATTTACTGAGACTTGAATGGGCTTAAACGGAGCTCGGATGAATTAGTTATGAATTTTAGAAGATTCACTGTGTTTATTACTATAACAAAAAGTCCTTAAATTATCTATTGCGCAATAAATCCCAGGGCTGACGTCATCAAGGAGGGGGCGCGGCGCCGACATGCGGGGCCCACCGGTCAGCGGCTCGGGGGAGAGGGAAAAGGGGCGCCGGCTAGCGGGCCCACTCGGCAGCGGCTCAAGGGGGGGCGGTCCACCATGTACCGGGACTACGCGGGTGGTCCACCGCCGGTCCACGGGACCGACGGCCCAGATCGCCCCCGGGGCTGATCGGACGGGCGGCGGCGACCCGGCTCGGCTCAGCTCAAGGCCGGTCGACCGGCCACGGCGATGGCGACGGCGCGCGCGCGCGCACGCGTTGCCGGCGACGGCAACCGGCGGCGGAGGCGGCGGCGCGAAGGCGACGCGAGGGCGGCGGCGCTAAGCGGCGGCTAGGAAGGAGAGGGAGGGGAATAGAGGGGAGAGGGATGCCTCACCGAGAGTGGCCGGCGCGGAGGAAGACGACGGCGAACGGCGACGGCGACCACGGGCAATCGGCGGCGACGGGCGGACGAGGTCCGGAATGCCCTAAGGGAGGAAAAGAGAGAGGTTAGAGGGAGAGAGACGAACCACGGCGATGGGAAACCATGGCTGAAGGCAGCGGACATGGCGGCTCTCACCGTCGCACGGTAGGAACGGCGCTCCGGCGGCGAACCTCGACGAAGGAGGGGTGGACGGGGTGGATCTCGGCCACGCGAACCCGACGGCGGCGACGGCGCGGTGCGGCGGCAAGCCTAGCGGCGGCTAGCGGCGGCCGGAATGGCGGGAAAGGCGGCGGCGGGTGGATGCACGGTGCGGGAGCGATGGAGAGCTCGGGAGTGTTCGGCGAAATGGGGAAAAAGGGAGAGGGGGTGACGGCGGAGCTTAAATAGGGAGAGAGGGGGTCGGCCGAGAGAGGCGGGAATCGCCGGCGAACGTGGGGGAGTGGGAGAGGAGAGAGAGAGAGGCGGGATTCGAAAATCGAATCCCGGCCATCTCGGGCGCGGGCGCGGCCGGGAGACGCGGGGAGAGGGGGCGGCGACGTGGCGTGGGCGCGGGCGACGCGGCGTGGGCGCGGGGAAAGCGGGGGAGGTGGGACACCGCGGCGGCGGTTTCGGGGGGTGGTGACCGGCGCGGGCGGCGGGAGGTTGGGGGAGGACCCGACAGGTGGGCCCCACCTGTCGGCGACCCTAGGAGAGGAGGGGGGGCGGGGCGGCCTGGCTGGGCCTCGGCCTGCGGCTGGCCCAGCGGGGAGGAGGGGGAGAAAAAGGAGAGAATGGGCCGGCGGCCCACTCGAAAAGAAAAAGGGGAAAAAGAAAAAGGAAGAAAAGGATTTTCCCTGGAATTAAAATATTGCATGCTCAATTTTAATTGGTTAAAATTATTTCTAGGGCTCTGAAAATTCCACTAAAAATCCTGTTAGTGAATTTCGACATGTAGAACTCAAGAAAAATTCCACATGCCAGATTCGGTTATTATTTGTATTACTTTATTAAGGTTTTCTCTTGATTTACACAAGTATATTCTTGAGACCATTTATAACTTCAATTTAGGCTTGGGAAAGAACTTTGGGGTGTGACACAGCAGCACAGGGTGACGGACGCTGACAACAACCTCCGTGCCGGTGACCCGTTCCCTGGCGCAACGGCGAACATCACAGACGTGGGGGAGAGAGATTGGAAAAAAAAAAGAGAAAGAGGAGAGGGTGGAGGAAGAAGATGAATCTAACAGGTGGGTCCCACGAGCAGATGAGGGAGAGGATGAAAAATGAACGGTGATGGTATGGTTCCAATTTTATTAAATTTGAGTGGCACAACTATAAATAGACAAATTGTAATGGTATTTATCTAAATATGCACATCTATTATATTATTAAAGGAATAGAAAAATGAGCCTCCACGTTCGCTCTCATGGCCTAGAAATTCTCACATTAATCGGAGAAAAAGAAAAGGCAGAGTCCATATAAAAATACAATTTAGAAATAACTGAAATTCGGAATTAAAAATAAGGAATATTAGAATAGGAGACTAGAGTCCATATAGAAATACAATTTAGAAATAGCTGAAATTCGAAATTTAAAAATAAGGAATATTAGAAGAGGAGACTAGAGTCCATATAGAAATACAATTAGGAAATAGCTGAAATTCGGAATTAAAAAATAAGGAATATTAGAATAGGAAACTAGAGTCCATATAGAAATACAATTTAGAAATAGTTGAAATTCGGAGTTAAAAAATAAGGAATATTAGAAGAGGGGACTAGAGTCCATATAGAAATACAATTAGAAAATAACTGAAATTCGGAATTAAAAATAAGGAATATTAGAAGTAGAGTATAGAGTCCATATAGAAATACAATTAGGAAATAACGGAAATTCGGAATTAAAAATATGAAATATCAGAAGTAGAGTATAGAGTACATATCTTAACTAATTAAAAGATTAGTATTTTTCCTATCGTCACATAATTTTCATTCGTATGTATGATTTTTCACTCGTCCATGTGATCTGTCCTTCCCCGAGTCCGAGTCTGTCTTCAGAAAGAATCCCCGAGCTAGATCCTCAAATCAATCAATCAACCAGATAATCAAAAACAACACGAAAATACCAATCTCGACCTCATGAATTTGATCCCCACAAGAAACCTAATACCCATGTATTACCTCTCTCCCAATCCGATCCATCTGAGCAAGAAAATGAATCACAAATCCACAAAATCATGAAATGAAAAATCCAACAACATTAAGTTACATCGGGTTGCAGGCGACGTGCGGCAGCGGAAGTGCTTGGCGCGGTCGTCGGGCTTCTAACTAACTAAAATTTGGAATAAACATAATAAAAATTAAAAGTAGAGTTTAGAGTCTGTATAAAATACAATTTATAAATAACTAAAATTTGAAATTAAGAAAAACATGGAAAGAAGAGTTTAAAGTCCATATAGGAATACAATTTAGAAGTAACTGAAATTCGAAATTAAAAATTAAAAAATATTGAAAGATGAGTTTAGAGTCCACATAGAAATACAATTAAAAATAATAATAATTAAGAAATAAAAATAAATAATATTGGAAGAAGAGCATAGAGTCTATATAGAAATACAATTTACAGAAAATTCGAAATTAAAAAAAAAGAAGTGTTAAAAGATGAGTCTAGAGTACATATAGGAATATATATAATTTACAAATAACTAAAATTTCATATTAAAAATAATTAATAACTAATACGTATATAAAATACAATATAAATATTACACATTAATAGTTTTGTAAAGTTATTGCAAAATTTAAAATTATGTTGTGATTTTAATATATTTGAATAATATAATGAGAAAACATATATGCTATTATATGAGAGAGAATATAATGATGCTAGCCGCGTAATCTGCGCGGGCCACCATGCTAGTTTGTAATTAACCCTAATAATTTGGTCTACGGATTTTCATATTTCTTTTATGTATAAAGGTAAAGTGGTTATTTTTATAGCAAGTAAATACGAGTAGATGTATGAAGTACCGTTGGTTCAACGGTTTAAAAAAAGAAAAAACTACTATTAGGGATGGAGGGGATACCTAGTTGGCAAGACTATGCACAGAGGTAAATTCGAGTGACGCATACCATACATGACCTTTTTTTTTTAACGAATAGCATTGGACAACATAAAGTTTCTATTGGTATAGTAGGACAAAGGTCTCGTTGAGATCCTAAAATGTTTTGTCAAAAAAAGATCACATCAAATGTTTAGAGTTTGGACACATACATGGGACATTAAATGTGAGGGGAAAAAATACCAATTGTACAGTTTGCATATAAATTACGAGACGAATCTTTTGAGCCTAATTACGCCACAATTTGACAATGTGATGCTACAGTAAATATTTACTAATGACGGATTAATTAGGTTTAATAAATTTATCTCGCGGTTTACAGACGGAATCTGTAATTTGTTTTGTTATTAGTTTACGTTTAATACTTCACAATGTGAGTCCGTATACTTCAAAATCTTCACACCCAGATTATTTACCACACGCCGACAACACTATCAACGTACTACAAGTCATCATTGTCGCATCCTTTTATACTGTAAGTGGTGCATCGGTCTTCACTCCAATCACTCCTCGAAAGATCCTTGTTTGTACTCCCGTAACATAATATAGCAATTTAAAACTAGATAAGATATTTTATAGTATAACAAATCTAAATAAAAGTGTGTTCAGATTTATTATACTATAAAATTTTCCGTCTAGTTTTAACTTGCTATATTATAGGAACAGAGAGAGAGAGTATTTAGCCGTCATGATTTCAGAGCTATTCGAGCACATGAATCCTAGCTGCTATAGGGTATGTTTAGTTCACGTCAGAATTAAAAGTTTGGTTTAAATTAAAATAATGTGACGGAAAAGTTAGAAGTTTATGTGTGTAGAAAAATTTTAATGTGATAAAAAAGTTAAAAGTTTAAAGAAAAAGTTTAGAACTAAACAAGGCCACAGTGGAATAGCCTGAAGAATCAATCCATATTCTTCCACTAGAGAAAATTATAGAATGCCCACCAGAATTTCGTGTACTAACCGTGGAAAAAAACCCCATCAAGCTAAATTGAGATCCTCTGCATAAGAGATACTAAAGGGAGAGGATGAAATGTACTGCACATTAGGGGTACTGTAGACCGACAGAATCGGATCGCACGCTAAGGTAAATTTGGTACAGACAATATGCAACAGTACTTTTTTTTTTTTGGTTCCAGTAGCTACAGTAAGCAACACTGTTTATGGCATTAGTTCACTGCTCCCTCATATGAACAGTACATCTCTGTAGTAGGGATGGCAATCGGGTGCGACGGGCACGGGTAGTGCCTATCCATACCCGTGCCCGTGAGATTATTTATACCCGTGGGTATACCCATTACTACATGACGGGTAAGGATGGTTGCCCATGCCCATTGCCCACGGGCGCTTTGTGCCCGCGGGCGTGCCCGTTTACCCGCCACAACAAAAGCAGTGGAACAAAAAGTCTACAAGCTTCTAAGTTCAAATCAAACTTAAAACATCAAATATTCTCTGCCTCGGTGTGGTGTCTCTCCTCTAGTGACGATAGAGTAGGGGTAGAGAAATAATAAGGGAAATAAAAGGGAAACCGTAGAAAACAAAGAACGTGGCTTATGTATTCTAGTGGATTTTGATCCTAGCCTACATGTAAATTAGATTTCGCGGGTAAACGGACAAAGCGAGCATGGGTAGTGATTACACATACCCATGCCCATTTACCCATCGGGCATAGCTTTTGACCTAACAAGATACCCATGGGTATAAAATGGAGAACAAACTCAACCCTAATAGGTTTTTATCCACGGGTAAACGGGTAAACGGGCACAATTGACATCCCTACTCTGCAGTACTGTTGTAGTACTGTAGAAGAAGTCTTCCAGTCACCACTTTCACCGTGTGCTCCACTTGCAAATTAAGGGGCTGTTCAGATTGATGATATTTTCAACTATACCATTATTTGTTAAAATTGACAATTATGTAGCTATATTTATTTTGTTACCAAATATTGGCAATATGTATAGAATTTTGGTAACATTATTAAGCCAATCCTACCGAAATTTTGGCAATATTGTCAGTTTGTTAAAATTTTGATATTCCCAAATTTTGGTAAGGTTAATTTTGGCACCAATCTGAATAGACCTAAATTGGCAGGCAGACACAAGTATACTTACGTGTCCATGTTCAAGCCTTTTAGCAGAGAATTAGGGTAGTTTTGGATTGCTACCAAAACAATATTTTAGTAGCCTAAATAGTACCTATCATTTGTTTGGATTGATGTCAACTTTTTGGTAATGCCTATACCAAATTTGGTAGTAATCTAGAACTTTCTTCACTATAGTGTCACAATTTAGCAATATTTTAGTAGCAAACCAAATAAGATGAATACAAATTTGTTCTACCAAATAATTGGTAGTAGTGACAAAACTTAAAAAATAATAGTAGGACACTAATCCAAACAAACCCTTACTGGTGAAGAAAACAATATAGAGTCATCAGCCAACCCTTGAGTCCATCGGCATAATAAAATGTCTCAACTCTTCCAAGGAAACCCATCGGCATAATAAATAAATTAGCTAAATGTCTCAAACTCCTGTCATCTTGCTCCATGAACCATGATAGGCATCAGTTATTGGAGCAACTAGGAAATCCTCGCGTGTAGGGTTATATAATTAGGTATTCTAATAGTAGAAGTTTAAATGTTTTTATAAATTATATGATATTGTTATAAAATATTAATAGAAATTTATGAAGCTAGACACAAGGCTGTATCAGCCCCCGTCATCAATAACACTCACTGGTAGAGAAGTGCTTTTTAGTCCCGGGACTACGAATCAGGGACTAAAGATCGCTATCTTTAGTCCCGGTTCAAATAACCGGGACTAAAGATATTTTTTCTTTTTTTTCTCTTTTTCATTGTTTTTAACATTAAATATTGATTTCACACCATCCCCTAATCATACCAAGAAATCCCAAATCCAAATCATCACATATCACAGAACATCTCCAAATCCTCAAATAGATCATCTCTAAATACATCACAAACTCTTAAAAAAATTACATCACAAGTTCTAAAAAATACATCAAGATTCACATCACACACAAATCAAATACATCACAGGATAAATCATAAATTGTAAAAAAAAAAAGAACAATCGGCCGGCCACTGCCGCCTCCCATCCTCCCCTCCGCGGCGGCCGGCCGACGCCGCCCGCCGCCGCGCGGCCCCCCGCGCCGCCGCGCCGGCCGCGCCAGCCATTGCCCGGCTGGCCCGCCCTCTTCTCGCTTTGAATGGAAGGGAAAAAAAGGAAAGAGAAGGCTAGGAGTTAGAGATAAGGAAAGAGATAAGAAGTTAGAGAGGAAAAAAGAGATAGAGGGAGGAGTTTGTTGTGTGGATGGGACAAGAGGATCGGTACTAGGGACTATATAGTGTGTTTTGATTTTTATTCCCGGTTAGTAACATCAACCATAACTAAAAATAGGTTTTTAGTCCCGGATGGTGTTACTAACCGGAACTAAAGATCCTAGGGCCCTAACACAGCCTGACATGGAATCAACCGGGACTAAAAATAATTTTTAGTTCCGGTTGGAGTTTCCAACCGGAACTAAGGATCTTCCTCTTATAAGTTCCGGTTTTTAATGGAACCGGGACTATTGTGGATTTGGGTCGACCAACCAAAAATGGTTTCTCTACCCATGACTTACAGAAAAGTTGCTTAACTTAGAAAACTTATTACAAGCACAGTGCATATAGAGAAATAGGGATGAACATATATATATATATATATATATATATATATATATATATATATATATATATATATATATATATATATATATATATATATATATATATATATATATGAATCATACAGGTATCCCACTAAAAGATAAAATAAACGTGTAGGTCAGAATTCTAAAACTTAAAAAAAAAAAAGAAGTTCTGCACTATTGATTCTGTACTCCAACAGTTGCAAGAAGACACCAGGTGCATCTTGAATAACATGTCACTGTGTACATGTGGGAAGATGGTTGTTGAGAATGAGAACCATACTACTTGCTCTAAAAGAGTATGTTCATTTTTTTTTTTTTGCCACTTTCAAGGCTATCAAAGTTAAATGTATTATTGTTGTTGGTAGCATTAGAGCAGGTACAATAACAAACTATAAGCCAGCTATAAACACATTTCTAGGAGATAAAAAGATGAGAAAGAAGTACAGCGGGCTACATATTTGTAGCCAGCTGCAGCACGGATTGCAAGACGCAATGTGTGTATGACAGGTGGGACCATGTATCTATAGTGTAGTAGGTAACTATTGTATATATTGGTTATTAAATTGACTATAGATGTATTAGAGTTGATAGACGGCTATACTATGAACTTGCTCTTATATGTGTTTGTTGTAAAGTATTCGGTAAAGTTATTAATAGTAGTGTCGTTTGTTAGAACGCTATGCGTTGAACTAAGAGCTCAATGGTAATACAAGAGAAAGAGATTTATACAAACTCGATGAGAGATAATTATATTAATACCGTACTCTACTCTTGTTTAGTGAATTGTATTGCTATAGGGTTTTGTATATGTCATGTTCATGTGATTGCATCTGCCCCAATCTTGAGACCCACGTCCATCTTATATAGATTGAGATACACAGTTACATGTAGTTATTAGTAATTTAGCCACATACGACTTGTTTTATGTATAGGAAGCTTACGAATATTCTATCCACCCATTATCTTGTATTACAAGTGTTAGCCATTCCCAAGTTCTGCTCTACTTACAAGTAGCCGATTTGGTTCACCTCCTATTTATCAAGTCAGGTAAGCTTTCTATGATAGTATTTGTGGCCTATACCCTTTATGACAGAAACTTTCAGGATTACTAATTTTTTTTATAGGTTTCAATAGAGTAGCAATAGTAAAATTTTATTTGGTTTATATGAAATTTAGAAATACTAAGAAGATATTTTGTTTGGTCAATAGCATTGCCCTATAAAATACAGTGATGGTAATAAGTTTGCTAGGACAAAGGTTAGCCGGCTTAGCCCCAAATAACCATTATACTATTCCCAGCTTCCGAAAATAACCATTATATTCGCATCTAATCACAGTTTATTAGGAATAAAATATATACTCCCTCCGTTTTAGGTTATAAGATGTTTCGACTTTGTTCATACTACTCTAAATTTAACTAATTCTGTAGAAAAAATATTAATATTTATAACAACAGCATAGTTTCATTAAATCTATAATTAAATAAATTTTCATAATATATTTGTTTTGGGTTTAAAATATTACTATTTTTTTTATAAAATTAATCAAACTTAGAATAGTTTTACTTTGATCACGTCTTCTAACCTGAGAAACAGAGAGAGTAGCAGTTTGAATAAAAATACATTAATTAGTCAGCTTTGGCGAGCTTAGGATGCTCACCAACTCTTCCAAGTCTACGGAAGAACTCCCACCCTCCGCCACCGCCGCCGCCGTGCTCCTGCCGAGCTCCGCCGCGCGCTGTCTCACCGACGCCCCGCCGTTCCCGATCGCCGAGGCTATGGCGTCGGCCATCTGTCCGGCGTCGGGCACGGCGTCGGCGCCCTCCGCCACGGCCACGGCCACGCCGGCCTCCGCGAGCAGCCACGCGTTGGTGAACTGGTCGGCGCTCATCGGCCACGCGAGCATCGCCACGCCGGCGGCGACCGCCTCGAGCACCGAGTTCCAGCCGCAGTGCGTCAGGAACCACCCCACGGCGCGGTGGCGCAGGATCTCCACCTGCGGCGCCCACCCGCGGATGACCATGCCGCGCGCCGCCGTCGCCGCCTCGAACCCGCCCGGCACCGGCGTGCCGCCCCTCGCCGCCCAGACGAACGGCGCCGCGCTCCGCCCCAGCGCGCCGGCCAGGCTCGCCGCCTGCGCCGGCGACAGCGCCTGCTGCGTCCCGAAGCAGACGTACAGGACGGAGCCGTCATCGAACGCGTCCAGCCACGCCGCCACCCTCGCCGGCGCCACCGCCGGCTTCCCGCCGCGGTCGGTGCACCGGCCCACGGCGTCCGACAGGGGGCCCACCGCAAACACCTTCTTCTCCATCAGGTCCGGGAGCGGGCGATCCACGTACGCGGCCTCGATCGCCGTGAAGGAGTTGGCGACGAAGCATGAGCTCTCCAGATTCCACAGGAAGAACTGCCGGATCGCCTCGGAGACCTCGTCGCCGGCGACGTACGTCCGGTACAGCCACGACAGGTGGCTCCAACGGAACGTGGGCGAGCCGGGCACGTCCTGGAAGCTGACGGCCTCGTCGGGGCAGCGCCTTCTCGGCAGGCGGCGCCAGAGGGAGTGCGACACGGCGAGGTAGTGCGCGCCGGAGGCCGAGAACGTTACGTGCGGCACGCCGAGCTCCGCGGCGAGCGGCTGCGTCCACCCCGTGAACATGTCGGAGACGACGGCCGTGACGCGGCGGCGGCGGCGGCGCTGCGCCTTGCACCAGGCGAGCAGCGGCGCGCGGAGCGCCGCGAGAGAGGCCATAAACGGCCGGAAGAGGTGTCCCGGCAGGTCCTTGGTGTTCTCGCCGCACCCGGCAGGGAGGAGCCCCGACGCCGACGCCGCCGGGAAAGGCAGGGTGACCGTGGCGACCGACGACGGCGGGCACGACGCCAGCAGCGGCGCGAGGAGCGGGACGTTCCCGGGCGTCACGGCGACGGCGAGCGCGAGGCCGCGCGCGGCCAGCAGCGCGACGAGGTCGAGGAGCGGGAGCATGTGGCCCTGCGCCGGGTACGGCACGACGAGGACGTGCGGCTTCTTCGTGTCGCCGTCGCCGTCGCCATGGCCGCCGTCGGACGCAGGGCTCCGGGGCGGTGCGTGCGCGTCCATGGCCGACAGCAAAACGAGAGGTGCAACCCAATTATCAACAGTTCAACACTAGAACTGGAGTGAATTGGCTTAGACAAAGACAATCGATGCAACGTCAGAAACTCTGGCTGCTGCCGACGAACGGTCCTCCGGTAGTAATTTATAGTTAGAAATTTTAAATATGTGTTATTAATGATTTAGACGTTAATCTTGAAAAAGAAACTACAATAAAAGGTCTTAAAAAATTAAAATTAAAGTTTAAGATTTAATTTTTGTCATCGCTGTATCCATGTAGGATAAAAGAAAGTGCTTCTATTGTACGACTGACCTTTTTTTTTTATGTCTTGTATACGAATGACTTTGACGTCGAGATAGGTACCCTGTCCTTCCGTTTCATATTTAGTAGGATATGTGTAGGGAGCTGACATTCTGAGAAGCAATAGCCAGTTTTTGAGAATCTGGAAAAGTTGGGTTTTACAGCTTCTAACTTCTAGTTTATTTTCTGGATTCTATAATTACAGTTTCTTAAAATCTGGACCAAAGCTAGCTAGGTTGTTTGGGGAGCTTCTAATTCTGGGAAAAGCTAGGTTGTGATGGATTGTAGCAGTTGGTATCTTTCTTTTTACACGAGCAGTAGATTAACGCATGATTAATTAAGTATTTTTTTTAATTGGTCATCGTATTAAAAGAGTACGCCAAGATTAATAAAAGTTAATAGTTCTCTCGTACTATATTTACTTCGGTAACAAACTCTATACATGTAATCCCGACTATTTTGTAACCAATAATAAACCAAAATGTTACATGTTGATTGTATATAGTTGTGCACATGGATATATATATATATATATGTATCAATGTCCATTTACTTTCATACGCAGATAACAGAAAGATTTAGGGAATGCATATTAAAAAGGTGATCATTTGGGAATAACCTCAAAATATTATATGATGATTAATTAGGAACGAAGGGAGTATTAGATAAAAAAATTTAAAAAATAGATTAATGCTACCCCGTCCTAAAATATAACAACTTCTAGCAATTTATCTCCACCTACATTTTGTTTTCAATCAATTACAACCCTCCAACATTTAAATTCTCCACGTACTTTCTCTTTTTAACCAATCACAACACTTCTCCATTCAATACCCTTGCACGACTCTAAAACTACTTATATTTTGGGACGGAAGTAGTATGATATTTCAAAGAAACTTTCCTATAGAATTTTTTTCGAAACACACACGTTTAGTAGTTCGAAAAGCGTGTGCGTGAAAACATAAGAGTGGGAGTTTAGTGGCAATTTAAGGGGATTCTTTTCGTTTGATTTAGATTATCGAGTAGATTATTGCGACGGATTATCGATTTGATTATAGACATAAATTATTAATTTAAGAAATAAACTTAACATATAACATAAAAATAAGGTGGTGTTTAAAACTCACTGAGATAAAGATTAAGTTGGCGCATGTAATACGAGAAAATCATTCGCAAATGATTAATTAAGTTTTAATTATTACAAACTTGATAAAAATAGATATATTTTATATTTTAAAGTAACTTTTATAGAGAGTTTTCGTATGAAACACACCGTATGTTGAGTAATTTGAAAAACGTGCTGATGGAAACGGAGGTAAAAAGCCGACGCACGCGGCCGGGAGGAGCCGCGACGCGGACGACGGGAAAGGCAGCGTGACCGTGGCGCGACCGAGGAAGGCGAGCGCGACGCCAGCAGCGGCGCGAGGCGAGGGGCGGGAGCATGTGCCCCTGCGCCGGCCGGGTACGGCACGACGTCGAGTCGACGAGAACGTGCGGCTTCGCGTCGCCGACGTCGCTCACTGGGGCTCCGCGCCGATGCTTCCATGACCGACAGCAAAACGAGAGAGGTGCAGCCCAACGCCGGAGCTTACCAATGAAATACTACTACTACTCCTATCAAATTAGAGCGAGTATAATAGCAGACTATAAGTTATAAGTTAGCTGTTCGCTCAGGTACATGGAGATGAGAAGAGGAGAGAGAAAGAAAGCGTGCTACATATTTGCAGCCAGCTACAGCACGGACTCCAATACATTATGTGTGTGGGAGGTGAGACCATATTAAAGGTGTAGTATATTCTTATAGATAACTGTTTATGAATTAGCTATTTAATTGGCTATAGATAAATTAGAGCTATTAGTTAGCTATACTATTAAACTTGCTACCTTTAAACGAAGTGATAATCCCAGCTAGTAAATACTGTGGGCCAAATCAACCAGGTCGTACTGGCTACTGTTGTTGCTACTGTGCTGAAAAAGTCTGATCTTAGGACATTTTTTGACTACTTTGATCAGTTGTTCAGATCATTGCTTGCTTGCTTTCTGGAGCGCAGGATCAAAGATGTTCTACAAGGAGGTAAAATAGGATTTTTGAAGAACACGGTCAAAGTAACCCTTTTCAAAGTTTTCTAACCTATTTGACGTCCTACACACCTGAAATTTTTTACATTTTGGTTCTTTTTAGAAACTTATTTTACAAATATACCCCTGGGAAAACTTAAACCGGAAATGGTCCTTTTTGGGACGCCAGAGTTGCTAGCGCCGTACCCCAACATGGCGGCGCCAGCCACACTGGCGCCATGCCTGTGCCACCGTGGCACTAGGGCTATCGTGGAGGTGCTGACTGGGCAGAATGGGGGCGCCAGCCACACTGGCACCGCCCCTCATACCACGGCGCCAGCATGGCTGGCGCGCCCCTCCTCTGTTGGCCGACCCCTTAAACCCCGTGGGCCCCACCACCTATCTCCTCCCCACTCCCACTTTCGCCCAAGCACCAGCCCGAGCTGAGCAGCAGCAGCTCTCCCCCTCTCTCTCCCCATCACCTCCCCACCTCAAATCCACTCCATTTGAACTCGTTTTTCACGGGATTTTTCGTAGAAATCGAAGAGAAAGGTAGACTCCTTCATTCACCCCTCTTTTTTTTCGTTTTTATTGGTTGAATTTGTAGATCGGTGGGTAACCCTAGAACCCCTTTTTTACCCAAATTTGTGATTTTTAGCATTTGTTCTTAGGATTGGCTTGTTGTAGTGCTACATGTTTGCAATGTACTCATTGGTGTCACGATTTTTTTAACCATATATGTGGTAATGTTAATTTTTGGATGGTTTGGTTGGATGGATGGATGAAAAATTATGGTTGAGGCATGAAAGTAATTTTAATTTGATGGACTTGATGCTATAGTCTATAGGTTAAACTTTTAACCATCAATTGTATGAAGGTGAGAAAATTTTGTTTGCATTATATAAATTGATTATAGTTAACTAGAACTAGGTTGGGTTGTATGACGGAGTATTTGTAATATTTCGATGTGTAATGCACTAGTAAACTTGTTGATAGTTGTAGGTGGATTAAATATTTTTTTGGAGTAGTAGCTTTGGGACAATTTAAGTTATGCATTGGTTATAATATGTCGGTTTGGACTACGTTTAGGAATGAAGATTTAATTTTTGTTGCAAAGTTACATTTGATTTTTGGTGTAGATGGATAGACTTGTTCGTGTTTACTACGGTGGTAGAGTGGTGGAACCTTATGTTGGTGCACATGTTGAGTTTCAGGATATGTCCTTGGAGACCATTTTGTTTCCCACCCACCCAACTCTAGATGAACTAAGGTCACAAGTGAAAGAAGTTCTTGGATGGACCGAGGATAATGTGGAGATTCGTTCTTATGGGAGATACGATGTTGGTCAAGGGCATAAGTATATATTAAATGTGATAGGTCAGTTGGAATGGGAAGTTTACTTTGATTTGGTAAAAGAGTCTCAGTTTAGATCTATAGAGGTGTTTGCATCAAAGTTAGTTCGTACCGTAGAAAATTTGGATCTAAACAAATCTCCTTCTTATCATTACGTTGAGAAGAATTTTGTGACATATTATTCTCGTCGTGGAGGGGGTGCAAGTAAGACTGAGTTGGTACGAGAAGACTTGGAGGGGGAAGGAGAGAAGAAGAGACCTTTGCTTGGAAATGATTTATGGGAGGCAGGACCATCAAAGAGACATTGCGGTACTGATGATGTGGATGCAGCGAGGGAGATGAAAAGGGAGTTAATACAAGAGGGGCTTGATCTAAGTGTACATTTGTCGGCGAGTGTTCATTGGTCGTTGTACGGAGTCAGCCCTAAATACCCGACAGAAGTAGCAGGCCAATATGTGAATCCAGATGATTACTTTGATGTCGAATTGAGTGGTGGTCACGATTCTGTCTCAGTAGAAGTCAATAGAGATGATGTTGATGAGGAGGCAAGTGTTGAGCAATATGATGTTGAATTTGCTGAAGACTCTGATGATGACCGTCCATTCCCTCCACTTACTAATAATGACAAGTTAGCATTAGAGGAATGTCGTGCGTTTGAGAAGGTGTTTGGGAGGAAGCCGGACATTCCTGAGTTTAGGGACCTAACACATGCCCATGGTGCACTACTAGATGGCGGCATCAACCTAGATCAGTTGCCAGAACCATTCTAGGTGGATGGTCTCAGAAAGGGTTTAGAGTTCCCATCCATGGTCGCATTGAAGATATGGCTCCAGGAGTACGCCATCATGCACCATCGTCCATACCATGTTATCAATTCTGCCGCAAATAGGAGGTACACTGTTAAATGTGAAAACCTACGGTGCAAATGGAAGGTCCATGCAACTAAGAGGTCTAGTGGCACGTGGAGGATATCACGGGTAGGTAAAGAACATAGTTGTGCTACTGCCGAAGGTTCAGGGAGCCACCGGCAGCTGACATCAAAGTTCATAGCAAATAGGTTATGCAATGCCATAAAACTGCAACCTACACTCTCTACTTCTGCGTTAGCTTTGTATATATTTGAGGTTTTCCAGTATAGGGTGAAGTATGGCAAGGCTTGGAGGGCACGAGAGGAGGCTATGAAGCTCATTTACGGTGAATGGGGTGAAGCGTATGTCCGTTTGCCCACTTTGCTGCAAGCCATTAAGCAGAGGAATCCCAGTATGGTCTACCACATCAATACTCATCCTGATAGGGTTGTCAACGCGTGGTGGTGTTAGATTCGGCGCAAGAGCCTTCAAAGTTGAAGGTGAGGAGAACTCATGTTCTTACCAAAGGCCATTGCTCTACCATATGCCTTGCTCACATCTTATCCACGTTTATCTTATTCATGCAATTGATGAGGAATCTCCCAACCGAATGCCGTATCAGTTCTCTTCAAGAGCCGTTGTGAACACATGGGCAAGTCGCTTTGAGCCATACCTCGACCCCACACAGTGGCCACCGTACAATGGTGAAGAATTTGTTGCTGACCCAAATTTGAAGATTAAAACAAGAGGGAAGAGGAGATCGAAACGATTCAAGAACGAAATGGACTCGGGTCTGAGTGGTTATGGAAGGAAACCACCTTCATGCGTTCAACTTGATGCTGCGCCGGTGCAAAATAGATGCTCGTTGTGTCACCAGGAGGGTCACAAGAAAACTAAGTGTCCTAAGCATCCACAAAAGAAGAAGTCCAAAAAAAATATAAGTGTTAGGGAGGTAAATAGTTTGTTTTCCTACTCATGTTCTCGCATTCATTTTCTTTTAATATATGTCACATTGGTAACTAACGGTGAATTTATTACTTTTTCATATGGGATGGCCGAGGAGGGACAACCGCCGACTTACCCAGCCTTGGAGGCGTACTACGAGGCCCGTCATCGCGGGGCTGCGATCGAGGCGGGGAGGGTATGAATCGGCATTGATTCACTTGTGCATAAGTATCGGTAGCGTGTATTTGACATTATATTAACTAATTGATTTACAATTGCTAATGCAGGTACTTCAACCGCTCCGAGTCAGAGCTCATGCCCCCCTAGTGTTCGACGATAGGTACATCCCGTACCTAAGGGCGGCCGGGTTGCTCGGGGTGGCCTTGGTCGTGAGCAGAGGAATGCCAGTGTTCAACGCTCCTACGTTGACAGCACTTGTGGACAGATGGAGGCCTGAGACACATAGCTTCCACCTCCCCAGTGGTGAGATGACCATCACTCTACAGGATGTGGCTATGATCTTGGCCCTCCCATTACGGGGGCATGCCGTGACGGGCAGGACAGAGACTCCTGGATGGCGTGCACAAGTAGAGCAGCTGTTTGGCATTCCACTGAACATTGAGCAGGGGCAAGGGGGGAAGAAGAAGCAGAATGGAATACCCCTGTCTTGGCTGAGTCAGAACTTCTCACATCTTGACGACGACGCTGAGCCATGGCGTGTTGAGTGTTATGCCCGTGCATACATCTTGCACTTGTTGGGAGGGGTTCTGTTTCCTGATGCTGGGGGTGACATTGCTTCGGCGATATGGATTCCTTTGGTCGCCAACCTTGGTGATCTGGGCCGTTTCAGTTGGGGCTCAGCAGTGTTGGCGTGGACATATAGACAGCTCTGTGAGGCCTGTTGTCGTCAGGCACCATCATCCAACATGAGTGGTTGTGTGCTATTGATTCAGCTGTGGATGTGGTTAAGACTACCGGTTGGAAGGCCTAAGTGGAGGCAAAGCTTCACTCCTTGGCCCTACAATGAGCCAGACATGGAGAAGACAGCGGCCTACCTTTTTGAGAGTACTGCCACTGCACATGCTCACCGGGATGTGGCATACAAGCATTATGTCAATGAGATGGACTGCTTACAGCCTCAACATGTAAGTACTTCCAATATCACTTCTAGTTAGACATTTACTTCTTTAATTAAGATACTAACCAACGACATCTCTTCAACTTTTGCAGATTGAGTGGTTACCATACCACACAAATGAGGCTTCAAGCCTGACCCTGAACTCGATGTGCAATCGAGACTCTGACTATTTCATGTACTAGTGCCCATTGATTTGTTTCTGGGCAGTTGAGTACCACCTTCCGCACCATGTCATGCGACAGTTCGGGAAGAAACAAGACTGGCCGGTTGAGGACATCTCAACTGGAGTTGAATTACAGAAGTAAATATTTCTTATCTTTGTTTGCTTTCACTGTCAGTGTTCAATTTTGTACCATTTAACCCTTGTCGATGCTCACTATTGTTTCATCACCTTCTACTTGTCTAGGTATGACAGGGTGAGAACAAAGAAGGTGAAAGACTGGAGGCTAGAGCATAATAGATACATTGATGAATGGAGGACAGCCGAAAGGAACGACAGGTACATCGAGACTATACACCAAAATCATCTTTTCTCAGAGTACCTTCGTTGACTGCATAGGACATATAGACTGTTCCTCCGCCCTACTTGGATGGAAGTCGACATAGAGGATGACCACGACTCCGATGAGGGGCGAAATCCCTATGATGTCCGGACTAGAGTTGGATATCAAATGGAGCACGCCCCACTTAGAGACAGAGTCGTAAGTTTTCTTGCATTTGTCAAAGTTATTTCCATTTGCACCCTAGACCCTAACATATATCTTCTCACGCTTTCAGTCGAGAGAGCTCCTCAGGAGTGTGAATGAAATGGGGTATGCCCTCCAAGCTCCGAGGGGTGGTGAGGACACGGAGAACACACTCTGCAATGTTTTAGAGGTAAAATTTATTTAGCACTTTGCATTACTTGAGTTATGCCTAACAAACTTCTTTTTTTTTTGAAATGCAGAAAGTTCGTCAAAGGTGCCGGAGACTTGCAGCAAGATTAGGTTGCAGGTCGGTTGGATTGGACGACGTGTACCAACCGTGGAAACTACCACCACCACTACCTCAATCCGCGCGTCCAAGTACCGCTCGACACTCCATCAAGATAGAAGAGCGTGAAGGAGTTGGTGGCTCGTCGTCGTCACGCATTACGCAAGGGAGGGGAAAGGGGAAGGCGCCGGCTCCACCTAGCGACGACGATGACGACGAGGACGAGGAGGATGAGGACTACGTCGCACCAGACGCCGAGGAGATAGACATGTCGCAGCTTCCCGACGTGCCTCAGGGGACACAACCCACGCAATACAACTTGCGATCCACTCGAGCAGCGAAAAAGAGGTAAAATGAGCTTACCATTCTCAAATGTTATTTGATTTCCCTTATTTTGTTTTTAAAATGTTTTAAACATTGGATTTTCAAATGTAGGTACACTCCGGGCTCGCAAGCAATTCGGCGCCAACGGAAAAAGTGATTTGTATGAAGTTAATCTATTGGTTGGTAGTATGACATATGTGGTGCACTTTGTGATATAAAATGTGATGTACTATGTGAGGACTATGTGATGGACTTTTGACATTGTTTCATGTGTGGAATATAGGATGGACTTTTGGCATTGTTTGATGTGTGGGATATGTGATGGACTTTTGGCATTGTTTGATGTGTGGGATATGTGATGGACTTTTGGCATTGTTTGATGTGTGGAATATGTGATGGACTTTTGGCATTGTTTGTTTTAGTCGGTACGAATTTGTGAATTGTGATTTGAATTGCGAACTATGAATTGGTACATTTGTGCAATATGGATCTTCAATTTGTAGGGAAGCAGAGGGAGGCGCCAACCACCCTGGCGCTGCGGTTGGGGAGGGCGGCGCCAACCAGTGCCGCGAGGCAGAAGGGGTTCGGGCTGGGGGGAGGACGGCGCCAGCCGAGGCCCGGAGGCAGAAGGGCTTCGATGGGGGAGGAGGGGGGCGCCAGCCACCCTGGCGCCGCGGTCTGGGGGGCGCCAGCCGTTGCCCGGAGGTAGAACAGGCTTGGCGAAAATTTTAAGGGGGAGAAAGTTGGTAGGGCCCGCAGAGGAGGGGCACGCCAGCCATGTTAGCGCCGTGGCATGAGGGGCGGCGCCACTCTGGCTGGCGCCCCCTTTGGCCTTGTCAGCACCTCCACGACAGCCCTAGTGCCACGGTGGCACGGGCACGGCGCCAGTGTGGCTGGCGCCGCCATGTTGGGGTACGGCGCCAGCCACTCTGGCGTCCCAAAAAGGACCATTTCCGGTTTAAGTTTTTTCAGGGGTTTATTTGTAAAATAAGTTTTCAAAAAGGACTAAAATATAAAAATTTCAGTCTTACACACTCTAGTGGAGACTAAGAAACGAAACGCACAAACTAAGACCGTGTTCGTTGGTTGAAGTTGAGAACTTCTCTCTTTCACATGGAAACCGGAATAGTAGATTAGCGCATGATTAATTATATATTAGCTAAAGAGAACTTTAAATAGATTAATACTCCCTCCTTACTTAAATTTTTGATGCCGTTAACTTTTTTAAACATGTTTGACCGTTCGTTTTATTCAAAAACTTTTGTGCAATATGTAAAACTATATGTATACATAAAAGTATATTTAACAATGAATCAAATGGTAGGAAAAGAATTAATAATTACTTAAATTTTTTGAATAAGACGAACGGTCAAACATATTTAAAAAAGTCAACGGTGTCAAACATTTAGAGATGGAGGGAGTATGATTTTTATAACAACTTTCCTATATTTTTTTTTACCAAAAAACACACTGTTTAGCGATTTAAAAAACGTGTACGTGAAAAACGGAGGAGTGGAGTTGGGAAAGTGTTACAGATAGTAGAAGAAAGGGAATTCCAGATACAACGACATTGGGTTTTTTAAGGTATCGGAGATTCAACAATATCCACTAATCCTCGTTAAAACACTATGCGTAAGAGTTTTGCCCCTATTTCATATATAGTCACAAAGTCCACGATCGCCCTCATATTTTGGTTCTTTCCCACTGTGAAAAAACCCCAAAAATCTTCACACAAATGCTATTTCTCCCATAATCTTCTTATAAGACCACCAAACACGCTTCTAAGAGTGACATGATGAAGCATTCAATTGAAGCCACCGATCAACACTAGACTCTTGGTGGGTGTACTCAAACGATCACTCTCAAGCACTACACTTGCAACAAAAGATCGTCTCCAATTAGCTATAGTTGCTCGTGGACTATTCCTCGAGTTTCTCTGGTTCAAGGGTACATGAGCAACTAGCTATTGTACCATAAAGGGGCAGAAAATCCGATCACAATCGGATTATTCGGCTGAGCATTGTCTGGATAACCTTGGTATGAAATTAATGTGTTGATTTAATATATGTGATGAACAATTTGTCAAAGGTAAATGTTTATTGAAAATACAGTGAATAGTGTTTCTGTTGGTGAACTGTGCAGGTCGGCATTGGGTGGCCGGTCAAACCGGGTAGTACACGCCGGTAAGACTGAAGGTATCCAAGTGGTCTAAGATGCTACGTGGGACAAAACCGGCCGGGGAATTAATTTGCAGTGGTTCTGGGAGTTGTATGATGGGTTATATCGGTTGATAGATGCGACTCAACCAGGGATATGACTTGAGGGAGGTAAAATACACTTATCCACTTGGTTTTTGACCAAGGCCCAACTGCTCTGCAAAGTTAAAGTACAGAGGCCCAAAGTCGAGGATATTGGACATGGCCTGTCTGAATTCGGAAAAAGTACACCGAAGGTCCCTCAACTTGTCATCGAGTTACGAAATCGTCCCCCAACCACAAAACCGGATATATGTCATCTCTCAACTTATAAAACCGTTCACTTTAAGTCCTTTGGTGGTTTTGACTCCGATTTTGTCCGACGTGGGACCCACGTGGGCCCCACATGTCAGCGCGTCCACGTCAGCCTCCTCTCTCTCTCCCCCCTTCTCTCTCACTCTTCTCTCTGGGGCTCTGGCCTCTGGGCAGACCAACCGCCGAGTGGGGAGGAGACGACGAGGAGAGGCGGGAGAGGAGGTCCGGCGGCCGGCGATGCGGCGGCGGCGGCGGCGGCGGCGGTGACGTGGGAGCAGGGAGCAAGGCGTCGCCGCCTGGGGAGGAGAGGGGCAAAGCGGCGGCGATGCGTCGTTCATGCCGTTGAGCAGCTTCTTGGCGGCTGTTGAACTCCACGGCGTATTCGTTCACGTGGTCCAGGCACTTGCCGTTGCCGGAGTGGATGCGCTGCGACGGGATGCAGCCCAGCGGCGGCAGCGAGTTGAACACCACCTTCCTCGCGCCCAACCCGTACAGCCTCTGCAAAAGCGAACAATTTAACCACCGCCATGGACGATATATCAGGCCTCGTCTTTACTGGTCATTTTCACAGGGGAGATTAGTGTGTGTTCTTGCCTTTAGTTGCCGGTCCAGAGTGGTGATGAGGAGGCGGAGAACGTGTCATGCGTGTACGTCTGGCCGTCCGCCATGAACGGCTGCAAGAAGTTCTTGATGTAGTCGTTGCTTCCTTCAGAAACAAATCCAGCTAACTATCTGATCAAATGGGGTCAAAACTATCTGATCAGCTGCGCGGGCGGGCAGACGACGGCGTCGAGGTCGACGAGGCCGTCGAGCAGCGAGCAGCAGGGCTCATACGGCGCCACCGCGCCGACCTTGGCCTTAACGAGGCCGAGCACGTTGGCGCACACGCGCAGCTTCAGCGCGTCGCGTGGAACGACGACGACCCGGTGCTACGCGTCGGCGTCGGCCTCGGCCTCGACGCCGGCGGGCAGTCGGAGTCGCAGGCGCTCGCCGCCACGGTGGGGCGACGGTGGGCATGACGGTGGGGGGCCTGTGCCTGCCGAACTCGCGGCCCTGCAGCGACCGCAAGGCGTTCGTCTTCTGGGACACGTACCACAACTCCGACGCCGCCAATCGGGTCATCACCGACCTCCTCTGGGACGGCCTGCCGAGCGCCGGGAGCAGGGGCGCTGCCACCACCTCCGACGCCGCCAACCGCGCCGTCGTCCCACTCCGCCTGGGTCGAGGAGCGCGACCCCGGCGTCGAGGTGCGCAGCGACGGGGGCTGCGTCCTCCTCACCAGCCGCGGCGGTGCGGACTGGAGGCACGCTGGTGAACCCGGCCATCTCCATGCGCGCCGCCCACTGCTGCAGCCGGGCGTGCAGCTCCCGCCGGTGCGCGCCATCCCGGAGTAGGACGCCCTTGTTCTCTTCGCCCACCATGACGCGCTCCACCTGCGCGCGCTCGTCGGGCGGCCGCGGCGTCGAGGCTGTCGAACACGGCGGCGTAGTTCTGGTGCGGTGGCGGCTCCTTCCCCAGCGCCGACGGCGGCCGGTTGAACAGGTGCCCCTTGGGCCGCCCTGCCGACGACCACGGCCTCGATCCAGCCCGACCTCGACGACATTGCCAAGGTCGCCCTCCACTCCGACGCCCTCGACACCGTCAAGTCCGATGGCATGGCGCTGTTGTTCGAGTCGCTGGCCGCCACGGGCGTGCTGGAGCCGGACGACGCGCTGCTCGCCGAGATGCGCGTGCGAATCGATGAGGAGGTCCTCCAAGCTGTCGTCGTCCCCCAGGCCGGTGAACCTCGCAGAGCCCCTTCTCCGGTGTCGCCGCGCCACCGCACCGCCCGTCGCCGGCCGCCGACGCCCTCGTCCTCTCCCACCCCGCCCCGCCGAAGGCAGCAGCCCGCCGAGTCGCCGACGTCCTCTCCAGCTGCCTGCCCAAACGAGAAGAGAGAGAGAGGGGAGAGAAAGGGAGAGAAGGGGAGAGGGTGATGACATGGCCAGCTGGGGCTCACGTGGGTTCCACGCTGATTCAGCCGTCACGTCAGATAAAACTAGATTGAAAACCACCGAGAACCTCGGGTGACCGTTTTATATAGTTGAGAGACCCCCTATATTTAGTTTTGCGGTTAGAGAATGTTTTTATATCTCGATGATAAGTTGAGGGACCTTGGGTGTACTTTTTCCGTCTGAATTCTGACATCGTTCTGGGCCTCTGCTGATGGAAGTGCCAGTGTACTCTTGAATCTTGTTGATTCATGGTCCTCCCCCCCCCCCCCCCCCCCCCCTAGATTTTCCGCAATCTTATTTTGATTTTAAAAGTTTATATTTGTAAATTTCAATAAATAATTAGTCAAAGTATAATTACATGTAGTGTGTACAGTCTATGTCAACGGATTCATATTTTGAAGTGTTTTGACGAAAAGTTGATTTATACAGCTATTAATTTTAAAGAAACTAACAGGTAAAATTAATCTTAAAGATTTGTACTAAAATAAGATATGCCTTATATAAGTCAACAGACATCGTCCTATATTCATTTTAAATTATTAAATATACAACGTTGTTGTCTTTTAGACATGACGTCAGACTATTTCTATTTGTCAAAAAGACTATGCGAGCAAGATTTATTTTGTTGTGATTTGTTTTATCACTAAAAATACTTTAACTATGGTTTATATTTTCTCTAACATCTAGTAAGATGAATGGATAGATATCATTTCAAAAGTTAATAATGCTATACATTTAAAGGGTGTGTTTAGTTCACGTTAAAATTGGAAGTTTGGTTGAAATTGGAACGATGTGATGGAAAGTTGGAAGTTTATGTGTGTAGGAAATTTTTAATGTGATAACAAAGTTGAAAGTTTGAAGAAAAAGTTTAGAACTAAACAAGGCCAAAAACGGAGTGAGCAAGTCACAATTGACAGTTTGAGAACAAAAAAAAAGGAGTGTCACAGCTGGCCCGGACAAGAAATGCCAGGGAAGTGCAGCTCGGGCTCCGGTGATGATGATTGACTTCCAAACAGCAGGCATACTTGTCTTGCAACTTTCGTTCTGAATTTCTGACAGCCAGAACCAAAAGAGAGTAGTAACAGCAAGCATGCGCATTTGATTTGATCATCTTTTCACCTCTCCAGCCTTTGTGTACTCGACCAACTGGGAGAATGGAATCCTCATCAGGTCATCATTACCAGACACTACAACTGAAGATTAATGGAGGTAGATTACAGGAAGGAAAGCAGTGCATATATGACTCACTAGTTCAGACAGAAGTACCAAATCAAATGCATTTGTTCAGATGGTTTAGATGCATTTGATTTTTTTTTTCACTGGCTTTTACACATTCGACCTGGCTCAGGCACCAGGAATGAAAAGGAAAAACAATCGAGTATACGCAGCATCAAAAGAGACACCCAACTTTCCCCGTTTTAAGCATTGCAGAGCTTAGTTGCATCCAAAGCAGAGCTAGAAAGGCTAATGATCTTTGTTTTTTTCTCTTGTGGGGAGGAAAAAGGCTAATGATATCAATGCCATTTTGTTAGTTTAATCTGCCACGATTGCTGTGTTCCATTCGAACCAGCCTTTTCTAATACTAACAATTCCATCCACTCAGATGAATCTCAACTTGTAGTACATGGCGATTAGCAAGTCATGTTGCTGTGATAAAAATGGATGAAATTTTCTTGGCATGCTGCAGAATTGTGCATTTCTTTTGATGAAAAAAGGCATGTAGGTATGGGTTTGCAAGGGTGAGCTGGGGTGCAGGAAGAAGAGACAGTGGCAGGCAGATCAGAGCTACTGCCAACCAATTCTTCAATTCAATGTCACCTTCAGAGCTTACACTGGGTCTGGTCCTCAGCAGCAGGAGCTGCAGAAATCATGAAAAGCCAGTTTGCATGGACCATGCCTTTTCATATGGCATATACTAATAGCTTTTCCATAATTATTGAAAATTTTTAGTTAATGACTCGTCCTGCAAAAAAAATGAGCACATTTCTTGCCTGCTAATAATTCAGGTGCAATGCAAAACAAAACATACTCATAATTATATAGGACATACTTACAATCCACAACCTCCAAATGCAGAGACCCTCTTGATGAACAGATTGATGCAACAACAACTATGCTACTACAAAGTTTTTTTAAAAAAAATCTTTACTACAAAGTTGATTGTCAACTGTGGATCAAACAATACAGTTCATTGACAAAAAATATTAAACAGAGAATAGCAACTGTTTTGGCATCAGTCGCACATCATTTTTGAATTTCTAATTAAATGCAGATATGCACTCCTAGCAACAACACCGTGAGAGAGAAAATCTTGTGCCGTGTCACAATCACTAGGGTTTTCCCCCATTTTTAGCAGTGAGCATAATTACAATCATAATCCATAATCTTAGGATATCAAGACCCGGATCAAAGGAAAGAAAAATGCGAGTGCTACATGTAAAGCCGGGACCTCACGTGCGCCCTTGCCGGCGGTCACGTGACATCGTTTCCTTTAATTCTCCCGGCAACTCCGCTGATTCCCCGCCCGTTCTTTATCCCCCTCGCCCTCCGATAAACCCCTGAACTTTCCAATTATTACATTTAGGTCCCTACATAAGTTTGGTAATTACAAATAGCCCCTTTAGGGAGGAGACCTTGGCCGTGGAGGTTTCCATAAAAGCCCTCCAAATAGTTCCGGCTTTGCACGGACACGTCCCTCCCTCTCCCCCAGCCTCCGCCGCCGCTCGCCGGCCGGAGGAACCCTCTGATGCCGCTGCCGCCGGTTTCGTGAGGTGGTAAGATATGGGCGGGGTGACGTCCTCGGTGGCCGCGAAGTTCGCGTTTTTCCCGCCCGACCCGCCGGCGTACGGCGTGGCCGACGAGGAGGAGCCGCCACCGCCGGGGTCGGCTGCTCCGGCGGCGGCGGCGACGGCGAGGAGGGTGTCTCTGACGGGGGTCCCGTGGAGGGAAGGTGTGGAGGCGAGGCGGGTGCGGACGCGGCGGGGCACGGAGATCATCGCCGTGTACGTGCGGTGCCCCAAGGCGAGGCTCACCGTGCTCTACTCCCACGGCAACGCCGCCGACATCGGGAAGATGTACGAGCTCTTCGTCGAGTTCAGCGCCCGCCTCCATGTAAACCTCATGGGGTAAGTGTTCGTCAGTTCGTGTGATTATTTGTTTTGGTAGTTTAACTTTCACTGCTTAGGGGAGTAAACGTTGCTGCTTTGGTGGATGATGAATTGATGATTGATGGCTTTGCATGAATAGCCGGGCCTTGGTTTGATCCGGGTCAATTGTTTTGCCTTCCGTTGGTGTCTTGATGAACTTGCTGCCTTGCTGGAGGGGACCAGTATATATTCATCGTTTAATTGGCTAGCTCGATTTTCATCTCTGTCTATTTGTTTGAGACCAGTTTATATTCGTCGTTAATGAAGTCCTGTGATCTTTTGAATATGTCTTGTTCTAATGCTTAGAATGTCCTGAATTTAGCTGTAGTACACAGAGCACTGTTCATAGTATTGCAGTTTTGGCTTTCAACTAGATTTCTACAATTTGGAATTTGGTAGTACTTCCTCCGTCAATTGATTGTCCTGTCGAGTATGCGTTGTCAAGGATTGATTTCCACCTGATCATTGGGATTGAGCATTGATTAGTGGTTGGCATCTGTTCTATTTGATCTGAAATTTCAGTGGGCTCAGTTCATAGAGTTTATATTGATCAGTGTATTGTGTTCACATGTACTCAAATTCTTTGGATTTGTAAACTACTCGCTCTTTTGGTTTTGCTATTTCGTGACACATGATTAAACAGCTAAATTAGTCTTACAGAGTTACAGTTATTGAGGGCTGTACAAACAGTTTCCTCGTTGACATTGGGGCTACCCTCCTGTACCCAAAAAGAAAAAAAGAACTGGTCGATTGCGCATGAACCTGGTAATAACTAGTTGTAGGTCCTCATTACACACTGTGATAGGTACATCAGAGGAATTTTCATACTGGAAAGTGGGTTGGGATGAGAGCAAGTGTGCCCAAAAAAAGACGTCAGAACAATGAAGTCACTAGTGGGCTTGTCTACAAAGGGGGAGTATTAGAGTCATTTTTAGAAAATGGAAATGGGTTACATCTCCGGCCTCTGCCCGTAGGCACACAGCCAAAAAGTTCAGAAATGAACAGAAAATAGCTTAAAAAAGGTGAGATGGGACAAACCCCCAACTTCTACCGATAATATGATCTACTAAAATAATATTTTTTAAAATCACGTAGATTCTATCACGAAATTCTGTAGGTACTACGCCATCCAAACTGGAGTAAAAGTTCCTTGGCTACCAATTCCAAGCGTGTAGCACCATTGCGCATAGTATCATGTTTGTTCCTGTGAAAGCATCATACATCAAGAGTGAAGCCAATTGAAACACATGAAGATAACCTGCATGATGTTAGGCATTTTTTTTATAGTTAAAAACTATATAATTACGGCAACGCCAAATTGACCAACATAGAGCACTAGCTCCAAATAAAATCATTTTTTTGTGGGTCTAGGCACTCCCCTTAGCCAGTTACCAAAAATATCTTTTGCATTATGGGGAGGGGGGATATTGAAGGCAAAGAAGACACATCGCCAAGCAAAACGTGCAACATGGCAATCAAAGAAAGGATGTTGGATGGTCTCTTGTGTATTACAAAAACAACATTACTTGTTTCCCCTCCATTTTCTCTTTATGAGGTTATCTTTCGTCAAGATTACTTTTTTTTTTGAAGAAACCATATAAACACTTTAATTTTTAGTGGTACCTTTACCTCCCATAAGATCCTCTCATGGATTCTTACATTGAAATTGATGATCGCATTATACATGGATTTGACATTTTGTATTAGAGTCATAATAGTGGTTTTCCATCCCCTCCTTTTTTCCCCCATTTTTCCTTTTGTTGTTTTTTCCCCAGCTCGACCGATTTTTGTATCTACAACCTTCGATCTTGATACAATGATAAGCAATACGCGTATTTGCAAAAAAATAATAGCTTGAAAAATGCACAGCTATAGCTTTTTCCTGATCTCACATTCATCAAGAAGGCCATGTTTTCCCTGATCCCACAGACCCACACTCGGCAGGAGAGCCAAGTACTTAGCTTTCCAGGTTGCCTACCTCAATTAATTGGCGTCTGGATTCTTCATGTAAAGCAAATGGTCCAATGGAGCTGGTGCGCTTCCTGCAATAGCCATCGTGTTTGAGATGTTTTTGTCCGATTATTGATCACAAAAATCATTCCATGTTTCATTTTCAATGATGTTCAGAACTAACTGTTGCTGATAAACAACGCAAAAGATTCTTAGTCAATTTTGTTGTATCCTGTCCTGTAGACTTTCATTTTCTGGACTTTGTGACGTTTTTTTTTATAACAGAGACATCTTTGTCAATGTGGAGGATTTCAATTATGCTAGATAGGCTATTCGCATAATTATTCACCTTGGTGCATCTATTTTTAACTGTTTTAAGGATAAATTCCTCATATCCTACTAAAATTTTACCCGTTACCTTATTTGCCACTTCATCGTAGCAAATGAGGAATTGGTGTGAATTAATGGTTGTATTTATGTACTTAGCACCTCATTTTCCTGCATTTGGAATAATTTCCTCAATCTTTGCAGGTATGATTATTCTGGTTATGGACGGTCATCAGGCAAGGTTAACAATGCTCTCTATTCTTTCCTGAAATTAACGCTCTTATCTTTGCCTATATAGGAGTGCAATAAACCTAACATTACTTTCGGAATGTTTTATTAGCTGATGAATTGGAAACACTTGAGGCCTTCTATTTTCTTTTTACAAGACACCGCAAAACTGAACCCCACTTGATTGTTTTCAGTTCCACAATTCCTCTTTTCAGTGAGCTTATTCCAATAATTGAGTTAAAGACTAAATTGGAAATTGAAAGCCCTATTGAATCAAATCATTCTGTTTCCTTCCATTCTCAGGCAAGTGAAGCTAATACCTTCGCTGACATAGAGGCTGCATACAAATGCCTTGTGGAGGTATATGGCACCAGGGAAGAAGACATTATCCTGTACGGTCAGTCTGTCGGTAGCGGTCCGACTGTCGATTTAGCTGCTCAGTTACATCGTATAAGAGCAGTAGTTCTGCACAGCCCCATATTGTCTGGCCTGCGTGTCATGTATTCTGTGAAGAAAACATACTGGTTTGACATATACAAGGTTTGCCTCACTGACGACTGAACTATCAAGAGATACTAAAATTAATTCCCATGCATTGTCCATGCTAACCGAACACCTGTTTTCTTTGCAGAACATTGAGAAAATGCCCCTTGTTAAATCTCCCGTTTTGGTAATTCATGTAAGCCTGAATATATATGCATCTCTGTGCATTTCTCATGTACAACTTTATGTAATTTAACTTAATATATCCTTTTCACTTGTTTTTCAGGGCACAAATGATGATATTGTCGATTGTTCCCATGGGAAGCAGCTATGGGAGCTGTGCCAAAATAAGTATGAACCTCTATGGATCGAGGGAGGAGACCACTGTAACCTGCAGACCTTCCCAGTGTACATAAGGCATCTGAAGAAGTTCATATCGACGATCGAAAATATGCCTTTGGAGAAAGAATCATCATCAACCGAGAATGAGAAGCTGCTAGCCGAAACCGAAACGGCTTCCGATGGTTCTGCTCTCTCTGACGCTCCATGGACGACCTCACAGAGGCTAGAGCCACCGAGGAAGAGCACGAGGCATGAGCTGCCGCCTCGATTGAGCAATGATCGTGTCGATAAACGAAGGCGAAGCACGGGCCGCAGAGAGAAGCCAAGATCCATCGTGGAGAAGAAAGAAAAATCAAGGAGAAGTGTTGACACATTTGACAGGACGAGGGATGAACACGATCAGCCAGATAAACCAAGAAAAAGCATCGACAGGTTGGTTCTCTGAACAATTCTTCACTTCCACCATCATCATACAGAGTTGCAGTAATCATGTTACCTAAGTCATTTTTCCTAGTGAAGAAACTTTGGATGATAAATGATATTGCCGCAGATTTGTTGTGATTAAAAAGATGATAAATACTCTTGCCACAAACTGACATTGGTGTAAATTTTTGACAGGCTCGGAGAGATGATCAGATCGATGGGGCTCTGCAATGTTGATTGCTTCAAAGAGCCTCCTCGAAGCATTGAGACTACCCGAGATCGGTGATCGATTCAGAGAGTGGCGTTGTGGCTGTAGCTAGTCTTCTCTCCCATGTTAGATGTCAACATTGGTCTGTGTGGTGTGTGCTCCGGATGATGATCAAAATCATAAACCATCTATGAACAGTAAAGAGAAATATAGCACGTCATTTTTTTTTGTTTTTTTTTACTGCTGCCTCTCAATTTGAGTCCCTGTTAAATTCTTTTGTATTGCATTGCATTATTGTGTATGCCTCTCTGGTTTGATGGATTTCACACAAGTTTGACACGATTTCATCAGTTCCAAATATATGAATTTGACGTGAAGTAGTTCAAACTTCAAAATTTCAAATGGCCCCAAAGTCCTAAATGGGCCTTGAAATTAATAAGCCCAAACCCAAGCCCAAGCAGCGAGTTGGCCCATGAAAGTACTCTCACTGACAGGTGGGCCCCACACTCTGCGGAGGAACCGAGGAAATGAGAACCAACCTCTCCTCGATCTCAATCCAGCCGTCCGATCCGCGGATCGAACGGTCAGAACGACCCAACCCCACACTCAAGCGCGACACTGCACTGCAGCGGCGGCTCGCTTCGACCGCTTCTAGAAGCTTCCCCCGTCGCCTCATCTCTTCCTCCTCCTCCTCTCCTCCTAAACCCGCAACAAAAAACCCTAGCAACTCCTCCACCCTTATCCTCTCCGCCTCGCCTCGGCTCGCCGCCGTGCAGCCGCCGCCGCGCTCTACTACTAGAGGTCTCACATGGCGCCTTCGCTGAGCAGGAGCCTGGGGGCGTCGTCGGTGGCGGCGCTGCGGCCGTGCGCGGGGAGGGTGAGGGCGCCGGGGGCGGGGGCGGCGCGGGGGAGCGGGTCGGCGAGGTGCGGGAGAGGGGTGAGGTGGGAGGCGGGGAGCGGGAGCAGGGGGAGGCTGGTGCGGGTGAGGTGCGACGCCGCCGTCGCGGAGAAGGCCGAGGAGACGGCGGAGGAGGAGAAGTTCGAGTACCAGGCGGAGGTGAGTGACGACGGGTCGGGATGGCTTCGGGGTTGGATGGAAATAGTTTCTTCGCTGTTTGATTATGCTAGCATTTCACTAGAGTTACAGTAATGGAATGTTGTTATTATGAATTTATGATTCATCATTTTTTATCGTGAATTCGACATGTGGTGTGATGGATCTTGTATAGCCCAATATAATAACTGTTTAATCCGTTTTGTGCTGTGTAGGTTAGCCGCCTAATGGATTTGATTGTCCATAGCCTTTACAGCCACAAGGAAGTATTTCTTCGGGAGCTTGTGAGGTCAGTAGTAACTCTCGCCAAATGTAGTGTTTCATCAATAATAACATAGCCAAACGATAGTTCCATTTAAAAGCCTTTTAAAATTTGATCCCATGGCTCATCACTTTATGTGCTAACTATCGGGTGGGTGTTCTCAGTAATGCGAGTGACGCATTGGATAAGCTGAGGTTTCTTGGTGTGACTGATTCTTCTCTCCTTGCTGATGGCGGCGAGTTGGAGATAAGGATTAAACCAGACCCTGATGCAGGAACCATAACTATTACGTAAGTTGTTCTCTAATAGTTGTGCTTTGTCGACTCGAACTGTTTAGTGCAGGTAGTTTACTAGTACAATCTTGTTATTGTTCTTATAGTGATACTGGCATTGGAATGACCAAAGATGAACTTAAGGATTGCCTTGGTACTATTGCTCAGAGTGGCACCTCAAAATTTTTGAAGGCTCTAAAGGTAGAGCATTGTTCCTTCCCTTTCTACCTTCTGAATATTTGTACCAATGTCTAGGCAATGTGTACTACCTGTGTGTTTGCTTCGTTGTTTCATTCCTAATACCAAATCAATCACAATCCAGGAGAATAAAGACCTTGGAGCCGATAATGGTCTGATTGGCCAGTTTGGGGTTGGGTTTTACTCAGCTTTTCTTGTAGCGGAAAAGGTATGAGACATTTTTTGGATGCTATCCTTGTAAAATATATTTCATGGAATATGTTTCTTTTTATTTTTTCATTGATCTTTTTCCCCCTAAATTATGTGTTTGCAGGTTGTGGTCTCCACTAAGAGCCCCAAATCAGATAAGCAATATGTATGGGAAGGTGTAGCTGACAGTAGCTCTTATGTCATCAAGGAAGAGACTGATCCTGAAAAAATGCTTACACGTGGCACTCAGATTACTCTCGTTTTAAGGGTGAGTTTGGTCTTTTCTATTTGTCGAAATGAATACCTTTTTATAACTAAAATCTCACATCTTCGTCACAAAAAAATGGAAACCTCATATTCTGTAACTATGCAGCCTGATGATAAGTTTGAGTTTGCTGATCCTGGAAGGATTCAAGGCCTAGTTAAGAACTACTCTCAGTTTGTGTCTTTCCCCATATACACATGGCAGGAAAAATCCAGAACTGTCGAGGTAAGGCCTTGGTGGTTTTTTCTTGCTAATTCTCTTAACATGCATCTTACAAGTTCTTTAGAGCTACTATTCTTGATTCCTTTCAGATTTCTTTCACTGATGTGACCTCCTTGCTTGACAGGTTGAAGAGGATGAAGAGGCAAAAGAAGGTGAAGAGGCGAAAGAGGTTAGTTATCTTGGATGATCTGCTTCTAATTTCTTATCCTTATATTGACTTTGTTCTTTGAAACTGATTCACATCCACCTATAGGGTGAACAAAAGAAAAAGAAGACAATTACTGAGAAATACTGGGATTGGGAGCTAGCCAATGAAACAAAGCCTATATGGGTAATTTTATCTTTGTTACTTCCATTGCACACAATTTGCAGTCTTTGAACCTTACCTATTTGGTATTCTATCTCCCAAAAAAAATGCATGTGAGGTGCTATCCACTGTTTAAGGAAGCAGATAGTTGAATCATATTCTCTGTGTGCAGATGAGAAGTCCAAAGGAAATTGAGAAAACAGAATACAATGAATTTTATAAGAAGGCATTCAATGAGTTCTTAGATCCTCTGGCCTACACTCACTTCACAACAGAGGTACATGAATTTGTCAAACATCACTTCACTTAACTTAAGTGCATGGAATATTGTTTATGACATGATATTTTCTGCTACCAGGGTGAGGTGGAATTTAGGAGTGTCCTTTACATTCCAGGAATGGCTCCGCTTAGTAATGAGGAGATAATGAATCCAAAAACTAAGAATATCCGGTTATATGTCAAAAGAGTATTTATCTCTGATGACTTCGATGGTGAACTGGTATATTATCTCTCAGTCCACAAGATAGTTGCTTGTGAATATGCATTTGTGTTGTCCTTCCTTGATTGTCTATTTGATTAATAGAACAAATTTCTGAGTTTAGCATTGCATTTTGCAGTTCCCCAGATACTTGAGCTTTGTAAAAGGTGTAGTTGATTCAAATGACCTTCCCCTCAATGTTTCTCGTGAGATTCTTCAGGAGAGTCGAATAGTAAGTTAATAAGAAATGCATGCCAGCTCTTATATTTCAAATTACATACAAGGAAAGTTATCATTGTTGATCTTCCTATGGGCATTTCGAGATAATTTATGTTGTTTATTAGGTAAGAATTATGCGAAAGAGACTTGTTAGGAAGACATTTGATATGATTGAGGAGATTTCTGAAAAGGATGACAAGGAGGTAAAAAACTCGTAGCTACCCTGTCCCCCGAGTTTTTCTGTTTGAATACGTGTTGAAGCCTTGTCATATGTACTGCAGGATTACAAGAAGTTCTGGGAGAGCTTTGGCAAGTTCATCAAACTTGGTTGCATTGAGGACACTGGAAATCACAAGCGTCTTGCACCTCTGCTGCGTTTCCACACTTCTAAAAATGAGGGAGATTTGATAAGTCTTGATCAATATGTAGAAAATATGCCAGAGAACCAAAAAGCAATCTATTACATTGCTACAGATAGTCTCCAGAGTGCAAAGACTGCTCCTTTCCTAGAAAAGTTGGTTCAGAAAGACATTGAAGTATGAACACAACATAATACCGATGAGACAAGAACTGTCATTCTTGCTTCCACTTAACTCATGTTGCTGTTTTTTTTCCCTCTTTAGGTTCTCTACCTCATTGAGCCAATAGATGAGGTTGCCATTCAGAATTTGCAGACCTATAAAGAGAAGAAGTTTGTTGATATCAGCAAAGAGGACCTGGAGTTGGGTGAGGACTGAGGAAGTGTTTGAAATTTGCTCTGGATACAGTTTTTCATGGCTATCTGCATCACTCTAATATATATTTGTTTGCACAGGTGATGAAGATGAGGACAATAAGGAAAGCAAACAGGAATACACTCTTCTGTGTGACTGGGTAAAACAGCAGCTTGGTGACAAGGTAGCAAAGGTTCAAATATCAAAGCGCCTCAGTTCGTCACCATGTGTTCTTGTATCTGGCAAGTTTGGTTGGTCTGCCAACATGGAAAGGTATTTCCTGTACGATTAAATCATTGTGTTGTACTATGCTTGATTTCTAACGCATATTTTTCAACAATTCAGACTCATGAAAGCACAAACACTTGGGGACACATCAAGCTTGGAGTTCATGAGGGGTAGAAGGATTTTCGAAATTAACCCTGACCACCCTATTGTCAAGGACTTGAATGTAAGATTTGTTGCTTATCATCAGTAATTGATGTACCCATTTCTACATAAGCAATAATTAACATGAATGAGAAACAATTGTTGGCAGGCTGCCTGCAAAAATGAGCCTGAAAGTACAGAAGCTAAGAGGGCTGTTGAGCTGTTGTATGAGACTGCTCTGATCTCCAGTGGATATACTGTAAGCAAAACACACTCATTATATTTCATTTCTTGGTCATCATGAACCTTACCATTTGACTGTTTGTTTACTTGGAATGTCCAGCCTGACAGTCCTGCGGAGTTGGGTGGTAAGATCTATGAGATGATGACAATTGCCCTTGGCGGGAGATGGGGGAGGTCAGACACCGAGACTGAAGCAGCAACCACTGGTGATGCCAGCACAGAGACAGGCTCATCTGAAGCCACGGTGACGGAGGTGATTGAGCCTTCTGAAGTGAGGCCTGAGAGTGACCCATGGAGGGATTAATAAGTGAGTTCTCTTGGGCATCCTTTGTTAGAACTTCAGAAATAGTTGCTATGGGATATAATCATGGTTTAAAAACATGATTTTGTCATAGATATTACTTGGGTTGTTACCCAGCATTTTTGTAGGTGCAGTAGAGTCTGTAGACTCATTGGCCACCTCTATCTATTGGAGGGGGTGGTCTTATCAATAAAACATGAAAAATAATCAGTACAATACAAATGTCCCTTTGTTGTTTTCTATATTTATGCAGTTTTTACTATCAATTTACATTGTGGAGATCAATGCTTAAGCCTAGTATTCTTGCGCTACACATTTTGAAGAAGCATTTTGTCTAGTAAGAAAAGAATATCAAAATGCAAGATAAACATATGATGCATTCTTACTGTCTCAAAATTTCAACTGTCGACCTATTTAGGCATCATCGTTATGATAGAATCTGTATGTTATTACTCTCAGCTGTTGCGATTTAAGTTGGCGAGATAAACCCAATATCCAAATGGTCAATGGAGCTCACAGGATGTTTAGCATAAATCAAAATTTGATTTTTAGGACTGCCTAAGATTATCTATTGTGATCATGTCCCATAAAATCTCACAGCCAAAGGACCACCAGAACAGAAAACAAACTCTGAAAGGAAGGTATACTCAATATGAAAAAAAAAGGGTTAATTGCGAAAAAAAAATGATGCATAAGCATTAAATTTCATGCTGAACAGTTGTATTTCAGTGTTTCTATCGAACATTGCTTTTCGCTGCTACTTGGAAGGAGCCACAAAAAACAAGATATGCATCCCAATGCGATTCAATTGCTCGCATCAAATATTTGGACATCCATTTTTTGTCACATGCACGGATATATTTTCTTCAGTTCTTTTTTTCCGTCCTATGTCAGAGGAGTTTCTAGCTATCATGGATTGCAGTTCTAGCTGTCCAGTTCAGTGAAGCTTCAGTTCTGATATTTGATCACAGCTACACCCCATGTACTGAATCTATGGGAAACCTCTTCCCTTCCCATTGGAAGTCAGATTGCAGCTGGTCACTTGCTCAGGCAACTAGAATTGCAATTCTGAATTGCTCAGCAGCAGTAATTCCTATGCACATGCTGTTTGTGCTTGTCACTCCATCTGCTTTCTGATCAGAATAAACCTGCTTCATCCATGTTGCTGCAATTCACATGTGAAACCCATCTTGATCTTGCCTGATGCTTAGCTCTTCTGAACTCATGACCTGTGGATACGGCATTTGTGCGGTGTTACGGAATGATCCATCCAAAGTCTGATGCATCTGTTCAAGAATCAGAGAAAGCCCATCAGATGATCACGTTTGCAATGAGTGTAGAATGGTGAACAGTATGTGTTTGTCTTGCAAACTGCTACTGTACTACAACCTCCTTTCTAAAATATGCATTTTTTAGCTATGTATATCTCCTTATCCAGATTCCAGATACATAGCTAGAAATTGTTATATTTTGGGACAGAGAGAGTATATAATAATATGAAACTAGATGAAACTGAATGGTATTTGGCTGGCCTAGTTCTTTCTAATGGCTTAAACCTTCCTGTATAACTTAGCCGAAGTGATACTAACAAATAACAATGGCATGTATCAGATGCAAACCTGAGGCTCTCTGAATGCTCCCTTGTCATTTTGCTGCTGCTTCTGCATGAGGCTGGTGAACACATCTGGATTGATCATGCCATGGACACCTCCCTGAAGGATGCCCGGTCGTGATAATTGTAGCCCCGGCATCATCTCCGTGGAGAAGGAGAATCCCATGGGAGCAGTGGAAGGCTGCCCGGGAAAACGAAGAACCTGAAATCATCAAGAAATATGATGAACTTGTCGCACACATTTCTGAATTTCTGATTTCTCGCGAAGCAAACTGAAGAAGAAAAACAGAGAGGAGGAAGGGAAGATGGTTCAAGTTCCATACATCCTTGGAATTGTTGACAAGTGATTCAATGTCGAGATCGATTCTTGGGTTGACTGCCGAGAGCTTCATCGACAGAAACTGCAGAGATGGAAAGTGAAAACCGAATATCAGTGTTTGCGTTGTGCTTTGTCAGGTGAAATTGCAGTCATTCCCTGTGGATGATCATGTCAGTACCTCGACTTGTCTTTGCAGGGACTGAACATAGTTGATGATCTCGTCGAGCATCAACGCCTTCCCGGTGACCTAATCGAATCAAATTCAGAAACACAAATTACCATCCATTCTTATGAAATTCACATATGATTCAGAAACCTTCGCACTGTAGCTTCAGTTCTGGGTTAGAATGCTCACTTTGCTGCAGCCAGGGACAAGGTCTTGCAGGAGCTTCATCCTCTCGCTGATCTTCTCCCTTCTCAGCTGCCAAGAAACATAACACCACAATCTTCAATTATTTGACTCATAGTTCAGGTGATCAGTTTGAAGAAATTTGTAAATATTACTGTTCTCTTCCCCCCAAAAAAAATATTTAAAAAAATTTGAAACTGTTCAAATTTTGTATGTAGGGTATACCCTCTCTGCTAGGCTGTGGCTGTTGGTTGCCTGCCCCTTCCGAGCTCTGACATGGCTGTACCCTTCCTTCTGCGCCTCGCCGGCGTCCTTGGCTCCCTTCCCTTTCGACTTGCCGCCGGCCGCCGCCGTCGCCGGCGGGCCGATCACTTCGCCGTTGGCATCTTTGCTACACTCGGTCTCGTTCCCAGAATCGGCAAGCGCGTTCGATGCGTTCGCGTGATCCGTTCCAGCAATCTTGCAAATGCCGGTGCAAGCAATTGTGCAAACGATTCATCAAGCTTTTTATTAAGAATGTTTTGATCGATGCGATGAGACGGGGAGCAAGTGAGTGTGTACCTCGTCTGATCTCCTCTTCTTCTTGGACTCCGACGAGCAGTCGCCGGCCGGCTCGACGATGCCGCCGGAGTTGACCGGGAAACTGCCGAAGCCGCCGCGCACGGCTGCCGGTGGCAGCAAGAAGCCGGCGCCGCTCGCCGCCGTGGCAGCGCCGGTGCTCGGCGAGACCGTCGACGACCACGCGAGAGAATCCATCGCCGGCTGTTGCACCGGCGGCGGCGCCGCCGCGCACGAGCTGCCGCCGCTCATCTGGCCGCCATGCCATTGCCAAGCCATCGCCATGCCACCATGGACAGCCGAAGCGTTGCTCTCTACTCCAAACCCATTGCCGCCATTAGCATCCATCGCCTTGCTCCCTAACCAATCAAACACAGAGACTCCAGGAGAGAGAGAGAGAGAGAGAGAGAGAGAGATGTTGCAAGTGTTCTTGATTTTATAGCCAGTTTGCTGCATCCAGCAACATGATTTTTACAGCCTAGGAGATCGAGGGTAGTTTTGAGTTTATTACTACCCCCTGCCTTTACCTTTTCTTGGTAGCAAAGTACAGTAAAAAGTAGAAACAAACCCTTTAATCATGCTGTTTTAACCTTTGCTTTAGCTTGCTTACTCCTTACTAATTACCCCTGCCATCTTCTCATCTGGGCAAGTGGCATCATCCTCACTCAAGTTTCTGACAGTGCCAACTATCACAGGCTTTGTTTAATCTGATGCCTTTCTGAAGCCTTGCTGTAAATCAAGTACCATTCTCTCTCATCATCGTTTGACCACCACTGTCATGTCGGTACAGTTACTTTAGTACAGTTATTATTGGACACGAACAACTGTCTACACCTTCGTGATCAACATGATCACTCGTACTAGTTTTCTTCCAGTGACAGGTTCGTCGCAAAGATGGGTGCGGGTCACTTCGCGGATAATCATTTAAGTCGATTTTATTGAACGTTAACACGTACTCCCTCCATTAAAAAAATTCCAATCCTGAAGATGTATCTAAACATACATATAGTCTAGATACATCCCTTGAATTAAGTTTTTTTGGCAGAGGATTACGAGAAATTAAGGCCTTATTCACTTATTGCCAAAATCAGCCGTACCAAAATTTGTTAAAACTGAATTTTGATACATTTTAGTATCATTAAATTTTGGTAGCATTGGTTTTATTTGGTTTGATGTCTTTGCAAAATTATGGTAGAGTTTTAAGAGATGAAGTTTCTAGAGCTGCCAAAATTTGATAATGTAGCAATGGTTGAAATGTGTTTAGTTTATTGTCCGATTGACAATGTAAAAATTTAGTAAGATTAAAAGTGGCAATAAACTAAATACTCCCTCCATCCCAAATTGATTATCATATATGTTTATATGTTTATGTACCAAGACCAAAAGTTAATTTAAATTATATCAATCAAGACACATGTACACATTCTCTCATTATGCATGCATTGATTAAAACACCATGCCAATTACACCCTAACATACACACATTTTCTCGTGTCGCATTAATTATATTTCGATGAAATATGTGTCCATACGTTTATATGATAATTAATTTGAGAAATTTTAAATTCTATTATATGAATATTAATTTGGGAAAGAGTGAGTAGGTCGTAAGAAAAATGCAATTTTACATGCTTAGAATTTCCAAACTAAAGCATCACATCCATTGATCATGGAAGCAAATTGCAAACACCTAATGCTTATAGTACAACTAGTGTACTCCAATTAAGGTAACCAACCTGAGAGCCTTTAGATGCTCTTCTGATTCCCCCAACCTCACTCTAACCCTAAACTAAACTATCATTAGCCTCGGGGTTCGCGCCACCCCGAATCAAGCCTTTTGATTGGCAAAGCAAAGCCAACCAAATGCAATTCTTTTTATCCACCCCAGACACGCTTTTGCCCAGCCACGGTAATTACCAGGGGCACTTACCCCTCTTAACCCCATTTTTTTTTACCGCACAGTAATCCTGTCCTCCTCACTGACAGTAATCCTACCTAAGTTGCACATTGTCACTTTGCAAGGAGTGAAATGCAAGTCACCCTGTACTACTGCCTAACAACACATTGTCCACCTTTTATTCTTCTAGGCATGGAGTACTTAACCTTTCGGTGAAGACACTGTTCTGAATCCTTTTCGCCTTTCTTCTTCCTCCATCTTCCTCGCAACTGCCTTCCTCTTACCCGAGTTCGGCTGATAACCGTCGGGCTCGGGTAAGAGGGGGGGGGGGGGGGATTACGGGTGGCTCTTGCG
This sequence comes from Oryza glaberrima, assembly GCF_000147395.1. Classification (NCBI taxonomy): domain Eukaryota; kingdom Viridiplantae; phylum Streptophyta; class Magnoliopsida; order Poales; family Poaceae; genus Oryza; species Oryza glaberrima. The sequence goes on along the minus strand of NC_068333.1, from coordinate 21,287,153 downwards.
AAAAACGCTTTGCGAAATGCGTGCAAACCGCGAGGTTATTCTTCTAGGCATGAAGTACTTCACCTTTCGGTGATGACACTGTTCTGAATCCTTTTCGCCTTTCTTCTTCCTCCCTCTTCCTCACAACTGCCTCCCTCTTACCCGAGCCTGGCTGATAACCGTCGGGCTCGGGAAAGAGGGGGGGATTACAGGTGGCTCCTGCAAAAAATGCTTTGCGAAATGCGTGCAAACCGCGAGATAAAGATGAAAAGGACGTGACATCGAACTCACCCCTCTCGACACGAACATTGCAATGCAGCTGGTTTTTACAGGGTTCTTGGGCAACATGATTAAAGCGTCCCCTGTGCAAAATGGGCGTCTTTAGCTTTATCAAGAAAATCACCCGGCCTGAAGCAAACGGGAGTGAGTGTCAGGCCCCCAAGATACGATCTTTTATCGTCGTCGTCGTCAGAATCTTCAGAGTTCAGAGAAAAACACATACTCACACACACGAATACACGATCAGTTCAGCTCATCATGATCCATCTGTGACTGTAAAGAGAAGAGACAAGGGAGTTCGTGCTAAGTTCTTCGAAAGGCGCAGCGAGAAGCGAAAGAGCAGTTGATCAGAGCAGCTGATTGGGTCATTACCGAGAAGATGGAAATGATTAGTCAAAATATTCAGAAGGAGCAGTTCAGGACACAGCGTTATCAAACAGAGACTACAGGACATGTTGATTAGTGTAGGCCTGCCTTGCTCAGCTGAGCTCGTTAAAAGAGAAAAGATGAGCAATTACCTGATTTGCTCCAGGAGCTTCTCTTTACTAACAATGTTTATACTCTTTAAGGCAAGGTTTGTAGTTTAAGATGGGTAACTGAAGAGTAAAAATTCAGCATCTTGTGTGCCAATGGAGAAACAATTTGGCTCCAATAGTAAATTTTAGTGGTACTAGATACTAGTACAATTTGTGGAGAAATACTGAAATGTGTAAACTTGAGCAGGCATAAGCTGAACAGGCCTATTTTGCAGAATCTGGAAACCTGATAGATTGAGATTGTTTGGGCCCTTGCCAGTGAAATGACAGGGCCCAGGAATGAGACCGCCATCGCGGATCCTGTTTCTGTGCCCCATTGCTAGAATAAGTTTCATGGCGCAAGCTGTAATGCAATTACAAAAATAAACTCTGATAAGAGATTCAGTCATGATCTTTGTAATAATACAATAATAAAATTCTAGTAGTACTAGATACTACTAGTACAAATTGTGGAGAAATACTGAAAGGAATGTGTAAACTTGAGCAAGCATAAGCTGAACATCTTTTGTATAATCTGGGAGCCTGACAGATTGAGATTATTTGGGCCCTTGCAAATGAAATTGCAGGGCCCAAGAATGAGGCTGCTGTGTCAAATTCCAATTTTGTGCCCCAGGGCTAGAATAAGTTGCAATCTGTAATGCAATTACAAGCACAAAATAAACTATGAAAGATTTTAGACATGATATTTGTAATGATATATCAATGAAAACATTATGAAATACTTCTAAGAAACATCTAATTGCATTTGTTCTCAAGATGCTGATTCTATATGCATGAAGTTAATGGTCAAGGTCTCCTGAAGTTTGATCTCAAGGATCACAGGAGGACCTAATGACCTATATTTAGTGGTAAGGAAATTAATGCATTGTAAGGCTATTTAGCATGTATGCTTGTGCCTGCACATATGAATTGTAAATTTGTAATAGCAAAATATTTTGTGACAAAAGATAACTTTTCTTTAATTGAAAATTTCATTGCAAAAGAGTATCTCAGAACAATCTTGGTAAGTACCCACTCCATCCCAAAATAACTTCACTTCTAGCCTCAGCCATTTGTTCCAAAATAACTTCATTTGCACCCTCTTACCAACCATTTACCCACCCACCCACGTAGGGGTGAAAACAGAAGGAGTAATAGACAAACTACAGCATCATTTCAGTTGTTTCAGTCTCTAGCGATGCTGTAAGCCTGTAACCCAAAAGAGAACAATCTGTACAAATCTTATAGAATTCCAAAATTCAAAGCCTCTGTTCTGCACTAGTTGAGAAATCTCATTGAATCTCAAAACCTTTTGATAACCGAGAAGCTGGACCTCAAATTCTCAAAACCTGGACAGGTGAAATCTGATGGATAGTATAGGAGAGGTATACTGCGTAACGTGAGACACTTTGTATTGAGCCTCAGGGGGCCGATATATATAGGAGTACATGGGGAGGAGATAAGGAAAGATTACAGATATGGAAGAAGTCCACACAAACCAATCCTATCCTAATATAACTCTAACTACCATATACTCTAACATCCCCCCGCAGTCCACGCGTGAGCAACGCGGACACTTGGACTGGAGAAGAAACCGGCAAGAGTGCTCAACACGGATGATAGCCCTTTGTGCCATTGTCGACGTAGCCAAAGCGAAGGAGCCGAGAGAGCCGTGGTCGATGAAGCCATGCGTAGAGTAGCCGTGGTCGATGTAGCCGAAATCAGGAAGCTGATGTTGAGGTAGTCGAGCCGCAGGGAGCGCATGAGGCGCCGTAGAGTGGTCGTGGATGCACAGGAGGGCATCGTGGACCAATGGTGCGCGAAGACACGCTAGAGACGAAGACGGTGACACAATCACCGCGATCGTGGAGGAAGATGACGCCGAAGAGCTGATGTAGTCGAACCGTGAAGGACGAGACGTCACGCCGGGTTTGCCAAACCCGGGGACAACTCGGGACGAATGCGCGCAACGGTGTTGCCAATACCGCGCAGGCGAGGTAGGGGACTACCATGAACCATACGCCAATATCAGAGGGGACTAGCAGAGAAGGCCTCCGAGACGGTCGCGGCACGAGAACGGCGTAGAGGGAGAATTGCCGGAGCAGCACGCGGTTGCCGGAGAAGAGCGAAGTGTAGTCGAGAAAGATACGGCGACGCTGGCGATGATTAAGTTGCATGCACCAGCCAGTTGCACCTAAAAGCCTAAGCTGATAGGGAAAGACGGGCAATTCACTTTATACACTCCAACACTCCCCCTCACGCGAGACCCCCTCAAGTCTCAAGCGTGGAATATTGGAGTGGGCTGCAATTATTTTATTTAATTGTGCGCCAGTTAGGATTCGAACTCGAGACCTCTGGTTCTGATACCATATTAAGTTGCATACACCAGCCAGTTGCACCTAAAAGCCTAAACTGATAGGGAAAGACGGGCAATTTACTTTATACACTCCAACAAAATCTGTTATGGTTGCCAACTCAAGGCAGAAATTTTCTAAGCCAATCTCATTATGGTCCAAAGTACTAATGATTCCTCGTATAGTACACCATAGTTGATGAGTCCCTCTCACCAGCTAATCCAAGAGTCATCAACTAAAATAAAATATTCCACTCCTGCCAAAATTGCAAATTAAAGGGGCATGCAACTTGATAGAGAAAACATGAGAGCCAAGTTTATTAAAGTTAAGCACACATTTTTATTGCTTTCTGAAGTAAAATTGCAGCTCAAATGTCCACATCACACGTTTGCCCACTCACACACTTAGTCATCAGTTCAGCACAACATTTTATTATTTGCTAATAACACTTTCTGGCATGTACGTGTATTACAAACCCGACGTGATGAAGATAAAATATTGAATTGACAAAGATTCAAAGTTAGCATGTGCTAGCCGAGTACACCTGTACCGAATCATAACAAAAAAAATTCAAACCTGTAAGGCACCTTACCACCCGTCTGCCATGTGCAAGGCTTTTGACGAAGCCCAGATTGTTTAGATGATCCGTCGCAACATCCTGCTGCTAGTTGCGTTGCACTAACTCAAAATTCTTGTATCCTCCTCTTGATTCCTGGGATTTTTTTTTATTCTTGTAAATTATGTGTTGTGAACTTTTCTTTCTCCCATCTTTTAATGAAATCGGCATAGCTCCTGCCCTTACCCCTCGGAAAAAAAATGTAAGCCCAACAAAGGATACCATTCCGTCGAGAAAATGCGAATTGTTGTTAGCCCATGAATTGTTGGTATTTTTCATTTTAATGTTATAAAAACAAATACTCCATCCGTTTTTAATATTTAATGTCGTTGATCTTTTAAGATTTAAAAGATTCATGTAATTATCATTTTATTGTGACTTGATCTATTGTCAAATTTTCTTTAAGCAATAATCTTCTCAATAATATCAAACTGAACCAAAGGACATCAGTTAAACTCTAAAGATTAACAAATGAAAAAACAAACTTTACTCTTAAATTGCACTAGGTAGATTGTAACACGTTTCATTTTACACAGGTTTAACACTAGAATACATCATCAAACCTATAGAAATTTCACAAAATCAGAATGAAATCCCATGAAATATGGTCTAAATTCAAAAAAAATCAATAAGTTTTACTTAGATTTTACAATATTTTCCTTTAATTACAGAGTAAACTTCACAAAACTACAAATTTATTACGATGTATCACAAAACTACAAATTTAACACTAAAATTATCATAGAATTACATATTTAGGTGAAATATCACAAAATTACATATTTAGTAACAAAGTTATCACAAAACTACAGATTTTATATCAATTTAATCACAAAATTTGAACATTTATAACTCAAATAAAACATTGGAGCTAAGGATTTAAACTCTAAAATCTATAGTTCTATGATAATTTTATTATTAAATTTGTAGTTTTATAATACTTAGCCTTAAACCTGTAGTTTTATAATAAATTTATTGTTAAATATGTAGTTTCGAGATAATTTAACCCAAGTATCCGTAATTCTACGAAATTTACTCTTAATCATATGACACAGCATAATGCCGAAGTGAAACTTATTTTAAGAAATGGAGTATAATTTACTCCTTAAAAAAAATACTCTACACAACCAAGGCGTATCACCGTATAGTCAATCGTCCAACCCAGCAGCTACCAGGTAACGAACGGTTTGCTCGCCTCCGCCCCAGACGCTGGCCCGCTCAGCGTCCTCCCTTGGTTGCGTTGCGTCGCTGTTCTTCCAGCCTGTCACACGCGCACATGACAAGCAACCACCCAACCCTTCTTCCCCTTTGCTCCGCTCACACTGCACAGCGCCACCACACTGCCCCCCACCTCCCCAAACCGTACCCACCACCATCTCTTCTCTCACTAACACCTCGGGACAAAAGCACACGGCCCCACCTGTCATTGCCCCAAAAGTACAGAGAACACGTAGGGCCTATTTAGTTCGCCTAAGGGAAACTTTTGGCGTGTCAGATTAAATATACGGACACATATTTAAAGTATTAAATATAGACTAATAACAAAATAAATTACAGATTTTATCTAGAAATTAGGCGATTAATTTATTAAACACAATATTGCCAAATCATGATGCAATTAGGCTTAGAAGATTTGTGTCACAATTTACACACAATATTTAATACTCCATGCATATGTCAATCAGACTGGGTGAAAAAATTTTGTTTGGTAGCTAATCAGGCCCCAAAAAAAAAAACGCGAGCACTTTTAATTTTCTGCTCCCGCACGACACAGCCCCGACAGGCGAGACACGTAACCATCACGCCACTGACGAATGGGACCCACCACCAACCACTGGTTCTTTTATAATCCCCCACCATCGGGTGGCCCCACTCGTCAGCGACGAGGGTCGTCTCGTCGGTCGCCGTTCCAATCTACTACGTACCACGAGAGTTTCACTAGCAGAATTAATTTTTATTTTTATTTTATTTTATTTTATTTAGGGGAGCTATAATAGCAAGCGGCTCGCGAGACGCTAATCCAGGGCGCGATTTTTTCGTTCCCCTCTCTATCTCTCGCGTCCATGGCGTCCTCGTCTCTCCTCGTCCGGCTCGCCTCCGACGAGATGCCCCAAACCCTAGATGTGTCGTCGTCGTCTTCGTGCTACGACGCCTTCGTGCCGGTGTTCCGCCCGGATCCGTCGTCGGGGTTCTCGGCGGCGTCGGTGGTGGCGGCCGCCGACCGCCTCCGCAGCCAGTTCCTCTCCGTGGAGCCCGACCTCTTCCACGACGCGCTCGTCGCGCCAAGCCCCGACCACCTCGGCTTCCCCGATGAGGAGGAGGAGGAGGAGATCCGGTGGGATTGCCTCCAATTGGATGACGACGACGAGGAGGAGGAGGGGGTGGCGGATCTGCGGCTTGAGGCCTCCAACGCGGCGGAGGAATTCGATTGGGAGGAGGTGGCATCGCCCTCCGGCGGCGCCGGGATGGATCAGCCGGAGCCCGAGTGGGAGGTCCTCGCCGACGTGCCGCCGCCGCCGCCGCCGCCCGCCGACGAGGGCTTCGTGTACACCTCCGACCGTGACGTGTACGAGGTGCTCGTCGGGGAGGGTTTGTTCCTGAAGAGCAAGCCGCCCGCGGCGAGGTCGGCCGTCGAGGCGCTACCGTCCGCCGTCGTCGCCGCCGGCGAGGACGGCGAAGGGGAGGAGTGCGCGGTGTGCAGGGACGGCGTCGCCGCCGGGGAGCGCGTGAAGAGGCTGCCCTGCTCGCACGGTTACCACGAGGAGTGCATCATGCCGTGGCTCGACGTGCGCAACTCGTGCCCGCTCTGCCGCTTCGAGCTGCCCACCGACGACCCCCAGTACGAGAGCTGGAAGGCCTCGCGAGCTGCGGCTGCCTGAATTGCTGCGCGGTAAAAAAAAAAAGGCAAGCCTTTCTTTTCTTGCACAGATTTTATAGAGTTGTATGTCTTGGGTTTCAAACTGGTACTATGATGAAAGAACCAAACTGGTATGATGAAAGAAAGCGTAGAGGTAGTCGCAGAGATGGTTTTGCACCTTTCGATTTGTTTACTTTTTTTCTTAAAAGAGGGATTTGTGTTGTGACTTAAGGTTGGGAGGATATTGCATAAGTTTATCCTATATATATACTGTTGTATTTATTCTGAGTTTGTAGAGTAGCTTCTGTATTACATTTTGCCCTGCAGCACAATTTTGTAAATGGATATGGTGGTGAAAATTTCAGCATGTGGGTGTTCCTGATTCAACTCTAATGAGTTTTATTTTTCTGACTTATTTGTTGCAAATTCATAACAACGTGATTAATTATGTGTGTGAGTTTCCATTTCATGTTGTGTTCTACACCTATACTGTTCTTAGTTACAGTGTTATTGGCAGAAATATTCAGGAAAAAATGAGCTATTTCTAATTTATCCTCTAGCGGATGGGAGAAATATTTGTTGCTAGGAGTTGGGATTACTTTGATTAATTTCTTGCGTACTCAATGTGACATTGTTTTATGTCCTTTGTCCTTCTTGTATTTGACTTTGGTGATCAAAATTGCGTTCCCTTTTATTATAAAAAAAATCAATCATTAGCACTTATGAGAGTCTAATCAGTAAGATGGTAATTGACCTCGCAACCTGCTAATCTCTGTGTAAAGACCCAAGGCTGAGTCTGAACCAATGAATTGGCTTTGTTTCATAAAAAAAATATGGTGGAGATTCATATATAACTCTATTAAGATGCTAATGCCATCACCAGTATTTTGGATATGTCTATTTAACATTCACCATTTAAATCAAGTTGTTTTTGCTTCCATGACGATCAACAATGCTTTTTCTTTCTTTTCTCTTTCCCCACTATATTGATTCATGACCCATTAAGAGCAGGACTAATTATTTGTGTGAGTGGCAATTTGTATTGTGTTCTTAGGGACAATGTTACTAACTGAAATGTTTTGGGCAAAAGGAGAGTGATTTCTAATTTGTTCTCTAGAGGATGAGAAATATTTGTTGCTAGTGTTTGTGATTGTTTTGATTAATTTCTCGCATGGTAAGTTCTGACTATATAAGTAGGAGTCTTAGTTGTACAGGAAGCTAACTTGGAAGTACTCCCTCCGTTTCACAATGTAAGACTTTCTAGCATTGCCCATATACATATAGATGTTAGTGAATCTAAACACATACATATGTCTAGGTTCATTAACATCTAAATGAATATGGGCAATGCTAGAAAGTCTTACATTGTGAAACGGAGGAAGTATGAAACATTACACTCAGTTGGCACTCTTTTAGGCCCTTTTTTTGTTCTGACTTTCTTGAGTGAATGTGGTCTTGTTGTTTTTGCTGGAAAGAAAAAATCAACCATCAACAGTTATCGCAGTTTAATAAGATGACAATTGACCTTGCCTCTCACTAATCTCTGGGTATATTAACCCAGTATTGAGTCTCGAGCAATGAATTATGCAAGAGATTCTCATAAAACTCCATTCAGACACCACCTTTATCGCCAGTATTTTTTGGATATGTTTATTCAGTACTCACCATTTAAATCAAGTTATTTTTCCACTTCCAGGATCATCACCAATGTTCCTTTTCTTTCTCTGTTCCCAACAAATATTGATTCACAACTAATTAACAGTTAGTGTCAAAATGTAATTTCTTCTTCCGCAAAATTGTAGTAGCAGGTAATTCTCCATGAATCAACGCACAATCCACCATCATACAAATTTCACCTCTAGAGTCCATTCATTAACTAGTCCTTGTGCAAAAATGTAACAATTTCTTATCTGAGGAATTTGTTAAAGAGATTGAAGGCCACAACAGGTGTGCCGTGCCATATGAAATTTTAGGTGTTGGTGATATATTGGCACGGGTACTGCCAGTTCTTCAGTTGAGATGGCAACATGCTTACTTGTAACTCAAACAGGAAGAGTGCTCTTCTGCAGTTCACATGTCAGTAAGGTATCCTTTTGACATCTGGGCATGTGTAAATGATGCTTAAAACTAAATTATTCATCCAATTTCGTGATGATGGATTGATCTCTGTGCTGATCAAATTGGTTCTTGCTTAATTACAGGGGAAGATGCTGATTGAGGGAGACCGGACTCGTCCCAAATTGCTTCTTGCTGGATGGATGAACTTCATCTTCATCTCATCCAGATGTGCTCTGGTTCTTTTGTGTTGCTTTTATCATGTCCATGCCATGTGAATTAAGATCTGATTTGCCTTTTGCATAGTGCGAGAAGTAGTAATAATTTACCAATTAGTAGCTAAGTATTAGAATGCGAAACTTCTTGTTGCGTCGTGGCACGGATGCTATCTGTGGCTGTGCGAATTCCTAGGAAAAAGTACACCGAAGGTCCCTCAAGTTGTTAACCAGATACAAAATCATCACCCAACCGCAAAACCGGATATCTAGCGTCCCCCAACTTACAAAACTTGTCACAATAGGTCCCTTGGAGGTTTTAACCCCGGTTTTATTTCACGTGGCGGCTGACTCAGCGTGGGACCTGTGTAGGCCCCACATGTCAGATAAACCACGTCACCGCCCTTTCTCTTTTTCCCCTCTTCTCTCCCTCTCTCTCCTTTTTCCTCTGGGCGTGGATGGCGGCAGCGTCTTCGACGCAGCGTGGAGGAGGGCTGACGTGGCCGGCGGCTGACGGGGAAGGAGCGGCGCGGAGAGGAGGGCTGATGGGACGGGCGGCGCCGCCGATGGCTGCCGTCGCGCGGGGAGGAGCGCGGCGGTCGTCGTCGGGGTGAGGCGGCGACGCACGGTGGCGCGGGCGGCGCGGCTGACAGCTGGCGAAGGAGAAGCGCGACGGAGAGGAGGTCCGACGGCCGATGCAGCGGTGGGGAAGAGGGTCGACGCGGCCGACGGCGGAGAGGAGATCTAGCTGTCACTGTAGCCGCTGATGGAGATGGCGAGGCGGCCGCCGCGCGCTGGTGCCGTTGGCCAGCTCCGGCCGGTGGTGGTGGTTCTCCCACTGCCAGTAGCCGGTCCGGGAGAGGCGACAAAGGAAGGGGAGATCGAAGATGACGACGCCGCCGATGTGGTTGCCGTTTGGCGGGGCGGAGCGGCGGGAGACCGTGGCGGCGGAGCTGGAGCCACACGCGCGACAACTCCCTGATCGCCGCTGGCCAACTTGCGCAGCCGCGAACAAGGAGAGCTACGCCTTCACCTGCGCCTTGCGAGGACGATGGTGATGAGTTCGATCTCCGGCCGCCGCCCCGCCGCGTGCATGAGCTGGAGGAGGTGCCAGGCGAGTTTCGGCAGTTGAGTTTCGTCTGTGCTTGGAGGGGTGGTGGCATGAGTTTCAGCATTTGCTTGCGACGGCGAGCTTCTCCTTGTCTTGGAGCTGGCGGCGGAGGTCGTGCCACACATGTATGCTTCACTTGATCCACTACCAGCTGCATGCACAAAGCTAACCAGCCGATAGACTTGCTCCACTAGCTCATGCAACACATGCACGTACTAGCATAGCACAAAGCCTTAGCTAAGTAACTAACTAATTAATCATGCATGCAGCGTTGGCGATGCCGTCGTGCATGACGACGCCAATAGCACGAGGCGGATGACGGTCAACCTGATGGCGCCGTCGTTCTTGGCAAGGCGGCACGCGAACACCATCGACTCCCGGTCGTCGGGGCCACCGAGGAAGATAGCGGCGATCTGGGTCCCTACCTTCTGGTCACCTTGGTTCCTCGCCGCTGTCGTCTCTTCGCTTGTTGATATCTTGGTCGGCAGCTGGAAGCTGGCGCCGCCCCTCCAGAACGGGCGGTCGGTGAAGATGTTGACGGTGCACAGGGCAAGCTCGAGCACCTTGCGGTTGAGCTCGCGGCAATGGTGCTCGCGGGCACCCCGTCGAACCCAGCGTGCTCCGGTAAGTTGTCGACGGAGGAGATGGCGACGAGTAGCAGCACCAGCCATCGGCTTCGTCGCTGGCGACAACCTCACCGTCCCGCTCCGTTTCGCCCTCCCCCCTTGCTGCCGCAGGTCGCAGTCGTAGTGGTGGTGGCCGCGGCACTCGACGCGCGTCACGGCATGACCTGCCCAAGAGGAGAGAAGAGATAGAGAGAGGGAGAGAGAGGAGGAAGGGAGGGATGACGTGGCATCCTGACATGTGGGGCCCACGTGGGTCCCACTCTGAGTCAGCCGCCACGTGGTACAAAACCGGAGTCAAAACCGCCGAGGGACCTATTGTGACCGGTTTTGTAAGTTGGGGGACACCGGATGTCCGGTTTTACGATTGGGGGACGATTTTCTATCTGGCTAACAAGTTGAGGGACCTTGCATGTACTTTTTCTGAATTCCTATAGTCGTTTCGTTGCATAGTGGGCCGAATTTTAGTCTCAGCTTCAAAAATTTTTTTCATTTTTAGATTTTTTTTAAAATATTTACAGAAATAATCTATCGGCCAAAAAAATAACAAAAATATACCCTGCCGCCCACCACTTGGGCAGCAAGCTGACGTGGCAAACGGGGGAGGGACGAGTGGTGACGGAGGGAGGGTTTTTTGCAGGAAAAGGCGGCAAGGGGCCCCAATGCAAAAAAGCCAGCCGGGGCTGGCCATTTTGCAGGCGGCCCCTTGTCGCCCTCCGGTCGGGCGGCAGGCCTCGCTGCCTATAAAAGGCCTGCCGCCCAGCCCCCGGCCCTCATTCCTCCCCCCACAAATCCAGTAAAAAAAAGAAGAAAGGGGAGGAGAAGAGAAGAAGGGGCGAAGCCCTGCCGGATTCACACGCCGATTTCAGGTAATATTCATAGATCCTATATGTGACTATTGAGTTAAATACTGTGTATTTTTTAAAACTTTGTTTGAATAAATGCATTATATTTTTAGGGTTTTAGTTGTACTAATCTAGAAGTGTGTATTGTAGATACCGGTAACTACGTAGATCTGCTAGTTTGGAATCAGTATTTTACCGTTGCATTGGCATACACAAGAAGATATTACGTTGTAGGTGTTTATTGCATGAAAGAATAATATGATACTAGTTATTTCGTTGACAGATATGTCGAACAAACAAATATTCCAAGTTTACCATGGCCCAGGAAATGTCCGTTACAGGCCAACTGGGGTAGATCTGTCAGAATTTATTGTATCAGAAAGGGGAATTGATAGACCGGCTGAGAGGAGTGTACCTTCTATAAAAGGATGGTTAATGAGGGGCTTGAGAGTTGATCCACAGACAAGTGACATAACAATCAATGTTATAGTAAGTCGGGCAACTGAGGGTTTTTATTGGGAACTAATGCCAGTTCAAAACTCTCGAGTGTGGAGATGGTATGTGGAATATGCATTGCAACGCGGGTGGCCTCTAGCTATGGTTCCGTTTGTTCACCCGAAGGATCCAGGTGTGCAGATGAACATGGATGATGGCGAGGGACCAAGTGCTGAAGTAAATGAGACTTCTGTGGAAGAGGTCAATGCACGAGAGGATGGGGGCGTAGTAGCTCCAGTGGGCATTCAACCAGGTGGAGTGGCCTATGAGGGGGAGACTGTCGGTGCCATTGTGGATGAAATGGAGAGGGAGAATTCTGACAACGAGCGTGTAGAGGAAGGTGATTCGTCAGATGATGAGACGGATATTAATCCAGCAGAATGGGCTAGTGAGGATTTTTCTAGTCTGGTCGTCTCTGAAGAGGATAGTGTGAGATGGGAGTACAAAGAAAATGAGGTTATTCAGGGAGCGATTTATACTAGAGCAGAAGATATGAAGGAGGCGGTAAAACATTTTGCAGTGTCACTTCATAGAGAGTTTTGGGTTGCCAAGTCCAACCGGTCGGAATATGAAGTTCGGTGTGTTAAGGAAAAAGATGATTGTCCCTGGATTGTGCACGCTTATAAGGGAAAATGGAAGGATTATTAGACAGTGTCAGTCGTTACCAAGCATACATGTTTTCTACCTGGTGTTCAGAAATACCACAGGAACATTACATGTGCATTTGTTGCATCTGAGATATATGCGCATGTCATCGATAATCTCACATATGAACCAAGGTCAATAATCCAACACATCGAAGAAACATACAAGTATACTATTAGCTATGCCAAGGCGTGGAGGGCCAAACAGAAAATAATAGAGATGAGATTTGGAACTTACGAAGCCTCGTATGACAATTTGCCACGCCTGCTTGGTATTATCGAAGAAAGAAACCCTGGGAGCTCTTACGCAGTGAAGAAATTCCCCTCAATTGAACATCCTGGCAAGAGTGTGCTGCAAAGGGGGCGTTCTTAGCTCTACATGCATGCAAGATGGCATTCGTGAACTGTCGACCTGTTCTCTGCATTGATGGGACATTCTTGACTGGAAAGTATCGGGGCCAAATACTAACAGCAATAGGGGTAGATGGGAACAATCAGGTATTGCCCTTGGCATTTGCTTTTGTTGAGAGTGAGAATACCGACAGCTGGTACTGGTTCCTGAAATTGGTTTAAACAAAAGTTGTTGGTATGAGGCCAAATGTGTGCCTGATACATGACAGGCACGCTGGCATTCTGCGAGCGATAGAAGAGTTGCAATTTGGGAGTATGGAACGAGGATACCCTGGTGAGTGGGAAGATGTACATAGTAGGTGGTGTATGCGTCATATGGGAGCTAATTTCTTCAAACAATTCAAGAACAAGGAGCTCATGAACATGTTCAAGAGGCTATGCAATAAGCTTTGGAAGAGATTAGATGAGTTGACAGCCAAATGCAGTGATCAGCGTGCAGCGGCTCCATCGACCGCCATTGCTGACCCTCCTCAAGCTGTTGGACCTCTCCCAATGGATAGTCCAACATTGGTTAGAAGAACTGGCGTGGAGATTCGGAAATTTTTTTAGTGGATTCTGCATGAACCAAAAGAGAAATGGGCCAAGGCGTATGACACATGTGGTGCTAGATATGGAATAATGACAACAAATTTGGCAGAAGTTTACAACTGGGTGATGCGCGGTGTCCGTGGACTCCCACTAGTTGGCATAGTGGAGTTCATTTTACATGGGACATGCAGGTATTTTAGGGATCGGTTCTAGGCAGTTCTTCCCTCTATGCCGAACAACAGCATTTTATTCGGAACTTTCATGCAGAAAAAGCTAGAGGAGTTGCGTAAAAAGGCCATGAAACATCGAGCTCTAGTGCAAGGTACCCAACAGCACAGGTTTGAGATACTATGTCAAAGATAAGGCAAGCAGGGGTATCTACCGCAAGAGAGTGAAGCAGGAATGTGTTCTCAAAGCCGACGGCACATGTCATTGCTCTTGTGCAAAGCCGAAGCTGCTCCACAGGCCATGCACCCATGTCATTGCTGCCGCAACGGAGTGTGGCATACCAGATGCAGTATATGTGTCACAGTACTTCAGTAAGCAAGCAATATATCATACATGGAGCGACGAGATTTATGGGTTCGGCATAGCTAGGGAGTTCACAGAGACTAACGATGAAGTACTCAATATTCCTGACCCATCGAAGCTCCGAGGCAAGGCTGCAAGGAGGAAGACTCGTCGCATCCGCAACGATATGGACGAGTCGGAGGCTGGCAGGGTGAAGCGTTGCAGCAAATGCGATGAACGTGGGCACACCTACAAGCATTGTCCTTAAGAAGGAGAAACCAAGTGCGGCGGAGGCAGGACTATCAGGATCAGCAGCAGATGGAGCTCGCCCTACGGGTGAAGGCACTACCTCAACTTGACCACGTCCTAGGCGGCGTCGTGCCACGTCTGGCTACGTGGTGTAGTTCTTGTGTTCTATGTTGGCATGTGGCTTTGCTTGTAATTTGTTTCGAACTTATCGATGTGTTTATGTTTCGTCGTGTAATGTCAGACTTCGGCATGTCATGTCTTTAGATCTCATGATGTAACGTCAGACTTAGGCACCTAATGTCTTTAGGTATGCTGACGTAATGTCGGACTTCGGCATGTAATGTTATGTTATGTTATGTAATATTATCGAACTCTACATATATGTTAAATTACACGTCATCGTTATGTACCCTTAGTAACATTTGCTGTATTTAAATAGCCTGTACTCTTGGTGAGGTGCCTCAGTGGACCTGGGGTTCCGCGTTGTTGGCGGCTCACTACCGTGGCCTTTGTAAGGCTTGCACGAAGTCGGATCCCAGCGCGACCTTTGGTGGGTGCCCTCTCTTTCTTTCTATCTGGGCAGCTGAGAGGATTGCGATCGGCCGCCCTGAGGTGGACCAGCACACGTACGAGGAGTCACTGTATGCGGAGCGACCGGAGGTCGACTACCCTACGATGGGTACTCTGTGGTGCCGTCGTCAGGTACGTTGCATCGATCTTCTCTTATTGTTAAGTTCATTACTAAGTTCATTGTACATCACATCGATCGTCTCGTATTGCAGCGCCGATGGGCTCACATCCAGGTTAGGCGGTCGTATCCTGAGTTCGTTATGGAGTTCGACCGCCTTCTGCCGACTGACGTCGTGTGGGAGCCCTACAGTGCCGCGGCTACCCAGGCTCGTGCGCCGTTGGGTCTGTCCACACTCTGCACAAGGGACCAGGCGTACTGGATGACTATGATTCCGATGGTCTTCGACATCTGCGTTGAGCCTCACGCCCCTTTCCGCGTGATGCGGCAATTCGGCTTCCGTCAGCCTTTTCCAGTACCGTTTTCGACGACCGTCCCAGCTGATGTTCACCGGTAAGATCTCTCACTACGCTTTGATTTGTTGCATTAAAATCTACCTCTCCACAATAATTTGCAACATCTGTCGATTCACACTAATATGATACATTAATTTGCAGGTACTCGCGCAAGGGTCAGCAGTCAGCTGGCAACTGGCCCGCCAAGTTGGGGACTTTTGTTGAGGACTGGTTGCTCGCAACCGAGGAGGTCGTGGAGCACGAGGGAGAGCCACACACCGAGGAGTCGTACCAGGCCTACCTACGCTAGTACCAGCCACGCACCCGTACTAGGGTCACCTTCGCTCCCTTGGAGCAGCAGGCCCACGTTGCGAGCACTAAAGACCTCTACGCCAGGCACCGCGACTAGGACTTCGCTTGTGCTGTGAGTACCCTGCATCGCACCATTCCTTTATGTTTTATTCCTTTCTCTTCATCAAATTTTACGAATATTTACGAACAAATTAACCATGCAGGTCGTCGACATCAATAGGGTCGTCGTTGACGGTTCAACGACGATCCAACGTTTAGGCGCGGGGATTCTAGTATCCGTAGAGGAGCACCTGACGACGTACACGTGGATGGTGGAGTCGATGCGCTCGATTCTCCGAGTGCTCACCTGTCGTGCAGACGACGTTGCTCGGGCAGATGCAGCACCACAGCGGCCACCCGTACCGACTGGTCCCCGTCCAGCTGCGCACGTTCCTAGGCCGACTCCCCCTCCGCATGGAGGTAAGTATTTTTAAGGATTTTTTGTACATGCCTCGCACATCTATGTGAGCCGATTCATCCGATTGCTTCAGGGTTTCGTGCACCGTTCAGCACCCCGCCTTCCTCGGCTAGGCCTTTTGTTGTGCCCCCCACAGGTACTTACAAAACAACAGTACTTCGACAATCAATTTAGATGCATTTTATGTCTTAGTTTACAAGGGTCCCGTTGTCGATGTGTAGGTTTTGCCCAGTTCGCTACGACGCAGGCCGCCCACTTCTCCCAGACTGCAAGGTCAGCGTCTCAGGCAACTATGTCGACCTCGCACTCAGCGCAGTTCTGGCAGTACACCGGGACTTCGTCACAGGCAGCCGGCACGTCGAGTCAGGGTCCACCACTGGACCATGCTGGGACCTCGTCGGACCACTTGGTGGCTTCCGCCTTGCTCTTCGACATCACTGACTTCGACTTCGCTTCAGGCTCGACAGAGGACGTCATCGGCCCCTCACAGCTGGGAGGTGCACCGCCGATGCAGACGCAGGACCAGGCGCAGGCCACTCCGCCGCCAGACACTCGTGCTACCCGTGCTGTGCCACCGGATCGTTTCACCTACTCCCAGGACCACGTGCGAGCACAGGCCCGGAGGACCAAGCGTGGTCGCGGCACGGGGCAGGGCCAGTAGAGCAGACTTCTCTTTGTTTATTTGCTTCACATGCAAGTATTGTATGCTTGTGTAATGAATACGTTGTTGTTATATGTGCACGATACCTTTTGGCGCATGCACGACTACTTTCTGCCGCACCGATGCAGCCTCCTTTATTCGCGTGCGATACGAGTATTTGCCCGCCATTTGCCGCATACGACCAATGTAACTTTCGGCGCCAATCAGGCGTACCCACCATGCCCCGCCACATTCACATGTCAGGGATATCACTCGATTTTTTGTGCCTATATAAGTCGCCTTAACGAGCGAGGCCTCACAATCTTTCAGAACTCAGTCACATTCAGTACTCTCTTCCCCACTTGCTTCATTACAAATCCTACCAGCTTTCGTCAATGGCTAGACGCCTGGGCGTTGAGGATCCGAACTGGCGTAGCGATCCTTGTGTATACCTACTACCACCTTGGTGCCAGCGTCCTCTCTGCCTATGCGGTGATCGATGCCAACTAATGGCTTCGAGGAATCCTGATATTCGAGGAAGGCGCTTTTTTAGGTGACCTAACTATGACCGTGAGGTATTTTATTATCTGCATATGCTTATTCATTCCGTATGGGCAATCGTTTTATTCTTCGTAACACTACTCTATTCGGTAGATCTGCACTACGGCTTCCGCATACATCGAGTGGGTCGATACAGAAAATCCCGTTCTCGACCTAACCACTTGTTTACAAGAAGGTCGCTAGTATTTCGCATCTGAAAGTACTGAGCAATACTTGCAGAGAAAAGCGGCTTACGAACGACAATGTCGTGAACAACAGTGCGACTGGCGGATGCTAACTACGGCACTCCCTCCATGGGAAGCCCGTCCAAGATGCAGGTGTGGTGATCGTTGTCAGGTTCTTCGTTCCATAAAGCCTACAACATTGGGTCGAAGGTTCTTTGTTTGTCCAAATATTCTTAACGACGATTTCATGGTAAGAATATTTTGATTACATGAATCCTTATTTTCTCACAACATTTACTAACTTTGCTCGCTTCACATCTATTCTTTCCTCCCAGGAACCACCAAGGAGATGTCAATACAGAGAATGGATAGACACCAGAAGGGTTCTAACTCCACCTAGCCGTGTTGTGCAGCTTGAACTACCAGAGCAATACAGGGTTACTAAAGCGCAGTTTGAGAGAGGAGATGGATCCTCATGTAGGGGTTAGCTATTATCGGACAACTTGGCATATTGAAATTTCTACTGTCATGCTTCCTTGTCCCATTACTACATCGTCGTTGTGTTCAACTATTGCACTACCTCCCTCCTAGTTCGAATCTAATATCATCTATGTAACCGCAATGGAAATAGTTGTATCATGTTCAAATTGTACTACTATTTCTTCATGTTACATAATTCTCCTTATTTAAATCCATATAATGTTTCTACGACCGAGACTGCGATAGGCCTATATCAATTCTCCGAGTACTAATACGTCGAATACGTTACAAAATAATACCTTACTTAACATATGAAATTACGAAACAACCAACTTCAATACATTTTTATAACAATATTAACAAGTTTTACCAATAAATACTTGTTTAATTATTATTAACATAACATAGAAAAATCATTTGGCGGTACTTTTTGCATCTGGTTCCCTTGCCATCCTCTAGTGGGGCAGCAAGGGGCCTAAATGCAAAAAGTACGAGCTACAAGCTCTTTATGGGCTGCCAAAATTGCATTTAGCCCCTTGCCGCCCTCTGGGGCTAAATGCAATTTTGACCGGCGGCGGCAGACGGCGCGGTTGACCCGCCATCTGCCACGTCAGCTTGCCGCCCACCACTGGGACGACAGGGTCTATTTTTGTAAATTTTTTTTGCCGATAGATTATTTCTGTAAATTTTAAAAAAAATTCCAGCTTCGACGCAGATGCGAACCAAATTAGTTTGGGCCTGCACGTAACTTGCAATCCCGTTCCGACCCAACTAGTTTGGGCCCCAGTACGCTGCAATCCTGTTCCAGTCCAACTAATTCAGGCCCCTGCGCAAACCGCACTACCTTCCGGCCCAACTAACTTCCGCACTTAGAGTATGCCTTTCGGGCCGAATTAGTTTGGGCCCTCCCGTACACAGCAGTTCCGGCCGTTTCGTCCCTCCTCCTCGGGCCGCGGCAGAGTGTGGACGGCGAGTGTACGGGTGGCCTGATGGCGTTAATGGTTGGAGGTAGGGGTGTACCCGCCCGCCCGATCCAACACTCGCCGGGAGGAATATGGAAAAAAAAAAGATACCCGATACTATCTGATTTTTAATCCGAATTCATTAGAAAAACGGATTAGGATACGGGAAATCATGTATCCGCCCGTATATCCCACATTATAAAATATGTATGAAAAACTATAATAAATCCACCTACAAACATGATGAAATAATATGGGATAAGATACGGGATGAGTGATATATTATCCGGCACTATCCGTACCTGACTCCGAATTTAAAAGAAAATATAGGTTAGATATGAGAATACTGACCGTATCTGCATGTTTTCACCCTAGTTGGAGGTAGGCAGAGAACTTCTCCAATTTACACGTCCGCGCGGTAGGGCGTTGTCGATGATGGGATCTGGAAGAATTGTCCTCAACCTCGGTGGGTAGTAGTGGGCATGGACGATAGGATATGTCACTAAAAAAAAATCCAATTCTAAAGTTAAATCTGGATAAAATGTTTGTCTGGGTTAATTCTTAGGTTTTTATTTTTTAAGGAAGTGTTCGTCAGTCTATGATCGTGAGCGTTGAACAGCCCTATTGTTTTGCTTATTTTTGGAATAAGCCAAATAATATATTTACAAACAAAAAATAATTTGTGAATAAATTTTTTATATACATGTTCTTAGCAACCTAAAAGCAAAGACTGGAAAATAAATTTCGATGAAAAAAACCTTAAAATTAGCTACAAATTTAAGGTAAAAAAATTAAATTTTAACCGATAAGCATAAGCA
Source organism: Oryza glaberrima (assembly GCF_000147395.1). Lineage (NCBI taxonomy): Eukaryota > Viridiplantae > Streptophyta > Magnoliopsida > Poales > Poaceae > Oryza > Oryza glaberrima. The sequence continues at coordinate 21,267,450 of NC_068333.1, read as the reverse complement.
CAAGCACAAGCGAAAAGATGAGGCCAAAAGATGATGAGCTTAATATGGAGTAGTTATATAACATTTGACAGTTTTTATGTTTAAGAACTTTTTAGATATAACTATAGGATAATTATACTGTAATGCAACTTATACGTGACTGGTATATTTTCTTTTAAAACTCGTATTCGATCAAATACCGGAGGGTATAATCCAGTTTCTACGTGACGTCGTGAACGAACACACACCCAAAAAAAACACACCCATGTCCCTGCAAGGCTGCAACCAGCCGCACCCAGTAGTCCGGTTCCTGTGAAATTCAGAAAGTGTGAAGAGGAAAAAAAAAAAAAACTGGAGACCACCTCCGGTCGACACGGGGACACACATGAGAGCACCCGACCGCGTCCGCCGCGCGGTGGCGTCACGCGGCAGCGCGCGAGCGCGACGGCGACGGCGATGGACACGCAGGATTAACAAACCGACGGGAGGGGAGGCAATGCAATGCAAACACCAGCAGTCCACCCATGATTTGACGGTGGTGCCGGGCGATATTAATAACCTATACTTACTAATCCCCCAATTATGAGCTTGATCCCGGTGGCCCCTTGATTAGCACAAGGCCAGGCAGTGACAGAGTTAGAAAAATTTCTGAGCCTGAATAAACTTCAATAAACTAGTATTTATTAAAAAAAATATCATCAATTTACTCATCGTTATTATCAACGTATCTATTTCAGTGCTCCTCGTGGAGAATTAATTAGCTTGCGGAGAATACAGTACTCTCTCCATTTCATAATGTAATAAATATGAACAATATTAGAAAGTTTTATATTATAAAACAGAGAAAGTATCATATATCCACACTACATCGACCGTGACCTTGTGGAGAATTAATTAGCTAAAGCAAACCGGGGCGTACATACGTGAGCAGCTAGCTAATTAACAGCTTTAGTAATGCGACGTGCATTGCATACGTCGCCAAAGTTGGTTTGCGTCACCCACCGTTCTTCAGTGGTGATCGACCATGGTGTGCATATGCACGATGATCACCTAGCTGCCTCTGTTTAATTTCTTTGCACTAGCTTTTTTAAGCTTAATCATAAATCATAATCATCAGACTACTTTTCTCCGATACGGTCAATTAGTTATGTGTGATATGCAGTGCCTTTTTGGACCCATTTGGGGTGCACATAATTAGCAAGCAAGTCTAATTTAGCCTGCTATACAATCATTCATGGTTATCATAAACCCGCTGATATATACGATGAAATGACATGCACTGGCAGTGTCCTAGTGCAGACCTGCCGCAAAGTGGGTATTGGGTCGGTTTGGCTGCAAGGGCTGCTGCATGTTGGAATAGTGAAGCAAGCATTAAAAAAAACAGCGTCTAGCAGCAGGCCGCTGCTGTACCTGCCAGCCGAACATACCCATTAATTCCTTCCATTCTAAAACATAAACATTATTAGTATTTTTTTTTAAAAAAATTGTACCACGATATAAACATTATGTACTGATTTTCATGATTCTTTGTCATTTTAATAATTTCAAATCCAATCAGATGTTTGGAAAGAGAACCTGGCCTGAGCAATTTAAGAGTAAGAAACTGACAATTAAAATGACTAAAAGTGAATTTTGCCATGACCTTATTTTTGCTAAACAGAAATCATTATATTTTAGAAGGAATGAATGGTTATAAATTGGTTTTCTTTTTTCTAAAGCTATCATCTAAGGCTGCATCTGAGAGTTGAACAAAGATAAGAAAAGAACATCGATTTTCACACGCACATTTTCCGAACTGCTAAACGATGTATATTTTAAAAAAAATTCTATAGAAAAGTTTCTTTAAAAATCATATTAAACCCTTTTCAAGTTTAAAATGATTATTAATTAATTAATTATAACTAATAATTTATCTCGTCGCATATCTTCTCTATTTCTCTCTTCTCAAACACAGCCAATTCGTGTCTGTCTCCTGGGATGTTACAGATGCGTATGTAGAGTGTAGACGGTATCTGAGAGGGAGAGAAGGATACTCCTCCTACTATGATCTTATCCGGAGAGGGGCCAATCGGCGTCGAGTCCTCCGGGAGGCAGCAACCACGACGACGCAAACGAGCCAATCGGCCGCGGCGAAACTGGCAATAATTTAAGCGGCATAATGCAGCAAAGCCGACGGCTTTACGCCGGTGTGTGAGCGAGAAAAAGAAGAAGAGAAAAAAAAGGTATGGATCCCGGTGCGCCATCGAGTGCGTGAAAAGGGTCATCAGGTCAGGTCGATCAGGTGACGAGCGCGTTTGGACGCATCCGGCGATCGGAAAGCAAATCGCTTGGCTCCCCATACGCGCAAGATCGATCGATTCACCGTTTTTTTTTTCGATGGCGATCCATTAATTAATCGATCTCGCCGTACGTACCTGTCCATTGTACAGTGTATACCACTACTCCTACCTACAAGACGACTACTTTAATTTACGATACCATTCCTGTTGTTGTTCGGATGGAGTACTGTACAGGAGGAGGATTCCCTGTGAAAAATCGGTGTACGACGTCGAGGAAGAGTCTCACGTGAAATCTTGGGGTTTTGGACGAAGAGTGATCTGCGGCGAATTCTTGTTTTCGCGTGGGATGATGGAGAGAGGTGGTGGGAGTGGAGCGCGGTCACCTCGGCTGGGGGCTCGGCGTCGCAGCGCGCACGGGGTTCCCGTCTACCGGACGTGTAGTTATTTTTGATGTATCGCGCGCCGGTTGGGCGCCGTTCTCCTCCGTGGCCGGCAACGTCCCGTGGTTTCGCCTTTTGCGCGCGGCTACTTGCTTACGCTGCGTGCGTGGTGGCACTACCGTCTACTCCATACGTCCCATAAAAAATCAACCTACCATTCAATGTGATATATTTTAGGCTGTGTTTAGATTCAGAGGTGTAAAGTTTTAGCGTGTCACATCGGATATACGGATACACATTTGATGTATTAAACGTATTCTAATAAGTAATATCAAAACAAATTACAGAATCCGCCCGTAAACCGCGAGATGAATTTATTAAACCTAATTAATCCATCATTAGCAAATGTTTACTGTAGCACCAAATTGTCAAATCATGATGCAATTAGGCTTAAAAAATTCATCTCGTAATTTACACGCAATATGTGTAATTAGTTATTTTTTTATCTATATTTAATACTCTATGTATGTGTCCAAACATTCGATGTGATAGAGTGTAAAATTTTGCCAAGGGATCTAAACAGGGTCTCAGTACTACGAATTTAGACATGTCTCATTGGGTAAGGGTTTTTTTTGGGACAAAGGGAGTATCCTGCTGCTGCTTAGCTAAATCTAGTAGCGTTAGTGAAGTTGTGAATGCATCACCCCACCAAGTAGTGTTTAAATTTTGGTGCTCACGAGTATCAGACGGACGTAAGTGGATTTTTTTGATAAAAACAAAATAGTAAAATTTAGGATGTGTGATTTGGTTACCGTCACTTTGAGTGTGGGTTAGGGTACAAATTCGTGGGTGTGTGAGTGTGGTGTTACATGTGTAGTGTATGTATGCGTGTGCGTCTATTGTAGTTTTAAGATAACAAAGAGAGATTTATTGATCTTAGGCAATTGCATTAAAATGATACAATTACTCTAAAACTACCCTCGGTTTATGCATAGTTACAAGCACACAACCTACCACCATTATGAAAGAAAAGAAAAAAATGTGACAACTACAAAAATTGTGTCGCGACGATCTACAATCACAAGTAAACTTCATCTCCAAACTCTACCTGAACTCCCTAAAACAATGCCTTAAAAAAAGAATGATTTGCAGACGTACTGTTATTATTATTAAACAACTAAAATCATAACATAAATTTTCACCGAGGGAAATTATCACTACAAGATAATTGAGCTATTACCTCCAAATTATTACAACAAAAAATAATTCCTAGCAATATATTATACTATAGCAATGACATTTTTTCTGTGGCAAATAATTATTTTTTATTGCAACGATCTACAATCGTTGTTTTATTTAGTACTTTTGTTGCAATAGAAAATGAGATATCGCCACAAAAAATCGTACTGTTGCAAAAAACATGTTTTATCACCACAATTTTAATTTTTGTGGCAATTTATATAGTACATGGTACTTTTCACTATTTTTTGTTGCCACGATCAACAAATTCGTTACAATAAAAAAATTGTCGTCTCATAATTTAACTTAATTTTTTTTACATGGACACGGATTGAGACAAATTTTATATGGAAATTATAGCTCTCGACGAGTTCTACAATTTTATAGGTGATAACTTTTTCATTTGAAATCTTTTAGATATTCAAATCTATGATTCAAATCTCAATTAGCTAGGCTCAAATGGAAAGATATGCATTTTCCAATAGAATTGATGCGTAGGTGAGTTGGTAAAGGAGAGCACGCGTGAAGGATAGGTCTTGGGTTCGAATCCTAGCCGCCAAGACACAAAATCAAAAAAAAAATAAGTAGATAAATAGATAGGATGATAGATTAATATTTGAAATTTTAATTTGGTACATAAAACTAATGCCACATATACAACGATGTGAAGTGTTGCAATATGACTTTTTGTCACATACATTCCGTGGCAACATCTAAATTTATTACCACAAAATAAAAATCGTTACAATAACCTATTACCACGCTATTTATTACCACGGCTAGCAATGATTTTACAATTGTGGCAACATGTATCTATTGCCATAATTTTAATATTGATGTCACGATTTTTTTCGTGGCAACAAATGATTTTTTTTCTAGTAGTGTATATGAACTATAGCTAATGGCTTCAACAAGAATACGAACCACCATTGTCATGCACAACCAGCTAAGACTAGACCTTAAGATATAAACCCCAAGTCAAATTATTAGCAACAAGCACCATCTCAAAGAAGCATCTCTTAGTATGCCCCCGTCATTCCGAGACAGTGTCGTCATATATACCTTCTGAACTTAGCACAATCACAATCAGCCACAAACATTACTCCGTACAACCTTCTGTAGACACGATCCCTACGAAGATAATATTGCGAAAAGCCAAAAGGCACCTGGCCAAAATCCATACATCTGTCCTATATAAAGAGAAAAAAAAAAGAACTTGAGCATGCAAGGACAGGCTGCACAGGCCAAAGCCAGCCCAGATAAACTTGTGTCTGTCAAAGGGAGGAGCCTAAGCTGTCGATCTGCCATACGTTTTCAGCGTATCCAGTATTGCACCAGTCAGTTGAAACGAGTTTGGACGAGACATGCAATCATGCAGGTCTTGGGATCCATGATTAATTGGCATACGCAAAAGCGGGATCACCTGCTAAATCTCGTTGCACACGATTCGCCAATTCGGTCGAAGACAAATCGCACCACACACCTTTGGTCCACGCTAGTTTGCGCCCAAAATATTTGTGATTTTTGGGTGGTCCAATTAGACCGCTGTCTAATCGTCCCGGGCGTGTAGTGTGTGCAGAATTGTGGCTGGATTTGTCAGATTGCACATCAAATGTTCAGCACTAATCAAGTAGTAAACGTCACAGCACAGGCTGAAATATCTATCTGACAGGAGAAAATTAACCTCATAAATCATATCAATTTGATCCAAATCAACGGCGAAACATACAATGTTTTCCACGAGGCTGATTTAGGACCGTAGTGCATGCAACAGCGGCAGCCGCCAGACAACTATGTATATTTTGTCTACTAAACTATTACTTCCCTTCGTCCTAAAATATAATCATCTAGGACTAGATGAGACATTTACTAGCACTACGAATCTAGATAGAATGTTTGTTTAGATTTGTGGTACTAAAAAATACCCCATTCGATCATTAGTTCTTATATTTTAGGACGAAGGGAGTACATATGAACGAGTAGATAAAACGTCCACTTCGTAGTAGAAAGCAGGGGAAAAAAATATGCTGTATGTTATACTGCATTACAGTTTTCAGAAACTAAACAATAACAAAAATTGAGACCTTTCTTGACAATGGTTTTCAGAGCACCTTTGCAAAAGAAATGGATGTGTCAAGAACATGGCCAAAATCATTGATCTCTCGATGGAAAAAGTTTATCTCTTGCATGTAGTTATCTGTCTTTTGCATGGTGAATGGTACAGGGAGGATGCAGAGTTTGGTCTGATCAGGTAATTCAGGGGCAGGGAAAAAGAGCTGGGAGACCTGCCGTGAGAAAACTGCATGCCACTCACTCTTACCTTTTCTTTTCCTTCTTTCTTTTTATTTTTTTTGTGTGCGTGCAGAGAATACCATAATAATCCAGATTCAGTGGTGCTTGTAGCCAAAAAGAAATACAAAAGGAAAAAAAAAGCTGCATCGTCCCTATCTGAACGCACTACTCTGCCCTCCTCAACGGTCGTGCTGCGTTTTAGAACGACGTCAACTTGAACAGTTTCAGATGCTACGTGTCAGCCTTAATCCGATCTTGAGATTAAATCTCAATCCAATTGCAGGTTTCAGGATGACAACAAACCCTTGGTTCTGTCAGAGAGTAAAAATTCAGAGCAAGAAAACCTGAAAAACACAAAGGTTTCATCTGAAGTTCTGAACCATTGCACATTTGGCCAATTTGAATTTCAAGAAAGTTTACACACACAAAAAAAAACTGTAAACGCATTTTAAGTAGGGCTTTATGCACACAAGCTTTTGACAGACAGATGGGGGCCCCTAAATAGTTGGAGTACAGATTTGTCAATTCCATGAGCACTTAAGCAGAGAGAGGATGCAAGTGGGATGCAGTGGACTGACCATCCATGTCTGAAGCTGCAGTCTATCTAAGCATGGAAACTACTAATGCTACTACATGAACTTATATGTGCATCTTAGCAAATGAGACTTCAGAACCGAGCAGATGGAAACTACTATAGATGTGGCGACATGACGCATCTCATTCGGAATCTGGACTCCCCCGGCATATCAACTCCCACTGATGGGGAGTCTTCTTCTTTCTCCCCATCACTCATGGCATCTTGCAACAACTTTGTTTTCAGAGGGGGGAGAGAGAGATTGACGTGCATGGTGCCACTCAAAGTGCCACGAATGTTTATTTGTGGAGCGGGTTATTCCTGGGTATGAAGGTGCTAAATTTGGTATAATCACGTCATGGTTAGGCCGCGAACGAGATATTAGGATGTGTTTGGTTGGTGACCTCGAAAGGTTTTGATCCGCCCTTGATGCTGTCTCGGTTCGGAGCAAAGTGAAATTCTGTTGGGTTGGTGACTTTGCAAAAGCACAAGTACACCTATGAGTTGTGACTTATGAACAGGTTGTTCTTAGGCAAAATTTGCTATATGATATCGTGACTTCGTGGTTTTAACTATAGGACACCGCATGAATTGTCTTTTGGGATATAAACATGGTATTTTGTCAACCGACATTGTTCGTAAAATAATAATTTCCGGTTAAAGAGGAGATAAAAATCGGGTGAAATGTCAAAATACCCCTTGACCCACATATCAGCTCTCCCATCTCTCTTCTCTCTCTATCGATGAACAAGGAGTGGTTGGGAGTCTGCAGCTTGGTGTTCAATGCAATCCATCGGCGCCGAGGGGGTTGGCTACTCGACCGCAGATTCACTGTGTAGCGGGACGGACAGCACGACGAGATGGCGGTTCTCGATGTTAGTCATTGAGTCAGCTATCCGGTGCGATAGCAAGGTCAGGCGGGGCTAGACAGTGGCAGGGGTGCGGGATCTTCTGTGTGAAGGAGGAGGTGGTGCCAGGAGGTGGTCACGCGTGGTGTGCCATGTGTGGTGTTTGGATCGGCGATCTCGCTACAGCGGTATGTTGAGCGGGTCTGTGCGGTGGAAGCGGGCCCGGTGGCGAGACTTCACGCTGAGGCAGGACTAGCTGAGGTGAGGTGGCACAATGATTTTTCTACGGAGCGGAGAGCGCTGCTTGGCGAGATGGATGCACGACAAGCGACATTCCAATCCGTTGTTGGTGTTTGGGCGGTGACCTGCTGTGGCAGTGGGACCGAGGATGAGACTCGACGACGAAGTGCGAGAGTTAAAGGAAGAACAGCGGCAAGGGGGGTGATTGGTGTGGCACATGGAGAAGGGCGAGGCAGCTTGGCGCGACGCACGGTTGGGTTTGACATGGTGTGGAAGATGGTGGCACTGCATGATGCTAGCCTAAGCTCAGCCAAGAGAGAGCTCAATGACCTCCCTCTCCCGCCCGCCCGTGTTGCTTCCCGTCGGCGGCAATGATCCCCACGACACCGATGGAGGGGATAGAGATAGAAGAGAGATGGGAGAGCTGACATATGGGTACAAGGGTATTTTTGATATTTCACATAATTTTTTAATTTTCTCCTCTCCAACTGGAAGTTATTATTTTAATGGTGCGGTATCTACCGGTAAATTACCACATTTACATAGTGTCTCCTCCCGTAATTAAGTCACTTTGCACGGTGTCCTACAGGTAAAACCGCTATGTCACAATGTCTTGCATAGTAGCAAAATTTGCCTTTTAATTTCTTACCGTGGCAACTGGGTTTACCGTGAGAGCGTGATAATGATAGGGATCCGGTACCTTGATCAAGTTCAAAAAATAAAACAAAATTTTGAATAATTGGTAAATTTTATCTGGTTTTTCTCGGTAGGTAATCGGGCTTACTTAGAGGTAACCTTGGTTGTGAGGCATCTTACAATTAGCATGCCTCATAAGGTTATAAAAAAAATTCTATGGACAGTGATGCAGAACAGAACCAAACCGTGTGGAAACCTCTGGCTGATATATTATGACTCTTTTATGTGGTGCCATTGTCTTCATAACATGTTTTCTTCATGCAAAAATAAATTATCTTCTCGTGTGTTAATTGCTCTGATTAATAGTTAATGGCTTAGTGATCTTTTTCTCCAGAAAAGTTTTTAGAATCATAATTAATTGAGCACGCTCTATATCTCTATGGCTTCTTTAATTATTCCAGTCATTGAAAAAAACAAATCCAGATGTGGCAGCGACTATTGTAGCTTGCCAATTTATCACATCTTAGCTCTTTTCACATGCTCATACACTAGGGTCACAACCATGGAAGAACCACTTTATTAGCACTAATCTAAGTTTTGTTTGGGAGCATATGTTCCATTCGCATTATATAAGTAGCATTCATTCGATCCTATATGCACTAGGCACTTCGTTGCAAGGTCGGCTAATATATGGATATAAAGTGAAGTAAATTCCCTAAGAATATATACAAATATATATATGTGCTGGCAGAAGAGAATCCAAAGAGATATCTCGAAATCAAGCTAAAAATCAGAGAACTTTTCTTATAGTTACGCTTAAACTAGTATAAGCTTTTAATAGTCCTCATTGCTCAGTTAACTTAAGATTTATTTGACAAAGTAATTAGCGCAGTGTCCAAACAAGAGCATTTCACAGTGCAGATTTTGCCTTTACATAGGCTTAGGGGAGCTTAGAGTGAGAGGAAGTGTTCCAATATATAGGTAACTAAATCACGTGTACTTTGCCTTTAGATGATTGATGCATACGACTTAATAGTTTTTGGCTATTATTCTTCTTGAAAATTCATCGGTCTAGAAATTTCTACCAGATTTAAGTTGTTAGGCCCAAATATTGTACATTCCATTCCACAACAAAGAAGTGTTGTTTGGGTAGTTTGGCATATTCTAAAAACCAAAATTTTCACCAATAATTATCAATACATTCAATATATCTGTCAAATCTAATGAAATAAAATTATGATATATACTATGATGATTGATAATATTGTGAAAATGTACGTGCATTTATAATATTTTGATTGCACTAATTTCAGGAGGCTTATTTTTAAATTGGTGCACATATTTTTTCTCGAATATGAAAATGGTCAGACAAACATACACCCTCCGTCTTTAAAAAAAAAAAGACAACTTCTAAAGATGAATCTAGACAAATTCATTCATTGAAGTTTTTTTTTATGCAACGGAGGGAGTATGTTATCTTGCCCGCGGGAATTAAATTCAGATGGAACTTTAAGTAGGATATATATTTTTTTTTTACAATTTGCGACAGATCACATCGACATGATGCTCACGAATGGAGTATAAAAGTACTCCCTCCGTTTTAAAATGTTTGACACCGTTGACTTTTTAGTATATGTTTGACCATTCGTTTTATTCAAAAAATTTAAGTAATTATTTATTCTTTTCATATCATTTGATTCATTGTTAAATATACTTTCATGTACACATATAATTTTACATATTTCACAAATTTTTTTGAATAAGACGAATGGTCAAACATGTGCTAAAAAGTCAACGGTGTCAAACATTTTGAAACGGATGGAGTAGTATTTTATCTGGAAAAATTGATGTGTTTTTTTTTTACCAACTTGACACGAAGAATTGAGCATCTGCCTAGCTAGCTAGTTAGTGACACTTTAACCATCACCAAAAACGAAGTATATTAGTACTTCCCAAAATACTTCTTCTATAACACCCAGTGCGTTTTTTTCCCCAAAAAACGAAGTCCACCCAAGAACATTCCAATTGACTTTGTATCCAGCTCACTTTCCATGATTTTTCTCTTATTTCCATGAATAACGCATCACAGAAATTCCGAGTGCACTTAACATACACGTTTACCAAGCTCGTAAACGATGCTAAACTTTCTTAAAAAAACATTATATAAGGAATTTCCTTATAATACTATTTTTAATCTAACTTTTTAACTTAATGACATTCAATTTATTCGTTTGTACAACAAATAATTATCACAAATCGTTCAGCTATTTAGCCATTCTTCCCACTCAACACTAAAGAATAGCTAACTATCGCTGGTAAATAATCAACTACGCTAGAAGGAAAAGCACAATACAAAAGGCACTTTTAACTTGCGTATAAGTCTTAAGGGAAAGCTTTTAGTAGTTGCGGCTTCTCACAGAATTTCTAACTCCTATCCAGATTCTGAGAATCCGTAGTTGTAGAATCAGAAAATAAACTAAAAGCCAGAAGCCGGAAAAATCCAACTTCTTCAAATTCTCATAAGCTAGTTACCACCCACAGATTTTTAGAATCCTAAACGGGGACGAAGACATATGACCGATACAACGAGAAATAATTTTAAACTAAGATCTTTTATCCTCCTAGTTCTTTGTCCAAAATCAAGTTCAGGGTTCAGTGACGAAAACGACAAAGAACTACCTAAATTGATTGGAAATTGACTGCGTCTTATAAGTCGCAGCTCGATCAAACAATGTTCTAAAACAACTAAACTATGTTCTAAAATTTTAAATTGTCTACGTCTTGTAACCATAGCTCAAAACAACCAGACCTAACCTCGAACAGTGTTGGTCGCATAACTATCACTGTTCCGTTCATAATTATCCACTTGTAGTGAGTTCTACACCATGCTGGGTGCAAACATTGCAGTGGACAATCACCTCAATCATCGTAAAGCTTCATGGACCCCCTGCTGCCTTTGCACAAAGTGACCCATTTGGATGGCGTCACATTTCCATCCAAATCCAATTGGCAACCGCTACCACAAATAATGCAACAATAAGTCTCAACAAAAAAATAATGCGGCATTAGTGGAGTTTTAAATTTGTGGACAATGGTAGTTCTGGTACGACTCTGTCTAATAAGCTACGTACACAAGATCCAAGTAACGGTGCTTTCTCTGGTCACAAAAATATGTTTTGGATGAGGTCAAACTTTCAACTTTGCATTAATTTATTTTTATATTTAATTAAACTGAACATTGAAAGATCTTGCTCATATATTTGTCTCGAAGAAAACGTACTTCCGTACATAATATTTCGTCATGTTATAAAATACATGAATTTTGTAGATGATATGTTCTCTTGACTAGAAAAAGGTAATTGATTATCAGGTGCTTTGCTCCAATTGATACTGCAGGGGAACTCCATGAACAAAAAGATAAATTTTGCTATAGTGCACTCGAAGTTTTTGTAATTTGCTTGTGAACATCATAAAAAATGTATCATAGTTGGAAGGCGCATTCAAAAAGTAATTTACTAGAGGACACATAATCCATATTTTATTATTTTCGCTGGTCCAATTGAATAAATAATTTTTCAAAAAAGATGGGAATTCTCCTCAGACCATAAGTTTCTAACCTAGCATTGGAATGAAGAAGGAATAATATATATACTACTTCCTCTATCCCAACATATAAGAGATTTTGAATGGATGTAACACATCTTACAACATTTTTGCATTGATATATGAAACTTGTCTTTTTTGGAACTCCACTTCATATGGAGGAATTTAAATGGAATTTTACAAGAATTGAGCTAATATTCCAAAATAGGCCTTAATGTACACTTCTTTTTCGGATAAAGGGCATTTCATTAAGTACATGAAAGCATCCGGCTTCTACACCAAGTGCACTCAGCCAAAATGCAGTGGGCAGCATGGATATGATGTTGGTGCGTGAAAAGGCACAATCCGACGCCGTTTTGCTCTCTGGTTGCTCCTATTCTTGCTTTGTTTAATTAATCTCATGGTGCCTATCCGCAAGCCTGTGAATTTACTGGCTAGCAGAAAGATTTATGCTCGATCCATGAACAATGTTCAATTAAGAGTTGGCAACCGAAAGCAAGGTATCTGAGTAGGAGAATGTGTAAAAGCTAGAGTTTGGCATGGATATATACTTGAATTCATTTCGCGATGAGAGACTGACTTGAGTCAAGTCACGCTAATTATAAAATAAAACCATCCAGGTATCAGCTATAACTTGGAGAAGGGATCTATATATATGAGCCACGTGCATTATCTATTATGATTTTTTTTAAGATGACCTACATGCATTAAACTTTTCCTATTGCTATAATTCATTAAACGTTTGAGAATTTGATCAATACTAAAACTTATTTCCGTTAGTCCCTAAATAAGATCATTCTTGGCAAGTGAGATACAAATTACTATATATAGAGAGAGAGAGGAGGGGGGGACCCAATACATCCCTTATTAATAGGAAAGTCATTGTACCAGTGGGTGGATAGTGAAGGGTGTTGAAGGGATAAAACTTCGTGAATTGTGAAAATCGAGAGTAACTAAATGGATAGAAAATTAACTTATTTTTGGGATAGATATAGTAACTACCAGACCCTAATAGTTGCATGAAGGAGCTAGCTGATCGATATTGAACTCATGAGCAACGTACTTTAGCTGATTAAACATATGTTAAGATGACTTGGCACTTTGGCAGACATATGTGAAAGGGATGAGATGTGTGTCACATGCCCTGATGCTTGCACCAAGTATATATACCAATACCATGATAAGACAATACATCGGCACGTTAACGCCGGCTAAAGATGATATGCATATCTAGTTTTCGCGTGGAACTAATTCGTCGTGAATCGGAATTTGGCAAATGGTATACATGTCTAGGGGCAAAAAGGCTAAAAATCCGACCTACATCCTTAGAAATATTTTATCTCAACTGCAAATATCACACATATTGATGTTGATAGTAAATCTTGCAACAAATATGGACAAATGGCAGACCTAGCTATACCCCTCTCACAGCTGGAAACCCCATCTTTACTCTCGGTTCGCAACCCCGGTCCCGGGTTACAAACCGGGACCCCGAATCCGGGACTAAAGATGAAGTTCATCTTTAGTCCCGAATCCCATGTTCATCTTTAGTCCCGGTCAAAATAATTGGGACTGAAGATATATAGTAGCGCTATGTGGCCCGGTTGGTGTTACTAACTAAGACTTTTTTTCTTTTATTTTTTTCATTGTATTTTTGTTGCTTGCATTTTGATTACAAATCGAGTTGCTCCCTACATCCCCAAATCAAAGTAACAACATCACAAATTCTAAAAAAAAAAAAAAAAGAAAAGTACATCACAAATCCAATGAATCACAAATTCTCAAAAAAAAAAAAGGAAAGAACATAAAAAAAATCTGGTGTTGCCGCCTGCCGAGGCCCTCCAGCAGAGGGGAGGGCCGGCTGCCGCATCCCGCCCGCTGCCCCCCGTGGGCCGCCGCCCACCGCCTACCGTGGGTCACCTCACGCCCGCCGCCCATCGGCCTCCTCCAGGTCTGCCACCGCCACGATTACCGGGACAACAACAATGACAGTGTTGGCCGGCGGCTACCGCTTCTTGTTGGGGACGCAGCTGCCGCCCTTCCTCATCACCGGCTTGCCAAGGAGAGAGGGGATCAGGAGGAGAGGAGAAGAGGGGATCCAGAGATAAGGACAGTGGGAGAGGAAAACAGGGGCTGGAGAGGGGAGCGCAGGAGATCTTAAGGAGAGAGGGAGAGAAAAAGGTAAGGGCGCGAACGTGTGGCGCGCGCTCTCTCTCTCTCTCTCTCTCTCCCGTGCGCTATTTTTTATTTTTCTAGTCTGGTTATTTAACAACCGGAACTAAAGATGGTTGAGGCCTGACACATGCCTAATAACATTTTTAACCGGGACTAAAAATGATCTTTATTCTCGGTTGGTGTTACCAATTGAGACTAAAGATCAAAAAGTACCCCTGGCTTTTGAACCGGGACTAAAGATATTCTTTAGTCCCGCCCTACTCAAACCAGGAGTAATGTGATTTTTGCATGACACAGCAAAGATCATTTCTCCAGTAGTGTCTCCTTTGGCTATACAAAATGCCCAAACCCTACACAAAGTACACAAATGTGGAGGTGATCTATATCATTTCACCACATGCCACCCTTGCATTTTTGTCGAGTTAGCTTGATTAATTCATCGCCCTACTCGCATGGACTAATATATTAGCCATATACGTACATTCTGGTGTTTTCAATAATCTATGCACCTTCGTGCATGATACTTCTGACTTACTGAGCTTATATCATGATGTCTGAACAAATTAAATTTAGGGGAACTCCATTGTTTTGTAGAATATGTTTTGAAAAAAAACTAAATAGACAAAACTCATATTTATACGTGTCCGTTCATGTTTTATTACATTAAGCCTACTTAATCGTATTTGTACGTGTCCGTTGCATGTTTTTACATTATTAAGCCTACTTATTAATCATGATTATATAAATTTACATCTAGCAGGGGCAGAGACAGGCCAGCCTACGGCACTTAATTAGGCTTAAGCCCGACCTAGGCCTAGCTTCATAATCCCATTAAAATCTTATGAAAACACCATGTAATTCGTGAAAAATATTTAAGGTCATGTTATAACTCAACCCTTTACTTGAGAATTTCCAGGTTCCACCCCTGTCGTCTAGTAGAGAGATCGAGAAACGGTAAAGCAAAACTCTAACAAAACAGTCTTTTCAGAAGAAAATGTAGCTCAACAAGATCCAAGGGTGTGTTTAGTTCACGTCAAAATTGGAAATTTGGTTGAAATTGAAACGATGCGATGAAAAAGTTGAAAGTTTATGTGTGTAGGAAAGTTTTGATGTGATGAAAAAATTGGAAGTTTGAAGAAAAAGTTTGAAACTAAACTCGGCCCAAATCAATAAAAATTCAATACGATGGACCGAACTAAAGTCCTCTCTCTCTCTCTCACTCAAGGAGAGGGATGGAAAGGAATCATCCAAAGCTAAGCTACACTGTGGCACACTATAAAAGGGCCATCACCAACCCAGTTTCTCCTCATCCGATCACACACCATAGCCAGAAAAAACACAATCACTCGACCAAACCACACCTAGCTACTACAAAGCTAGTGATCATAAGCTAACCTTAATTAGCTTTAATTAGCCAAGAAGAGACAAAGAGCAAGATCGATCATGTACCACCACCACCACGGCGGCCATGGTGAGGTGGCGAGCCTCCACCTCCTCTCGCCTCCAAACCCTCCCTTCTTCGGCGCCGCCGAGCACCACCACCACCACCACCACGGCCTCATCAACATGGCGCTGCCGCCTCAGGCCTACTTCGTCCCCGCCGCGCCGCCGCCGCCGCCGCCGTTCCAAGAAGCCACGGCTGCGCTCGCCGCCGGCGACGACGCCACCGCCGCGTTGGCGGTGTTTGAGCTGGAGCGCATCCTGGAAGAAGCGGCCGCCGCGGGCGGCGGCGGCGGCAATGGCTCGCCGAGCTCGGGCTCCGACGGGTGCTGCTACGGCCTGCAGGGCGTGGCTCCGGCGGCGGAGGAGGAGCGGCGGCGGCGGCGGATGGTGTCGAACCGGGAGTCGGCGCGGCGGTCGCGGATGCGCAAGCAGCGGCAGCTCAGCGAGCTGTGGGCGCAGGTCGAGCACCTCCGCGGCGCCAACCGCCGCCTCCTCGACGAGCTCAACCGCGCATTGAGGGGCTGCGCCGACGTCCGCCGCGAGAACTCCCGCCTCCGGGACGAGAAGGCCGAGCTCGCCGGCAAGCTCCAGCTGCTGCTCCCGCGGCAGCCGGCGCCGGAGAAGAACGCCGCCGACGACCAGAGTAGCTGCTCCTCGGAGCCATGCAAGAACAGCACTACGACTACCACTGCTGAATGAATTATATTATTCATTATTATTATTATTATCCACCAAATTTTCACTTGAGAGGATAATAATATTAACAATAATATGTTTATCAATAAGAAAACGTGTATAACTAAACAAGGATAATTACTGGGGATGGAGGCATGCATGCATGCATGCGCCATGAGATCGATTTTTCTGTTTCGAGTAGGTTTTTGCTGTGTATTTTTACAACTAATTATGTACTTATACCTGCGGTTAAATTAACATGGATCAATGGATCATATATATTATTTCTATTTACAAGTTGCAAAACTGCAGTTAATAGAACACTAGTAAGACAAAATGATGGGGTAGAAGAGGCATGTACAACTCTAAAAGTAGTAGACTACTTGTCAAAACGTTGTGCAACTATGAAGTTATAAAAAAATAGTGCCTTTCATGTAATGATGTCACGGGGTTCAACTAACTTGTAATGGATTATGCTTTGGGATTGCTAATGGATGGCATACTTTCTTGATGTTAAGTTACCCATAATAACCCAACTGCTGCTGCTCTGTTCTGTAGTTCATTAGCTATTTTACCTAGTTGTATCAAACAAGGTTCTGGATGTGTATCAAACAATTTTGGTACTCCTATATGAATGTTCCCATCAAGATCTGAACCACATATTCCTATTCATTGAGATGCTTATCGAATAGGATTCCAAAGAATCTTAAGGACAAGCCCGGCAACATGTGCCACGAAACAAATCTAGGCTTTTGTCAATACATAAACGTGAGTGTTCATCAAAACAAACGAGCAAATTCAAAAACATAGCATATATATATAATTGAACATGATGTCGACTTACATTGTTTGAGGTTTATGCAGACATGAATTTCACACAAACATTTCGGTCTCAAAGATGTGCAGGATCTCACAGAATCCCAATATCAAATATTAACATAGGATGTCGTACATATATTAATTCATTTTCCACAGTAAAGGAAAAGAAAAGGAGGCACATTTCTATTGCAAATTGTGTTGCTGAAGATAGGAACGGCAGCTGTGCACCAGATCAGAACTAAAAAAAAACAAATCTAGAGACCGGTGATGCATTTGCCATTGCAAGTGCGGTATCAGCCAAAGGATGTCCAGTCCAGGGTACTACGTGTGAACCTGAGGGAGAAAGGCCCCACCAGAGTTGGACGCTCACATCGCAGGACCCAAGCAAACAGTGGTTAAAAGGGCATGGCCCCTGCCCTTGTGCGGCGCACGGTGGAAGAAGCACCAGTGCACCATGCAATGTCTCACGGTGGTGGCAATGGAGATCTCTTTTGCAAATATGAGGAAACAACTGGAAAGTACAAGAGCACCTCAACAAACCGTCGCTCATAGGAGCTATTTTACCTGGTGCAGGTTAGCAGGTACAGTTGCATGAAGATAAGAATGGCTGCAGATGTAGTTCAGGTGTGTTTGGTCATACATCTGTCCACCATGATTCCAGGGGCACTTGCAGATGAAGCTTGCCATGTATGTTGACAGATGCACCGGAATAATCGGCAATGGAGGCCCTGGAATGTTGGTACTACAAACGGAATATAGAAAGTTCAAGATACTAGTACCCTACAAAATAACAGCATTCTGTAGAAAAGGAACAATAAAAAAATATGCAAAGATCATGCATGTGAGTACTATGGTGACAGGTAAAATGTTGGAGACATCCCCCTAGAGGAATAATCTCAATATGAGCATTGTTTTGCATAGAGTTAAGTTCATAGCTATCTATATGCTCAACAGGCCTACAAGAAGAAACTAAACTCTCAAGTTAAATTAGGCCTGTTGATATTTTACATGTTTCAGTTCATTTAGTTTAAGGATAACATATGTAGTTAATAATGTAACTACCCAACCCTCATCCATTAGGTGGTATTGATAGACAGGTGCCACTTGGCAGGTGTTAAGAGTTTTCTGCAGACAAACTGTCCGCTAATTACTTCGACGAGTCTTCACGAACTAGAGATAAATGGTTATGCTTGGCAAAGGAGGCATTTGTCAAAGATGGATAAATGTCCTCTTTAGTACAGCTCTTCTCCCGGCAAAATTTTGCTGGATCTGCAAATAAACTTGAAAACGGGCACCTAGGAAACAAAAGGAAAATGGTTCTTATGATGAAATTTTAGAACAATATTGGAAAAACACACAAATAGCGAAGACAACTCACCTGCTTAACAGAATGGTCTCAGACTGGATAGTCATTTCTTCAAACACATTTTCTGTCCACCAAATGGTGAAACGTTAAAAAAAAAAATCATTGTCAATACGGGGAAAAAAACTATCACTTGAAGTTAATTCATTAGTAAGAAAACAAAAAGGCAAACTCTACTACCACATCTGGTCACTGGCTATCCTTACAAAGTAAGGAAGGCATATTAATGCATTTCTTCGAGATGACTGTTAGGATAGTCAACTTAGCATATCTTGGATTCAATAATATAAATATCTTTTAGTAATGACAGGTTGCATCTCAAGGCCAAAACATGACACAGACTAATTGTGTTTGTTGATTTAGTGGATCATGACTCAGACCATTTGAAGATTCCATGTCAATTGTTGAACCATACAGTTGAGCTTTCTTCTAAGCTAACATGCAGGAAAATGATCTATTAGATATCAAAGTTTTTTTTTTAAAAAAAAAAAGATAATCTAACCAGGCAGATATCTGACTGCCTGAACAAACAAGCAAATCTTCTGTAAACCATAATATGCCATGCCATACTATTGTCATAAGATTGGAGTGCACTGGTACCTTTACCAAAAGCCTTGCCAGAAAAGTATTTGGCCTTCAAACGAGCTGCAAGGACAGCCTGATATTTGTTGACCTTCTCTTCATGCTCTCGGGTTTCCACTTCACTATGCAAAGTAATACAATAATGTTTACTATATGAATCCATTATTTGCCGAGGTGACTAATCAGGAACTTAACTACAAATTAAGAATATACAGGTTCACAACTCCAAATCATTTGACCAAGAAGAAGATATACAAAACAATTCAACACAATTGTTGGAATTGGAAACATGCATTTTCATTTTAGCAGATCAAATAAAGTTGGTTACTATTGAAAACAAAATACAAAAAATCAAGGCCAGGGGCTCTGCTTGGGGGGTTTGCAATCAGTGGGTAAGTAAGTTAGTTGTGAGAGAGTTTGGGAATGGGAATCATGCCCAATTCTGGGATGATGTGTGGTGTGGAGCAGTGCCTCTGAAAGTGTTGTTTCCCAAGTTATATAGCATAAGCAGGAAGCAGGGGAGGACTGTCAATGGGATGTGGTCAGAGGAAAGGTGGAAATGGGAATTTAGATGGCAGTTATCAGTAGAGGACCAGATAAACCAAACTGATTTGGAAGGGAGGTGATTTCTGTTCAGAAAAAAAGTAGGTCGCCCCCATTTTTTTTTATGTAATCCCTATTTTATTTTGAACTCAACACATTTCTATTTTCTCTAACCAGATGAAAAGCATCATTATTAACCATTCCTTCTTGTTCACAGCATTGTTCAAGATTTCAAGTACCACACCCAGGTGCTTGCACAAGATAACGAATTATGCAGGTAAAACTGTTGTACTTCATCTTGCTTATTGCCAATATGTTCCAAGCAATAAGTCGACCACATCAACCATGAACCAACTACTGCCCACTTCATCCGTGTCACAGACGAGCAATTAAGCAAAAGACCAGCACTATCGACTCGAAGGCTCGAAGCTAATACAATGGCTGGTTCTTGCGCTCACATTCGCTTACTGAAATATCTAAATTGCAGAGATAATCATTCGTGGCGACAATATAACAAACACAATTACCTCAAAAAAAATATAACAAACACAAAGCACGCATTGCAGAAAATCAGAAACGGCCAAGAAAAAGGTGGGGAGAGGGGCATGCAAGAGGCATTTTACGAGTTCTCCGCCGGAGAAACGCGGGGCCTGGACTCCTGCGCGTTGGAAGCGCCTGCTCCTGCTCCTGCCTCCTGCGCGGGTGAGACGAGAAACCCTAGGTGTTAGGTTCAGCGAGCTGGGGCGGCGAGACGAAGGGAGATTACCGCTGGTCCGAGAGGGGAGGGCACGATACCTTGACAGGGTGGCGCTCCGACAGCCAGGAGTAGACCACGGCCGGCGCTGCCCGCGGCGGCGGAGCGCCGGCGGTGGGGATCCACGGGGAGGACGGCATTTGGAAGGCCGGCGATGACTAACGAAAGCGGCCGCCGCAGAAGAGGTTTTGGGAGTTCGATCTGAGTTGTTCATCTCAGATCCGGCGGTTGGTTAAATAATTGCTTTTTTTAACCACTAAAAGCAAAGGTTTCAAACTTTTTTTTTTCAAACTTCCAACTTTTCCATCACATTAAAACTTTTCTACATACAAATTTCCAAATTTTATATCACATCGTTCTAATTTCAACCAAACTTACATTTTTGGCTTGAACTAAACACAGCCTTTCTTAAAACATTATTGTTTTTCTAAAAAAAACAAATAGAGCTCTAGATGAGCACAGCTAAGTTTTTTTTTTTTACGCTCAGGGCCTATTTGGTATAGCTTAAGTTTAACCAAGCAGTTTTAACTTCGTTTAAAAGGGAATGAAGCAGACTGAAGTGATATTACAAAATAAGCTAGAGCCATTGAGTTGGGTTTAAGCTGCTTCATAACTAAATTTAGGCGCGCAAACATGCCCTGATGTTATACTGTGCAAATTTCCTTTTGGATTAGATATAGACGAAATTACTTCAAAATAACTATATAGACAATATAATGATGTAAAGAAAAAATAAATAGGGATCCTATGAGGAAACATTTGAATTACTTTTGAACTATAAATAAAATGAGACTTAATTTCTATTCATTAAGTTTTCAGTATGTGTTCTTGTGGTGGAATATGTTCACCCAGATTTAAGTTTTAAATTTAGTATATGAGCTCACATTTACAACTAATTATTCTTTTAATGATAAGTGACCTACTCATCAATAATGAGATATGCCTGGGACTTTCAAAATATGTCGGCTTAATCTTCGATAGGTGCTCACTGGGCAAAGTTCGTGAATCTCAAAATATGCCGCTTTAGTCATTAAAGGTGCTTATAAAGATATGGTATATGTGTGGGTGAGTGTGCACGCGTTTTATATGAGCATGTGTATATATTGTGTTAAAAAGTTATCATCTACTCCTTTTGTCCCAAAAAAATGAATCTAAAGCTGAATGTGACACATCCTATTACAAAGAATCTAAATAGAGATATGTCCATATTCATATAAATAGAATGTGTCATAATTGTCTTTTTATGGGACGGAGGGTGTAGTAGTATAGTGTTGTAAAAAATGGAATAAGTTCACTTGAGATCCCTTAACTTGTCAACGAATCCGATTTTCATCCTTCAACCGGAAAACCAGATACAACGGCTCCCTCAACTATCAAAACCGGTGCAAAGTAAGTCCCTCAGCGGTTTTGATGGTGATTTTGGCAGATGTGGCATCTACGTGGCCGGTTTGACTTAGTCCTCGTCCTATGTGGCGGTGACGTGGCACTAGGAGCAAAATATAAAAAATTGAAATAAAAATAAAATATGAGGCCCACATGTCAGTCGGACGAAAGAAAAACAAATAGTGGGACCCATCATCTCTATCGACAGACGACGAGAGAGGAACGACCGGCGCCTCCTTCTTTCTCCCTCCTGGCCATCCTTCCTCGCCGGCGAGCGCGCACGGAGAGGCAAAAAGGCAGCGGCCGGCGAGGAAGGCGGAGACGGTTGCTGGCCGCCGCCCGCTGCGCGCTTCTTCCTCCGCCCGTCGCCGTCGAGCCCCGCCATTGCCGACCTCCCTGCCTCCTCCCTCCCTGGCTACCTCGCCGGCCGCCGCGCGCCGCTCCATCTTCTCCTGTCTCCCTTCGGCCTCGTAGGCGACGGACGCCAAGGCGTCGCGGCCGCGTGCTCCTGCGCCCCCGCCACGCTCCTCATGCTCTCCGGCGACTCCTTGTAGCACAGCTCGTTCAGCCCGATTGCCGGGAACGCCTGTGACAACCCCGCCATCACGCGGCGGCAGGGCCGGCCCTGGCCCTATGCAGCCGAGGCGACCGTCGGGGGCCCATGATGGTGGAGGGGCCAACACCTAATACTAGTAGTCTAGTACCTCATCCGATCTCATCCGATATTGAGATCAATGATTTTTATTCAGAATTAAAGGTGTGATTCTTCGATGTTCGCGCCTGAGATTCTGAAGTTCGTTATGGATGCAGATTGCTATCCAAATGTTTTAGTTGCCTATCAAAATCTATTAACTGTACCTATGACGGTAGCTTCAGCTGAAAGAAGTTTCTCAAACTTGAAGTTTTGAAGAACTATTTGAGATCAACTATGTCACAAGAAAGGTTAAATGGCTTGGCTATGTGCTCAATTGAGGATTTTATTCTTCATTAAGTTAATGAATAATGATATTAGTTCCAAGTTACAAATATATTGTTATTTTTATTTCTTCATAATTACCAGACATGTTAAATTTAATATATGGATGTATTTATTATCGTTTTGCAAGTAAAATTATTATCTATATATCATAAAATTTTATATATAGTTTAGAGGGCCATCACGATGAGTTCGCTTAGGGCCCTCAAAATCATAGGACCGGCCCTGCGCGGCGGCAGGAGCGCTGGGGGAAGGGGCTCCGCGCGCGGGGCGCGCCCGCCTCGAGAAGCTGCTCCTCGTCTCCATCCATCCCCAGCTCTTCATCCCTCCCCTTTCTCGTGTAGCCGTAACCCAACTGCTACTCGCTCCATTTTATTCTTCTCTTTAATTCGCTCACTTATTCACGATTAAGAGAAGCTGAGATCAAGAAACGTACTTTTGCCTGCGTCCTTGAGAGTTGAGAATTTAAATGACTCAAAGGAAGAAGCAATTGGTGAGATGAAGAGCAGGAAGAAAAGCACAAGCACAAAAGCAGCAGGCAGCTGCCACACCAGCAGCAGCAGTAGCAAGATGGAGCACAACGACGTGGAGAAGAATCGGCGCCGCTGCTGCAGCTGCTACTCCCCGCCGCCATCACCACCACTACTCCACCTCCTCCTCTTCATCGCCGCCGTCGACTTTGACAAGTACAGGGCGCGAGCTCCATCTCGTCGGAGACGGGCGGCGCCATGGCCTCGAACTCTTCCTCGAGTCAACGCGTGGAGTCTGCACCGACGCTGCGGGCGAAGATGAGGAGCAGCTTCTCGGGGCGGGAGGCGCCCCGCGCGCGGAGCCCCTCCCCCAGCGCTCCCGCCGTCGCGTTACCGGCCGCCGCCGCCGGACCTCCCCTTGACCTCCCGTGGCGCCTGGAGGCTGGAGAGAGGAGAGGGGAGAGAGAGAGAGGAGGGGGTGAGAATGACATGTGGGGCCGACGTGGGCCCCACCATTTTTAATTCATTCTTTTGGTGAACATGACATGTGGGGTCACAGTTTTTATTATTTTATAAATTAAATTGCCATGTCAATGCCACATCAATGCCACGTCAGATAAAGACCTGGTCAACTTTGCCACGTAGGCGCCACGTCAGCTAAAACCGCCGTCCAAACCGTCATGGGACCTATATTACACTGGTTTTAACAGTTGAGGGACCTGTTGTATGGTTTTCTGGTTGAAGTACAGAATTTGATTCGTTGACAAGTTAAGGGACCTGAGATGAACTTATTCCTACAAAAATTGCTTCGAGCCCACGACTAGCAGCCCATCCGGTAGTTCAGCCCCATGGGCCTTTACTGCCCGCAGCCCACACGACGCGCCCAAGGCCCAACCCCTGCCTCCCTTTCCACCTTCCGCGACGTGGCCGTCGCTTGGTAGGTTAGCGTCGCCCGTCTCTTCCCCCCCATGTGATCGATCGCCACCGCCGCTCCCGCCGCCGCTGCTCCCTCCGGTGCGCCTCCCGTGGGCTCGCGCCGCTCTCTCCGCCGCGATATCGCCCTGCTCCGCCGCCTCCATCCCCGCTCTCGGGTAAGCTAACAACGACGGCAACAGCAATCCCGCAGCCCGTCTGGTTCGTCGTGCGCGCCGACAAGGGGGTAGAGCCATGTGCGCGAGTTGAGTATCTCGCGACAGAATCCGTGTGTTTTGGTGTTAGACGCTAAGCCTCCGAGATTAGTTTACTCAAATGTGCTAGGTTAGGATAAGGAACAGGGCGCCATCACCCGTATCGCGTAATTTTCTTAGATCAAAATTAGTACAGGGCAATTGTAGAAAGTCTTGCATCGTTAAACCGGAAGAAGTCCTAAACTACTGATGAACTTCAACCGGATCTGTTTTTTTTTATACTGTTCCATTTCTATCTGAAAACTGAACATTTCAGTTAATATTCTTTACAGTGTCTTGATCAACTTCGACCGGTTCTGTTTTTTTTTAATACTGTTCCATTTCTATCTGAAGACTGAACATTTCAGTTAATATTCTTTACAGTGTCTTGTCAAAAAGTTCGGTCTGTTCACTTTGATGCCATTTTTAACCTTACCAAATTTTGGTAAAGTTGTAAAAAAAGTGGCTACATTTAGTTTGCTACCAAATTTTGATAATTATATAAGAAATCCTGCAAAATTTTGGTAAGGTTTTTTTTGGCATCGAAGTGAACAGGAAAGGGAGATTGGTACTTTCCCAGGAAAGGGAGATTGGTACTTTCTCTGTATCGTTTCCCAACAGGAATGATCCAAACAGTGCCAAAGCTGCTTTTAGACGGCTGCTGGATTCGAAGGAATGATACATGCTATTAGCAGGTGATAGCTGGACTCACTTGTTTACATCTTCTGCTGTGCTTTGTTTATTGTTTCACGCACACCTACATGATTATACTTATACGTTTCGATGATGAAGATTTCCGGTGGCAAATCATTGGCCTGGGGCTTAAATGCAGCATGTTATTGCCACCACATATAGAAGATGCAGCGTCCTGCCATTGTTTAATTCTTGTGCTAAAGTATAGCAGCTCATTGCTATGGTTTGGTGTAAAAGTGGTGCATTAGCTGTACTCATGTTGCCCATTTTCATATATTCTTCCAGAACGTGATCCTAATTTTCTGGTTTGGTTTATAGCTAGGGGGAGGAGAGAAAATGAGGGAGAGCTGGTTTTAGTACATAAGCCAGCTTACATCATTGTTGTTCTGTTTATGGCTATTAATTAGACCGCTCTGTGAGATGGACAAATCATTGTTTCCACCCTGTCTACAACATGTGCAGCAATTGCTGCCTTAATGCTGCATGAGTGGTGTGGTTAGACAAATATTCCCCTCCTCTGGAGTGTTTAGGTCACATAATTCTTCTGGTGCATTGTTATATACTTACCACATGATGGGCATCGAACAAATTAGTTCAAGCCAAGTCACCTGCTCTCAGCATCTGCTTAGCGCAATGCTAAAGAATGTGAGTTGGCAAGCAAAAGTTTCAGAAAACTAGTAGTATCCTCAATGTCTGCCTCTGGTACATGTTACCATTTCTTTTATCATTGGATTGGGTTTAGGTACTAGTCATGAATCATTGTGGCATTGGGCAGAAAGATAAAAGTGGGGTGATTTTTCTTTGTCGAAATGTGATGCGTGCGATTTTCTTAGCAGAAAGATAAACATGTGTGCCGTATGTACCATATATTTCTAATAAAGTTGTAATAAAATATGCATGAACGCTTCTGACTTTCTAGACACTGGGAAGCAGAGGAGAATTAAATTAATTGACCTAGCATCTTCTTCTCTCTTTGCTGCTATTGCAAATGCTTCAATGCTTCAAACCGTGTGAGAGGAAATCTACCTGGACAGAAACTTTCAGAGTAGGAGCAGTGTTCATTAATATCTTAGTAGAAACATAGGAGAAGATTGCAAGCTCTGCAAGCGACATTAAAGGCAGGGCATTGAAGAATAACCGAAGGTTACAGTAGATTTACATGGCGGCAACAGTTAACCTACTACTGGGTGGTCAACCATGGGAGAAGCTCTATGGAAGGCAAAAACAAGGATCCAAAAAAAGCCTTCCTTTCTCCATGCATGCATACTCCTAGCAAGGATTCAATCTTACCAAGAAACTGAAAAGAGAGATTCCTAGTACAGCGATTCTAATGCATTTTAGAAAGCTATTACCAAAAGAATCTTGTTCTTGATGAGCTTCCTCTCTTGTTCTGGCCTTTCTTGGAGGACTTCCCTTCTCCTCCTTTCTCCGTCTTGCCGGCTTTCTTGCCGGAGCTCATCGAGAATTTGGTGTGCAAGCCATGATCTTCTTCCTCCTCCTCCTCCTCCTTGCCGCCGCCGTCTTCGTCGCCGTCGTGCTTCCGACGGCCGCCGGCGTCATCGCCGTCCGGTGCGGAAGGCACCTTCACTTTGGCCGGACCGGTTGAAGCATCGGAGGCGAGGGAATCGTCGTCGTCGCCATCGCCGTCGTCTTCATACTCCTTGCGGCTTCCCCTACCGCTGATGTAGCCATAGCCATCATCAACATTGCTTCCTTCGCTGCCGCTCCTTTTGCCGCCGCCGTCATCGTCGCCGTGCATGGGAGAGGCAAGGTACATTGTCCACCCGGACTCGCTGCTGTTGCAGCCCTCGCCATCATCCCCAGTGATATGGGATGACTCCATGGCAGAGGAGAGGAGAGGAGAATCAAGAAAGGTAAGAACTGATAAAAACAAGCTAAGCCAAAGGGAATAGAATAGAATAGAAGGAAGGTGAGATAGTTGGAGGAGGGAGCTTTGAGTTTGAGAGAGAATGGATACTAGGAACACTGGCTGGGAAGAATATATGGCTAGCTTCCTTCTTTATTTATGCTTCTCTTCTGGACCCCTCATCAATGCAACATTAAAGAAGACATTGCTCTTGCTCTCTTCTTGTTTGTGCTCCCTCCTTGAATACCCTCAACCTGAGGAGGAGAACATTGAAGAAGCCTCTGACACCCAGCCATCTTCCTTCTCATAGATAAGCATAGGAAAGGAGGGGATTACAGAAGAGGAGATGAGGCAGCAGGAGGAGGATTACTGGAGAGATGCCAGGATCTTTGTTGTGTGTGTGTGTGTTTTCTTTTCCCCTGTGGCTTGCAAAAGGGTGGCAGTGTCCTTAAATGGGAAGGACAGGTTATCCTTCCAACTGTCTCTAATAACTTTGCCAACCATTTTGTTCTCTGTCTTGTCACCAAGCCAGGAGGAGAGGAGGTTGATGTGAAGATATGTGAAGGAATACCTGTTTCCAATGCGTAGCCACAGTGGTCACCTTGTGTTGCCCATGTGGCCTCGTGGTTGGGGGGGCCTGGTCTGCCAAAATCTGCCATGTTGGGGCGCAAGAAGATGGCTATCTATGGGGTTTGTTTGTTAGAATGAGGCAGGCACCGGGTAGTAGTAATAACTCGAATAGCGTCTCCGGTCACCACCTGACCAACCTGTTTTAATGCCATCCCCTACTCAGGCTGGAGTATGCATGATCTTCAGACTTCACAGAGAGAGAGAGAGAGAGAGAGAGAGAGAGAGAGAGAACATGTGTTCAGTTAGTTTGAACCAACCTAGCCAAGCTTGTGGAAGTCGTTGGCATGCAGTGATGCAGATGCAATCATGCAATGGTGGTGCTGTTGTAGGGTTAGTTCTTAACTGAATTGTTTCATGTGCCACATTGTTCCTCCGCATTGTGTCAATGCTAACTGTAGTTTATGTTGAATGTGCCCCTGTATTCTATCTTCTCTTCTTTTTGTAAGCTTAATGTATTCTTTTCTCGGATGCAGGATGGATCTTCACATGCCATATCATCTCCAAATTTTAACTGTGGCGAGGGATCGGTTGACTGAAATGAGTGAAATTGAACTGAAGTACTCCAATGTCCAATCTACGAACAGGTTTGATTGGCAGCGGTAAATCCTCTGAAAGCACATTATTCTGTTCATCCGGTCCTGAATGTTCTATACACAAGCTGACTTTGCATGTCATGCATGCACACATGACACACCCACGAGGCCATGGCCAGCCCAGGCAGCGACGTGACACTGAAAACCTGTACAGTACAGATTATAGAGAGGCCGACGCAGCGAGCTGCTGTTCAGTGCATCACAAACAGTGTCGCACAGATAGTAGATACAGACACCGTAGTAGGAAGATATTGTACACCTTTGCTGCAGCTCACATTTTGAAAAACTTCAGTGCTAGTACATGGAAACAAAGTACTCGGAGCGCTGTAAAAAAAAATTGAGGGATGTTGTAGGATTAATTAGGATCCTTTCAAAAAAAATCTGTAAGAAATCTAACATGGGGTTGAACCTAGAAATTGCTGTTTAGGTAGGTCTGCTCTGAAACAAAGAAGAAAAGGTAGGGATTGCTATTAAACATTTGAATTCTATGGAAAAAGTTCATACAAAGTTGTTTGGAACAAAGGATTGACCCTCACAAAAAGGATTGAAACAAAGGATAATCAAGTTCTTTGAAATTCCTTTGGAATTAGCTATTCTATGAGAGTTTTGGAGGAAAATAAGTACAGAGTATCACATTTATGTTTTCTCCTCCTTGTCCTCTTGAACTACTACGGGTTTTATGTGTCATTCAAACAATAATTTTTAGAGTTTTGTATATTTTTAAATCATGGCAAAATTTAAATAGTGATCATGATGTTCCATTCATGTGTTTTACTAACAGTCATGTGTTGTTACAAAGGAACGCTTATGTCTCTCCCAAATCCCAATATCATGTCTTTTGCTTGCAAAACATCCAACACGTTTGAGTAATTTCTCTATGTTTTGTAATTCCTATGAATTTCGGTTAGACATGGCACCTCATTCCCTGTTTTCCCCCCTTACTTTTGCAATTCAGCAGTGCCCTTAGCCCCTTACCTCCTATTCCACTAGCCTTTTTTGCTTAAGGAAATTAATAAAACAACACAATATGTTTACGTAAACCGCAAAATACCTCCCTACGTTTTTTCATACATTATGTTATTTAAGGACATACGTAAACTGTAAAACATCATCGTATTGTTCAAGGACATACATTTGATCATTCTTCTTATTTAAAATTTTTATGTAAACATAAAAAAATGGCTTGCTTAAAAGATCCTTTAATGATAAATCAATTACATAATTTTTTTAAACATACTCCCTCCGTCAAAAAAAAACTCAATCTAGGGGGGAATGTGACCCATCCTAGATTCGTTGTATTTGGATGAGTCACATCCCCCACTTAGGTTGAGTTTTTCTAGACGGATGTAGTATTTTAAAAATCAATAGCATTATACTCCCTCCGTCCCTAAATATTTAACACCGTTGACTTTTTAAACATATTTAACCGTTTGTCTTATTCAATAACTTTTTAAAAATATGTAAAACTATATGTATATATAAAAGTATATTTAACAATGAATCAAATGATAGGAAAAGAATTAATAATTTACTTTCTCCATCCTATTAAAAAAACAAACTAACATGGATTGATTTTCTATAGGATGGAGGGGTACTACTCAAGGTGATTGACATCTTGTCAGCGGTAAATGATCCATCTTCTACTCCCTCCGTCCCAAAATATAGCAACATAGTTCTAGATGGGACATAACCTTGTCAGCGCTTTGTCCAGATTCATTGGATTAGGATGTGTCTCATCTAGTACTAAGTTGTTATATTTTGTGACGGAGGGAGTATTACTGTAGGTACTCTAGGGTGAACCCGAGTCCATGTCAAATGATCGTGAAGCTAGCAATGTCAGAAGAGGGAGCAAACAGCCAGCCGGATTCTGCGTCGAGCCGTCGGCACGAACGTCGCCGTAGCAGCAGCCAGCAATGCACCCCCCCTCTCTCCTGTTGCTGCATGCCGATGACGGCATCCACAAACCATCATAGGCGTCGCATCCACACCTGTTTCCATCGTCCGTCACCACGTGCAACCCTGTCGCCGCTGCCGGCCCGGCCGGTGAGCCATCCATCCATCCATCGCCGCCCCCACCGCTGGTGTTGACGGCGACGACGTACGTATACCCGGCCGGCGACGACGGCGACCGCCTCCCAATGATGCCACTGATGCTCGTCCTTCCGTCCTTCCCATGCAGAGTAGTCTGCAGCAGTTGATCAGTTCTCGCTTTTGGTTTTTCTTGCAGGGTTTGCAGTTTGGCGCATCTGAGAGCGCGTGCAGGGCCGCACATGGCGAGGCGGTGGTGCGGCGGCGGCGGAGGGGGGAGGGGAGGTGGCGGAGCGGGCGGAGGGGGAGTAAATTCTGGGCCAATGGGAGGCGCCGGCTCGTCGTCGTCGGGTAGGTGAGTGGAACATGCCCCCTTGTCCCCCGCGCCCAACTGGATTTGATGAGGCCTCTCTTTGCAGAGATAGAGATAGATAGAGAGAGAGAGAGAAGAGGGGCAGACCAGCCCTACACAATCTTGCTGCCCGTCTCTGATTCATTCACCGGTCCATTCAGACGCATTTATCGCTTTTTGTTTCTTCCTCTTCTTCTCATCATCATTTGCATCTGCATTTGTACGAGTACAGTAAACTCACTCAGTTCCAAAATACTCCGTATAAGAGTCTATGAATCCAAACAATTCAAATTCATGATGTTAGAATGTGTCACATCCCTCTAAAATTCCTTAATATCATGAGACGGAAGGAGTATCTTGCATTTTGCATTTGTAGGAGTACAATAATATTGCCTCCGGTTTCATGCCCAATTTTAAATTTGTCTTTAGTTTTTTTGTTTGGCTTAAAATAGTTTAGTTTTAGGAATCATTGTATCGAAGTTTGTAAAAATATGAAATAAATACTGTATGTTGTGAGTGGATAAAAAAACAATCGTATTGGGATTTGATAAGGTGAGGATATTCTTTTTATTTATTTTTTTTGTATTGCTATGTGTAGGATGGGTGAAAAGTGAACTTATTCTAGGATGGAGATAGTAAGGCTAACTTTATTCATAAATACAAATATTTAACGCTTGTAACAAGATTTAACTAATTTTTTAAAATTCTAACAATCGATTTTATATTAAAATAAGTTTATAATATCATGGTATTACTTTTTCAGATAAATCTTTGTATCCCATTCTATTGTTTTTACACTAAGCATTTAAGAAGCTATTGATTATCGGAATTTTAAAAGTTTAACTGATTTTTATCTTAAACATCAAATATTTTTGATAGGAAGGAGCGCTTTCTTGCTTCAGCTTAATGGTCAATAATCAATGGATGAAATTTGCGTTAATTCTTCAATTCTTTTTCTGAAGAAATAAGAAGTGGGCATTCTTCGTTTTTACTCTGAAGAAATAGAAGGGGGTAGAGAGAGAAATGTGGGGAACAGAACTGCAGGAGTGAGATGTTTGTTTGTGTAATATTTTTTTTAAGATAATGGTGTTTGTGCGTGCAGTGTCATGCATACATGCGTGCAGCATGTGGCCTTCCGTGCGCTGGTGCGTTGAGGTGCCTGTGGCTGCCGGCGCTGCGGCCACATGCGAAGCTATGCGCCTACGCTTCCAGTGGCAATGGCATGGCACTCTCTATGGCAGCACGCGGCGCGCTTAACGGCGGGAGGTAAGCTGCCGCTCTGGGTAAGCAGTTACTCCTCCTACTAACCAAAAAAACCGAAATCTGACAGTTAAAATCTGAAAGATGCTCATGGTTCCTTTGAACGCTGTAGTTTTCTACTGTACGATTTTCTTCTTTCAGAAAAAAAAATACTGTATGATTTTCACATGAAATGTATTCCCTCTGTTCAAAAAGACTTAAGGCTTTATTGTTTCACTTATGCTCGTGCTCATGCGAACCGTTTATTAGCAATTTAAAAATAATTTATGAGTAACACTTTTATATGTGTGTTCTTGGAGATTCAAAGTAAATGATGTAAATAAAATACGATAAAAAAAATCACAAAATCAACTATAGCATTAAGTTTAAAATTCAAAATTTTGTTTGTAAGCATAAGCATAAATGAAACAATGGAGCTCTTAAGCACTTAAATTTTATTTTTTAAAAAAATCATTTCTACCTTATTTACTTCTGGTCCATAAATCAGTATGTTTTCTCTCTGACCTATCACTTCACAGTATTATTATTTCTTAGGAAAAAGTACGAATTATACCCTTAAACTATCACGGTCGATCAAATTACCCCTAAACTCGAATACCGGATATTTTACACCCCTCAACTATACAAACCGGATAAATAACCCCCTAGCTCAATCCAAAGTGGTTTTAATCCTACGTGACAGTCCAGTTAGCAATTTTTTTTGAAAAAATAGTGTGGGCCCCACCTATAAGACTCTCCCTATCTCTCTCCTCTCACCTCTCTCAATCTCTCTCTAGCTTCCCTCCTAGAACTGGAGCGCGGTGACGGCCGGTCGGCCTGTCGTTGCTCGCTGCCGACCGAAGCCCCCTCCTCGTCGCTCCCGCCGCCGCCTGGAGCACCCTCCCACCTGCTGTACGCGTTGTCGGGTGGGGTGGCGCAGTTCGGGCTGCACCACTGTGTCGTCTACGCCACCAACGCCTTCCTCGACTTGGACCTCGGCTCCTTGGCCGAGTAGCTCGCCTCATAGTGGTGCCTCCTAGAGGGGAGGAAGAGGACGCCTGGACCCGACGCGCTGCCGACTGGAGCATCCTCCCATCCGCGCCCACCGCCACTCGCCACCGACTGGTTCCCCTTTTGCCACGGCGCCTGCCGCCAACCGGAGCACCCACCCAGCCGCGTCCACCGCTGACTAGTTCCCCTTTCCCCACTGCGCCCACTGCCGACCGTAGCACCCACCCAGCCACGCCCCGCCGCTCCAGCCACTCATGTGAGCTTGGCTCCACCACCGTTGTCGCCACCTTCACGCAAGTGTGAGTTCCGACTCTGCCAGCCGCTGCCGCTCGCTGCAAGGAGGGAGGAGAGTGTGTGTGTGTGTGTGGATCGGGATCGAGGAAGAGAGAGTAGAGACTAGAGAGAAATTGAGATGTGAGAGGAGAAAGATAGTCTTATAGGTGGGGCCCACACTAATTTTTTATAAAAAAATTGCTGACTAGACTGCCACGTAGAATTAAAACCACTTTGGATTGAGCTAGGGGGGTTATTTATCTGGTTTGTATAGTTGAGAGTGTAAAATATCCGGTATTCGAGTTTAGAGGGGTAATTCGATCGACCGTGATAGTTTAGGGGTGTAATTCATACCTTTTCCTATTTCTTATAATAAGAGGTACTTTGATCTTTTATCCCTGCCACTAATTTGTTAATCAATGGCTAGAAATAGATTTTTAGGGTGTGTTTGAGGAGGAGGGGATTGAGGAGATTGGGAAGATACGCAAAACGAGGTGAGCCATTAGCGTATGATTAGTTGAGTATTAACTATTTTAAATTTTAAAAATGGATTAATATGATTTTTTAAAGCAACTTTCCTATAGAATTTTTTTACAATAAACGCACCGTTTAGTAGTTTGGGAAGTGTGCGCGCGGAAAACGAGATGTTTTCTCTCTCAATCTCCCAGATCACCCGGGAACGAACGAAGCCTTAGTGAGATGGCGGGAGTAATTTATTTTCTTTTACTAGTAGTAAGATTTATGCAAAATTCATCAGTTCTAAAGGAGCCCTGAGTACTGGAGTACCCTTTGGCAGTTCTTTGTCGATACTATTGCAAATTGCAAGCCACCATTTTTGCGTCGAATTTTATTTTCATGGCATGTAAACTTGTAAGAAGAAAAATGTGGCACATCAGGCAACGAGTAACAGAAAACTAAGGCTGTGTTTGAGAAGAGGAGATTGGGAAGATACGCAAAACGAGGTGAGCCATTAGCACTTGATTAATTGACTATTAACTATTTTAAACTTTAAAAATGGATTAATATGATTTTTTAAAGCAACTTTCATATAGATTTTTTTTTTCAAAAAACACACCGTTTATTAGTTTGGGAAACTTATGTGCTGAAAACGAAACAAACTGACTCACAATCACCCAGAGCACCAGGAAAGAACACAGCCTAAATACTACTCGTAGTGTAACTATATCGAATTAAATTCTACAAGTTCTGGCATCCAACGAAACGGCCATTTAGTGCAAGATGGTGATAGAAGTGCAACCGGCTCTTTCAGTTTTGTTGCACCCATGCACACTAAGGCCATTTCCAATCCAGTACTGTGTCTATAGTATGAAATAAGCTGCCACCTAGAATTAAAGATGATGTGGCAAGTGAATACATGATGAAAGAGAAGAAAACCAGGTATTGCATGAGACATGGTTTTACATAACATCCAAGACATCATGTGAGATAATTAGCATTTAATTTAAGTATGTAAAATTAATATTTGCATTGTAAGAGTAGTGTTTAGTACTAGTTTCTTGATGATGTGAAGTTTATAGAAACTATGTCTAGTATCTTGGGTTGGGACTGGCCTAATATCCGAGACATTTTTTCGGCTCATTACTCCCATAGACTATTAAATTAAATTTGTGTATTAGAGCGTCTTCAATGTAAAGCGTCAATATTGAGTGCTTAATTAATTTAGTTACGTAATTAAGTAGTACTATCTGTCTAAGAACTCTTTTCAATGCAAACATCTCCTTCTAGGTGCTTATAAATCAAGTAGTTGAGGACTTGAGGTAAGCTTTATATAGGGCATGTACAACGGTCAACTTTATTAGCGGATTCTTTTTATTGCCATGCAAGTAAATTTAATGGCATAGAAGAAAAAGAGAGGAGGAAGGAGAAACATGATTGCTATGTATGACATCGACTTAGATTTAACTCTTAGCATTTATAAGAAAATTTTGTTGCATAAGGATAAAAGAAAGGAAAAGAGAGTACTAGTAAGAAAAAAAATATTTTGGTGCATTAATGGTTAAAGACCATATAATCTCGGTTGTTGTAAGAAGTTAGTCTCTATATGGAATAAAGCTCATACATGACTCTATATTTGTACATGCCTTCACACAGTTGAGCATCTGCTCTGCTAAGCATCGATGCTTCAGGATTAACACCTCTCTTATACTAAGTGGCAAGACAAAACAGTTATTTCTTTATAAGCACATACTTAAGCATCCACATTGGAGATGGCCATACTCTCTCACGATATTTCTCTTTTTTTTTCTTTTATGTAAGTTATCTGTTGACTCTCCACAATGCATTCACCCTCCTTGATAAAATTTACATTGGGTTTCTCCCTAATGTACCTTATTTTTAAGGCTACGCAAAGTGCAGATGGCAAAGAGTAGCCGTCGAGCTGCTTGTGGCCCATGTTTTTTTTTTTAGCGAAACGACACATTAGAGTGCCCTTTTTATTGAATAGAGTGAGAAAAAAAGTTGTACAAACACCAAAACTTTACAAAGAGGAAAAAAATTATAGGATGATCTATGCAAGGTGTTTTGCTTCTACCAGGACCCAAGTTTTGGCCTCCGATTTTCATCATGAGGGACAGCGTTGCGAGCTTCATTTGCTGGAACACCTCTGGTTTCTTGCGGCCCATGTTTGACTCTCAAGAACGCACTCACCATCCTTCTTAATAAAATTGACATTGGGTTACTCCTGAATGTCCCACATTTTAAGTGTGCTTGCTATAATAGTGGTAGGTGCGTGGTTTCAATCCCGAGACCCGTGTGTTTAACTTCTGATACGCTCACACCTTCTTAATTAATTAGTTGGCACCGAGTTTTTTCTTAGTTGTCCAACATTGTGCAGCACAGATGACAAAGAACAGATGATGTCGAGCTACTCGCAGCCCGCATTTGACTCTCTAAATGCTCTCACCCTCCTTAATAAACCCTAATGTCCCATGTTTTTATATTATTTTTTAATTGTTAATGCTTATTTGCTCATGCCAGTAGTTTCTAAGATCCCGGTATTATGGAAATAGATGTAACTAATAACCATGAATAATTTTGAAATGATTATGTAACATATTATTTTAACATCTCGTAGTATTTCGTATCTAAAAGAACATGAATAAATTCATATACAAAACAGAAATGTATATATATGCTTAAGTTTGATGAGCCGATTTTCCTAGTTTTGGGCTCAGATGGGCTAGAGAAGGTTTTAGGCGTCAATTGTTGTTGGCGAAATCCGTTTAGGAAGTGAACTGAACTTAAATCTTTTGCAAATTTTTTCAGGCTGGAGCTGTCGTGTAATCACCTCTATATGCCGGCCCATGCATGTAGAAAGCGAGAGTACTGCGAAGTCAAAGTGGGGGACATGAGCCGTAGCTGTTGTTTTCTCTTGCAACCGCGTGATCTGGTGAGGTCAGAGTCGTTGTGCTCCACGAGTGGATTACCAAACTGCAATGTTATTAATGTGTTACCGTGCAAGAAGCCAAAGTGCAAACGGACAAGTACTCACGCAGGAAAATTCGTGATTGAAATTCGGACTTTCAGAGTGACTGGAACAAGGTACGTAATTTTCTATGTTGTTTGAACGGTTTCGTAATCTAGTTGTTTGTTCGTCAAAACCTTTTTTAAGTAATCTTATGTAGCTCTTGTGTAGGTGTAGGTGTGTAACTCTTGGCTATGTATATTCCTGGTAGATGTAGAGGTAGGATTTAATCAATCCGTTTTCTCTTGTAATAATATTTTTTAAAAATATATTTATATAAAGAATGAAATAAAATGCTCTTTCTGTTTCATATTATAAGTCGTTTGACCTTTTTTTAGTTAAACTATGTTACTCCCTCCGTTTTATAATGTAAGTCATTCTAACATTTTCCACATTCGTATGGATGTTAGTGAATCTAGACATATACATCCATATGAATGTGAGAAATACTAGAATGACTTACATTATGAAACGGAGGGAGTAAGTTTGACTAAGTTTATATAAAAATTTAGCAACATCTGAAATATCAAATTAGTTTCATTAAATCTAACATTGCATATATTTTGATAATATGTTTGTTTTGTGATGAAAATACTACTATATTTTTCTATAAATTTGGTCAAATTTAAAAAAGTTTGACTAGGAAAAAGTCAAACGACTTATAATATAAAACAGATGGAGTAGCATTTTAGTTCAAATTCAAAACGTCATATTGGTAATTGGTATGTCCAAAATTATCAAGTTCTGTTCACCAAGAGCAAGAACATTTATCCCTTGACTTAGCTTGAAGGGATGCTAATGTCCTTGTGTCATGAACATGCTGTAGGGGAAATCTCTTGCAAAATGGAAGGATAAATACCGTTTACACTGGATGGTAGGGTACCAACCCTTATGATAAGTAAAATCATTGGCGTGAAGGGGAATATTCAATATTAGTGCCTGTCCAGTGTCAATGTCACCAAAGATTGTAATCAGAACAGATCAGCTTACCTGAAGTCAACCACCGGGTTTTTCTCAAAGTCTGGTTCCTAACCAACATATAACAATATGACAAAGAAAGAACATACAATACCCAACAATGGAGAGAAATTACAAATTCTCTCTCTCTTTTTTTAGAGGGGAAGTTGTAGCCTCTGCAGGCTTTGTAAATTAACAACCTCATGCTTAGTATTGACAGCTCTTTTAAAAAAACTCCTATTTAGTGTTTGTTAAATCTCGCAGGAAATCTTGTACTTTTGGACAGGATCCATGATACCCGTTCTTAACTGGGATCAAGTCAACCTTTCCTCTTTGTTCAAGCAAAAGATCTTATTTTTGCATTGGTGTTCCATGTACTGCACCAGACTAAACTTCACCTGTTGATCACCCTTGTCTTTCATTCTCATAACTATATAATTAGCTAGCTGCCTAGCTGTGATTAACAATAACTACAGAATGCAATGGAATGAAATAAAAAGCATAACTTTCCTTATCACTGCAGGCCTTAATAAGTTAATATCTTCTCTTACTCCTCCGTCCAAAAATATATCTATTTCTGGTTATAAATTTATAATTACTCATTCTGTCTTAAAATGCAATTATTTATAGCTAGGAATTTAGATTATCTAAAATTGTGGCTAAAAATAGCTACATTTTAAAATGGGGAAGAAACTATTATCCTCTTGATCATCAGCTACACTTTGCAGTTTGCTGACTTCTTCTGTGGCAGATACAAATGTGCCTTCTAGCAGTTACTGCATTGTCAGAAACCCATGCATGCAAGGAAACAAACAATTGTGTGGGTGAGCTCAGTTAATTGCTACAGTACTCTATCACCAATACAAAGATCAAATTGGTGACATAAGACTCTGGGCCAGCATAGTCACTGCTTGCAAAAGATTTTTTTTGATGGGTTTGCCCATCAAACAAGCTTCATCAGGCAGGCAATATAGAAATATCAGAAGCCAATTAGCTAGCATAAGTTTCTTTCAGAAAAAAAAAATAGTTAGCAGCATAAGCCATGCACCTTAGCTTGTTGCCGACGACAAATGATGCAAGTTTAGAACACAGCCATGCAAAAAGGAGGAGCAGAGAAGAAAAGCACAAATTTTGACAATTTGACTCTTTGCAAAAACTATTTTTACAAATGAACCGCTGCCAAAACTTATTTCAAATCTGACCTTTTTGCTCAACGCCAAATCATGTGGCGCTGAACTTAGACATCTCAGCGCCACGTCAACTGGCGCTGAATGCCGTGCCACGACGGATGGGAGACTAAGTCAGCGTGCCAACGTACATTCAGCGCCATGCTATTTGGCGCTGAGGTGTCTAAGTTTAGCGCCACACGATTTGGCGTTGAGCAAAAGGGTCAGATTTGAAATAAGTTTTGGCAGCGGTTCATTTGTAAAAATAGTTTTTGCAAAGGGTCAAATTGTTAAAATTTGTGGAAGAAAAGGACTTGCATTGACTTGTTTAGTGGGTTGATCCATCCTCTTCCAAGCTAGGTCCTACTACTCCTCTTGTGGGTTTAGTTGGCTCCATGAATTAGCCTTTTCATTAACAAATCATGAAGCAGTTTAGACTAAACCGCAATGCAAAGCACCTTTCTACCTAAGATGAAGTTTACCTTATCCCATGAAATTGAGGCATCAACCTTGAATGCCCCCACACTGATCTCTCTTGAAGCCAACCACCATGTAAACATAGACAAGCTCATAATGTTCTGAGGCAGACTAATGATTTCAAATTGATTAGAGTTGGAACCATAAATCATAGTAGTATGCTATGCTATAGTGGCATTCAGTTTACTCCATAGATTCTGAATATTTTCATACTCAGTAAGGTCTCATGTATATCTTCTTTTTCAGAGATTTTATGAAAAAAAAATTATCTGTAATCCTTTTTGGTCAGATAGTTCTTGCCTTTTTCAGATCAAGCATTCCACAGGCATTCCCCTTGTTCTTTTCAGCCAGTACACCATGGACTGTTCCAGTACAGTTTTAAATCACAAGTTCCTACCAAACCAATCTACTTTTCAAAAGAACAAGGGTGCAGAACAACGAGATTGGGTCCCAGTAATTTCTCAATTTGTTTGTTTCCTAATGTATGTGTGTGTGCTGCATTCTACTTGATCCTGGTTGTTGCTAATGTTGGACCATTCACCCGGCATAGCTCTGTTCATAAACTGTGCCATAGTTCCTGTAGGAATGAAGAATGAACAAAAAAAAAAATCATAAACCGTTTAGAGCTCTGTTCTTAAAACTTAGGAGTAACTGAATTTTTTCTCCTGTTTTCAGTGTGAACTCTTTCTTCCGTCGACGTGTATCTCTTCTTTATCAATGAAATGAGGCAGAGCTTTGTTTCAAAAACTGAATAAAACTCTTCAGATTCCTGAGGGAGTAACTGAACTGTTTGAGCAAAGTTTCTATCCTCCAAATGGAGCCCAATTGGTAGCGAAAATGCAGTAAGAGGATTAATCACTTAACTAATTAACGTAGCTTTTTCATGAAGTTAAGTACTGTACTACTCTAGATAACTAACTGAAATATACATTCTTCCTTTAGAACAACCACACCATGACATCATTCTTCATCTTCTTTCCCTCAGTGAATCAAATCCAAAACATCATCAACAGCATTAATTACAGTCGCACAAAAATACTACGGCGAAACATCCATTCTTGCAGGGAAGCCTTTGCTCCCTTTTTGTCGCCTTCGATCATTGACTGAGCTGACCAAATCATCATGGAATACGTACACTACTTCTGCACACTTTCACATTGAATGCCAGATCTGCAAAATCGACCACAAATTCCAAAACAATCTGCTGCTATGGTTAGGACACTGTTCATGATGCTAATTGCTGTCACTAAGCTGCAGGTGGTGATGGTGGCTTGGCATTAGAGCAGATAGAGAGTAGTTTAATTAATTATATGCTTTGCTCAATCAGGTCAAAGATTCACATATGCCCAATTAATCTAAACCTGGACATCCGTACGTATTTGCAAGAAGTACCTGGAAACATGTCAGTTAATTAACTACCAGTGCTTTTTTTTGTTCAGAAACATGATAAGGATTTCAGGCTCGTGTGGTCTAAGAACAGCCGTA
The DNA here is from genome assembly GCF_000147395.1 of Oryza glaberrima. Lineage (NCBI taxonomy): Eukaryota > Viridiplantae > Streptophyta > Magnoliopsida > Poales > Poaceae > Oryza > Oryza glaberrima. The sequence goes on along the minus strand of NC_068333.1, from coordinate 21,226,776 downwards.
TATACGGGTCTGTCTGTACACTGGGTAGCAGCATGACACAATCAACCGTGTAAAATTGTAATTATTTTTTTTTTGGCAAGGGCCCGTATAATCTTCAGCTTTTGTCTGAAGAGAGCTAGCCTATGAGCTATCCATTACTATTCATCACAACTCACAAGACCTAGACCTCTGTGAGTACCTGGATTTCTGAAAATTGTTGAGCAACTTCAGCTTCTATGCATAATATACAAGTGCCAATTAGGAGGTCAACTACTAGCCTGCTGCTAGTAGCCCTGGTCAAAAAGAAAAAAAATCAATCATTTTTTTTAGAAGTTTTGAGGTCAACAAAAACTCCAGTTTGTCAGAGAAATATATTGGAAAAAAGCAGGGCTAGATACATCAAAAGCTCTATATATGTGTTCGCTTACATCTCATCGTTTTACCTACAGCTGATTACAAGCCGTTACGCTTATCAGCGATAAAAAAATAATTTACAGTCAAAACTCTTAAATATGTGTTCTTAGCGGTTTAAAAGTAAATATTGAAAAATAAACTACAACGAAGAAAACATCAAAATCAACTCTATTTAATTTTTAAAATTTAAATTTTATCTATAATTAATAAGCTAAAGAGTAAACGATGGAGCATGTTTCCCATAACATTTTAACTCATACTGTTTTCATACTTCTAAACTAGCCCTACAAATGTTGAAGTCGATGCGGTTAAATTCTGCTAAAATCTGATTGGGCAGCATTTTTCTTACAGCAATATTAATACAAACTAACAACCATGCTGTGTACCGTACGAACAACCATGCAGAATTTGCAGCATGGTCGTCAGGGCTTTGCATGCATGCATTGCAATCGGAGACCTGACCTTTCACATGTGCCTTCATCAGATCATCTCTGGTGGTGGTGCCTGCAAAGCATGATTGTTCTTCGTCATCGATCCCTCATCTATCTGCAATTCTGCATTGCATTGCATTGATAAATTAGTTGGGCATTTGGACATTTGCAGTTTGGGGGAAAGAACTGTAGTTAGTGTACCTTCCCGGCCGTATGGTCAGCGTCAGAGCATGCAAGCATAGAGCTGGCAACAGGCTCCAGTTGACAAACAACTCCAAGAAAAGAATACGCGAGCTTAATTAGATTGCCCGTCAGATATCATGGAAGCTGCACCAGCTTAATTAACTTCAACATGTCTTTGATTATCTGGACTCTGGACTCTGGAGTGTATAAGTGTATTTATCATCGAAGCACTGAAGGGCATGATATGCTTGGGAACAAGTACTTTGGTCCGTTCTTTTCTCCAACAAGAGTTGGATGAAAATTAAGATTTTCGTGACACACTTTTCAAACTACTAAACAGTGCGTTTCGTGCGAAAACTTTCTATATAAAAGTTGCTATAAAATATTATATTAATCTATTTTTCAAGTTTGTAATAATTAAAACTCAATCAATCATACGTTAGTTCCACCTCGTTTTGCGTAAAAAAAACTTAATCTTAATCTTCATCTTCAAGAGAAAAGAACACCACCTTTGTGTGGTCATCGACTCTTTTACCCTCTTCAAGGTGCAAATTTGACCACATTTTCATAATAGAGTAAATTTATAAAATCTAATAAACCTATGAGGTTATGAGAATAATTTTCCAGACAAATCTACATATATTACTTTTATGTTTTGAAATGAAGTATTTTAGAAATTATTAATAGTTAAAGTTTCGAAAGTTTGACTAAAAAGTCAAACATCATACTGCAGGATTTATGTTTTGTGTTTTTTTTGTCTAACCTTAGGTGTGCTCATATTCAGTAAAAAAAAGAACTTTCTAACTCTACCCCTATTCAGTTATGTATATGCAGCGCTCTTTCAGATTTCGTTCAAAAAAGAGAGAGAATTTTCAGAATTTTTCTCTCTAAAAGGCATAACTTTTCAATGCTATTACCAAGCCCATTACAAAGAAGATCATGTTACATCACCGCGGTTTACCACAGAGAAGAGGAGAATGCAGAGATGCAGGGTCTTGCAGTTCTCGTTCAAAAAGAAACACAAACATTTCAGCAAAATAAATTTCTGAAAGGCATAACTTTCCAATGCTATTACCAAGCACATTGCAAAGAAGATCATGTTACATCACCACAGTTTTTACAGAGAGAGGAGAACACAAAGATGCAGGGAGAAAGTGAGAAAGTTCAGGCCTTTTAGGGGGGAGGGTGAGACAGGTGATCTGAAGGAACAGCAAATCATAAAATGTTTGCGTGCATGGGGTGCTAATCAAGCGTCCATAATGAAACAGTCCACAAATGACGCAGGCAATTAACCATTAATTTCTCAAAGCGATGGAAGAGTGAAAGAAAGAAAGAAAAAAGATCGATTTGTTGGATGATCTGATGGGAGGAGTTGCTGCTGCTGACCTCGGATTAGTTCAGTTTCTCTCTGATCAAGTAGTAGTAAACACGAAGACTCTTTTGACAAAAGCTTGGCCCAATTCAGTTCCTTCACCTTGACTCCAGTGCAGGCAGCTGATGCCAAACTGCTAGGCGACAAACCTGCATGAACTCATCCAATCATTATATATTTACGTGCTACGTGCATGTGTATGATGCTTGCTTGTCACCTAACCATCAATCCATCAAACATGCAGTCAAGGTGTATTATTCAGTATATCCACTTCTGAATTGTAACAATACATACAATTAGTGTGTTTTACATGACTGAATGATGCTTTGTAGTATGATGCAGAGAAGTGCTAACTTCCTTACACTTAGATAGTTACATGTATGAAGGACAGAAATATACGATTGCAAATCTTCAAAGCATTTCTAATTGCAAATTTGTTGGTGTACATGAACATGAAATTCTAGTTAATACCTGAATTTTCTGTAATGGGACATACACAGGCCACAGTGTTGCAGTCATGGACAGGGTTTACCTTCCCGTTTTGGAAGTGATAACCGCTCCCCACTGGTTTGCCGAAAACCAGTAAAAACCAATAACTTTTGGTCAACTCCGTAAAAATACTAGCTAAAATCCATCGGTTTTACAAACCGACCATCGGCGGTTCCACGAAAATCGATCGGTTTTGTTAACCCTGGTCATGGAAGCATCAAGCATCTTTCCCGTACATGTGTACACAATAGAGTTGTGACATGTGGACACAACAGTTAATCTACTACTATACTAGTATTCTGAAACTCTGAATTTGTGGAGCTAGTCAAGTAGACAGATCATACTATTCCGCAATTTCTTTCAGTGGGACACGAACCATGCTATGCTCTCTCTGGGCTAACCTAGCTAGCTCTTGGCTGAAATTTCCAATCATCTTGCGTGTGCAAGACAGCAAAGTCTCCTCTGCACAAAGTAAGCGATTTAGCTGCAAAATCCCAATAGAAAATTTGCAAAAAAGTTTGATGCACTCCTACTACGTATAGAGAGACAAAGACCACACGTAGGGGACAGGTTCTTCAGGTCCCAGGCTTCAACCAGTATATATAAAGCATTAAGCAGGCAGACATCTTCTTCAGGCCACCACTTCAAAGCTAAGGATCAGAAGCACTGATCGATCAGCATTTTTCAGCTAGCTGATCGATCAGTTGGGCTTCAGTTCAGTGAAGTTCTTGACATGGGAAGATCACCTTGCTGCGATGAGAGTGGCCTCAAGAAGGGGCCATGGACACCGGAGGAGGATGAGAAGCTGCTCCACTACATCCAGAAGAATGGCCATGGCAGCTGGAGGACACTGCCCAGGCTTGCAGGTACAGTTCTTCAGTCCCCAGCTCCAAACTTCTTCAGACTGTCAGTTTGTCAACACAATACCAACTCCACTGCACCTGAATTAAGAAGTGCTTTTTTAAAAAGCAATAATTCAGATTGATATGTAACTGCAACTGAATTCAGATGTTGTTACAAATTATAGACTTGAATTTAGAGTACAATGCCAATAGAGTGGCAGACACAGAGGAAAAAAAATTCATGATTCGAAAAGCACTCATTTGCACAATGATTGTAGAATTTAACACCTGATATCTGAATCTTCTGCTGATCTAGCCTGATCAATGAACACCTTGTGATTCGCAGGTTTGAACAGGTGTGGCAAGAGCTGCAGGCTGCGGTGGACGAACTACCTGAGGCCGGACATCAAGAGGGGCAAGTTCTCCCAGGAGGAGGAGCAGACCATCCTCCACCTCCACTCCATCCTCGGCAACAAGTAGGATTATTCCGTCCATTGATCATCGATTCGATCGATCGATCGATCGCCATGAGAGCTCGATTTCTGAGCTTGCAATGGATTTTTTGTTTTGTTTTTGCAGGTGGTCGGCGATCGCGACGCACCTGCCGGGGAGGACGGACAACGAGATCAAGAACTTCTGGAACACGCACCTCAAGAAGCGTCTCATACAGATGGGGTTCGACCCCATGACGCACCGGCCGCGCACCGACTTCTTCGCCGCGCTGCCGCAGCTCATCGCGCTCGCCACCCTCCGTGACCAGCTCGCCGCGACGGCGTGCGGCGGCGGCGGCGGTGGCGACACGGCGGCGGCGGCGGCGGCGCAGATCATGCAGGGCGCCGGTGGTGGTGGTGGTGGTGGTGGTGGCGCCGACGTTGCCATCCAGGCCGCCAAGATGCAGTACCTGCAGTGCCTCCTCCAGTCCGCCGCCTCCACCATCGCCTCGGCCGGCTCCGGCGGCGGCGGCGGCGGTGCCATGTCCGCGCACGACGCCGACGCGGCTCTCGCCGCCGCCGCCGCCGCCGCGGCCACCTGCTCGTCGTCGCCTGCAGGCAGCTCTGTCCCGATCACGCCGACGGCCGTAGGCCATTCCGGCGGCGGCCAGACCCAGACGACGCCGTGCGCGTTTTCCGAGGCTCCGGTGATCACGAGCGACGACGTCGAGGCCAACCTGAGGCTCCTCGGCTGCGGCGGCGGCGGCGCCGACGCGTTCACGTGCCACGGTGGCTCTCTGCCGCCGCTCGCCGATCTCTCCGACGTGACGACGACGACGATGACGAACCCGTTGGACTGGTGCAGCGCGACGGCGTCGGCGTCCAGCTGCGGCGGCGGCGGCGGCGCGAGCAGCCCGTTCCCGTGGCCGGAGTTCTTCCACGACGACCCCTTCATCACTGATTTCCTATGACGTCATGATAATACTGCCATAATAACGTATACGAATGAATATAATACGTACCTTATACCTATATATATACGTACGCTGATCTATTCACAACTTTTGTAAAATCTATACACGTCTGCATGTATAAAAAGTACTACGTATAATTTTTTTTGTGAGGAGAACTTGTACGGCTACACTGACAGTTCTCTTTTGAGACTCTGAAAATTAATTAAAGATTAGAAGCTTCGAATAGACTGGTTTGGAGTTGTCTAATATCCAGCTCAACGAAAAAGGATTGAACGAAGACCAATTTATTTGGAATTCAAGAGATATAGTATAAAGAAAGTTCATAATACATTCTAATTTTTTAGAAGCACAGTACAAATGTAAGCGCTCGTATAAACGTGTGCACACTCACCGTATAAATACACACATGTGCACCCCATCCCTATAAGCACCTCCAAATACTAGGCCGCAAGCGCTCACATAAACACGCACGCATTCACTGCTATGAACACATACATGTACACCCTATCTTTGAACATCGTCAAATACTAGGTTGTATAAGCGCTCTTTTAAATGTGTGCACTCTCTATGAATGCACACACGGACATCTTATTTCTATGAGTACCTTCAGATACTAGGGTGGCATATCTTGAGATTTACGAAGTTACTATAGGCGTCTCACTGTCAACGGGTACGTGACTTACCACTGAAAAATAATTAGCCGTAAATACGAACGCATGTGCCGAGTCTAAGACTTAGAACCCGAGTGAGCAGGTTCTACCACCATGAATTTTACCAGATGAGATACATGTATAAGTGTGTGGCGATGTTAAAACACTAAAGTGCAAATTCGGATAAGAAAGAAATGAAAGTTTCGAGTGTCCTTAGAAGTAAAAAAGTATGGGACTAGCATATATTTATGCCATCATACTTATCTAAATAAATGATTTTTTTTAAGAAATAGAAGGCACAAATATCACAGGCATTTTTTTTCAATATACTCCCTCCATTTTTTAATAGATGACGCCGTTGACTTTTTCTCACATGTTTGACCATTCGTCTTATTCAAAAATTTTATGCAAATTTATAAGATATAAATCATACTTAAAGTACTATGAGTGATAAAACAACTCATAACAAAATAAATTATAATTACATAAATTTTTTTGAATAAGACGAATGGTCAAACATGTGAGAAAAAGTCAACGGTGTCATCTATTAAAAAACGGAGACAGTATATTGGACAGACTATCCAACATCTTTTAATTTCCCACTCGTGTTGTTTATAATGCTATTACTTCTACTAACGAAGTTCCATCCAAGGATGTTGAGAATACATGGATGTTTCATAAGTAGCTACACAGTCAAGCAGACAGGTTTTCCCTGTCGGGTCATCGTCAAGGACAATTTTTCTGTCCGTATTTTGATTTTCCCTGATGGTTTTTGGCTGTCGTGAAAGATACAAAAACGTTTCTGGACGTGATACTAATTTTTTCAACTTGATCTTGTGCCTTAGGTTTGTCAACTTGGCTATATTTCCAACAAAAAAAAAAAAGCTTTGGCTACATTTTTTAAGATAATAGATAAATCAGACGTTGTATCTAAAATGCACAAAACCACCATCAATTATTACAATAGTATAACATTTTTAGAAAGATAAATACGCAAAGAAGAAGCATCCGTTCAAAAAATATATGCAAAGAAGAATCATTCGTTCAAAAAAAATGCGCAAAGAAGTTTAAATTTTTTTGTCAACTTGTGAATATCCTATTGATATATATCCACCCATGGGCAGGATATGCACAAGTTGATGCAACTGACTCACCATGCTTCTTTTTTAAGCAAATACCAAAAGAGTGGCTATGAAGAGTACATAAAAATCATTTGGGTTAGTCAAATTCGCTATATAGCCATAATGTTGTTTTGATAGAAAGAAATTTTAGCATCCTACATGCATGTTATTGGCACAATACTTTTTCGATCCATAGATCTTTGATGCGTGGATAGAAGTTGTATATTTAGGGAGTCAAGGGTTTGTCCTATCATTTTTTTTCTTTGTTTCAATGTCGCGCGTTTAGCTTTTGTTCCTCCTGACTTGTTTGCGTTTTGCCAGCGACATTAGAGCCTTTGTGCCTATGCCGTGTAGTTAGCTAGAGTTCCTAGCAGTCACTTGTTTTGTTTCTGTTTTGCCTAATGTACCATACTCTTAGGACAATAGCAATGCGTCAGTCAATTTGTTTAGCCTGGGCTGCCAAGTGAGCTCAAGACCTTCAAAGGCCACATGATCCACAGTGCAATGTGCCTCAAAATCACGCTGGGAGAGCCAAGCAACATTCTCCACAACACGTCACAAACTTCTCTCCCCCACCCACCACGCCTCGATCCATGCAAAGAACGGCTGACCAAATTTAGTCACAACGAATTTGCTATATATTTATCGATAAATTTTCCTCCAAAAATTTGAAATGTAATTACAGTACAATCGTAGTGTAATTACACTGTAACTTGTATGTAACTTTCAAGAATCTCTCGGTAACATGTTATTTCAGTAAAATAGAGGTCGTGGGAATAAATCCTTTCACATATGTGTGTGCTGTGATTTTTTTTCTTCCTCACCAGAACAAATCTTGTAATAGATCTAACGATTCAAAATTACGTGAAACTTACATACAAGTTACACTGTAGTTACATGCAAGTTACAGTGTAATTATATACAAGTTATAGTGTAATTACACTACGATTGTACTATAATTACATCTGTCAAATTTTTAGTAGAAAATTTGTCGACAAATATATAGGTGATCCCCTCAGACCAGATGATAAATCACCGCACTATGAAAGCCCTTATACTTTCAAGTAAAAGCTACTCTCTAAAAAAATGCCTTGCGTTTCCAATTTTTCTGTTGGGTAGCCAGTGCATAGCTCATATAGCATTGTTCCTTGAGACATCACGGTGGAGCATAATATTATTAATTACTAGTCCAGCTAGATCATACTACTAATTAATACTCCCTCTGTCCCACATAAAACGAATTTAGAATCAGATGTGACATATTCTAGTACTATAAATCTAGACATTATATGTATGTCTAGATTCGTAGTACTAGGATACGTCACATGTGGTACTAGGTTGGTTTTTTGTGGGACTGAGGGAGTAAGTTGAGGCAAAAACATACTACTCCTTCCATTCCAAGATATTAGAAGCTTTGGTTGGATGTTTGTCCAAATTTATATTACTAGATGCGTCTCATACAACCAAAGCTTCTAATATTTTGGGACGGATGGAATAGTAAATAATGACTCCTACGTGTTATTGATTCTGATCCTTATAAAAAAGTTCAAAATATATGTTGTGCAATTTACCCTTTTTGTCGGTGCTGAACAAAAATAAGATGCTACATGCTACTTCCCCCGTCCCATAAAAAAACCAATCTAGTACTAAATGTGACACATCATAGTACAGTAAATCTGGACATGCCACTGTCCAGATTCGTTGTATTTGGATGCGTCATACTAGGTCCTTAGATTCATTTTTTTTTTCTAGAGACGGAGGGAGTAGTTCTAGAGTAATTAAACAGAGAACAGTATTCTTACTGTTGCACTGATTACATGCATGTAGGACAGAAATCAATACTAAATGTTAAGGATTTATACCCACCATTTTGTGCATATTTGCATTAGTTTCTAGGAGTACTTATGCATTTGCAGTCGATGATCCCCTTTCCGCTGAATTTTGAGCATGACATGACAGAATAGAAAGTGGATGTTGCTCTCTTTGTGTTCGTTGCTGTTGGCGACCGAACCTCCTACTCTTGAGACAATTAGGTTTGAGAAGATTGTACATGTGCCACAAAGGCTTCAGGAAAAAAAAAGATTAAGTAAACTACACTCCATACATAGACATAGTTAACAAATAATCGAGACCTGCCTTTTTCTCTCCATTTTCTTGTTGAGCAGGTATGAGTTTATTCACTCAATAATCACGGCTTGATGCTGCTGAATGGCGTGGTTACACCTGGCATGTATTTAATCAAACTGTTCTCATACTGCGTTTGCGTTTGCTCTTCTGAAATGCATGACTTGTCGACGAGTAGTTCAATTTTAATTTTAAATCTTATTTTGAGAGTTAATTTTGATGTTTTTTTATTGTACTTTATTTTAAACCGTTAAAAACACACATAAAAGTTTTACTAATAAATTATTTTTCAATCGCTGATACATGGATCGTGACAGTGCATGATGTAATGAAAAGTGTAGCTGGTTGTGGCTGCTTAGGACATCTTAGAGAAAGGTGGCAGCTTAGCACAGGATGCACACTATCGCACTGGAAAGAGGGACACTTGACGACTGAGCCGTCTGAGCTAGCGCTCTCGTACGTACGAACCTAATCCATGCCCCATGTAACTTGACTATTGTCTCTCAAGTTTGACAGGTCATGTAGAGATGATAGATCACCAGCTGAAAGCATGAAGAATAGAGTTACAAGTCCGGAGTTCCTATATATGATACTGTGCATAACCCAACTGCTTAATTGGTCCTACAGGAGGGTTATCTTCTTTTCTGTTGAGAAGTCCATGGGTGCCTTTTAAGTATAAACATAGTCTAGTCATATCATTTAAAATTATCAAATTGCCTTTTAAGTATAAACATAGTTTAATCATATCATTTAAAATTATCAAATTTTAACGAGTAAAAAAATTGTTTGCATGGTTATAATTTTTTTTGGGGGGGGGGGGGGGGATTTATGGTTACATTTAGCGTGTAATTAATGTAGTTCAATATTATAGCATAGTTTTAAATATTCATGAATCCGTTGCTACAATAGGAATGGTCAAATGTTAGGATATGAATAACACCCAATGACAAATAATTATAAACAAAGTATTTTATCAAAGGTCACCGAGTCATCAGATCCTAATATGAGTTATGTTCGTATACGAATTTGCCCTCCCTATATTACGCCAACTGCAGCTTAATTTAGAGCAAGTATAATACTATAACTTACTGTTGGCTCAAAACAAATTGCTATGGTTTTTTCTTAATTTTTTAAATATTTTTCATATTTGTGTTTATCCTTTTACTCTTTCGAGAAGAGATCATCCGCCAATAGTTAAATAGGAGCTAACCTGATACAACTAGACATACCTTGGAATGTGTGTGGAGTTAACACTCTCTACTCCTTCCTCTTCTTCTTTTTTTTCGAAAACACACTGAGGCTAGAGCCTAGCCTCAGGGCCTGTTTGGATTCAGGGACTAAATTTTAGTCCCAGACACATTGGATATTTGGACACTAATTAGAAGTATTAAATATAGACTACTGAGAAAACTTATTCCATAACCTTGGACTAATTCGCGAGACGAATCTATTGAGCCTAATTAATACATGATTAGCCTATGTGATGCTACAGTAAACATGTGCTAGTTATGGATTAATTAGGCTTAAAAAAATTATCTTGCGAATTAGCTCTCATTTATGCAATTAGTTTTATAAATAATCTATATTTAATACTCCAAATTGATGTCCAAACATCGATGTAACAGGGAATAAAGTTTAGTCTCACCACCTTAGGATATATTGATAGACAACTGCAAGTACATGCAGTTTTGCAGAGAGTCCCCTAACAGATGGGCAAAAAGAGATACATATCTGAAATTTGCAAAGAAGGCCTTCTAAAGACAAAAAAAGCAATCAAGTCCTTCGTTCTTCCACCAAGATGAAGGCCAAATCTTTTGTGACGACAACAGGAGCAAGAAGATCAATAACAGCTATGGAAGAACACCAGGAAGCATACCCGCAAGGGGCCTCTGTAGTTGGAGGTTGAGGCTTCCTTAACAAAACAAATAAAACTCAGCCACCCCTTGAAGACCCGTTTTCGGTGACAAAGAAGGCATGCATCCTCATGAATAACTTGCCGGAGATGACGATGATAGCCGGCGCGACCTCCTGCAATGGATATCCTCATCACTTCTATATGAGGACGTCGAGGATAAATCCATGGAAGCCAGTCACTTGAATCCATGTAGCAGCATCAAGACAAGAGAAATTGCAACAGAGACAGCCTCTTGTGCTGTACAACAGACCCAAAATAACCAAAAAAAAGAAGAAGGGGAAAGACCCTACTACGGGAAGAACCTGACTACCTAAACCCTCTTTCCTATCACCGACGAGTGAATGTCGTCTGAATTGATGGGGAAAGGGGCCGGACGGAACGAGGAAGAAGCACTCTCTTTTTTTCTCCTGGAGAGTTCTCACTGAGAGAGAGAGAGAGAGAGATCTACCTTTTTTCACATGCCCATCTTTTCTTCCACTCCTTCCTTTTCTAGATCACCAGTTTTTCCAGCAGAGTCATGGACGCAATATAGCTGGCTAAAGTTGTCTATTGTACATGCTTTTACATATGCACGTTTATACCTAATTCTTTTATCGTCCTAGTCTCATTTGAATTGGTCTCAAACCTGATTAATCCTCGTGTATAGCCAGAATAGTTAAAATATTAAGGCTTATTTGTGAAGCTCTAGATTTTGAGAAACAAGTTAGGAACTAGTAAGAATTTGGAGCTCCAACTGGTGTTGAGAATTCAACTCATCAACAGGTAAGAAGCAGCTGATGAGAATTTATCTTTTGGCTTCTACTTCTTCCATCTTAAAATAAAATCAGATTGGTTTATTTTAGAATGATGGAGAGAGTAGTTCATTTTCTGAATTCTACAACGAACATTGCTCCGCCAAATAGCCCCTAAATATCCAGGTTTATACTAAACCATAAGATGATGGGCCATAATCTCAGTCCGTCCAAAGGAGGCCCAACTAAAGAAACAGGGAAAAAGTGCACCGAAGGTCCCTCAACTTGAACTTGTTATCAGGATACAATAACGTCCTTAAAACCAGATATACAAGAACCCTTAACTATACAAAACCAGTCACAACAAAACCAGTCACAATAGGTCCCTCGGCGGTTTTGATCCCAGTTTTATCCTACGTGGCTGCTGAGTCAGCATGGGACCTACGTGGGCCCCACATGTCAGCCTCCTCTTTCTTTCCCCTCTTCTCACCCTTCCTCTTCTCTCTCTCTTCTCTAGCTCTGGGCAGGCCGGCGCCCGGGCGAGGCGGGGGAGGAGATCCAGCGGCCGGCGACGTGGCGGCGGTGGCGGCGGCGGCGGACACCACACTGGGTTTGCTGCTCTCGGCGCTGATGCAGCACTACGACCCGTCGTAGCGCCACTTCCTACTGGAGAAGGGCGTGCCGTCGCTGTGGTGGCCGGAGCGGACAGAGGCATGGAAGAGTCATCGACGGCCTAGATGCGTTGACGGCGGAGCACCCGTGCGTAGCGACGTAGTAGGTCCGGAGCACGTCCTGGCTGTTAGGAAACGATAGGCGAACAAACGATAAAGAACAATAGATCAATCACAAAAGACACGAGATTTAACGTGGAAAACCCTCCCAAAACAGGAGAGAAAAAACCACGAGCGCTAGCCAGCAAAATATCTTCACTATATCTGAGGTGAGGTTTTCATCGCCGTACGACGGCTTACAAGAGGTATATATATAGTGGAACCCTAAAAGGGATGATGATCCATACTCAATCATTCACCCTGAACACAACAAAGACAAAAAAAAAAACACTTTCGGCGCCAAATAGCCTCTCGGGCTAAACCACTATACCAACTAAGCTCGAGCAAAACTCAAACTTAGCAACAGGAACAAGCTTTGTCATCATATCAGCAGGATTATCATGAGTACTTATCTTGCATACCTTTAGCTTACCTTGCGCGACTACGTCGCGAACATAATGGTACTTGATATCAATGTGCTTTGTCCTCTCATGAAACATCTGATCTTTGGTGAGACATATAGCACTTTGACTGTCACAGAACAAGTTAATGCAAGAATCAACTCCACAAAGCTCAGCAAACAATCCTTTCAGCCAAACTGATTCTTTACATGCTTCAGCAATAGCCATGTATTCTGCTTCAGTGGTAGACTGGGCAACAACAGGCTGCAATGTTGCCTTCCAACTCACAGCACAACTACCAATGGTAAACACATAACCTGTGAGTGACCTTCTCTTATCCAAATCTGCAGCAAAATCAGAATCCACATATCCAACAAGCCCCTTATCAGTCCTGCCAAACTTCAAGCAAGCATCAGCTGTGCCTCTGAGGTACCTGAAAATCCACTGAACAGCTTTCCAGTGTTCTTTACCAGGATTAGCCATGTATCTACTAACCAAACTCATAGCATGAGATAAATCTGGCCGGGAGCAAACCATGGCATACATCAAAGAACCAACAGCACTAGAATATGGAACTCTAGACATGTATTCTACATCCTCATTAGTACTAGCACATTGTAAAGCTGATAATTTAAAATGAGGTGCAATAGGAGTGCTAACAGGCTTTGCATCATGCATGTTAAAACGTTGAAGAACCTTCTTAATGTAGCTTTGCTGACTAAGAAATAACAAACCAAAATTTCTGTCTCTAGTGATTTCCATACCTAGAATTTTCTTAGCAGCACCAAGATCCTTCATATCAAACTCACTACTCAACTGTTTCTTCAATGTAGGGATTTGTTCCTTGCTCTTGGCAGCAATCAGCATATCATCAACATATAACAGCAAGTATATAGGTGATCCATTAACAAATTTAATATACACACAGCTATCAAATTCAGACCTCTTAAAGCCATGTGACAACATAAATGGATCAAACCTTTTATACCATTGACGAGGAGACTGTTTCAAACCATACAAAGATCTTTTCAACTTGCAAACATAATTCTCCTTACCAGGTACTATGAACCCTTCTGGCTGGTCCATGTATATCTCCTCCTCAAGCTCTCCATGTAAAAATGCTGTCTTCACATCTAACTGCTCAAGCTCAAGATCATGTATAGCAACAATACTGAAGAATGTGCGAATTGAACTATGCTTTACAACTGGAGAGAACACATCATTATAATCAACACCAGCAATTTGACTGAAACCTTTTGCTACTAACCTTTGCCTTAAACCTCGGAGGCTCGCTAGGAGATAAACCCTCCTTTCTCTTGAAGATCCATTTACAACGAACAGGCTTCTTCTGTTTTGGCAAGTGCACAAGCTCCCATGTGCCATTCTTCTCAAGAGACTGCATCTCCTCCTGCATAGCTGAGATCCACTTCTCACGGTCTCCAGAAACAACAGCTTCAGTGTATGTGGCTGGCTCAAGAGTATTCTCCACCTGTTCAGCACAACTAAAAGCATAATAAACCATATCACATTCCTCAATAAGACGGACTGGAGCTCCACAACTCCTCTTTGTTCTGCGATGGGCAATAGGTTCATCTTGTGGCTGCAAAACAGGAGGTGAGTGCTAAACAGTATCATTAACATCATTACCAACAATTTCAGTTTCCTGATCATCCACGTGCTCCACCTGCACGCTAACATATTGCTGCTCCTCATCTGAACCACCTGGTATGACATCTGTGGGCAAGCTGTCATTAAACATAACAGATTCATTGAAAACAACACTCCTGCTCATGAAGGTCTTGTTAGTTTCAGGATTCCATAACTTATATCCTTTTACTCCTGAACCATAACCAAGAAATAGACACTTAATAGCTCTAGGCTCTAATTTTCCATTATCAACATGAGCATAAGCAGTGCATCCAAAAACTCTCAAGTATGAATAATCAGCAGGCATACCAGACCATACCTCAATGGGAGTTTTCTTATTAAGTGGGATAGAAGGCGACCTGTTGATCAAGTAGCAGGCGGTGTTAGCAGCCTCTGCCCAAAAACGCTTGTTCATGCGAGTGTTGGACAGCATGCAACGAGCCTTGGAGATGATGGTTCTGTTCATGCGCTTAGCTACACCATTCTGTTGTGGAGTGTACGGGATGGTGTGATGCCTAACGATGCCTTCCTTCCTGCAGTAATCATCAAAAGCATCCGAACAAAATTCACCACCATTGTCAGTGCGAAGTACTTTTACCTCCTTTTCAGTTTGCCTTTCTATCATAACTTTCCACTCCTTAAAAGCAGTAAATGTATCATCTTTATGTTTCAGGAAATAAGGCCACACTTTTCTAGAGTAATCATTAATAATGGTAAGCATATAACGAGCACCACCAAGAGAGGGCTTACGGGAAGGCCCCCACAAATCAGCATGTACATAATCAAGTATACCTTTGGTGCGATGAACTGAGGTATTGAATTTTACCCTCTTGTGCTTACCAAAAACACAGTGCTCACAGAACTTCATGTTACCCTGAGTGCAGCCATCCAGCAGGTTCCTCTTCATCAATTCTGCCATACCAAGTTCACTCATATGTCCAAGACGCATGTGCCACAGGTTAGTCTTACTAGGTTCATCTTTAGTAACAGCAGCAGCGGTAACAGAACCATGTAATGTACTTCCTCTAAGGACATATAAGTTTGCAGAATTCATATCACCAATCGTGTAAACAAGAGAACCTTTCGATACCTTTACAACTCCACCTGAACCGGAGTATTTGTATCCTTCTGCATCAAGTGTGCTGAGAGAGATGAGATTTCTCGCCATCCCTGGTATGTGTCTCACATCTTTCAGCGTGCGTGTCATGCCATCATGAGTCTTGATCTGAACGGAGCCAATGCCCACGATCTCACGTGGGTTATCATCTCCCATGCGCACAACATCTCCATTCTGCACAAACTTGTAAGAACTAAACCAATCTCTATTAATGCAGATATGAAACGAACATGCAGTATCAAGTATCCATTCATCATGACTAGCAACACAACCAGCAAAAACAACAAGACAATCTCCTGAATCAGAGTTTTCAGCACTGGTAACAACAGAGGCCTTACCATCAGATTTCCTTTTCTCCTTATTCTGCAGCTTCCAACATTCTTCAATGAAGTGATTTTTCTTTTTGCAATACTTACAGAACTTTTTACCTCTGGATTTAGAACGGCCTCTACTCTGACTCTTGTCACGATCATTGCTGTCGTTGTAGGTTCTCTGCTCAGATCTGCCTCTGACCTGCAATGCTTCGCCCTTAGAGGACGACGCATCAGACTGAACCATACCTTTCATCTTCTCCCTGTTTTGGAGCGCCTCATAAACTTCCGCTAGGGTTAGTTCATTACGGCTTAAAAGTATGGTGTCACGAAAATTTACATATAAACTAGGCAGTGAGCATAACAGTAAAAGACCTAAATCTTCATCATCAAACTGTACCTCCATCGACACTAGGTCGGCAACGATCTCCTTGAAGACCGATATGTGGTTCAACACAGAACCACTCTCCTGCAACTTGTGCGAGAACAACTTCATCTTGATATGCATCTTACTGGTTAGATCTTTAGACATGCAGATCGATTCCAGTTTGAGCCAAAGTTCTGCAGCAGTCTTTTCCTGCAACACTTCTTGCAAAATATCATTAGATAGATGAAGTTGGATTAGCGACAGAGTCTTACGATCTTTCCGCTTCTCCTCAGCGGTCCACTCAGTCGTTTTCTTCTTCCCGAAGCTTTCCAGCGCCTCATCAAGATCCGAAGTTTGCGCCAGAACAGCCTGCATCTTGACTTGCCACAGCAAGAATCTCGTCTTGTAGTCTAGCAGCGGTAGATCATACTTCATCGACGCCATCGTGAAACCCTAATCTGGGAACCAGCTCAGATACCACTTGTTAGAAAACGATAGGCGAACAAACGATAAAGAACAATAGATCAATCACAAAAGACACGAGATTTAACGTGGAAAACCCTCCCAAAATAGAAGAGAAAAAACCACGAGCGCCAGCCAGCAAAATATCTTCACTATATCTGAGGTGAGGTTTTCATCGCCGTACGGCGGCTTATAAGAGGTATATATATAGTGGAACCCTAAAAGGGATAATGATCCGTACCGCCGGGGCTCCGCCCCCGCACCCCCGGGCGTCCCCAGACGCACAGCCCAATGGAGTGCAAATGAATTTGGATCACAACTCAACACTGGCGGACGCGGAGCTTGCCAAGGTAGTCGAGGACGAAGACCATGTTCGCTGTAGTTTGAGCATGGATTTGTGATTTCTTTTCTTTTTTTTTTTTTGCCTTTTCATGATTTGCTCGATGTAGATGGGCATGGAGCTCTGATTTGCTCGCTGCAGTTTGAGCAGGATCTCTGATTTTCTAATTTGATTATTCATTTGCTCGCATGTTGATATTGAAGGATTTAGCCTAAAAAATTAATATGCCCGGTGAAGAACGAGTTGGATTTATGATTTATTTGCAGATTGCAATCCTATCCAATCTTCTAGACATGCGATGTGATGTTCTCGACTTTGTTGGAGAGGACGAGGGAGCAGAGGTACTCAGGACGCTCGCGCGTGACGTCGACGGTGGCGAGGAGCTGCTGTGGTGAGCTTCGGCAAGCTGCGTCATGGAGGAAGAGGAAGGCGGGAGTGGCCATGGCGTCGGCGAGGAGGTCGGCGTCATCTTGTTCCTCTTCTGCCAGCTGCCGATTAAATCTAGGGAGAGAGGAGAAGGGGAAGGAGGCCGGCAACAGCCCCTCTCTGCCGGCGGCCATTTCCGTGTTGTCTCAGCCGCCGCCACCGCCACATCGCCGGCCGCCGGACCTCCTCACCAACCTCGCCCCGGCGCCGGCCTGCCCAAAGCCAGAGAAGAGTGAGAGAGAGGCACCGAAAAAGAGACCGACGTCACACATTCCTGAAGAGGTTCGAAAAGGCGTACATGAGTTCCTCCTACGTAAGGGAGAAGAGGAAGGGAGAGAAGAGGGAAAGAAAGAGGAGGCTGATATGTGGGGCCCACGTGGGTCCCACGCTGACTCAGCAGCCACGTAGGACAAAACGGGGATCAAAACCGCCGAGAGACCTATTGTGACCGGTTTTGTATATTTAAGGGACCTCGCATATCTGGTATTGCGGTTCGAGTACGTTTTATATCTTTTGATGACAAGTTGAGGGACCTTCGGTGTACTTTTTCCAAGAAACAGCGCGCACGGCCCAACCAACTGTCGGCCTGCTCGAGCGGGCCCACCTGTACGGACAGACAAAAAAAAGAAGGAAAAAAAAAACGCGTGTCGATAAGATTTCCCTCACTGTCCGAGCCCCACCCTCTCCACTGCACACACTCGCTGTCGCCCTCGCCCTCGCCCCGACTCGACTCCGCCGCTCGCGCGGCGCCGGAGCCCTAAACCCTAGGTCTCCCCCGCGGCGGCGGCGGCGGGCGGGGGTTTCTCGCCATGTCGCACTTCGGGAGGTCGGGGCCGCCGGACATCCGCGACACCTTCTCGCTCCTCGTCCTCAACATCAGCTTCCGTGAGCAAACCCTAGCCCTAGCGGGAATCGCTCCGCTCGCTGGCTCGCTCGCCCCACCTTCTAATCGGCGTTTCCGCGGCCTTCCTCCTTGCAGGTACCACGGCCGACGACCTCTTCCCGCTCTTCGACCGCTACGGCAAGGTCGTCGACGTCTTCATCCCGAGGGATCGGAGGTGAGGAGCCGCTTTTTTTGGGTGGGGTGTTTGTTCTGCTCGTTGTTTTGGCTGGATGTTTTTGCTCAAAATTTTGTTGCCGCTATTAAGGACTGGGGACTCGAGGGGATTCGCGTTCGTGCGCTACAAGTACGCTGAAGAGGCGCAGAAGGCTATAGATCGGCTTGATGGTGCGTAACCTTTTTTTCTTTTTTTGATTCCTTTGTGTTTGGGTTTCGTTCTGAATTTCTGATGATTGAGTCTGATGGTGTTTTTTTTTACGCTGTGCAGGGCGTAATGTGGATGGGAGGAACATCATGGTGCAGTTTGCCAAGTATGGGCCCAATGCGGAGCCAATGTGAGTAGGGTTCCTCGTTCGATCTATTGTGATGTCAATATCTAGTTATATATGTGCATGGGTAGGTGCTTATTGTTTGAACATGGCAACCATGTTATTTGTACTGTTTGTTTGATGTGTTGTTAATGGATCTTGCTTTAATGTGTCAAGCAGTGGTATCCAATCATTGGATGTTAGAATTGTATGTTAATAGGGAATATTGATTGGATTGATGGTGCTTAATGAATTTTATGCTTGTAGTTTGGAGTTAATCACCTAGTTTAACTATCTATGTTATGGCCAGCCGTTTTTTTCCAGTTTAATTTTCTCATTAAAAAATAGCTGGATATAGACAATGCAACTCTGAACTTTTTTTGGATATTATCATGAAGACATTATGTTCAAGAGGATCCAACAAGTAAAAGGGAGTGGGAGTCTGCTTCTCTCTTTAAATTAGTGAATGCATTAATCTGAAGCAGATCAATTAGCCAGATGCTTGCAACCAAGTTCATGGGGAGTGGAACACAACATATTTTTTTTTTTGAGAGAGAGAGGAACATTGTTTTGGTTTAATGATATGTAACTTGTATGTTTTTGTTTGAGTTTTTAACAAAATTTCATAGAGTGGATCTAGTTAGTACATCTGTGATTTGCATGTGCTATAGGGATGGTGGCTGTGATTGTGAAGTGAAGAATAGATGTGAGGCACATCTGGTGGGCTCTGATGCCTCACTCAGATATGCATGGACTTTTTAGCAATGTTGTTATGGAACATCACCTTTTGTTCATTCTTGTTTTCATTTGTGTTGAACTTTAAGAAACATTTGTTTTGTTATTATCCTCTACTTATGTAAATGAAGTCATATCTTTAATTTTGTTTATGTTCTTCCAATCTCTGTAGACGAAAAGGAAGGATCATAGAAGAGGTTGAGAAATCACGGGACAGGTCAAGAAGCCGTAGCCCAAGGCGAAGGTGCATACCTTATTTCCTTTTACTTTACTTTTGCACATAGGGAACTTGTTTTTCTAAAAAAAATAAATAAATTTCCTTCCCAAATATTTCCATGTTGGCTTCAGTGGTCTAGAGCTCTGGACAGGGTCCTATTTGCATTATGAAATATGGACATCTGCCCCTTCTCTAAAAAAAACTCGTTTGCTTGGTGATGCGACATTTATTATTGCAGGGCAACTTAGTATAGTATAACTATCTAAGAGTGATTTTATTTGATCTGATTTCAGTAAAATTTTAGTAGCCCATGGGATTTATGGTATTTATTGTTTCAATCAGGCACAGAGATGACCACAGAGATAGAGAACGCAGGGGCCGAAGTCGCAGCAGAAGCAGAGAAAGGCATGGCCGTGACAGGGATAGGGATCATCGTCGTCACAGCAGAAGCAGAAGCAGAAGCAGAAGCCGAAGCCGAAGCTTAAGCCCAGACTACAAGAACCGTCGTAGAGGAAGAGATGATGATAAGCGTAGGAGCAAGAGCAAGAGCAAGAGCAGGAGCAAAAGCAGGAGCAGGAGTAAGAGCAGGAGCAAAAGCAGAAGCAGGAGCAGAAGCAGGAGTCGGAGCCGCTCATATCATAGGTGCTTCACAGCTTCATGATAATATATTACTTGGTTTGATTTTTGTCTGCAGCTAATTTGGTATCGTCTGTTAGTGCATCGCCTACTCGGCACAGCGCTAGCCCTCCTCGCAAGGGATCAACACCACGCAGGAGCCCTGCTCGCAATGGAAGTCCTGAAAAAGAGACAAATGGAAAAGGTTCACCTCCTTCACGCAGTGTTTCACCATCACCACAGCGTGCTGGCTCCCGAAGCCCAGGTAGTGATGACAAGGTAAGTTTCAGACTTAACAGCTGGTTATATTATATTGTTCTGCCTCTGCATGTGTTACGTAGCCATTTAACTTCTGGAGACTAAAATTTTCTTTCAGGAATAAAGTTTGTTGATCCAGTGATGCTTAAGAAGAGTCTTCAAATTGGACTAGAAAAGTTTGGCTGAGCATGGGAGTAGCACCGAAGCAGATTCAAGGTTGCTAGTTCTTCGTGGTTTCTAGATTGTATTTCCTGGTACTGTCAGAATTATGTTGTCGGTTTGTATTTTCACCTCTATTGTGCCTTATTTTGATACTGTCGTATTAACTTGTGTTAAAACATTTGTCATTTTCTAGTTATCTGTTCGTGAGACGGGTTGCTGTTTTCTAGTAGAATGATATTGCACGGGATCGCCCATGATGGATGATGTTCTAGCTATTAGTCTTTGTTGTTGGTGTGATGCCCGCGATGGTGCAGCTGATGATTGTGGTGATGGCGCTGATGCTGATTATGGGCCGATCTTGGTATTGACACACTGATGTTGTTCACTGCTGACAGAGTTCCTTGAATTGTTTTTGTTCAAAAGGTTACAAAGAAAATCATGAAGTTCCATATGGATCTCATGATTGGTAAGAATATTCTTGCACAACAGTGGCCTTACTCTTCTATGGACTTACTCCACATATTTTTCCTCTCTTGTCAAAGGTTTGACTGCGGTTCTTCTCTGGCCATGCTGTTGAGTGTTGAGCAACAAGATGTGCAGGCATTGTTTTGTGGACATGTGCTGCTGGCCTCTTCTTTATTTACAGATGAATAGAGATTTGACATTTACCAGTGCCTTTCTTCAATGCCTTGCACATTTGTTTGAGTATCTTGACGCTAGATAGTTGTGTGGCTGACAAGTTTGCTGGATAGAACTACAAAGTCAGGAGCTGGTAATGCCTTCATCTTACTCTGAATTCTATCGTGGTAATGCCTTCATCTTACTCTCAATTCTATCAAAGATCCCAGGAACGCTGCAGGAGGCCAGACTTCCTTTCCAATGTTTACGGTCATGGTGCATTGGCTTGAACGAGTCCTGAACGTTTAATTGTGACAACGGTGTGCAGCTGAAGAAACATGGTATCGTAATAAGGATCAGTTGTGCGCATTGTCTGTGAGACGATCTCCGGAGTAAAGATTCATCACGCACAACTTAAGCTAAATGCCAGTTTATCATGAAAAGTAAAAATTAACTATTCAAACTCCTATATTATTCAAACACCAAATTAAAGGTGAGTTGGGGATATCACATTCTAACCTATCATAGCAGATCACACAATAGAACAAGAGCAGGGAGCCAGGTAAGTCGGTAACCAAACAAGGGAGCAGGGAGCCAGGTAAGTAGGTAACCATACAAGGCACTGTTCGATGGATTACTGAAATATATATATACCACATAGATAAGTGCCAAAAGGTGAGAATTCAGTAGCTTAACAAATTGCACGATTCTCTCTTAATCTGATTACCACAATGAGTGCAACTGTGCGAATCACCATGGTTAACAATTGAGAATGAATTCATAAGAGTATCGACTCTACACAGTATCTAAGAGACGCCACCACATGAGTTCTGGTACGCGGACCGTCATTTCACTCGTCAATAGTGTTTTTCATCAGAGGAAAAACGTTACAGCATAGCAAATACTATACATGAAAGAAGTACCACATATCGGAGAGGATGTTGCCCTCGTGTGTGAAGTATCGGCCTGTACCTGTATACTAGCATACTCAATACTCTTTTCAAAGAAAAAAAAACACCAACACGCGGCAGCTGAACTCTCCTAACCCTGTGCTTTATCTGATTATTCTTTTGTTCTTATGACTGCATCTGATCTCCGAGACAGGACTACCTATCACGACATCCAGTTCCGGGCCAAATTACTGTGTTTTCTCTGCGACGCGTGTTACTGCTATGAACTCTTCAAGGCAAAGCAGGTCAGCCGGTCATGAAGAAATGGATGTCAGCTAGGCACTCCATTTTGATGGATAACTTTTCTCTGACTCGGCTGCGTTGGGTAATACATCAGAAATGGTCGCCTGTGGCTTATGGATTGGTTGCTGCCTTGAACTCAACCTCATTCTCAAGAACAGTGAGTTGGCCATTACGCCGACAGAACTAAAACCCATTAGAGCTCCAGCTATCGACGGGGTCAGCACCGTACCTGTAACTGGCAGCAATGCCCCAGCAGCGATGGGTAGTCCAACCTGCAAAGCACTCAATTATATGAGGTGGTGCAAGAAGAGGATAAGACAGATCCAACCTAATAAGTAATAACTTCGGAAGTTTTAGTTTCTCGAAATTCAGGCCCAGCTACACGATTAGTTGATAACCTATCTAGGCCACACAATTTGTACATATTGCTGAATGCATATTGTTCCGTGGAGAAGAGAAGACAAAGTAAGAAAGGGAACCATACAATGTTGTACAGAAAAGCCCACCAAAGATTTTGCTTCACTGTCCTCATGGTCTCTTTACTCAACTCTAAAGCATCAACAAGCTGCATGACAAGAAGACTCGAATTTTTTTTCAGGAAAAGAAGAGATTAAATCGGCATACAAAAAGTAAAGTTAATTGAGTCTGGCAGCAATACCAAGAATACAAAACAGTGAATTTTTCATGCTTAAGAATCCGCAAATTTCAAATTGTTGCATATGAGATTACCTGAGATAATCTATTGCCCATAAGCACAACTGAAGACACATCACTAGCCGCACCAACACCTCCACCCATAGCAATGCCAACATCAGCTGAAGCTAGTGCTGCAGCATCATTGATGCCATCACCGACCATGGCAACTAGCTTGTGCTCTTTTTGAAGTTCAGATATGAAACTCTTCTTCTCATGTGGTTTAACTTCAGCAATGACCTGATTCACATTCAGTTGCATACACAAAATAAATAAAACATAACAAATCATAATGAATGAATATTCGAGATATATTACTGTGCTTCCTTTTCGTTATTCAATTGATTTCATTAAGATATATTTCTATGTTCAAATATTCAAAAGCCTACTGCCGCACATTGTCCCATGATTGGCATATATGCCGCTCTTTCATATTTTACAACCAAGGATCGCTTGTGGAGGTCTCAGATTGATCTGCACTCTGTTATCTATGAATTGTCTTTTCCATTTAATGAAAGGGGAAGGAGGGGCCTTGCTTCTGGCAAAAAAAAAAAAAGATACATTTTCAACTGTATCCTACGTGAAATTGAACAGTCCATAATCAAAAGTCAAGATAAATATGAAATAGTTCCTACTTATAAAGCTACATGATGGGATAATTTAATGAGCAACAAAGTCATGTTCTCAGGTAAATAATACTAGCAGGTAAAACTTCTGAAGCATTTAGTCGTCTCAAAAATTGATAGAGAACCATATCATCAGACATCAGTGATGTCTTCTAAGATTACAAAGTCATGTACATGGTTTCAAATGGCAGCAAAAAATATAGCTAGGGACACTTAACATGTTCATTCCTGTAAAATTTTTTCATGTAATACGTATTGTGGAACATTTTCTGCTTTACTGGAGAAAACTGGATAAATGATGCATTCACATGAATGAAATTGCCACGTCAGCAGTGCAAAAAACAATCGATATTACCTTGTCTGCCTGGATACCAACAAGTGAAGCTACATTCATAGCAGCACTTTTCTTGTCCCCAGACAACATATACACACTAATCCCTTGCTTAGATAGGATATCAATAATTTGATGAGAATCTTCTCTCAGCTTATCCTCAAAACAAATAAGACCAGCTAGAGTACCATCCACAGCTACATATGCAACAGACTGACCAAAATTTTCTCCATCAGCAAATGGATTGTGAAGAACTCCATGCCTGAAACAATTAGGTAGTGAGCAGAGTCCCTCAGTGATCATATTTAGTACATCATTAAGTATTGCTAGAACTAAGAAAATAGTAGACTTAAGACATAACAGATAGTGTGAAGAGTAGAGAACTGAAGTTTGTAAATTTTCTATCAGAAGGACAAGGCATATTCATCACAACTGCACAATAAATAATTCATTTGTACCTCCTGATCCAATCAAGTGTTCCAACTGAAACCTGTTTCTCGCCAATGGTCGCCACAGCACCAGACCCAGGTTCTTCCATGAAGGATCCATCTTTTGCCTGTAAATGCATAGATTGGCAAAGAATGAACACATAAGAACAGTAAAATTTGAAACTTCGATGGGAAATAGTAGTGTTGTGCAACAGAAATACTAATTAGACGAACCCATTTCATAAAAACAGAAGGTACGCAAATTTTAACTAGACGAACTTTTGTAATTCATGTTTCAGATCATTTTAGCTCAGGTATATAGTATACTTTTGCTGCGACTACCTGCAGATAGAGGCAATTGGCAGCCTGAGCAGCTTCCATGATGGCTTTTCCAAGCGGGTGGGTTGTATTTGATTCTACACCTGCTGCCAAACTCAGAATCTCACCTTCTGTCCATTCATTGTTACAGGAATCCCTGATGAACGAAAAATGTTTTATCAACAGAAATATCTCATAAATAAATCTCACTGCCAGTGCTGAGGCTGTATTATATGCATAAATAACATAAGGTTTACAAAGAACACATCATCCATGAATCACTGGTATGCTTTGCACAGAATTTTAATCAAATGGGAAACAAAAAATTTAAAACCTACTGAAACTTTAAAACTTTATTCAAGTGATTGAAGCATTGAACACAATACATAAATTAAAGTACATAAGAACACTTAACTTTGTATTTTCGTCTCCCTCTCTGTGAGAAGCTATTACTTTAGTCACTACAGGTTTCCCAATTGTTAAAGTTCCAGTCTTGTCAAACACAATGGCATCAACTTCTGAGAATTTCTCTAAAATATCCCCACCACGCAAAAGGAGTCCTCTTGTTGCACCTAATGAAGTCCCGACCTGGAAACATATATCCAAATAATTATGGATGGACTATTTACTCAGGCAAAAGGTCATATCTTGTTGCATACCAGCACAGCAGTGGGTGTGGCGAGCCCAAGGGCACATGGGCAAGCAATTACCTGCAAATGAAAATCAAATCAGTACCAATTTTGAGGTAGGGTTCATCGCTTACAAAATTATACATGAAACAATTTTTCTCTTAAGTGAAAATTATGGCACCTTAAAAACAAAGGATAATCAGATAACATAAATGAAAATTATAATTTAACATTCAAAACAGAAGTATATTTGTTGGGCCTTCTAACAGCTGTTCCTATCCTGATACCCATCTATTCTACTAGAATTTCTCGATGCTAATGAAAACAAAGGCATGATTCATCCAACTCTACCCTTGATCTTATTTTGATTTACAAGAAACTTAATACTGAATCCTTAAAAGAATCACAAATAATACCTACTGTATAAAACAACCTTTCGTCATGCAAAGTATTAAAATTCACACAAAATAGCTGCATTTGGCACTACAGATTGTTTTTTTCTTCAATACAACCTCGTTTTGATAATACTATTTGAATTTATCCATATACTAGCTTTAGAAAAATCTTTAGCCTTCATTCATATGAAATTGTCCGAGTTGAAGTGATAATCATTTGTTCCTCGTATCATACCAGAACGCTACAAGAAAGTTGCAATGCCAAAGCCATTGCACTTCCATGCTGGATAGCAGCAGGTACAAGTTGTGAACCAAAAATACTCCAGAATGTATAAGTAGCAGCAGAAAGAGCCATAACTCCATATGTAAAGTTCCCAGCAACCTGTGGTGAGCAAACAAAAAAAAAGGTTATGATTAAATATGTCTTGCACAACCAAGTGTCCCTGTTATGCTACAGGGTTTTGCTAACGAGAGTGCTCTTTGGTGCCTCGCTGGCAGCACAGCACTCAGTGAGTTGTTTCCTAGGTTGATCCCTGGATGGTTAATCTGTGTGGAATGATTGTTGGTGGTCTTTTTATTTGTGGTGCATTTGTTTTTAGTTCCCCAAGATGTGTGCGTGAGGTGTGTTTGGGGGTCGAAAAGGGATTTTAACCCCTAATCTCCCCTTTGTAATTATTCTTCTTAATGGAATGACACACAGCTCTCCTGCGTGTTTGAAAAAAAAAACATGAGTATCTGATGCATCATATGGTGCAGTGAACTCTGAAAATCATAAACTTATCCACTGGAAAACACCAAAAAAATATCATTATTGGTCCACAATGGATTCTCAGGATACAGTACAGGAGAACATAAATCTCACAAGAAAAACAGACACTAATAAGCTAATAGATAATGGAATCAATCCATATCTTCATTGATCAAGAACTTGATGCATTGGGTATCGCACTGAATGTCTGAACCAAGTCATACTTTGAACGTGCATCCTAAGTAGTAAGTGAAAAAAGGATCATAGCCTACTTAACTAATACACTTAAAATAACTAAAAGCTGGTTATTTGGATCTTACCTATTAAAAATAAAAAAAAAATGTAGAGTTGCTGGCCCATATTCATAATTATTATCCACTTCGCAAAGAGGATCCATGTGGAAAGTTAATGGACATTATCTACATGGAGTTATCTCCATGGTTTTACGAATGTGTGCAGAATTGTGATAGATAGCACAGTAGAAAGCATAATTCAGAATTAAATAAGACACTAACTCTAAGTTACTAGTTTTGCTAGAGCCACTCTCAACTTCTGCATGCAAAGATGGCAATACCTTGTCAGCTAATCGTTGAACTGGGGCCTCCCTCGTCTGTGCTTCTTCCACTAAACGGAGTATGTCAGACATGGCAGTCTCACCACCAGGTCTTCTAACTTCAACAGTGATTTTACCATTTAAGTTAATGCTTCCTGCTGATACTTCTGTCTAAAAAAGAGGAAGCAAGGAAACATCATTATGCAGCACACACGATAGATACTAATGCTTAGCTAGATGTGGCTGATATATCCACATTAAGGAATTATAACGTGGTCACAGAAACTGACCCCTGCTATCTTTGTTACAGGCATAGGTTCACCTGTCAAACTTGATTCATCAACTGTACTCCGTCCAGATTTGACAACACCGTCTGCTGGAACGCGATCCTAGACAGCGCATCATTAAGCAATGGTTACACTCTAAGCATAGCATAGGACCATACAAAAGCTAACCATAATGGATTTCATCATATAACAAGTTTATAATTGATTACTTCTGCTGAAATTCACCTGAATTTTTACTGTTAGCATACAAGGAAACTACTAGCAAAGTAGCAATCACATATAACAGAAAAACTGAAATTATCACCGTTAAAATTGCACATCGTGACATAGGCAGAACTAAGATTTGAATTAGTATGTGTGCAAAACTCACCCCAGGCAGCACTACAATATAGTCTCCAACAGAAAGGGTATCGCATGGGACCTCAGTAAATGATGATTGCTCAGGATCATTGTCCACCATTAGGCGTGCTTTTGATGGAAGAATATTGAGCAATCCAGTCATATCACTAGTAGCTTTTAGCTTCGCCCTCTGCTCAAGGTTCTTCCCAAGAAGAACAAAAGCTACTAACATAACCGGCTCCTCAAAAAATGTCTTCCACCCCTGCAAGAAACTTAAACCGTAAAACAAACTATTATGACAATGCATCACATATACCTAGATTAAACTAACGTGCGTAAAATAGAGCAGATGCAGAATGAATTGGAACATTTGTGATTTTTCTCAAAGGATATACTGTTGAAGTAGAAAAAACAACCATTCCTTTTTGACGTGTATGGATATAATGTATGCAAGCACGTGACATAAGATGCCTTTCAATAAGAGAGTAGGAGCTACCAGCTTTGGAACGAAGGCTGCAATTGAGCTGACTGCAAAGGATGAAAGAGCACCCAAACCGACCAATGTATTCATATTGGGAGACCCCTTGAATAGACTATTTAATCCGTCAAGAATTAATCTTCGACCAGGACCAATAAATGTAAATATTGAGAGAGACAAATGAAACCCAGTGGAATGCAGCAGGTGCATCAATGGTGCATTAACTCCAAAGAGGTGAGAAATGTGCCCAAGCAGGCAAACAGCACATAATGCCCAAGATACAGCAAGTTCTCGACCTAGAAGAGAAATCAATAAGTTGTAAAAATAAAACTGCCACTTTGTCATCATAAAAAAAAAAACTCAAACTTGTAGAAAGCTCACAAGATTTATGGTTACTTGTTTCAGAAATTTAATTTTACCACTTTGTTTCAGTTGTTGAAGTTTTTCATCCATCTTTCTTTCAAAAACCGTCTGTGAACTTGCTTTTGAAGAGTCTGCAGGTGCAATAGTCATTTGCATTAGACTGAAAATAATGGCGATGCATTTATTTATTTATTTATTTATTTTGGGGAGAGGAGTTTCAGATTTAAACTAAAGAAAGCAGAAGCAGAGAAATACATCATCTCATTTGTACGTAAGTATATATACAATGTGAACAACAACAATTATGGCATAAATTATAACAATGTATACCTCGAAGGTTGGATTTGTAACCACATGTTGTCAACTGGTTGGCAAGCTTCTCACCCAACTGCAGCTTCCAGTTTTTCGCATCTTCATCTTCTGGCACCGCCCACACGACTGCCATCTCAGTGGCAAGATTAACATTTGCAGACCGCACTTGGGGCTAAAAAACAACGCGCATACAGGCTTACAAACACAATTAGCAAGCTAGTAAAAGCTAGTAACACCGTGCCAAAAGTTTTACATGTGAAGCAGAGGCAAGCTGATTTAACTTATTTCACCTCACTCTCCAAAATGCGCTTGACACTTGCTGCACATCCACCACACGACATCCCCTGCAAACAACCAACAAAACAACTAAATGTTGGTGTGGCTATGGATTTTTGTGGTAAAGCTGGCAACCACTAGCACTTCAGAACAAACATTATTCTAGTAACAGTTTAAGAAGAATGTAGTGCAACTTTGGTACGGATATTTGCAGAATTATAGTGACAAAGCTAGCACCATACATTGATCATTCCCAAATATGAAACTATGCACCTAAGTTTTACTTGAGCATCGAGATAGAACAGGTCATGTGCAATTCATCCATCGTCAATTAGTGCACTTCTATCAGATAGAATTGGCATACCCCAACATCAAGGATTATGACGTCAGCCTCCTGCCCGGAGGCTTCCTCCGCCACCGCCGTTCCCTGCGAAGCTCGCGGGCGCTTCCACCCGCCGCCGCCTCCCCCTCCACCGCCCCCATCGCCGCCTCCCCCGCCTCCACCGCCGCGCGGTGGACCGTTCGACGCCGCCGAGAGGCTCGCGAACCATCGGCGCGCCTCCGCGCGCGGGGCCGGGCCACGGAGCGCGAGGCGCGCGAGCGAGAGGAGCAGGAGATCGCCGGGGACGGCGAGGCGCCGCGCCGCTGACGCCGAGGCGGAGGAGGCCGCGAAGGGAGTGCGACGGGGCGGGGACGGCGCCGGAGGGAGGCACCCGCACGCGCCGCTGCCGCGGCCGCGGGAGAGGAGGAAGTGGTGCGGGGAGGCGAGGAGGGAGGGCTTGGAGCGGGAGGAGGAGGAGATGGCCTTGGAGAGAGCGAGGAGGGGCGCGGCGGGGTCCATCCCTCCCGAAGCTTCTAGAAGGATCGAGCGGCTTCGTCGGCGGCGGCGTGCAGCATCACTCGCCGGCCGCGGTGGCTTTTCGCGTGGTGCGGTGGGAGATGGGAAAAAAAGCAGGGGCGGGTTTTGAAGGGTAGCGGCCGTACCGATGGATTGGGTTGGCCTTTTTGGCTTTTTGATGAGTCGGGATGGTGCGTGCGCGCGTGGCGCATGTGTCAAGTGTGTCAACTGTCAAGTGCGCAAGTGCAGGTCATTTCTCTTCACTAGCGTGCTCCCTACTTTTTTACTCTCGTCATAATACTCTATAAATGATAAATCTGAATGAGTAAACAATGAAAAAAAATCTACGCTATCTGAATGACTAAACACTGAAATATCACCGACCAAATTGATCAGTCATTCTGTTCGATGATGATCGTTTACTCGTACCAATTAGTACAACATAGGCCCGGTTCGAGGGAAGATAAAATTTTGGATTTTTTAGCATGTTTTTCAAACTGCTAAACGGTATGTTTCGTGTAAAAATTTTCTATGTGAAAGTTGTTCTAAAATTTTAGATTAATCCATTTTCAAGTTTGTAATAATTAAAACTCGATTAATCACAAATTATTACCACATCGTCTTACGTTAAACACTTAATTTTTATCTCCATCTTTATTTTCAGTAGATTTAAATAGAGCATATGGCTACTATAATATTTTAATGTATTGCATTACTATAACAAATATGCTCCCCGTACGTTCAATGCACAGGGGCCTTCACCTCTTCTCTATTGTTGTTGCGGTGATGCACATCATCGAGCAGTACATTGGGAGTACGTGACAAAACATTGGGAGTACGTGACAACTGACAAGTATAGCTTCTGACGGTGGCCTGCCAAATGGAAGTATAGATCGATAGGTGGCAGTGGCTTGGGTGGAGCAAAGATTTTGGGGGAGAAAGAGGTGACAAGAAGGTGGAGGATGGGTTTAGAGCAGTTCGACGGTACTTTGGCATTCTCAATGTATATTTATCAAGTGAGTAGTAAGGTGAGACCTTATAGTTGTTTCTATCTCTCACAATGTGTGGGTAGCAAGGGGTTGTTTGTGATGGGGGACTTAGGACTTATGCTTTTATGAGAGCGACTAAAATAAGTCCCCCCATCCAAACACCACTTGACCCACATTTTAAAGCAATGATTGAATAGAAAAGAGAGTGAGAAAGAGTTTAATATGCTTGTTACCAGGTAGTAGTGTTATTGACTGGTATAGTTATTACCTGCACTACTACCCACCTCCACAATGGTAAAGAACTAGCATCATCGAACTCAGAGGATGGACTAATGGATACGAGTAGGAAGTGGTGCTAGGAGAAGTTATGTTCGGAGAGGATGTTTCGAGAGAAGAGCCGTCAAAGGAGATGTGCAAGTTCTAGAATGTTAGGGTCTGTTCACTTTGATGCAATTTTCAATCATACTATTTCTGATAAAGTTGCCAAAAAATATCTACGTTTAGTTTGTTGTCAAATTTGGTCAACATATAAGAAATCCCACCAAAATTTTGACAATATTGCCATCTTGTCGGAATTTTGGCATAGCTAAAACTTGGTAAGATTTATTTTAGTTACAATCTGAACAGACCCTAAATCTAGGTAGATCCAAATTCAAATAATCGTAGCTACGAGCACACGGAGCTCAGATCCGATCACTAGAGTAGATGAAGAGGAAAGGTCTAGGGGAGCGTATCCTATGAAAACCAGCTATCATGTGTAAACTTTGAAAACTCCAATCAAGACCTTTGGATGGGCATCCGATGGATAGGGGTGGAGGTGGGACAATTTTGCAAATAACCGTCCTCAATTAGCCTTGCTAATCTCGTTTTGTTATTGCAAATCACCCCCGCAGCAACCCCGTCCAGCGCCCTGGGGCGCGTCGTCCGCTTCGCTTCGTTTCGACTCCGGCTCCCGTGATTCAAGACGACGACGACGACGCCCAGTGAATCGTCAGACGCCGCCGGGGTCGCGGGCCTAACACGATGCCGCCGACGCCCGCTGCTCCTTCTTTTCTCGTCGTGCCGTCGTCCCTTCGCGGGTCGCCCGTCGCCCGCCCGCTCGAGAGCTGGCGGCGCCGCCCTTCTCCGGCGATGGGCCCCCGGCACCGTCGCATGAGCGGTGGCGATGGAGTGTAGCAAGGCCGGGACTGTGAATGGTGGTCAAGAGGAGGTGGCCATTGGCCGAGTGGAGATGCCACCGGCGCCGAGCTGGAGAGAGACGACAGTGCAGATATTCAGATAACCAAGTGCTTTCTTCAGATAACTGAGTGCTTTCTTCAGATTTGGAAATGCTGTGCGTTTGACAGTGGAGTAATTTTGTTGTTACACCTAACGTGCTTGCTTGATCCTAAGCAAGTAAGTAGTGTAATATTTTTACTCCAGATTCAGAAACATGTATATCTTTAGATTCAGAACCTTCTGTGTCAACATTGATTTAATGCCAATGATAAGTACTCCCTTTGTTTCACAATGTAAGTCATTCTAGCATTTCCCACATTTATAGCATATATTGTGGAAAATGCTAGAATGACTTACATTGTGAAACAAAGGGAGTAGATTGCAGTGAACTGAAAATCAAAATGGAATGTGATTAACTCAAAATTGACCTGGCAAGTACATGCAGCACAATTAAACTGAAAATTAGGAGCAATAAGCTGAATGATATCACTAGTAAAAAAAGGTGTTTACAAGAAGCATCCCATAGCGGGCGCCGCACAAGAGTACATTGTTCAATTCATCTTAAGAGTACATTTAAGAGCAGAAAACAAACAACAGCAGAGCTTCAGCTTCATGGCCATGATGAGCTTCAGCAGACAAGCAACAGGAGGAAGGAGGAGCACGAACAGCAGCTTGTCCCAGGTGGGCAGCACCAGGGGCCCGATGGCTGTGATGTTGGTCTTGAGCGCGTCCCCCGCGATGGCGATTCACTGGGCGGCGGCGGCGTCGTCGTCTTGAATCGCGGGAGGTGGAGTCGTAACCAGGGCGCCGGACGGGGTTGCTGTGGGGGGTGATTTGCAAAAAAAAAACAAGATTAGGAAGGTTAATTGCGGGTGGTTATTTGCAAAATTGTCCCACCTCCACCCCTATCCATCGGATGCCCATCGAGAGGTCTTGATTGAAGTTTTTAAAGTTTACACATGATGGTTGGTTTCCATAGGATACGCTGCCAAGGTCTAGAGAGGTAGACTCTTATTAAAGATATTTTGATCCTCTTGTTACTATCCATTATTTATCTTTTTTACACTTTATTGTGTGCAAGTATTTTACCCTAATCGGATAATACAAATGAAGCTACGAACTAATCATAGAGGCATGTCTTCCGCCTAGTTGAAGGTCGATTTTTCCTTGATATGGTAATTAGTTTTTATGTTTCACATATCGATTGTTGGTATTATAATCAATATATTTTAAAAATATTTCATCTGATTTAAGCATTTGATACCGTTTAATTTATGGTTTGGGATCGACCGTCCGACGTCTAGTCACATCCTAATTTAAAATGTACCACATTATGTTAGGTGTGTTTTAGTAAAGATAGAATGATGTCATATACTACATCCGTCTCAAAATATAATAACTTTTAGCTATGAATCTGGACGCACAGTTATTCAGATTCATAGCTAAAAATATTTATATTTTGGGACGGAAGAAGTAATATTAAAATAAAAGAATAAAATCAATTTAGAGTTAAAATTTATGTCTTGAAAATTAAATTTTGACTACAACATATAAGTCGAAAAGCAAACGATAAAAAACTATTTTTGGCTACTGAGTACCGTCGCAAATGTATATCATATCGTTATTAACACTATTTTTTTAAAAGAATAGCGTAAATATTAGAAAATGATCTAATATCAAATAATTAAAAGAGACGAGACTCTAAACCGGAAGACCGTATAAAATTTCGCATTTCGTATCCGCTGCGTTTCCCTCCTCTCAAACACGATAAGAAACAGACGAACGCGAAAAGCCCAAAAAAAAACCGATAAGCACCCATTCTCGAGCCAATCGCGCCTATTCCACTCCACTCCACCCGCCCACGATCACCGATGGCTTCTTCCACCTCTCTCCTCCTCCCCACCGCCGCCGCCGCCGCTCGCCGCAGCCCCTCCGGCCACCGCGCCCCCCCTTCCGCCGTGCTGTCCCCCCCGCGCCGCCTCGCCACCCTCCGCTGCCTGGGCTATGCGCGGCGGCGAGCGCAGGCCCGGCACGTCGTCGCGTGCGCCTCGGCTGCCTCCGCGGGGTCGCTCGACGCCCTCATCTTCGACTGCGACGGCGTCATCCTCGAGTCGGAGCACCTCCACCGGCAGGCGTACAACGACGCCTTCGCGCATTTCGGGGTGAGCTGCGAGCCCGCCTCCGCCGCCGCCACCGACGCGCCGCTGTACTGGGACGAGGCCTTCTACGACGACCTCCAGAACCGGATCGGCGGCGGGAAGCCCAAGATGCGGTGGTACGTGCCGCCGTGGTTGCGTGATTCGGGAAACTCTGATCGCCATGCGCATTTCGCCATGATCCTTGAGTAGTAGTAGAGCAGCAGACCAGCAGTTCAACAAACATTTCAATTTCTGCTTGCTTATAACCTAGCATGGCGATTTCTTGTTTTGCGGCGATCAGAATGCAGCCTGATGTGCCCCCCGCTGCTCGCCTCTAGCTCGGGCAAGCTTGTGCTTTCTTGTGCCCTCTGCCTGTTTGATGCTTTGCCTAAGCAAACGCACTGGAGCTGAGGTTGCTGGCAATGCTTAGGTGGATTTCTGCGAGCGTGATTCTTGCTTAGCTGCATTGCGCAAGTGCATATGAATGCTCCTACAATGAGGTACAATGCAGCTGCCTATGAGATTGGCATGCAGATGGTAATGTGGACAGATTGATCTGGAAGGAATAATATGACCTTGCATTTTAGCACATAAAGGGAATTTGAATTTCTGTGGCCACACGCTGTAATGTTTCGGACTTTAAATACTTGATCTGCGTGTGAATATTTGGTTCTGATAAATTTGGTTGTGACCTTTGATAGGTACTTTGGGGAGAATGGGTGGCCTACTTCAAAGATCTTTGAAACACCACCTTCAAGCGACTCTGATAAGGAGAAGCTAGTTGACATCATTCAGGCATCCCTTTTCTTATGTATCTGGAACAAAATGAAACAAATGTAGCTATTTAATTCCGTTTTTATGGCAGAAGTAAGCATGGCATACTTATAATTTAAGATTAGTTTGAAAAGCGTTGTGTTTTCTACAAATAATATCAACACATCTTCCCATTGCCGTGTCTAGTTTGTCCATGAAACACTGCTCAAAACTTATAATTGCATACCAAAAATCATTGCTATCTTTTTTAGGTTTGGATTCATGAATTTTACAGACGTAACCACTTATTTTGCAGGACTGGAAAACAGAGAGATACAAAGAAATACTAAAATCTGGAACAGTAAGTGCTCCGTCTGCTTGAATATTGTGAACATATTGTCATACTAATAGTTATCTACTCATCATCTCATGCTAATCTGATGTTCTGTATTGCTAGGTGAAGCCAAGACCTGGTGTTTTGCGACTGATGGATGAAGTAAAGGGTGCGGTAATACTCCCTCTAGTTGCAAAAAACATGTCATGCTACAACGTGTTTATTCAGACTGTTAATTGTGACCAAATATATTCTCCAAGATATGTAGTTTGGATCTATTAAAACACATGGATAGGAAAGTATTTTAACACTCTCACAAACAAATGATATATGACATGCACACTTCAGTGAAATCGAATTGGATGTACATATTTTTGTTACATGAGCCTGGAGTTTTCAGGATTTGTGGTGATTTTGATTATAATGGTATAGGGTATCAAGCTAGCTGTTTGCTCTGCTGCGACTAAAAGTTCGGTGATTATGTGTCTTGAAAACCTCATCGGACTTGTAAGTTAATTTGACTTTTCTTTTTTTTGTTTTCAGATTTGTTTTATTTTCTTAGTTGTGGTTACAGTTCTTGCTTCTTCTTTTTTACAGGAACGGTTTAATGGCCTTGATTGCTTCCTTGCTGGTATAGTTCTTGTTGTTTCTACATCCTTATCTGTTGTTATTTATTAATTTTATGTTGGTATGTTTACATTTATTCTTTTGAAATTATCCGACAACAATCACCGTAATGAAGAAGGTGCCTAGGATTTTGTCTCAGTGAATCTAATTTTGGAACTAGTATTGTATTACTTCAAATAAAATGTTGTGTTGGATACATTATATAAAGATGCAATCAACATGTTAATTTGAAAAAGATTTAGTGGTTTACAAAAAGGGAATAGATTCATATTTTCAGTATGTATCACATCATATAAACAGTCAACACTGTCAAATTCAAAACAATGCAAAATATAGTTTACTTATTAGCTGATTCTGGAAAGTGTAGAGATATGCTTTCACCTGAATGCGCGCGAGGGATTTTGATCTGACAGTTGGCTATGTTCTGGCTGGTATGTTAATGGTATCATGACATTCACGTTCTTAAATGTTGCAGGTGATGATGTTAAACTAAAGAAGCCTGATCCATCAATATATATTACAGCAGCAGAGGTGGGGAAAACAGCTATAGAAGATAGGAAAGAAAATATTTTCAATTTTTCTTATGGTCCTCTCAAATTTAGTGATGTGATGGAATAATTTATTGTTGTACCCAGAAATTAGGTGTGCAAAGCCAGAACTGCCTTGTAGTGGAGGACAGTGTTATTGGACTACAAGTAGGTCTTCTTAATTTTTATTTTGATTAACCAATTTTCTTTTCTTCTAAAGACGAGATGTTTCTGTTTTGATAGGCAGCAAAAGGAGCAGGAATGTCATGTATAATAACATATACTCCTTCGACTGCTAACCAAGTAAGATTTGAGCTTCGCTACAATTTCTTGTCTTTGATAACACCACATGCTGATTTGATGACTTTTGCATAGGATTTCTCGGATGCAATTGCCACCTATCCTGATCTCAGTAATGTGGGGTACGTACTGACTTGTCAATTGACCTTTTTTTAATCATGTAATTATAGATGTCGATCTTTACAGGCTTGAGGACCTCAAGTTGTTGCTCCAAAAATCTCTTGTTACTGGATAGCGAAGTGCTTTTGTCCAAAAAATAATTGACAAATTTATGTATGCATTGTTATCCACAGTAAGTTTTTTTTCTCGATCGACTATCCATTCTCTTTTGTTTCGGCTCATTGCTATGTCCTAAACGCATTTCCCTGCCTGACAAATATGCAGAAGTTCACGTCTAGATTCAAGCTAGAATATATCTTGTTTCAGCCTCTTGGTGTCTTCAAGATCAACCAAATGTTGGACAGCGAAGA
The DNA here is from genome assembly GCF_000147395.1 of Oryza glaberrima. Taxonomy (NCBI): domain Eukaryota; kingdom Viridiplantae; phylum Streptophyta; class Magnoliopsida; order Poales; family Poaceae; genus Oryza; species Oryza glaberrima. The sequence continues at coordinate 21,189,143 of NC_068333.1, read as the reverse complement.
TGCTGATACATTCTTTGAGAATTTCTGTACGGTGTTGTAAGAAGAAGGAAAAGCCAACCAATCACACCCAAAAAAAAAAAAAACTTTCAGCTGGAGTTACAGGTGGAACATGCAGCTGGTGAATCCAAGCAGTCATATTGTTGACTGGTTTGCGTTTGGCACGGAAATAAGTATAATTTGACTCTTTGATATTCTGTAGAAGTGCAGATAGTGTTGTACATATGGAAACTCTGGGTACATTGTTGGAAAACTGCTGGAAACCGTTGTCAAGAAGGGAAATACATGATCATCTGTTGCAACACACATATACTTGCTTGTATAGAAAATATGTTCCTTTCGTTGCTTAATTATGCAGTCTATTTTGCTCCCCCCCCCCCCCCTTTTTTTTTTTACCTTTTTTGCTAGAGCTGAACTTGTCGCAGCAACTAACCAATTGGTTGCATTTTTCTCCTCAACTATCTTAATACAATTGGTTGGCTGTCCTTCGGCCAACCCTTCTTAACTTGTTGCAGCAACTACCCACCGCCCTGTGGATCCAGTTGCATGTATCATGTAAGAAATAAAATGTTGCTGAGTTCCTTTGCTACTTGCCTCCTTGCTGCGCTTCTCGTTTGATGACAATGTGATGAGATGTCTCCAAAGGAAGCCTAATCTGCGGATGAACTAGTTTGTACTTGTGCTTCTCTTCACTGTCAGATAGGTTTGGCATTGTGCCCAAAGCTAAGGAAAATCCAGTTGTTTTGGATAGGCTTGTAGCTAGTCAACTATATTATCTTTATCATGTAGACTAGCCAGTCCACGACCATAACAGTGTACTTTCTACGTCCCAAAATAAACCAACATCGTATGTGATGTAATACATCCTAAAACAATGAATGATATATTTGTATTATAGAATGTGTCATATCCCACATGAGGTTGATTTATTTTGGGATGGGGTAGTCCCGAAGAGAGGGAAGTGTCATCTTCGTCCTGGCATCCTTTAATTCCATCCACGAATAATGCGTATATATGCGTGGAAATATATAGCCTCACGACGAAGATTTGTCACATTTTCTTGCTTCAATGACTAGCACCAATCCATTCGCCCTTGCTCGCCGGGGAATCCAAGATCTTCCACACGATTTTCGCCTATAAAATGCACGGTAAACCAGGTCATTTTGGTGTGTGCTTTGCGGTATTAACTCGTGCTTTCCCTTCAGTAGTTAAGCGTAGAGAATTTGAGGCCATGGCAATCAGCAGAAGGAGCTCCATGCTGTTGGTGATGGCCTTAGTGCTTGGGACGGTCTCCCTTGCCACGGCCGCATCTGGAGTCGCCACCTTCTACACTCAATACACACGTAAAATTGAATCCACTAGCTAGTAATAACTAATTAAGTTGGATTTTTTTGCTTCACATGCTTCATAACAACATAAGCTTAAATTTTAATTATGAAAAAAAAATTGAAACACTTTATTTTTCATTTTTGCATGCAAAGCATATGAAAGAACTGTTAAACTAAACTAACCATCTCTCTCTCTGATCTCTTGAAATTTACTAACCATGTCTCTAATCCATTCTCTCTCTCTATATATATATATGTGTGTGTGTGTGTGTTTGTTTTGCTATATGACATAGCTGACCATGTATCTGTGTCTCTACAGCGTCGGCGTGCTACGGGAACAGGAACATGGGGAACATGGTGGCGGCGGCGAACGACAGGTTGTACAACAACGGCGCCGTGTGCGGGCGGTGCTACGCCGTGAAGTGCGCCGGCGCGGCTGCCGGCGGCGGCGGAGGCAACCCCTGCACCGGCGCCAGCGTCACCGTGAAGATGGTCGACAACTGCGCCAGCAGCGACGGGTGCACGAGCACCATCGACCTCTCCAGGGAGGCCTTCGCCAAGATCGCCAACCTCGACGCCGGCGTCATCAGGATCACCTACAACCCAACGTACGTATAGTACGCCCCCGGCTCTGGCCACACTCGATATAATTATTTCCTGCATTTTCGCTTTCGATTTCTGGAAGAAAATGTTTCTAACTGAATTTTCGCTTCTACTCGTTAATAAACTCTCACGGCTATATGTAAGGTCATCTTTTTAATATGAAGTTAAATGTAGATGGATAAAGAGTCGAGAGTGGTCTACAGTATTTTTTTAAAACATTAAACGGCAGGAGATTTGTCGGATATATTAGGAGAAAAACAGAGTCTTACATGGGCCTTTAGGAAAATAAAAACAACGGAGAAGCAAAAGAGTGATTTGAGTGTTATAAAGGTAAAATTGTCCGATCCAATAAAAAATATTGAATACCCGGTCCAAAGTAAAAACATTGGTTAAAATATGATCCAAAGGAAAACATTGGTAATAAAAAATGGTCCAGAATAAAATTCACTCTAAGTTTATTTTTACGTTGTATACAATTATATCAATCAATCTATATTGTTATAATCTGAACCCACCATAATCAAACGGTGCAGATATTTTTCCTTTTCTTTAATTAGTGTGTTAATTACTTGACCAGTTGGCCTCTATAGTGGATGTGGTAGCTTTATTTCAAGCTATCTTAATATATATAAAAATATATTGTGTTTGAGATTTTCCATATGAATGTGGTGCATTTCATCTCCTCTTTTTCTTTCAGGGGATGTCCGTAGAGTTTCGGAGCTACTTCCTCCGTTTCACAATGTAAGTCATTATAGCATTTCCCACATTTATATTGATGTTAATGAATCTAGATAGATATATATGTATAGATTCATTAACATCAATATAAATGTGGGAAATGCTAGAATGACTTATATTGTGAAACGGAGGGAGTAGACCATATAATTATTATTATGGTCATCACATTTGCCACGTCGAGGCAAGAACCCAAGAAGGATAGATATTTCCGATTTTCAGCAGTAATATAACGCAATAATGTTCCTGAAAGAAAAATATAAGAGGAATGTAATAATGTTGGGTTCTGTTAACCCTAGCGGTTATGTCATCGTTAAATAAAAGAAGTTCCCACCATGGTTTAGTGAATTAATGTTCAGCATGCATGTATTGATGTATTTTTATCTGCTGGAATATATAATTAGTAGAAACACCAAAGGTTCTAAGGCTGTAAGGCTGAAAAAAAAAAAAGAGAACTTTTGTATCAGATGATGATAGTGAATGTTCGTCATGAAAGAAGATTCGTCCAAATCGTTGTCGTATGGATTCTACCAGTACCAGGTCTATCACGCGATCAGCGTGCGATCAACTTGTACCTTTGTTGCCAAACAATAATACTACATCAAAATCTATCTCATAAACTCTTTTTGGATGATGGCTGCGTACAACCCTTGAATCTTACTGGAGATCCATCCTGCCAAAAGTACAACATTCAGTGGGTTTTTCTCTTGGGGTTTTCTTCACATTTCAACAGAAGTACGTACAGAAGAGAGTCCACAAAATACAGACATCGTTCCTAGATACCCTACTAAAACTCTGGGGTGCAGGCACACCGCAGCTAACCTTAGACCAAAGATCCAGCAACAGAAATGATTGTAGACCAGCCACAACAGTTATCATGGTTGCCATGGACCGTTATTGGGCGCATTAGGATTGCCTGACATCTTCTCCTTGCAAGCTGGGCAAATGAAACCAAACGAACCAGAGTGCTGTGCATCAATGGGGCCAAAATGGTGGAATTGGCTGTTGCACCATATACATAACACTGGGAGCATGCCTTCACTGACCATCCTTGACAAAGATAGATCCCATCCTAGCTGGGCTGGAGGGCCATTGACCATCTGAGGAGTATAGCCCAATACTAGAGTTGGTTCAGACGTGGTCGGAATGTTTTGCCTGGCCATGCCCCCTGCAAACTGAGAGGAATCGGCTGGTGGTACAGAAGTAGGTGGCCTGCTTGCAAACTGAGAAAATCCTGTGGGCACAAAATTAGGTCTGGCCAAGCTCCCTGGTTGAGAGGGTCCAGTAGGCAAAGCATCGGTTCTGGCCATACTCCCAAACTGCGGCTGAGAGGGTCTGGTGGGAATTGAACTGTTTGCTGCCATGCCCCCAAGCTGAGGGGACCCAGACGCAGCTGGTCTAAGTTCTCCATAACCAGGCAATATCTGCTGCTTCTGACCACTAAATCCAAGTTGCAGATCACACTGTGTAGGAAAAATAAGATCAAATCAGCATGTAGGACACTCAGCATGAAATGTCATAGTCGTTCATGAGAGAAAAAAACCATTCACTCTATGCACACTTTAACAAAACTGGTAACAATGACAAAAGCAAAACAACTTATAAGCAATAGTCTTGAGAAACACAATGTTCATTTCCTCCTTTCCTATTGCATAGTCTAATTATACTGGTTGATTTATGTCAAATGAACTGACCTAAAGAGGCATTATATTACTGGGTTCCACTAGATTTACAAAAATAAAATATCGAAAGCATTTTTAAACATCACAGGAGTGATCAGACTAAAAAGAATGTTTGATGCAGTCTACCTGATCTCTGGTTGTGCTGCTGATTGGAACATCACCAACAGAACAAACCAGAGCGTAAACTACACATGACCAAAATTGTCCTACATAGGCATAAGATTATTGGCATTCTGGCTAGTACTTGCTGAAGCGAGCAAGTTACAAGCAGTGGCACAATCATTGTATCGATTTTGCATAACACTACTAGTCCTTCCCAAAACCTCAAGCAGAAACTAGTGGGTAACAAAAGAGCCCATTATGCAGTTGGAATTGCTTCTATTAACAAAAGAAACCTTCCAGTTGACATCACTCCCCTTGCTTAAGTTACTGGCTGCTAGTGTGCTTGATTTAGGAAGTGATGAATCGTGGCTTGAAATATTAGGTCCTACGTGACTGGAGTTTCTATTACACTGGGTAGACTCCTTTCAGTGACATTGCCAGTCAAGATTTTATTATTATAAGCATCAACAGAAAATCTAGCTTAGTTACTAGTTTTGTTTTGTATGCTATCCATTCATTCATTTGTATCATACAGATGTCTGTTGCTATTTTTAAATGCACTGAACAGGAAATGAAGCAATCCATGTTACTTACAGGAGAGACTGGGCGCATGGCCAAACTTGTCTGATACACCATGGTATTGTTTTTGTTGCCAATATTGTTAGCTTCAGAAGCACCATTTTCATTAACATAACCAGCATTGAAGGATCTTGCAGCAATAGATGATCTGTCAGCTACACCGAGGGAGCTAGGAATTTTATTGTTTAATCCAGAACTGGGCAACACGATAGATGCAGCACCATCATTGTTACTGAAACTTCCACTAAAACCTTTTCCAGTAATGCATGACCGATTCACGTCATTAAGGGCAGTCGATGTTTCATTGTTCGCAGTTGCAATAGGAAAGGATATTGTGTTCAGGCGTGAATTGAGGTTGACATCTCTTGATTTCATACTATTATTAACCTCAGCATGCTTGGAAGCAGCTACTGCATGATCAATTATCTGGCCTTGACAATGGTTGGTAGTTCCAAAGGAGGAAGGTCTAAAACCTTGGTGTCTTCCTGCTTGATCGTTAAAATTAGTTGCTTCAGCAAAGCCACTAACCCTGCAATCCATGTGATCATTGGGCTGAGGTGCTGTTCTCGGAACAGTTCTATCAGCACAGTTCGTCACATTATTTCTATAAGTCCATGTGCTTGGAGCATCTGTGGTGGGAGGAATTTCATCAGGTCTACACCAAGTTTGATTATGCCCATTGAAGTTAGCTGGACAATTTGAGTTAAAAAGGTCTATACCTCTTGTACTATTGCCTCCATGTTTAGTTGAACAATTGTGATGCTGTGATCGTGCTTCACTAGCAGTAGTCTTCTCATTCAGTTGTGGTGATCCGACCAAATCTTGAAGGCTACATGACAAACCTGCAAAAGAATCGTTACCAACCTTTCCTGACAAGGTTTGTAGGAATGCTTCAGGAGTCAGCCCGTGATACTTTGCATGGGATCCAACGTGACCAAAGTACCGTGACTGTTCCTCAAACGTCTTATTACATACTGGGCATTCAAATTTCCCATCTTTGCCTATCACTGGCTCACCAAATTTGCCAACCTTGTTAATCTTACGCCTTTTAGAACCCATTTTGTGAAAAGTGATCAGGTGATGCGCATAGGCACTCTGACCATGAAAAGTTAAATTGCATTGTTGACATTCATAAGAATTTATATCATCTGCATCTGTTTCGTCTTGATCTCTTGAATGACTAGAAAAGGTAATAGAAGCAACTGGCAAAATACTTTGACTGTCCATACCTGTACCAATTTGGTGTTGAACACCTAAAACCTGCCACAAACCCAAAAATTAAACTAGACAAACTCAAGTTCACAAGATAAAGTGACATACACTTTCAACTTACATTAACACCATCGTCAGCACACAAGCCATGTTGATGTGTGCTACCATACTCAATATTATCCGTTTTGAACTCCGGATACCCAAGAAGTGACATGAGGTATGCAGAAACCTCTTGGCAAGTAGCAAAACTCTGTCCCTTGGGGCTGGAAAGTACAATATGCCCATTTAGTACAGGGGAAAAAATGCGACAAACAAAATTATTGCGCTGAAATGATGCAGCCATTCACAACATATGTTCACTGAGCAGATAAATAGGCATGTATCTTAGCACGTACTTTCAAACTAATAGTGATGAGAAGTGATCTTTACTATTATTACAACAAAATTATTCATCAACGACAGATGATAAATCTGAGCATATATGGTGGAACACCTGAGTTCTGTGGAACATTCGAGATAATGATTGAAATGCTCATGTGCTCTAGGCACTACTTCAAATAGGCATTGCAGTTAAATAAAGCAAATGAAAATTAATGATTGTTTTAGACACAATGCCATGGCCTTAATTCACTTTATCCACTGGTTCTCATTGACAAGTTGGATTAGGACCTGTGTATCAGTGAGAACTCGGCAGGAGAAGCAAATTTACACATACATGTGTTATGTTATGTACTTGAGATATCATATGTGCCATACGAATCTATCTTAATGTTTAACCTATGATATAGTAAGCATCAATCAAGCCATTGCTAGATAATGCTGCTGCAATCGCATAACATGCATGCCTTAAAAGCACAGATCAAATGAAGTGCCGAAAAACAAATATCAAAGGAATAAAACAAAACTCATTATCTTAAAGCAATAACACTCCACACTGCTCTTATACTATGGAAGGCAAAAGTCATGTCTTTGCCCCCCAGAATATTCAGAATTATCATTTAACTATTATGTCATTGAAACGACTGGGCTTTTGGGTCAATCCCCTTTAGATATTTCTTATTGCTTAAGGCATAATCCAGTACTAGGCTACCTTTGTATATTGAGGTGCCTCTAGATAAGGCAAAGGAAACAAACTAGTATCTAATACTACTAGGACTCCAATGACAAAACTAGGAAACTCTAATGGAGAAATAAGGAGTAGAATATCTATTTGTCTACTATGATTCTCCAATTGCTGCAGCACATGCTAATCCTGAGGCCAGCCATAGCATTTCCCCCTCGTCATGAAACAGCTCATCCTAGGGGGTATTCAGTTATTGTTAACCAATAAGATTTATTCTTCCTTAGAAAGTAGGCAATCCACAGAATGACAGCAAGAAGGCCATGTTGAAAAAAAAATCAATCATTCAAAACTGTCAAGAACTGATCTGATAAACTTGTGCACGGATTGATTAGCATCAGTTGACTACGCTAGAAGAGTATAAAACAATCTTCACAAACCAAATCCACCACACATCCTTTGCAAGTTTGCATCTATAGTCACACATAACCGCATCTCTAAACATCATAGCAAGCATCCAGGCAGCTAGCTTATTGCAATTTATAACCCCCATTCCAGTAACTAACAACAGATCCCCTAACATTGCAGCATTTGTCAGTAAAGGATGATGAGGCTCACCTCACATAACTGAAGCAGTTCACCCAGGCCTTGCGGTCCTTCCGCTTGATCCCAAGCTGCAGCCTCCACCCGCTGGGGAGGTGATCCCCGAAGAAGGACGCATCAACTAACTTCCTCCGCATCCTCTGGCTCACCCACTGACCCGCGAGGCTAGAGATGAAGCCCATCAGCTCCTCTTCCGTGGTCATCCCCGCAGTCCGCTTCCCGAGCTCCGCGTCGTACGGGTCGGCAAGCCGTGAGAGGCTCACCAGATCAACGGAGACCCCCTTGGAGTTGGTGGTCAACTGGTCGGGGTCGGGAGACGGTGGCGCGGGTAGAGCTAGGGTTTGGGTTTGGGGAGAGGAGGGGTCGTCGGGCGCGAAGAGGCGGCGGAGGTGGTAGGCGATGAAGCTGTCCTCCTTGTCGTTGCCCCTGGGCAGCTTGGCGGCGGCGGCGGGGGAGGGGGAGGAAGGGGAGGCGGCGACGGCGGCGGCGGCGCCGAAGCGGACGCGGGAGAAGGTCTGCTTGCGCGAGCCGGCGCTCTCGTTGAAGACGGCGCGGTCGATCTTCAGCGGCGGGAGTTGGTCGGCGTCGGGGCAGCTGCCCCCCGGGGCCACCGCGTGGGCTGAGGCGGCGGCGAGCGCGTCCAGGTCGGACTGCGAGAGCACGCGGAGGTCAACCACGGGGAACACCTCCGTCTCCATTGCACCCCCACCCCCCCCCCCTCCTCCGCCTTCCCCCCCCACGCGGCTTCTTCTCCGGCGAGGCGACCGCCGCTGCGGCGGTCGGAGCTCCGGTGGGATGCGACCGTGTCGCTCGCCGGGGGGATGAGGTGGCGGCGGCGTAGTTGGGTTGGGGCTCCACGAGGAGAGAGAGAGAGAGAGAGAGTGGTTTGGTGTGAGCTATAGGCTGTCGTTCTGACCGTTGGATCTGGGCTTGGGTGGCGCGGCGCCGTCCGATGAGGAGAGAGGTGGGGGGACCGGGGGGAGTGAGGCGCGTCGCGCGCAACGACAAAATGGAGCCGCCCAGGCTTGACTTGGGCGGTTATGGATGGGAGCGGGGTGGGGGCTACAAGCGTAAATGCTACGTGGGCCGATATCTCATGGACCATAAACATATGGGCTGACCGATAAACAGAGTGAAGAAAGTACTCGGCCCATTAACCTTGCGCATCCGACATGAGGGGAAGATGGTGTAGGATTAGGAGGGCCCATTGCCCCATTGTGACGCTTGGGATCAGTAGGGCCCATTACGACGCGGAAAAAGTACACCGAAGGTCCCTCAACTTGTCATCGAGTTACAAAATTGTCCTCAAACCGCAAAACCAGATATCCCGTGTCCCTTAACTAATCAAAACCGGTCACAATAAGTCCCTCGGCGGATTTGATCCCGGTTTTGTCTTACTTGGCGGCTAAGTCGGCGTGGGACCCACGTGGGCCCCACATGTTAGGATGTCACCTCATCACCTCTCTCTTATTTTCCCTCTTCTCCCTTCTTCTTCTCTCTCTCTCACTTTTCTTGGCCGTGGCTAGGGCGCAGGCGAGCTTGACGGAGAGGCGGCATCGGCAGGGCGAGGCGGCGTCAACGGGCGAGCGCGGTAGCGCAGAGCCGGTCTCCACCAGGCGCCGCCACATGCTCTGTGTGCCGCGCCGCCGCCTCCTCAAACTCTTCACCCGCCTCACTGTCCTAGGCTCCCCCACCAAGTGCCACACCGCCGCCGCTGATGGAGGTGCGCATGAGGCCGACAGATGCGGAGGCGGACGAGAGCGACGTGAGGGAGCGCGTTGTCGCCGCCATCGGAAGAGCAAGAGTTCGGGGTGGGTAGGTCAGGTGCGCACCATGGCAGCCGTCGTGCTCCTCCGGTGAGTCACCATGGCAGCCGTCGTGCTCCTCCGGCCAGCACGGCTCCGACCTCTCTCTCCGCATGTCCTCGGCAGAGCGCGGCGAGTATGTGGAGGTGGCGGAGTCAGCAGTGGCAAAGCGGCTGGCGACGGGCGGCGTTGTGCCACGGCGCGGCAACGAGGATGCGGACGGCAGGGTTGCCTCCGCCGGCGCGACACCGGCTGCCAGACCTCCTCCTCTCCCCTCCCCCCGGCGGCCTCCTCCCCACAGCGTTGCCTGTCGCCAGCCTGAGAAAAGTGAGAGAGAGAAAGGCACAAAAGGGGAAATAAGAGGGAAGAGATGAGGTGGCATCCTGACATGTGGGGCCCACATGGGTCCCACGCTAACTCAGCCGCCACGTCGGACAAAACTGGGGTTAAAACCACTGAAGGACCTAAAGTAAATGGTTTTGTTAAGGGATATCATAAGTCTGGTTTTGCGGTTCAGGGACGATTTTGTAACTCAATGACAAGTTGAGGGACCTTCGGTGTACTTTTTCCTTTGACGCACGACAAGGGGATCGAGACGGCCCACTTACGCGTGGGAAAAATTGCTATTGCGAGAAGGAAAAAGTATATCGAAACCCTCAGCTTGTCATCGAGTTACAAAATCATCCCCTAATTGTAAAACCAGATATATGACATCCCTCAACTTACAAAACCATTCACTTTAGGTCCTTTGGTGGTTTTGACTCCGGTTTTGTCTTATGTGGCAGCTGAGTCGGTGTGGGACCCACGTGGGCCCCACGCGTCAGCCTCTTCTTCCCCTCCCCTCTTCATCTCTCTTCCTCTCTCTCTCTCTCCTCCCCTCTCCACGAGCGGTGACCGGCGAGGAAAAAGCTGAGTGCGGCAGGCCGACGGATGGGGAGGAGGTCGGTGGGGCGAGGCGGCAGAGGAGAAGGTTTGGCGGCGGCGACGGGGGAGAAGGGGACACCCCACACCAGCTACAACTCTAGTCGGCGGAAGAACCACGAGTCTTGCCGCTTCATGGCCCTCCCCACGCTAATGTCGCCACCACCGCCAGATGCCCCAAGCTCCTGTGAGCTCACCGGCGACCGCGATTGCCAGCGAAGAGAGGTAGGAGCGGCAGGAGCGAAGGAGGCCCGCGGGTAGTGAGGCGGCGACGCCTCACCAACGCCATGTATAGTGTGATTCCGGAGAGTGAGTCGGGTGCAGTCGGTGGCCGATGAGCGGCTTTGTCCCACAGCAGTGACGAGGACGATGGTGACGAGAGAGAAAAAGATGGATGCAGCGGCGACGACGACGACGACATGTTGATGGATGCGGCACTCCACGTCGGGCTCGTGGCACCTAGATGGCGACCTGGACGGAAACGGCGCTCCGCGTCGAACTCAGGGCAGAGAGCGAGGAGAGTGGAGGGGAAGAGCGGCGCCGGCGACTGCATCTCTTCACACGGCGGCGACCCCTCTCTCTACGACGCCAGTCGAGCTCTGTGTCGCTGGCGCACAGTTTCTTCCCCGCTAGCCACTGGCTACGCCCGCCGCACCAGCCTACTGCGCCCAGCCTGCCGGCCGCCGCCGTGGAGAGGAAAGGAGAGAGGAAGAGAGGTGGAGAGGGGAGGGGAAGAAGAGGCTGACGTGTGAGGCCCATGTGGGTCCCGCATTGAATCCACTGCCACATCAGACAAAACCAGAGTCAAAACCGCCGAGAGACCTAGTTTGCACTGGTTTTGCAAGTTGAGGGATGCATTTTATCCGGTTTTACGGTTTAAGAACGATTTTGTAACTCGATTCTAAGTTGTAGGACCGACCTTCGGTGTACTTTTCGCTTGCGAGGATCGTAAACTAATGGATGGTATGATGTTCCCTAGCCATCCTTCTTGGATAATTCTATATTACACTATATCGGTTTTACAGGAGGTGATCGGTTGTGCTAGCTATGATTGTACCTATTAGTTTGGTACAATGTAGCAACAATGGTAGCCAAAGAGGGCCATAGTTGAGAGGAGTTTTTAGGCAAATCCAACAATTAAGAGGGTGCAATCTGCAATGTGGATTTATCCCTATAATTTTTTTAAAAAAATGCACAATTGCTCTGGACACTTAAAAAAAGGGACTCTATGTGACAAACGGCTGAAAAATTTTGGGCTTTCAGCCGTTTTTTGCGCCGTGCGATTGATACACGCGTCGTCCATCCCTCCCCCTGCCCCTGCGTGCAATAAAATAACAGAGCGCGTAGCGCTTTGAGAAACAAATCCCACTCCTTTTTTATGGGCTTAGGTTTGTCTCTCACAGCCCACCGAAAAATATAAGAAAAAATACACGACGATTTATCTTAACAACATTGCCTCTAAGATGTTCAGTTCTCACTGAAAACAACTGAAAATTGCTAACAAATTACAAAACACAAAGCTACTGCTTGTTTGTCCCACTTTAAATACTAGCTCTAGGTGTTCAGATAAGGGGGCTTATGAACAAAATATGTTGAACTATGAATGGCTATTAGATGACAAAAATATAATCTGTTGTACTGAATTAAATTTTCAGGAGAGGAGCAGGTGTGTGATCTTGGCAAAAGGAAGGCTGAAGGAGTTGATATTACTCAAGGTATTCGAAGCTCCATTCGGATGGCCTATTCAACCAAAGAAAAAGCCAAAATTTAAATCTTTAAACTTAATTTTGACATTGATTTTGAGATATTTTCAACGTAGTTTCTTTTTCAGCATTGGCTTTTAAGTCACCAAAAACACATATATAAAAGTTTTACCTACGAATTTATTTTTGTTCTCTAATAAGTCGTTTTGGCTTATTAGAAAAAAGCCAAACGATGAGGCCCTAAGAAAAACTAGATATAGTTGTGGTTACATTTTGCCTGGTGTGAAGCATGTAATCTTGTTGTTGTATTTTTTTCTACAGCTGGTTTATAAAACTAAAAACTTTACAAAACTGACAAAACTAAACATATAAATTGTGTTTCAGGTTGGACAAACACAGAGAGATAATAAATTACAAAATTCTTTTACAAAACTGACAAAAGTAGGAGATAACAAAGAGCACGATCATTCATAAACTATTTCTGACAAATATGAAACATGGTATGAAGCATGCAATATTTCTATCAATCTTTTCTACAGCTGGTTTACAAAACTAACAAAATTGATAAAACCAAACATACAAATTATGTTTCGGGTTGGACAAAGCAGAGTGATAATAAATTACATTTTTTTTACAACGGACAGTAACCTGACACAGTATAGTAGTTAAAAAAAAAGTCAGATGAATTTGTACTGAGCTCTTTATTTTGAAACATGGTAGCTGCTGGAAGACTGTAATGGCACTTTGGAAGTAAGTACTGTTAATAGCAGTTGGAAGTCTGAAACATTGTAGCTTGATTTTATGGCCCTTTTGGAAGTACTGTTACTAGCTCAGAGCTATATGGAAGTCAGCCAGGCTTTTACCTTGGTGAGGAGGGAATGGCAGGTGGCAGTGGCATCGGCGTCGGGCTAAGGATGAACGGTGGAGGAGATCTACAACAGACCTGAGGAACACATGCATTAATTTAAAAAACGGACAAAAACAAGATACAAAAATAACAAAACCACTTATTTTGAGAAGTTTAAAAAACTGACAAAAACAAAATACAAATATGACAAAACCACTTATTTTGAGAAGTTAAAAAACTGACAAAAACAAAAGACAAAAATACAAATATGACAAAACCACTTATTTTGAGAAGTTTTAAAAAAAACTGACAAAAACAAAATACAAATATGAAGAAATAACTTATTTTGAGAAGTTAAAGAAAATAACAAATTGTGTTTCAGGTTGGACAAAGGATAGAGATAATAAATTACATTTTTTTGACAAAATTTACAAAACTGACAAATTTACAAAATATAGTTGTAAAAGTTTTTGTAATTACAAAACTAACAAATCGTGTTTTAGGTTGGACAAAGCATAGAGATAATAAATTACATTTTTTTGACAAAATTTTCAAAACTGACAAAATTACAAAATATAGTTGTAAAAGTTTTTGTTATTACAAAACTAACAAATTGTGTTTCAGGTTGGACAAACACAGAGAGATAATAAATTACAATTCTTTTGACAAAATTTACAAAAACTGGAAAATCTAGAACAAACAAAAAAAAAGGGACCAAAACTGCCACAGCACGCTATGCATTCCTTTGACAGCAAAGTTCAGAATTACATAAGTAGGGTTCAGAAAAATTCAGCAACATGAATTTCAAATTTCAAATTTCACACTAAAACTACTGACATGATCATTTTGTAACAAGTTGAATAGACAAATGCAGGCTTGAACTTGTTTCCATACATCCATTTTAAGTCTGAGTAACAATAGTAGTAGCCCCAGATGCGCCTCATATTTACATACGATTCAAGCATTCTGCTACTACTAGTTCTGCTTATCTACAGTATTCAGACCATTGTGTGAAAAAAAATCTACAACATTAAGATAAACCCCTACAACATTCAGATAAGCCCAGAGTGCATACAAATTGTCTGGTGGTGCCTGAAATTAAAATTTGGCATACATATTTCGCTTCTGCAGTTATGTTGTTGTACAGTATTCTTCAGACAAATCCTAACTCAACTAGCAAACAAACCATGACTGCATATTTCCACAAATTCCACAACAGGCACAAAACAGTAGGCATTTCTGAAAAACTGGAAAATCTAAGTGTTAAACTGACATCACAAAATCAGAAAAGTGCACACGGTTGTTCATGCCAAATCACCCTTGCTTACATCTGCAAACAAAATGTCTAAGAAGACATATCGCTTTGTTCATTCCACAAAAATGACCCTTGCTCAGATCTGAAAAGCATGGTGTCTAAGAAAGACATGACTTTGTTCATTCCACAAATCACCCTTGTCTCAGATCTGAAAGCACAGTGTCTAAGAAAAAAAATGAGATAGTACACCACCACTCCTCATTCGAATCAACACACAAAAATCAGAAACCATGTGGTTTCCTTGTTGCAGAAAATAAACTAGCTCACCTTGTGAATCGTTGTGGTCTCTTTGTTGCTTGCCTCCGGTTCAGAACTCCTGGGATTCATGATGAGATTTGGTTGAGAATACTTGGTCAGCTCAACCACCGGCGCAGGTAGTACCATATGCGCATCGCCGCTGCACACGAATGGCTCCACGGAAGCCTCGTCGACGACCGCCGTGGGGACAACAAAACGTGTCTCTCGGACAAAACACGACGACCCTCCTCCCCCACGCTCTCTGCCAAGCCCAAGGGCTCCCTCCGCCACAGAAGACGGCAACGGCAGCGCGAGGGGGGAACGGCAACGGCAGCGCGAGGGCTCCCCCCGCCGGAGAAGATGACGGCATAGCGCTCCCGCTGCTGCATCGCCGCCACCTTCTCTCCTTCCCTCTCACCGAGATTTCCCCCACTCTCACTGACAGCTTCTCTCTCTCTCTTTCTCTCGTGCGCGATGGAGAAAAAAAGGAAAGAGGAGATTACTGTTTTTCAAACTGTAGCAGATGGGCGCGTGTCGGGATGAAAAAATGTGATGCGAGGTGAGGGTCCCACCGCTGCTTGGGCTGGGCATTTTTGGCAACATGCGATTGCTTGGACTGGATCACATTGAGGGTGCACGAATCTTGAAGGGAGATCCAATGGCTAAAAAAATGGCTGACAAAGACAAAAAAACAGCAGGCTGCTAGTTAGCAATTCCCAAAAGAAATGGTGGGATGTGACTAAGAGGGATATCATGGGAAAACATCGGGCAAAGTAAAATGCTATCGAAGATTTGACCAAGGAAAAATATATTATTATATGAAAATTCCAACTATACCACAAAGATTTGACCAACCAAATAATACCACAAGATTCTTTCATCTCCACTCAATACCACAGTGCAACAACGTTTCTTTTAAGAATACCACATATTTCAACAGACGTTACCCAATCTCATACAAACTAATTTGTCTCCGTTACCTGTGTTTGAAAAGAAGAGTACTGAGGTATCCTGTGTGAACAAGATTTAGGAGTTCTCCAATCCCATTGTGGCCTTCAGCTTTAGGAGTTCTCCAATCCAGCTGAATGATGCATAAGCTGCCTTTGGTGATTAGCTGGTGGAGCTCACAACCATCCAGGACCTTGCTCAGGCATGTAAACTGATGAAGCAGTCCGTGGGTGTCTCACAACTTGGCCTCCATGACGCTCGGACACCACAGCGGCTGTCCTTCTCGAAGCAACGCCGCTGCTTTGTTTGCCCTGCTTCGCACGGCAATGGGTTAGAAAATCGGAGGAAGCGCAAACACCAGCGACGGAGCATAAAAGTGCCTCCGTACGGGGGACGGCCGGACGGGGCCAAACCGCCGGAGCCGGAGTGCCGGACCAGTGGGGTCTCCTGCCCGGACACAACACCGCGGCGGCATAAGCAGAAAAGTGCCTCCACGCGGGCCGGACCAGCGGCGATCTCCTTCGTCCCAGACGCGATGCAGAGATTATTCAATTATTATATGTTTAATGAAACTATTCAATCCCTATCACTGAGCAGAGATTGCCAACCCTATCACTTAAAGAGATGAGAGAACGAGAGATGTGAGGGCAGTTTCATCTACTTA
Organism: Oryza glaberrima; assembly: GCF_000147395.1. NCBI lineage: Eukaryota > Viridiplantae > Streptophyta > Magnoliopsida > Poales > Poaceae > Oryza > Oryza glaberrima. The sequence continues at coordinate 21,172,802 of NC_068333.1, read as the reverse complement.
CTTACTCTGTCGGTTCTCCGTGAAGTTTGTGGTATTTTTGGAAGGAGGAAAAATCCTTTTTTTTTAAACAACAAGGAGAAAAAATCTGGTGGTATTATTTGGTACTGCTAAAATCTTTGTGGTATAGATGGAATTTTCCCTATTATTTACCTCATATGGACAATGCTAGCGTCGAGCCGCTACAGGGCTGAGGTCGGGAGTGCGCACAAAACGAAGCGATGGCTAGCGCAAGATTAATTAAGTACTCCCTCCGTTTCAGGTAGTAAGACATTTTTGACTTTGGTCAAAGTCAAACTACTCTAAGTTTGACTAATTTTGTAGAAAAAAGTAGTAATATATTTAACCCAACATAAATATATTATGAAAATTTATTCAATTATAGGTTTAATGAAACTATGCTAGTGTTGTAAATATTACTACTACTTTTGTCTATAGAGTTAGTCAAACTTAGAAAAACTTAGAGTAGTTTGATTTCGACCAAAGTCAAAACGTCTTATAACCTTAAACGAGGGAGTATTAGTTATTTTTTTAACAAATGGATTAATATGATTTTTAAAACAACTTTCCAGTTGACATCACTCCCCTTGCTTAAGTTACTGGTCGCTAGTGTGCTTGATTTAGGAAGTGAATTATGGCTTGAAATATTAGGCCCTATGTGACTGGAGTTGCAATTACACTGGGTAGACTCCTTTCAGTGACATTGCCAGTCAAGATATTATTATAAGCATCAACAGAAAATCTAGCTTAGTTACTTGTTTTGTTTTCTATGCTATCCATGTTATTATTATAAGCATCAATAGATGTCAGTTGCTATTTTTAAATGCACTGAACAAAACGTAAAGCAATCCATGTTACTTACAGGAGAGAGTGGACGCATGGCCAAACTTGTTTGATACACCATGGTATTGTTTTTGTTGCCAATATTGTTAGCTTCAGAAGCGCCATTTTCATAAACATAACCAGCATTGAAGGATCTGGCAGCAATAGATGATCTGTCAGCTACACCGAGGGAGCTAGAAATTTTATTGTTTAATCCAGAACTGGGCAACACGATAGATGCAGCACCATCATTGTTACTGAAACTTCCACTAAAACCTTTTCCAGTAATGCATGACCGATTCACGTCATTAAGGGCAGTCGATGTTTCATTGTTTGCAGTTGCAATAGGAAAGGATATTGTGTTCAGGCGTGAATTGAGGTTGACATCTCTTGATTTCATACTATTATTAACCTCAGCATGCTTGGAAGCAGCTACTGCATGATCAATTATCTGGCCTTGACAATGGTTGGTAGTTCCAAAGGAGAAAGGTCTAAAACCTTGGTGTCTTCCTGCTTGATCATTAAAATTAGTTGCTTCAGCAAAGCCACTAACCCTGCAATCCTCGTGATCATTGGGCTGAGGTACTGTTCTCGGAACAGTTCTATCAGCACAGTTCATCTCATTATTTCTATAAGTCCATGTGCTTTGAGCTTCTGTGGTGGGAGGAATTTCATCAGATCTACACCAAGATTGATTATGCCCATTGAAGTTAGCACGATGATTTGAGTTAAAAAGGTCTATACCTCTTGTACTATTGCCTCCATGTTTAGTTGAACAATCGTGATGCTGCGATCGTGCTTCACAAGCAGTAGTCTTCTCATTCAGTTGTGGTGATCCGACCAATACTTGAAGGCTAGATGACAAACCTGCAAAAGAATTGTTACCAACCTTTCCTGAAAAGGTTTGTAGGAATGCTTCAGGAGTCAGCCCCTGATACTTTGCATGGGATCCAATGTGACCAAAGTACCGTGACTGTTCCTCAAACGTCTTGTTACATACTGGGCATTCAAATTTCCCATCTTTGCCTATCACTGGCTCACCAAATTTGCTAACCTTGTTACTCTTACGCCTCTTAGAACTCACTTTGTGAAAAGTGATCAGGTGATGCGCATAGGCACTCTGACCATGAAAAGTTAAATTGCATTGTTGACATTCATAAGAATTTATATCATCTGCAACCGTTTCGTCTTGATCTCTTGAATGACTATAAAAAGTAGCAGAAGCAACTGGCAAATTACTTTGACTGTCCATACTTGTACCAATTTGGTGTTGAACACCTAAAACCTGCCACAAACTCCAAAAATTAAACTAGACAAACTCAGGTTCACAAGATAAAGTGACATACACTTTCAACTTACATTAACACCATCGTCAGCACACAAGCCATGTTGTTGTGTGCTACCATACTCAATATTATCCGTTTTGAACTCCGGATACCCAAGAAGTGACATGAGGTATGCAGAAACCTCTTGGCAAGTAGCAAAACTCTGTCCCTTGGGGCTGGAAAGTACAACATGCCCATTTAGTACAGGGGAAAAATGTGACGAACAAAATTATTGCGCTGAAATGATGCAGCCATCCACAACATATGTTCACTGATGAGTAGCACACATGATAGATAAAGGTGAAGCAGATAAATAGGAATTTGTTATCTTAACAGATACTTTCGAACTTATAGTGATGAGAAGTGATCTTTACTGTTATTACAACAAAATTATTCATCTACGACAGATGATAAATCTGAGCATATATGGTGGAACACCTGAGTTCTGAGGAACATTCGAGATAATGATTGAAATGCTCATGTGCTCTAGGCACTACTTCAAATAGGCATTGCAGTTAAATAAAGCAAATGAAAATTACTGTTTATTTTAGACATTTTAGACACCATGCCATGTCCTTAATTCACTTTATCCACTGGTTCTCATTGACAGGTTGGATTAGGACCTGTGTATCAGTGAGAACTCGGCAGGAGAAGCAAATTTACACATACATGTGTTATGTTATATACTTGAGATATGATATGCGCCATACAAATCTATCTTTATGTTTAACCTATCATATACTTCCTCTGTTTCATATTATAAGACTTTCTAGATTCTAGAAAGTCTTATAACCTGAAACGGAGGTAGTAGTAAGCATCAATCAAGCCATTGCTAGATAATGCTGCTGCAATCGCATAACATGCATGCCTTAAAACTACAGATCAAATGAAGTGCGGAAAAGCAAATATCAAAGGAATAAAACAAAACTCATTATCTTAAAGCAATACCGCTCCACGCTGCTCTTATACTATGGTAGGCAAAAGTCTTGTCTTTGCCCCCCAGATTATTCAGCATTATCATTTAACTAGTATGTCATTGAAATGACTGGGCTTTTGGGTCAATCCCCTTTAGATATTTCTTATTGCTTAAGGCATAATCCAGTACTAGGCTACCTTTGTATATTGAGGTGCCTCTAGATAAGGCAAAGGAAACAAACTAGTATCTAATACTACTAGGACTCCAATGACAAAACTAGGAAACTCTAATGGAGAAATAAGGAGTAGAATATCTATTTGTCTACTATGATTCTCCAATTGCTGCAGCACATGCTAATCCTGAGGCCTTGTCATACCGACACCACTACTATATATACTATACCATAATGTCCAGCCATAGCATCCCCCTTGTCATGAAACAGCTCGTCCTGGGGGTATTCAGTTATTGTATGTTTGCATAATAATATTGTTAACAAATAAGATTTATTCTTCCATGGAAAATAGGCAATCCACAGAATGACAGCAAGAAGGCCATGTTGAAAAAAAAATCAATCATTCAAAACTACCAAGAACTGATCTGATAAACTTGTGCATGATTGATTAGCAACAGTTGACTACACTAAAAGAGTATAAAACAATCTTCACAAACCAAATCCACCACACATCCTTTGCATCTATAGTCACACATTACCGCATCTCTAAACATCATAGCAAGCATCCAGCCCTCTAGTTTATTGCAAGTTATAACCCCCATTCCAGTTACTAACAACGGATCCCATAGCATTGCAGCATTTGCAAGGAAAGGATGATGAGGCTCACCTCACATAACTGAAGCAGTTCACCCAGGCCTTGCGGTCCTTCCGCTCGATCCCAAGCTGCAGCCTCCACCCGCTGGGGAGGTGATCCCCGAAGAAGGACGCATCAACTAACTTCCTCCGCATCCTCTGGTTCACCCACTGACCCGCGAGGCTAGAGATGAAGCCCATGAGCTCCTCCTCCGTGGTCATCCTGGCAGTCCGCTTCCCGAGCTCCGCGTCGTACGGGTCGGCAAGCCGTGAGAGGCTCACCAGATCAACGGAGACCCCCCTGGAGTTGGTGGTCAACTGGTCGGGGTCGGGAGACGGCGACCGAGCTAGGGTTTGGGTTTGGGGAAAGGAGGGGTGCTCGGTGAGGGAGGGGTCGTCGGGCGCGAAGAGGCGGCGAAGGTGGTAGGCGATGAAGCTGTCCTCCTTGTCGTTGCCCCTGGGCAGCTTGGCGGCGGCGGCGGCGGAGGCGGAGGCGGCGGCAGCGGCGGCGGCGGCGGCGGGGACGAAGCGGACGCGGGAGAAGGTCTGCTTACGCGAGCCGGCGCTCTCGTTGAAGACGGCGCGGTCGGGGCAGCTGCTCCGCGGGTCCACGGCGTGGGCGGAGGCGGCGGCGAGCTCGTCCAGATCGGACTGCGTGAGCACGCGGAGGTCAACCACGGGGAACACCTCCGTCTCCATTGAACCCCTCCCCTCCTCCGCCTTCCCCCGCCCCCCCCCCCCCCCCACGCGCGGCTTCTGCTCCGGCGAGGCGACCGCCGCTGCGGCGGTCGGAGCTCAGGTGGGATGCGACCGTGTCGCTCGCCGGGGGATGAGATGGCGGGCTGGCGGCGTAGTTGGGGCTCCACGGGAAGAGAGAGAGAGAGGGCGGGTTTGGTGTGAGCTATAGGGTAGGGAGGGCAACGGGTCGGATCGGGCATGTGCATAGCAAAACCATGTCCCGCCCGAGATCCACGTGCTCGTGCCTGACCCACGCCCGCAAAACCTATCGGTCAAAATCTCATGCCTATGCCCATGCCTGTCGGGCACGGGTATGCTTGACGGGTACCCACTGGGCTTACCTGCCATGTGCCGCCGCCCGCCGCGCCACCAGTCGCGGCCTGTGCGCAACCGCATCGCTGGTCACCGGTTGTCGCCCTCACCGCTAAGTTGCCCGTCGCGCTCCACGCTCATGTGCCACCGGCCACGAGCCTGCTGCCGTCCACGCTTGTGCACCGCCAGCCGTGCGCTAGCCATCGCCGTCGTGTCGCTAGCTCGCGCCGCGCCGTTGCGTCGCGCCGCCAGCCACCTCCTGCTTCTTTCTCGTGCGCCGCCGCCGCGTAGAGGAATAGATGATTGAGAGGTGGTGGTGGGGAAAAGGATAAGGCTAGGGTTTCGTTGAGTGAACACATATATTGCTATATACAAATGGGCTAAATGGGCTATTGGGTCTTGAGGAGAGGTTAACTATTGAAGGCATGAAAGATATACATGGGCTAAAAAAATTTTGAGTCAAGCATAGGTTATCGACGAGCAAAATATAAACCCACATATACCTACTAAGTTCTCGGGCATCGGATCAAACATGCCCACGGGTTAAAAAAAGGTGCCACGCCCATGCCCATCGGGCCGGGTATCCGTGGATACTCGAACTCACGGGCAATACTGCCATCCCTACTATTGGCTGTCGTTCTGATCGTTGGATCTGGACTTGGGTGGCGCGGCGCCATCCGATGAGGGGAGAGGTGGGGGGACCGAGGCAGTGAGGTGCGTCGCGCGCAACGACAAAAGGAGCCGCATAGGTTGGGCGGTTATGGATGGGAGCGAGGTGGGGGCTACAAGCACAAATGCTACGTGGGCCGATATCTCATGGACCATAAACATATGGCCAACCGATAAGAGTGAAGAAAGTACACGGCCCATTAACCTTGAGCATGCAACGTGCGTGGAAGATGGTGTATTGGTGTAGGATTTGGAGGGCCCATTACGAATTTATGATGCACAACCAGGGATCGCAACGGTCCACTACGATGAATGGGAAAACAAATTTCTATTGCGAGAATCATAAACTATCGGATGGTATGATGTTCCCAAGACCCTAGCTATCCTTCTTGGAGAATTCTATATTACACTATATCCGGTTTTACATGAGGTGATCGATTGTGCATTTGTGCTAGCTGTGATTGTACTTATCAGTTTTGGTACACTGTAGCAACAATGGTGGCCAAAGAGGGCCATAGTTGAGAGTAGGGGTGTACGTGGGTCAGCCGGGAACCAACTTATAGGTCAAAATAAATGGGTTCGTGGCTTATTTTTTAGTCTATAAGTGGGTTTCGCGGGTTAGCCACTTACACCCCTAGTTGAGAGGAGTTTTTAGGCAATTCCAACAATTAAGGGGTGCAATCTGCGATGTGGATTTATCCCTATTTTTTTTCTAAAAACACGAACATTTGCTCTAGAAAAAAAATGGTGAGATGTGAGTTAGAGGGATATCGTGGCTTCATGAGAGAACATCGGGCGAAGTAATATGTTATCGAAGATTTGAGCAAGGAAAAACAGATTATTTAGCAATTGGGAAATGGAGGGGTCGCCGCCAACTCAAAACCAGACCTCATTAGAACGGTGCTAGTGTTGAGCCGTTACTGGTTACCAGGTTTTAAATTTCCGGCTATAGCTGCCACCATTTTTGACTATAACTGTCTGAGAAGGGTATAGCTATTTACTCTCTTATACAATTTTAGCCGTTATAGCTCTATTTAGCCCGCTATAACTGTTTGAGAAAACCACCTAAACGTTTTAAACCCGCTATTTAAAACACTGCTGATTACACCGCTGAGCGATGGGCTGCAACTGACCTCAATCGGTTAAGAGGAATGCCGCATTGCAAGTTTCCACTCGTCTTTGATGGCTGCACACAAGTGTTCTACCGAAGTTGGCCTTCCCATAAAAAAAATTCAATCATCACGTTCCTTTCAAATCAACCAAATCACCACGATCACACCGGCATGGAACGTTTTTGGATCATGGGAGGATTGATGAATATGTCGATTACATAATCAATCGTACTTACGGCAATAATAAAGGATGTAGTGCATGATCGATTTTCCCTGGCATGAAACCTCAAATGAACAAAACTGACCTATGCACATCAACGCACAAAAACATACTATCAAGCAAATGCATGCATGCATAGCAGATGCAGAGAGGGACCAATTACCAATTTACCACTAGAACTATACCGTTCACTTTGTGAAAGGGCATGTAGATTGCAGCGATCTGAATAATACTCTAAGGCTGTGTTCGGGGAACCCTCACTCCCCGGCACGCAAAACGGA